>NC_086102.1:155862121-156528996 GCF_963921235.1 Mobula hypostoma | reverse complement strand
GAGACAGAGAAGAATATATCCTTATTAACAGAAAGGAGAGTGCATTGGTTTTTATGGGTATTCTGATGCCAGAGGTGAGCACAACCAAAAATTCAACAACTCTTGTCTTTTCAGAAGGTGATTCTAGAGATGAATCAGTCTCCCCTTGTACAAGTTGTGTTAATTTCAAAGATATGGTATATGTTTCTAAAGAGACTCATAACTTAAAGATAGCGAATTGTAAAAAAATCATTTTTTTAAAAATGGTGAAGTAATTTATACCTGGAGATAGTTGGTTTTCCATATTGGTATTGGTAAATAATTTATTTCAGATGTTTTTTTTAAATTTATTTATTTCATTTATTTAGAGATAAAACACAGAACTGGACTTTTGAACAGTGCCGCCCAGCAATCCCCTGATTTAACTCTTGTCACTGGACAATTGATAATGATCAATTAACCTACTAACTGCATATGTCTTTCAACTGTGGGAGGAATCCGGAGGCCTGAAGAAAACCCATGCATTCCACGGGGAGAACATACAAACTCTAAACAAAAGACACAGGGATTGAACTCCTAACTCTGATTTCCTGAGCTGTAATAGTGTTATGCTTACTGCTGCACTACTATGGTGCCCCTCTTTGATCCTGGAACCTCTTCGATATCCACTTCAAAATATAGTTCTCATTATGGCTGTTCTGTTAATAGAAATTTGCCTTCAGAGAATTCACAAGTCACTACAGAAAATTTAGTCATGGTCATAGTCATACTCATACTTTATTGATCCCAGGGGAAATTGCTTTTCATTACAGTTGCACCATAAATAATTAAATAGTAATAACCCATAAATAATTAAATAGTAGTATGTAAATTATGCCAGGAAATAAGTCCAGGACCAGCCTATTGGCTCAGGGTGTCTGACCCTCCAAGGGAGGAGTTGTAAAGTTTGATGGCCACGGGCAGGAATGACTTCCTATGACGCTCTGTGCTGCATCTCGGTGGAATGAGTCTCTGGCTGAATGTACTCCTGTACCCACCCAGTACACTATGTAGTGGATGGGAGACATTGACCAAGATGGCATGCAACTTAGACAGCATCCTCTTTTCAGATACCACCATGAGAGAGTCCAGTTCCATCCCCACAACATCACTGGCCTTATGAATGAGTTTGTTGATTCTGTTGGTGTCTGCTACCCTCAGCCTGCTGCCCCAGCACACAACAGCAAACATGATAGCACTGGCCACCACAGACTCGTAGAACATCCTCAGCATCGTCCGGCAGATGTTAAAGGACCTCAGTCTCCCCAGGAAATAGAGACGGCTCTGACCCTTCTTGTAGACAGCCTCAGTGTTCCTTGACCAGTCCAGTTTATTGTCAAATTGTAATAAGGAATAAAATTTTCTCTTATAGAATATGCATGAAAATAAATAAATACGTTTTTTTTCTCATCTTGCATTTCAAGTGCAGATGACACACCTTGCATAATGGAAAAATTGTAATATGGGTAATTTTCTATGAATACAACACCCTACCTCCATAATTTGGGGATCACCTGTACTTTATAAGAAATAGTAGCAAGACTGCATTTGGCACATTTCTAGGAATATTCTCACCCTTTCAAGGTTTCTTTTGCAAATGTTGACTTCATATTTACTTCTCTCACAAGAAGTTATCAGATCCAATGTTTTCTTTAGAACAGAAATCATATCCTAGAGGGGGAGGAACCGGTGAAGTACCTTTATCCCCTATTAATATATCCTTTAAGGTAGGCATGAAGTGGCACTAAAAACTAATTTACCACCGTTTACAGACTTGACTATCCCACCCTAGGAGCTAATGCATCTGGACCACTGTCTGCCAAGTGTAACTCATGGGAAAATAGACAAACAAGGAATAAATTAATAAACTGTCAAATCTAAAAATGTAAGTGATGATATTAGTGATCTCAGGCAGCTTAATGTCAAATCTTAACTTAGTTTCTTTCTAGCATTTATTGATTTAGCTACCCAGCGCTGTCCTGTTCTAACCACACATTGTGTTTCAAAGATATTTATGATCTATGGAGCCTCAAATACTATGCATTGATAACAAATGCACATAGGCACTTTTTTTTTTACAAAGAACCTTGATTTTAATGTTTTGAATAGATTTTTTTTCAAAACGGTATTGTTTTGGATAATTCATTTTTCTCTTGGATGCAATTAAATGTTAATCAAATCAGAGAATCATACATCATTGTAACAGACTAATGGGCACCTTTTACACTAACCCCTTCACCCAACATATGGCCCAAACCCCTCTATGCCTAAGAAATTCAAGAGTTCACCTGGACACTTGATAAACGTTGTCAGCCACCAGCTTCAACTATTCCCTTGGGCTGCACGTCATTCCAGGCACCTACTAATCTTGTCCCATAAGAACATAAGATATAGGCCATTTGGCTCATCGAGTCTGCTCCAAAATTTGATTATTGCTGATTTATGTTCCCTTTCAACACCATTTTCCCGTTTTCTCCCATACCTTTGATGCCCTTACTAATCATGAACCTATTAAATATACCCAATAACTTGGCCTCCACAGTCATCTAAGGCAATGAATTCCACAGACTCACCACACTCTGGCCAAAGAAATTCCTCCTCAGCTCAGTTCTAAAGGGACAACATTCTATTCTAAGGCTATGCCTCTGGTCTTCCGATATTTTGGAGTCCATCTTTATGAATGAGGTTTCAGGGTACTTGGAGACACATGATTAAATAGGTGGAAGTCAGCATGGTTTCCTTAAGGGGAAATCTTGCCTGACAAACCTGTTGGAATTCCTTGAGAAAATAACAGGCAGGACAGAGAAAGGAGAGTCGATGGATTTTGTTTAATTGAATTTTCTGAAGACCTTTGACAAGGCAGCACACATGAGGTTACTTAACAAGATAAGAGCCCGTGGTCATAAACTCACAGAATCATAGAAAAATACAGCAGAGAAATAGGCCCTTTGGCCCATCTAGTCCATGCCAAACCATTTAATCTGTCTATTCCGATCGACCTACACCCAGATCATAGCCCTCCATACCCCTTCCATCCATGTATCTATCCAAACTTCTCTTAAAATTGGAAATCAAGCTTGCATGCATCGCTTGTGCTGACAGCTCGTTCCTCACTCTCAAGACCCTCTGAGTGAGAAGTTTCCTCTCATGTTCTCCTTAAACTTTTCACCTTTCACCCTTAACCTATGACCTCTGGTTGTAGTCCACACTCATCCTTAGTAGAAAAAACCTGTGTGCATTTATCCTGTCTTTATTCATCAGAATTTTGTATGCCTCTATCAAATCTCCACTCGTTTTTCTATGTTCCAGGGAATAAAGTCGTAACCTATTCAATCTTTCCTCATAATTCAGGTCCTGTAGTCGCAGCAACATCCTTGTGAATTTTCTGCATACTTGTTCAACCTTACTTACATCTTTCCTGTAGTCAGGTGATTAAAACTGCACACAATACTTCAAATTAGGCCTCACCAATGTCTTATACAACTTCAACATAACATCCTATTTCCTGTACTCAATACTTTGATATATGAAGGCGAATGGGCCAAAAGTTTTCTTTATGACCCAGGAAAGATACTAACATGGTTAGAAGATTGTTTGATTGGCAGGAGAAAGAGTGGGAATAAATGATCCATTTCCAGGGTGGCTGCTGGTGACTGGTGGTGTTCCACAGGGGTCAGTATTGGAACTGCTTCGTTTCACGTTATATATCAGTGGTTTAGGTGATGGAATTGATGGCTTTGCGGCCAAGTTTGCAGGTGATATGAAGGCAGGTGGAGAGGCAGATAGTGTTGAGGAAGCGGGGAGTCTGCAGAAGGACTTAGACAGATAAAAAAATGGACAAAGAAGTGGCAGCTGGAATATATTGTAGGAAGTGTACAATCATACACATTATTAGAAGGAATAAAGGCGTATATTATTTTGTAAACAGGGACAAAATTCAGAAATCTAAGGTGCAATGGGACTTTCGGTGTCCTCATGCAGGATTCCCAAAAGTTAACTTGCAGTTTGAGTTGGTGGTAAGGAAGGCAAATGCAATGTTAGAATGCATTTCGAGAGGACTAGAATATAAAAGCAAAGATATAATGCTGAGGTTTTATGAGGCATTGTGTAGACCACTCTTGGAGTATTGTGAATTTAAAAACGCAAACACGAGGAAATCTGCAGATGTTGGAATTTCAAGCAACACACATGAAAGTTGCTGGTGAACGCAGCAGGCCAGGCAGCATCTCTAGGAAGAGGTACAGTCGACGTATCGGGCCAAGACACTTCGTCAGGACTAACTGAAAGAAGAACTAGTAAGAGATTTGAAAGTGGGAGGGGGAGGGGAGATCCAAAATGATAGGAGAAGACAGGAGAGGGAGGGATGGAGCCAAGAGCTGGACAGTTGATTGGCAAAAGGGATACGAGAGGATCATGGGACAGGAGGCCCAGGGAGAAAGAAAAGGAGGAGGGGGGGAAAACCCAGAGGATGGGCAAGGGGTATAGTGAGAGGGACAGAGGGAGAAAAAGGAGAGAGAGAAAAAGAAAAAGAATGTGTGTATATAAATAAATAACAGATGCGGTACAAGGGGGAAGTGGGGCTTTAGCGGAAGGTTGAGAAGTCAATGTTCATGCCATCAGGTTGGAGGCTACCCAGACGGAATATAAGGTATTGTTCCTCCAACTTGAGTGTGGCTTCATCTTTACAGTAGAAGAGGCCGTGGATAGACATATCAGAATGGGAATGGGACGTGGAATTAAAATGTGTGGCCACTGGAAGATCCTGCTTTTTTGGCGGACAGAGCGTAGGTGTTCAGCGAAATGATCTCCCAGTCTGCGTCGGGTTTCGCCAATATATAGAAGGCCACATCGGGAGCACCGGACGCAGTAGATCACCCCAGCCGACTCACAGGTGAAGTGTCGCCTCACCTGGAAGGACTATCTGGGGCCCTGAATGGTGGTGAGGGCATGCGTAGCACTTGTTCCGCTTACAAGGATAAGTGCCAGGAGGGAGATCGGTGGGGAGGGATGGAGGGGACGAGTGGACAAGGGAGTTGCGTAGGGAGCGATCCCTGCGGAAAGCAGAGAGAGGGAGGGAGGGAAAGATGTGCTTAGTGGTGGGATCCTGTTGGAGAATTGTGAGCGGTTTTGGGCCCCTTATCTGAGAAAGGTTGTGTAAGCCTTGAAGAGTGTCCAGAGGGGGTTCACGAGAATGATTCCAGGAATGGAAGGGTTAATGTACAAGGATCATTTGATGGCTCTGGGACTGTACTCGCTAGAATTTAGAAGAATGAAAGGAGTCCTCATTGAAACCTATTGACAATTGAAAGGCCTAGACAGAATGGATATGTGGAGGATGTTTCATATTGTGGGGGAATCTAGGACTAGGCGGCACAGCCTCAGAATAGAGGGACATACATTTAGACAGATACGAGGAGAATTTCTTTAGCCAGTGGATGGTAATTCTCAGGAATTCATTGCCACAGATGGTTGTCGAGGCCACACCATCAGGCATATTTAAAGCTGAGGTTGCTAGGTTCTTTATTAGTCAGGGCATCAAAGGTTATGGGGAGAAGGCAGGAGAATGTGGTTGAGAGGGATAATAAATCAGCCATGATGGAATAGCAGAGCACACTCGATAAGCCAAACGTCCTAATTTTGCTTGTATGTCTTATGGTTTTATGATCTTACAGAGCAACCACACTGAAAACTATTAAGTATACATTTTTTTAAACAAATCCTTTATGGATATGATACTACTATTGTTCTAATACTACTTTTGTGACTGTGAATAAGTCACACAGAGATTGGAGCTATAGATATCAAAGGACATTATTCAGCACATTCCAACAGGCATTTTCTTTGAGCACATTCTCTTGGAGACCGCCGGAGAAAATCTCTGAACTCAAAAATACACTGAGATTCTATACTCTTCAAACACAAAGATAAAAGCAAGTGAGTCAATACAGCTTCAATGGTCACAGTTTACTTCAATACTCTATATGTGAACATACGAGAGATGATTGATAAGTTCATGGCCTAAGGTAGAGGGAGTCAATTTTAGAAAACCTAGCACATTTATTTTTCAACATATTCCTCTCCTACATGTACACACTTAGTCCAGCAGTCATGGAGCAAATGGATCCCTTCTTTACAGAAGTGGTCCACAGCAGGGGTGATTGATAAGTTCGTGGCCTAAGGTAGAAGGAGATGAGTCATTAACTTCAAACTTTCTGCCTTATCACTCAAATAGTTGAACTGCACGTGCATGTAACGAGAGCGTCTTGGACCTCCAGGTGGTCCACAGCAGGGGTGATTGATAAGTCTGTGGCCTAAGGTAGAAGGAGATGAGTTATACAGCTCTCGTTACATGCACGTGCAGTTCAAATGTCCCTACAAAATACCTAGGGAACTGCAAGCCTTTTGGAATCTATCATGTAATTAGTTTTGATGTGCCAAACTGTACATTATGTAATTTTTGAACAAAATTACTTTATTTTATGGCATTTAAGATATTTCTTTTCTTTTAAGTGGATAGTTGAAAAACATATGCTGTATTGTTAATGAAGTGATGTCAAACATTTCACGGTTTCCATCAAAATTACATTCAGAAGACAACCAATTCTGTTTAATTTTATGGTTTCAGCTGATAAATGTTGTGTTTCTAAAAACAGTTCAGAAGTTGGGTATCCGACCAAAGTGACTCCCCTCTTAACTACCCAAAGCTTTTTCATTTTGTATAAAAAAAATGAGAACAGTAGTAGCTATGGCCCAGTCCGTCACGGGTAATGATCTACCCCCTCTGCCCCCACTCCCTGAGCATATCTACATGAAGCACTGTCACAAGAAAGCAGCATCCATCATCAAGGTCCAGATGAGGCTTTCTTCTCACTTCTGTCATTAGGAAGAAGGTACAGGAGCCTCAGAACCTGCACCATCAGGTTCAGGAACAGTTATAAACCCCCAGCCATCAGGCTCTTGAACCAGAGGGGATAACTTAACTCAACAATAGACAATAGATGCAGGAGTAGGCCATTCGGCCCTTCGAGCCAGCACCGCCATTCACTGTGATCATGACTGCTCATCCACTATCAGTATCCAGTTCCTACCCTATCCCCATAACCTTTGATTCCACTACCTTTAAGAGCTCTATCCATCTCTTTTTTGAAAGCATCCAGAGACTTGGCCTCCACAGCCTTCGGGGGCAGAGCATTCCATATATCCACCACTCTCTGGGTGAAAAAGTTTTTCCTCAACTCCGTTCTAAATGGCCTACCCCTAATTCTTAAACTGTGGCCTCTGGTTCTGGATTCATCCATCAACGGGAATGTGCTTCCTGCCTCCAGCATGTCCAATCCCTTAATAATCTTATATGTTTCAATAAGATCCCCTCTCAGCCTTCTAAATTCCACAGTATACAAGCCCAGTCGCTCCAATCTTTCGACATATGACAGTCCCGCCATCCCGGGAATTAACCTTGTGAACCTACACTGCACTTCCTCAATAGCAAGAATGTCCTTCCTCAAATTTGGAGACCAAAGCTGCACACAGTACTCCAGGTGTGGTCTCACCAGGGCCCTGTACAGCTGCAGAAGGACCTCTTTGCTCTTATACTCAATTCCCCTTGTTATGAAGGCCAGCATGCCATTACCTTTTTTCACTGCCTGCTGTACTTGCATGCTTGCTTTCAGTGACTGATGTACAAGAACACCTAGATCTCGTTGTACTTCTCCTTTTCCTAACTTGACTCCATTTAGATAATAATCTGCCTTCCCGTTCTTACCACCAAAGTGGATAACCTCACATTTATCCACATTAAACTGCATCTGCCATGCATCTGCCCACTCACCCAGTTTATCCAAGTCACCCTGCATTCTCATAACATCCTCCTCACATTTCACACTGCCTCCCAGCTTTGTATCAACGGCAAATTTGCTAATGTTACTTTTAATTCTCTCATCTAAATCATTAATATATATTGTAAACTTCACATACCCCATCATTGAACTGTTCCCATAACCTATGGACTCATTTTCCATGACTCTTCATCTCATATTCTCAATATTTATAGTTTATTTATTGTTATTATTATTTAATTTTAATTTTATTTTTTTTGAGCTCAAGTTGGTAAAACCTGCAGTACGGCCATAGCCAAGTACACTCACTTCTCAATTGCTAGCACCTTTTGGACTATTCTAGTGGTGTTTAATATTGTGGTTTTCTGAAGATTTCCATACTGTAAATATTGCTCTGTAGCCCTAATTGTATAATGCAATTTTTTAGTGATAGTAAGTTGTAGATCTTACTATTGAGACAATGTATACCCTGTTCATGTTCCGTAGTCTATATGCTGAATTAAAAGAAGAAATTGATAGACTACGGAACGAGAGCATCTTGGACCTCCAGGTAGTCCACAGCAGGGGTAATTGGTAAGTTTGTGGCCTAAGGTAGAATGAGATTAGTTATACCACTCTCGTTACATGCACGTGCAATTCAACTCTTTGAGTGAAAATGCAGAAAGTTCGAAGTTAATAACTCATTTCCTTTACCTTAGGCCACAAACTTATCAATCACCTCTGCTGTGGAGCACTTTCTGGAGGTCCAAGACAATGACTTCTACAAAAAAGGGATCCATAGGCTCCACGACCACTGGACTAAGTGTGTAAATGTAGGAAAAATAAATGTGCTAGGTTTTCTAAGATTGACTCCTCCTTCTTCCTTAGGCCACAAACTTATCAATCACCCCTGGTAAAATAGTTCTACTACTTGAATTAATTGTTTTTGCTTTACTGATGAAAGAGCATATAATTTCAAATCGTCCATATATAGGTATATCAAGATATAATTTTATTCTTGTTTCTCATTTGATACCCTATTTTCATCGAATTCAGTAAATTGGAGGGAAAGTTTAAAGGTGGACAAAACTATAGTCGGCTTACAGAGTCAGTTTATTTTGAAAATGGCGGTTGTTCTTTTTCTAGTTGCTAATAGATAAGGTGATTATAGTATACCAGTGCTTCATCAAATGTTGTAGGAATTTCGCAAGTATTAAGTGCAGTTCATATGAAGAACTTCTATTTAGCATGAGTGTGGGACAGTATCAAATGCATTTTGGTAGTCAATATAACGACATGAAAGATTTCTGCTTTTCCACCGGGCTTGATTTAGAATAGCAGAGCCCATTATCAGTTGTTCTTTACATCCTTTCATATACTTATGGCTTCCTTTCTGCTCTTCTGTAAGTATACTGTGGTTATCTAAGTGAGTGATGATCAGTTGTGAGATGCATGTTGTTACAATTTTACATATTGTTTGTAAACAACTAATAGGTCAATATTTTGATGGATCATTTGTGATTTCTCCTTGAGGTAAGAGATATGTTTTACCTTCTGTCAAATATTCAGTTACTTTTTCAGAATTTTAAAGAATATTGTTGATATGTATTAATAGGTTCAAATGAACATGTTCACGAGAAGAATTGAACTCCAAGCTGTGATCACTGACATTACACTAACCATTACACGTTTATGATGCCCCATGCCACACAGGGCTGCACAAATCACATTCAACTGTGGAATCAAATTGAAACAGCTGTGAATTGTCTCGTTCAGTGTAACTGCTCTACCTTGGATTGTCTTGTACTTCAAAGTTCAAGGTAAATTTATTATCAAAGTGCATCTACGTCACCATATTCACCTCTGAGATTCATTTTCTTCTGGGCCATCACAGAAATTACAAGAAATGCAATAGAATCAATGAAAGACCACACTCAAAAGGAATTTTTGCACAACCAGTGTGCAAAAAAAACCCAACAAACTTAACAAATATAAAAATGCAAATAACAATAATAAAAAATAAATAAGCAATAAATATCAAAAGCATGAGATGAAGAGTCCTTGAAAGTGAGTTCATAGGTTCTGGGAACAGTTCAGTGATGGGGTGAGTGAAGTTGAGTGAAGTTACCCCTCTGGTTCAAGAAGCCTGATGGTTGAGGGGGAATAACTGTTCCTGAACCTGGTGGTGTGAGTCCTGAGGCTGCTGCACCTTCTTCCTGATGGCAGCAGCGAGAAGAGAGCATGGCCTGGATGGGGGGTGGGGGTGGCTGTTGGGTCCTTTATGATGGATGCTGCTTTCCAGCAACAGTGCTCTGTGCAGGTGTGCTCAATGATAGGGAGAGCTTTACCCATAGTGGGCTGGGCCATATCCACTACTTTTTGTAGGTATTCTGTACAAGGGTCTTGATTTTTCCATACCAGGTTGTGATGCAACCAGTCAGTATACACTCCACCACATATCTATAGAAGTTTGTTAAAGTTTTAGATGACATATTGAATCTTCGTAAACTTATAAGTAAGTAAAGGTGCTGCTGTGTTTTCTTTGTAATGGCACTTTTGTGCTGGGCCATGGAGAGATCCACTAAAATGATAAGACCGAGGAATTTAAAGTTGATGACCCTTTTATTCTCTGAATCTTTCTATGAAAACTGGTTCATTGACCTCTGTACTTACGCATGTAGATACATGTGCGCTTATTCAGTGATATAAATTCAGACATTCATGCAGCTATTTAGCTGACCATAAACTGCACTGAAGCATACATTGATATTCCAGCTGCTTTAGTGCTGATCCCTGATCTTTAAATTCAGAATGTCAACAACAGTTAATTAAATTTTCTGCATAAACGGTCATTAATATATTCTGTGATATTTGTGGGTATTGAAACCATAGGTGATTCAGCTTTTCCTTTTTGAATATTAAAATGTTAATATATTCACAAAATATTTATTATCACCTTACCTTCTTGTACTTGCTTCATTGAAGGCCTAAATTAAGAACACACGCATTGTATGTCAATAATAGAAACATTCCGACCCTCATTCCTCAATAATATGTCCATAAGCTCATAAGGCATTGGAGCAGAATTAGACCATTTGGCCCATCGAGTGTGCACTATCATTCAATCATGGCTGATTCTTTTTCCCCTCCTCAACCCCATTCTCCCTGTAACCTTTGATGCCGTGTCCAATCAAGAAACTATCAAGATCTCTTAAATATTATGATTATGAAGACATGCAGTCCTCTTTTATGGTCATTTAGCAATGCATGCATTAAGAAATGATACAATATTTCCTCCGGTGTGATATCACAAAACACAGGACAGACCAAGACTGAAAAAGTTAACAAAACCACAGAATTATAACTTATAGTCACAACAGTGCAACAATACCATAACTTGATGAAGAAGTCCATGAGTAAAAATTTCAAAGTTTCTCAAATATCCCACATCTCACGCAGACGGAAGAAAAACTCTCCCTGCCATACTCGACCACAATCAGACTCTGAGACATCCGAAAACTTCCAGCCTCTGATCAGCTCTCTGACACCGAGTACTGCACGCCATCTATGTCCGAACGATTCGACCTCAATCTCGGTCACCAACAGCAAGCAAAGCCAGGGATTTTGAGGCCTTCCCTCCGGAAGATTCCCGACCGCGCAGTAAGAACAGCAGCGAACTGGCGTTTCAGAAATTTCTCCAGATGTTCCTCTGTGCTTTCACGTCGGTCTCCATCAAATCAGAATTGTCCATGGCCCCTATTTAACGGATACGATATCATTCTTCACCGGAGGGCTGCGCGTGCGCGGTGCGCTGCTCTCTCTCCTCCTGCAAGCATATACCCAACGTCCTGGCCTCCACAGCTGCATGTGGTAACAAATTCCACAAATTCATCACCCTTTGGCTAAAGAAATTTCTCTGCATCTCAGTTTTAAATGGACGCCCCTCTATCCTAAGGCTGTGCCCTCTTGTCCTAGACTCCCCCACCTTGGGAAACATCCTTTCCACATATACTATGTCTAGGCCTTTCAACATTTGAAAGGTTTCAATGAGATCTCCCCCATCCTTCTAAAATTATAAATCCTTGAAAGAATTATAATTCCTTTCATGTCTACAGAAAAGGATTCCTCATAGAAAACTAAAGAATAAAAAAAAGTAAGGTAGTGAAAAAAAACCAAGAGGCAGGTCCAGATATTTGGAGAGTATGGCCCAGATCCGGGTCAGGATCTGTTCAGCAGTCTTATCACAAATAAAATGAAATGCTGAAAATACTCAGCAGGTCAGGGCACAGATAAACATAGAAAACATAGAAAATAGGTGCAGGAGTAGGCCATTCGGCCCTTCGAGCCTGCACCCCCATTTATTATGATCATGGCTGATCATCCAACTCAGAACCCTGCACCAGCCTTCCCTCCATACCCTCTGATCCCCCTAGCCACAAGGGCCATATCTAACTCCCTCTTAAATATAGCCAATGAACTGACCTCAACTGTTTCCTGTGGCAGAGAATTCCACAGATTCACCACTCTCTGTGTGAAGAAATTTTTCCTAATCTCAGTCCTAAAAGGCTTCGCCTTTATCCTCAAACTGTGACCCCTCATTCTGGACTTCCACAACATCGGGAACAATCTTCCTGCATCTAGCCTGTCCAATCCCTTTAGGATTTTATACATTTCAATCAGATCCCCCCTCAATCTTCTAAATTCCAACGAATACAAGCCTAGTTCATCCAGTCTTTCTTCATATGAAAGTCCTGCCATCCCAGGAATCAATCTGGTGAACCTTCTTTGTACTCCCTCTATGGCAAAGATGTCTTTCCTCAGATTAGGGGACCAAAACTGCACACAATACTCCAGGTGTGGTCTCACCAAGGCCTTGTACAACTGCAGTAGTACCTCCCTGCTCCTGTACTCGAATCCTCTTGCTATAAATGCGAGCATACCATTCGCCTTTTTCACCGCCTGCTGTACCTGCATGCCCACTTTCAATGACTGGTGTATAATGACACCCAGGTCTCTTTGCACCTCCCCTTTTCCTAATCGGCCACCATTCAGATAATAATCTGTTTTCCTATTTTTGCCACCAAAGTGGATAACTTCACATTTATCCACATTAAATTGCATCTGCCATGAATTTGCCCACTCACCCAACCTATCCAAGTCACCCTGCATCCTCTTAGCATCCTCCTCACAGCTAACACTGCCGCCCAGCTTCGCGGCATACTGAGATAATGCTTTAGGTTGAAGATACTGGGTTAAAGAAAAAGGGTTCTTGTGGCTGTAAGAAAGGTGGGGTACAGGGATGTCTCTGATAGGGTAAAACCAAAGCGACCATAAATTAAGCTGTAGGCAAGGTTAACTTGTCAGTGAGTGAATGGGAGAAATCAGAGAATGAGCACATGGCCAAAAGAATGTAGGAGTTGCAAAATGCAGAGCATGCCTGCCACGTTAGCTCGGGCATGACCTCCATTCTCAAAGGTAATAAAACACAAAACAAAGGGAAAAACACAAGAGCAGTGTGAACCAATACCATAGGTGGACAACAGATAAAGAGAAATCAAGGTCCCGATGCTTGCTCACTTTAAAAAGCGAGATTCACCTGATGCTGCACATTCCTATTTGGAGTATTTATTGAGTCTCTGGCCCTAGCACACCTATTCACAACTCTCCCTCAAGTTGACAACTAAAATTTGATTACCATAATCTAATCAGCATAAAGAAAGCACTCTACAGACCGGAAGTACTATGGCTAATATCCGGTTTATCCAGTTGCAGGTCTCGACCGGAAATGCGACCATCCCCCAAACTTCACAGCTGATTCGCCTAGCCTGCTGAATTGCTCCAGCAGTTTGTTTCTGGCTCCAGGTCCCAGAGTCTGCAGTCTCCTGTGTCCCGCACTGGTCAACAGTTCTGCTATTTGGAATCCGTAACTCTAATCCCTGAGGTGTATTTCAAAAGCAAACAGGAGTAATAATTAACAGTGATACTGAGATATTTGATGGCAAAGGTCTGTAACTTGCAAGTCTTGAAGCTCGTTTAATTAAACAATTGCAAAGCTGAATGCTGATTCTTTTGATCAGAATCTGAATTAGACTCATTATCACTGCCATATGTTGTGATATTTGCCGTATTTCAGCAGCAGTAGTGTGCAGCACATAACAAATCACTAAAGGTTACAAGAAGAAAAATAAAAATTAATAAATTGTGCAAAAAGAGAGCAAAATAATGACGAACTGTTCATGGGGTTGATAAACCATTCAGAAATCTGAAGCTTTTTCCAAAATGTTGATTGTGCACCTTTAGACTCCTAGACCTCGTCCCTGATGGTAGTATTGACAATAGGAAATGTCCCAGATGCTGAGGGTCTTTAATGATGGATGCCACCTTCTTGAGGCACCACCTTTTGAAGATGTCCTTGATAGTGGGGAGAGTTATGCCCATGATGTACCTGTTGAGTCTAAAATTCTCTGCAGCTTTTTCCATCCTATGTAGTGGCCCCTACATACCAGGCAATGATGCAACCAGTCAGAATGCTCTTCAGAGTACATCTGTAGAAATTTGCTGGAGTCTTTTGGTGACTTACCAATCTCCTCAAACTCCTAATGAAGTACAGCCACTGATGTGTCTTCTTCATGATTGCATCACTCTGTTGGGCCCAGGAACTTGAAGCTGCTCACACCTTCCACTGCCATCCCCTCAATGGGGATTGCTGTGTCATGGCCTAACTTCACCTTCCTGAAGTCTACAATCAATTCTTTTGTCCCACTGACACTGAGTGCAAAGTTACTGTTATGACACCACTCAACCTCTGTCTTGCTTCTGTAGGGATCAACGAGACCTCATAAGGACTGAACAAATTCCATTTCATATTCAAGCCAATAAGTACTGTAATTATCAGAAAATATGTTTCAATAATTCAGTCTTTTCTCTTAAACGTTGCAAACACAAGGAATAGGTTACCTGTTTAATAAAGATTTCAGTAAAAAAGAACCTCCTGAAGCAAAGATGACTTGAGGTAGCCAATGTATATTACTTGCCACACAGGAGCAGCATTATAAATACCTCAAGAATGGAAAACTGCAGCTCAAAATTGATGACAGTGTGTCTTATATAATAGGCAATATACCAATGATTTATTGGCAACATACCCACAATGATATATGAAAACAATTGAACTGCGATGCCTCTGAATCCAAACGTGCAAAATAGACAGACATCTCAACATAACTCAGTCTTGGTTGTTAATTCATTCGTTTCCTCAAGACTAAATGGTATATCTGTAATTAAGTGCCCTCATTTAATAGTTTTATTACTATGATTCCAGTATGTTATCAGAAGAACCATTCTGCTTCTAGTATTCAAAAGTTCATCTAATTAATCTATTCCAGGGCACTTCATGGGAGCAGAGTAATGGTTGGAGCCTATCCTATCTCAGTCTGGAACAGAAAATGCACAACTCTGACCCACTCAGTAATCCTATTTTGATCTATGAACGTTAGAAGGAGCCACAATCAATATAACACAATTACTGGCTTTATATATTTGCTATCCATCAGACATTCATTACCTTCTCCAGGATAACAAAACCTTAAGATCCCACACACGGGTGACAGCAGAGTGATCTGTCCAGAACCATACTCTGCCTTTCAAACAGAAGAAATTAAATAACACTTGCAGAGATAGAACAGGTGGGAGTTTCCTGCAGAGAATCACTTGCATTGCAAACCCCATTTTAACTTGCACTTTTCCCTGCGGCTAACAGGGTCAAATTATTTCATTTGGCTCTCACCAACCAATTGTTCAGTAATAAAAGCCCAAATGTGTATGATTCCTTCGGTCTTTTCTGACTCTGCCAAGCTCCCAGTGGATTCAGCAGTCTGCTTGAGTGGCATTTGCAGTGTGGAACTGACAACATTACCACATACTAAAGACTACATGCATATTATGTATAAGCAATGATGATGTCAGTCTGGAAGACTCACCACTCAAACTATGACAGTTTTTTAAATTGAGAAATAAAATGCACTCATAATTGAAAAGCATGCACGTTCAATCTATACATGACTATATATGAATAATGATAGCAAGGCGTATCCTTCTCAGTACTGGGGCTAGGTAGAACTTCAGCATGTGGTAGCACTTGGTGCCCACATCCTCTGGTTCCAAGGGCACCTTATTGCAGCCACATAAGAAGGTGTGTTTTTGCCCCATTATACAGGGAGGTCTGCACTGCTCCCTATTAGAAGTGGCTCAACAGAATACTAGGCCACACTTGCACCAAGAACAGTGGTGCCATGACCTGACTTATACTGCTTACTGAGAGAGAGACCAGCTCTCCCACACTCCCAATTATCGTTAAATCATGCCTCCATTCCAGCCAATTCTTGTTATGTTGAGACTGAAGGGGACGAAGGGCTAGTCAGGCCGGTTGATGAAGAATGTAGTCTTACTCTTCTTGTGATCGGCTCTAGTCCTTGATGCCAACTCAGACTTGTTGCAGATGTTTTATCACTGTGCAGATTGACCATGGGACTGAAAGGAGGCAGAGATGTCATCGTTATACAGGAAGGCTTTGATTTTAGTGGCCCTACTGCCTGGCAAAGTTACATGCCTGGAGTCCACGACCTTCCTGATGGATTTGGTTAAGTGCTCAATGCAAGGCGAAAACAAGGTAAAGGAGACTGGGCAACTGTGCTCCAAGCCTGATGGGGACTTTACCTATTTGATGCCATTGCCTGACTGAGAGGTATCCGCCAATCAGCAGGTCTTAGGTCTGACCCAACATGTGTAACTTGAGTGGATGCCACTAACTGTAGATGCTGGAATGTGAAGAAAACATAACACACTACTGAAGGATCTCAGCAGGTCTGGCACCATCTGTGGAGGCATTGGGATGGTTGATGATCAAAGAATGCTTAATCAAACAATATATTTACAATATTATCCAAATATTACGGGTATGTTAAATGCACAACAGCTGATGTTTCTGATCGAAACCCTGCATAAGGGCAGAGAGTGTAAATGGAAAAGAGCTAGAATAAAGAGGTGAAAGAGTGGGGGTGAAACAGGGGCTGATAGTTAAAAGGCAGAACCAAATAAGACAAATCACAAATAAGAGAAAATCTGCAGATGCTGGAAATCCAAGCAATGCACACAAAATGCTGGAGAAACTCAGCAGGCCAGGCAGCATCTATGGAAAAAAAAGTACAGTCGACATTTTGGGTCAAAATCCTTTGGCAGGCCTGGAGAAAAAAATGCTGAGGAGTAGATTTAAAAGGTGGTGGGAGGGGAGAGAGAAAAACACCAGGTGAATGGTGAAACCTGGAGGGGGAGGGATGAAGTAAAGAGCTGGGAAGTTGATTGGTGAAAGAGACGCAAGGCCCATGGAAGAAAGAAAAAGAAGGGAGGAGCACCAGAGGAAGGCAATGGATGGGCAAGCAGATAAGGTGAGGGAGGAAAAAGAGGATAGGAAATGGTGAAGGTGGGGGGTGGGGTGGAAGGCATTGCTGGAAGTTAGAGAAATCAATGTTCATGCCACCAGGTTGGAGGCTACCCAAATGGAATCCCCATAACCTTTGATGCCACGTCCAATCAAGAACCTACCAATTTCTGCCTTAAATACTCCCAACAGCCTGGCCTCCACAGCTGCATGTGGCAACAAATTCCACAAATTCATCAAACTCTGTCTAAAGAAATTTCTCTGCATCTCTGTGCCATTTTGTCCTAGACCCTCCCATCATGGGAAATATCCTTTCAACATCTACCCTGTCTAGGCCTTTCAACATTTGAAAGGTTTCAATGAGATCCCCCACTCCCATCCTTCTAAATTCCAGCGAGTACAGACTCAGATCCATCAAATGTTCCTCATATGATAACCCTTTCATTCCTGGAATCATCCTTGTGAACCTCCTCTGGACCCTATCCTGTTACAACCACACATTTGGCAGCACAGTAGATACGGAATTACGTTTGTGAATATGCACATGTCAGCTAATTATTATTTAATCGTGATAGTATTTAACTCCATACTTGTCGTAGTGCTTGTCGAGGCTTGGACAGAGCACAGCAATGCTTCGCTGTGTGTTTGCTTTCGGCCTTCCCTGAGAAATTGGACTTTCAAGTCAACTGACTCTGAAGACTTGCGGTATTCATTTAATGTTTAGATTTCCTTTTCAGTCGCAGTGTAGGCTTTGTTTCCCATTTAAGAATTTTAGTTAGCAGCCCTTTTTGGCCTAGAATTTATTGTTTTATTTTCCCTTCAACACTGTTCGCATTAAAGTTTGTGAACTATCTACCTGCTTCAGTGTCTCTCACTCCACACTTGGGCCATATGCGAACCTGGTAACAGCAAGTCTGGACGATGCAAAGATAGACCCAGCAGAGAGAAAGTAGCTGACCTTGGCCCTGAGATTCATTGGTCAGGTAGGAGACAGCTAAAGGCAATAGAATCCGTTCTCAGTGAAGTTACGAAGGCAATGAGGCAGATAACCTCATGCCGACAAGCCCAGTATCACTTGGAGGAACAGGTATCATCCCTAGCCGTGCCTGTTCAGTGCTTTACGAGAGCAAGGATACCCCACAGCCCAGTCATTCCAACATTTCATGGCAGAGTTAAGGAGGGTTTTTGATCTTCCAGTAGGAGGTCAGGAGGCTGCCCACTGACTCTTGGAACTGTGCCAAGGCAGAGGAACGAT
Organism: Mobula hypostoma; assembly: GCF_963921235.1. Taxonomy (NCBI): domain Eukaryota; kingdom Metazoa; phylum Chordata; class Chondrichthyes; order Myliobatiformes; family Myliobatidae; genus Mobula; species Mobula hypostoma. Next base: position 156,510,473 of record NC_086102.1, on the reverse strand, counting down.
GAGAGCCTATGCAGTTAAATTCCGTACCCTTGCAGTAGAGACGGGATGGAATGAGAGATCTCTCATCACTGCCTTCCAGAGTAGACTGAACGCAGGGGTGCAGCGTGAGATCGCTGTCTGGGACGAGCAGGATAGTCTGGATGACCTGATTAATCTAGCTAGTCTAGTTGATGACCAGGTAACTGAGTGGCACAGGGAAAGAATGTTTCAAACTTCCTACACGCTGCCTGTTCACTGTCTTTCCTCGCCCTCTCCCCCTCCCTCACCACCCAGCACCCAGCCCACGGAGGAGCCTATGCAAGCGGGGCACATGCGCCTCTCTCAGGAGGAACAAGAGTGGCGCCGGAGAACAGGTTCCTGCCTCTGCTGTGGTGATCCAGGTCACTTCCGGGCAGCACTTTCCAAGCCTTTAGTAAAAGAGAATACCCGTCAGCAGGGAGGGGAATCCTGATGGGTCGATTCTCTCTTCAGTCAGCTTCTCCTAATTCTGTAATACTCGCAGCTTCCTTGTCATTGAGGTCTCAGACCCATGAACTTAAAGGCGTTTATTGACTCTGGTGCGGCTGGGAATCTTATGGACATCTCTCTCGCTCAAAGATGGGGAGTTCTAACTCAGGAATTAAGAGTTAATTAAGATCAACATCAAGGCACTGGACGGTCGACCTCTGGGAACCGGCCAGATCCACCTTTCCACCCAATCCCTCCAACTGGTGCTCGAAGACAACCAGCATGATGAAATATCTTTCTATCTGGTTAATTCACCTGAACTGCCACTGGTACTTTGTCTCCCCTTGTTATCCTGACATAACCCACGGATCAATTGGTCTCTGAACGTACTCCAAGAGTGGGGACCAGCATGCCTGTCTACCTGTCTGGGTCCAGCTCAAGCTCCATTCGGTGAATCCCCTCCTGTGTCAGCTAAGGATACGGATCTGTCTGGGGTTCCGGCTGAATATGCCGATCTCCTTGAGGTTTTCAGTAAAAGAAAAGCCACCTCTCTGCCCCCACACTGACCATACAACTGTGCCATAGACCTCCTCCTACCTGGCATTAGTCCTCCCTGGGGCCGGCTCTTTTCCTTCTCTCGTCCTGAAATGGTGGCCTATCGCGGCTCCAATTAATGCACTCACCAAGAAGACCTTAGCAAGATTCCATTGAACGGACGATGCGGACCAAGCATTTTCAGAGCTGAGGCGACATTTCACCACTACCCTGCTGCTGCAACACCCAGACCCATCCCAGCCATTTGTTGTCGAGGAGGATGCATCCGATGTAGGCATTGGAGCTGTCCTCTCTCAGCGCTCGTCTGCGGATAGCCGGCTGCACCCTTGTGCCTTTCTTTCTCATCGCTTGACTCTGGCCAAGAGGAATTATGATGTTGGGATCTGAGAGCTTCTGGTTGTCAAGGAGGCCCTGGAGGAATGGCGACACAGGCTGGAGGGGGAAGAATATCTATTCTTGGTCTGGACAGATCACCAGAACCTCTCCTATATTCAGGATGCTAAGAGACTCAACTCTCGTCAAGCCTGATGGGCTCTCTTCTTCACATGGTTCAATTTCATCCTCAATTATCGTCCCAGCTACAAGAATACAAAGGCCAACACTCTCTCCCGGCAGTTCGATGGATCTGAGGACAACACCGATCCAGAGCCCATTCTTCCTCGCTCGTGTATCGCTGCTCCGGTGATCTGGGGAATAGCGGCAGAGGTGAGGGCCGCCCAACAATCAGATCCAGGCCCGGATGGGAGACCTCCCAACCGGCTGTTTGTCCCCGCTGCAGTGAGTTACAAAGTGTTGGAATGGGGTCACGCCTCCCGTCTGGCTGGACATCCGGGAAATCAGCGGACTCAGGAGTTTATAAAGAGACAATTTTGGTGGCCATCTATGTCCCAGGATGTCCACGACTTTGTACCTGCCTGTCCCATCTAAGCTTGGAACAAGACATCATGCCAGAGTCTTGAGGGTCTGTTATGTCCACTGTCTGTGCCCCACCACACCTGGTCCCACCACTCAGTGGGTTTGTTCACTGGTCTGTCACTGTCTAATGGAAACACCACCATTTTGGTTGTTGTGGATCAAATTTCCAAGGCTGCCCACTTCATTGCCCTCCCCAAGCTCCCATTGGCTTGTGAGACTGCCACACTCATGGTTCAACAAGTGTTCATGTTCCATGGCTTTCCTCAAGACATAGTGTCTGATTGTGGACCACAGATCACTTCCCGCTTTTGGAAGGCTTTCTGCTCTCTTGTTGGAACCACAGCCAGCCTCTCGCCTGACTTCCATGCCCAATGTAATGGCCAGACTGAGAGATTGAACCAGCAGTTGGAAACAACCCTGTGCTGTCTTGCCTTTTCCAACCCCATGTCCTGGAGTTCCCAATTGCTTTGGGCAGAGATCGCCCACAATAACCTCCAGTCGTCCTCCACTGGTATGTCTCCCTTTGAATGCCAGAAGGGATTCCAGCACCCACTCTTCCCTGATCAAGAGATCGACCTAGGAGTTACTGCTGTTGAACAGCTGATCCAACGTGACAAGTGCACCTGGAGACAAGAAGCAGTATTTCCAACAGGCTGATCAGCTCTGTCGACAGGTAAGGCCATTCAAGCCAGGAGAGGAGGTCTGGTTGGCATCAAAGGATCTTCCCCTGAAAGTCGAGAACTGGAAATTGGCACCGCGCTACGTGGGACCATTTAAGTGGAAAAGGCTGTCAACAAGGTGACCTATAGATTGCGTCTACCAGCATCACTGAAGATTCACCCAGTATTCCAAGTTTCCCAGCTCAAGCTGGTTATTAATTCTCCCCTGGCCCCAGTCACCCAACCTGGCAGATGGTTCCCTTGTCTATACTGTGCGGCGCCTCCTGGCATCTCGCTGGGTATGTGGTAAGGTCCAGTACCTTGTGGACTGGGAAGGAGATGGCCCAGAAGAAGGTACTTGGATCCTAGCGAAGGACATCTTGGACAAGTTGCTAATCCAGGACTTCCAGCAGACACAGGTCTATGGTGTCTCAGGGGCAGCGCCTAGAGAGGGGGATCCTGTCACAACCATGGATTCGGCAATTGCACTTGTGAATATGCATGTGTCAGTTAATTATTATTTAATTATTACAGTATTTAAGTCCATACTTGTCGTCGTGGTGCTTGTTGAGACTTGTACAGAGCACAGCAACACTTTGCTGCCTGTTCGCTTTCGGCCTTCCCTAAGAAATTGGACTTTCGAGTCAACTGACTGTGAAGACTAGCGGTACTCGTTTAATGTTTAGATTTTCTTTTCAGCCACAGTGTAGGCTTCATTTTCCATTTGAGAGTTTTAGTTATTTATTTCTACTACCAAAGTAGGAAATGCATTTTCCAACATTGTTATTTTCCAACATTTCCAACATGGGCCACTTTCTTGCCCATTCTCCTGATTTATCTAAGTCGTTCTGCATCCTACCTGTTTCCTCAACACTATCTGTCTCTCCACCAAGCTTCAAATTATCTGAAAACTTGGCAATAAAGCCATCTATTCCATCATCTAAATCATTAATATACAACATAAAAACACTGAACCCTGCGGAACATCACTAGTCACTGGCAGCCAGCCAGAAAACAATTCTTCTATTACCACCTGCTGCCTTCTACCAATTAGCAAATGCTCTAACCATGTTAGTAACTTTCCTGTAATACCATGGGCTTAAACTTGGTAAGCAGCCTTACGTGTGGCACCTTGTCAAGGGCCTCCTGGAAGTCCAAATATACAACATCCACTTTATCCCCTTTATCTATCCTACATGTAATCTCCTCAAAGAATTCCAACAGGTTCGTCAGGCAGGATTTCCCTGAAAGAAACCATGCTAACTTTGTTACTATCTTGTTCTGTGTCACCAAGTACTCCATCACCTCATCCTTAACAATTGACTCCAACATCTTCCCAACCACTAAGGTCAAGCTAACTGGTCTATAATTTCCTTTCTGCTGTCTTCCTCATTTCTTAAAGAGTGGAGTGACATTTGCAATTTTCCAGTCCTCTGGCAGCATGCCAGAGTCCAATGATTTTTGAAAGATCATTTCTAATGCCACCACAATCTCTAACGCTACTTCCTTCAGAACCCTAGGGTGCAGTTCCTCTGGTAGGGGTGACTTATGTACCTTTAGGTCTTTCAGCTTTTTGAGCACCTTCTCCCTTGTAACAGTAACTACACCCACTTCTCTTCCTTCACACACTACAACATCAGGCATACTGCTAGTGTCTTCCACAGTGAAGACTGATGCAAAATACGCATTTAGTTCTTCAGCCATCTCCTTGTCCCCTGTTTTATTTCTCCCGCCTCATTTTCTAGTGGTTCTATATCCACCCCCATTTGGCTTTTATTTTTAAAATACTTGAAAAAAACTTTTGCTATCAACTTTGATATTATTTGTTAGCTTGCTTTCATATTTCATCTTTTTCCCTTCAAATTATCTTGTTAGTTGCTCTCTGTAGGTTTTTCAAACATTTCCTATTCCTCTATCTTCCCATTAATGTTTGCTTTGTTGGATACCCTTTCTTTTGCTTTTACAATACCTTTAACTTCCCTTGACACCCACAGTTGTACTATTTTACCTTTCCAGTATTTCTTCATTTTTGGAATACACATATCCTGCACCATCCTCATTTTTCCCAGAAACACACGCCATTGCTGCTGTGCTCACATCCCTGCCAGCAGCTCCTCCCAATTTACTTTGGCCAACTCCTCTCTCATTCCACTGTAATTTCCTTAACTCCACTGAAATACTGCTACATCAGACTTTACTTTCTCCCTATCAAATTTCAAGTTGAACACAATCATATTGTGATCCCTGGTTCCTAAGGGTTCTTTTACCTTAAGCTCTCTAATCGCCTTCTGTTCATTACATAACACCCAATCCAGTTTAGTTGATCCCCTAGCAGGCTCAACAACAAACAGCTCTGCAAAGCTATCTCTTAAGCATTCAACAAATTGTTGAATTTGGAGGGAGAAGATCGTGGCTCGACGCAGTACACGCGACCTCTCCAGTGAATGATATTGATATTTGTAAGTAGGATGCCGTACACAATTCTGATTTGATGGAGACAGACATGAGAAGCATGGAGCAACATCTGCAGAAACTTCTGAAATGCCCGGTTTGCTGCCGCTGCTACTCTGTGAGAATCTCTGAAGGGGAAGGCCCCAAATCCTTGGCTTTGCCTGTTTCTGGCGGCCAGGGCTGGGGTCAAAGCGCTCGGCAGAGATAGTGCCCGGTGCTCGATTTCAGAGGGCTGGTCGGAGGCTCGAAGTTTTTGGACGGACTCGGAGTCAGACTGTGGTTGGGTGCTTCTAGGATGCTGCATCGGCAAGTTTGCGGTGCTGAAAACTCATGGCAGGGAGAGTTTTCTTCCTTCTATCGTCTGCATGAGGTGATGGGACTTTCGAGAGACTTTAAGACTTTTTTTTTTACCATGCCCATGGTCTGTTCTTTACCAAATTACAGTATTGCTTGCACTGCTGTAACTATATGTTATAATTATGTGGTTTTTGTCAGCTTTTCAGTCTTGGTCTGTCTTGTGTTTCTGTGATATCACACTGGAGGAACATTGTATCATTTCTTAATGCATGCATTACTAAATGACTATAAAAGAGGGCTGTGTGTCCTCATAATCTAATCTAAATTCACTCTCTTGAGATTCATTACCAACCTGATTTGTCCAATCGACCTGCATGTTCGAATCTCCCATGACTACCATAACATTGACCTTTTGACTCGCTTTTTCTATTTCCTTCTGTCACCTGTGGTTACAACAGCCACTGTTTCCAACTGCCATCAACATCCTTTTACCCTTGCAGTTTCTTAACTCAACCCCCAAGGTTTCAACATCTTCCGATCCTATGTCACATCTTTCTACTGATTTGATGCCATTTTTTACCAGCACAGTCACACCACCCCCCCCCCCGCCTACCTTCCTATCCCTCTGATATAACATGTAACCTTGGACATTCAGCTCCCAACGACAACCATCCTTCAGCCATGATTCAGTGATGGCCACAACATCATACCTGGCAATCTGTAATATTGCAACAAGATCATCCACCTTTTTTCTTATACTACGCACATTTAGATACAACACCTTAAGCACAGTGTTTGCTATCCTTTCTGATTCTGCATCCCTAATGATTTGATACTCAACCTGTTGGCTGCAACTCAGTCCATCACCAGCCTGCCCTTCCTGACAACCTGACCGCACGCTATCTTTACTTTTTTACCATCCGTCCTATCCTGAGTCTCTTCATTCCGGTTCCCACCCCCCTGCCAATTTCGTTTAAACCCTCTGCAACAACTCTAACAAACCTGTCTGCAAGAATACTGGTCCCCCTTGGGTTCAGGTGCAACCCCTCACCTTTGAACAGGTCATACCTCTCCCAGAAGAGATCTCAATAATCCAAGGTCCTGAAGCCCTGCCCCCTGCACCAGCTTCTCAGCCACACATTTATCTGCCAAATCATCCTGTTTCTACCCTCACTGGCATGTGGCCAAGGCAGCAATCCAGAAATTACTACCTGGGATGTCCTGCATCTCAGCTATCTACCTCGCTCTCTAAATTCTCTTTTCAGGACCTCATTTCTTTTCCTTCCTATGTCATTGGTACCAATATGTACCAAGACATCTGGCTGCTCCCCCTCCCTCTCCAAAATGTTGTGGAAACATATCAGAATGGGAATGGGATGTGGAATTAAAATGGGTGGCCACTGGGAGATCCCGCTTTTTTTGGCAAAGCGGTCTCCCAATATCCGTCGGGTCTCACTGATATACAGGAGGCCATACAAGAGAATACGGTAAATGACCCCAACAGACTCACGGGTGTAGTGTCGCCCGGAAGGACTGTTGGGGGCCCTGAATAGTAGTGAGGGAGGAAGTGTAGGGGCAGGTGTGGCACTTGTTCTGCCTTAAGGGATAAGTGCCAGGGGGAGATCAGTGGGGAGGGATGAATGGACAATGGAGTCACGTAGAGAGCGATCCCTGCGGAAGGCAAGTAAGAGTCATGTGGGGGGGGGGACAGGGGGTGTGACTTTGGATGAGGGGCTGGTGTGTGGTAGGTCAAAACAGAGAATGAGAATGAAAAGAAATGACAAAGAAACGTATCACTTGCGAGTGGTGGAATAAGAAATGGCGGTAAGTGAAAACACGTTCAGATCTTTAATTTTGTCTTTAACCAATTGAACTGTTGAAAATACAGGTAACATTACCCTGACATCTGTGTAGTGACAAATTGGTCACTTTAATCCTTGAGTATGGGAGCTGAAGGCCAGGTGCAACTTCAGGTAAAACTGATTTAAAAGGTGAAAGGTGAAAGGATAACTGAGCATGGGTGAAGAAAAAGGGTTCATAGAGAGGTTGGAGATTAATAGGGGGAGGGAAGAGGAGCACCAGGCTGATTAGAGGAAGAGAGAGGAAAGGATGGGGGGGGGGAGGGAGGGAGAGAGAGAGAGAAAGTAAGTGAGAATATGGAAGCCAATAAGGTTGCTTGGAGTTAAATAAGACTGCTGAAAAAGACTGCAGTTACGTCTGGCTGGGAGTAGAAGAGCAGGGTGTAGTGAACTATCCTTCGACCCAACTCAACGGTGACTGGAAGTGTCAACCACTTTCCGTTAGTTTGCCACTGTCTCGCCCTGTTTGGGAGGAAAAGCTCTTCCATGCATTCAGTGTTTCCATTATTTATTACAGTAATAACAATAATATCACCCAGACCTGTCTTGGTTCAGCATACTTTTAAAGGAATTCTTTAATAATCTTTTACTTTATTCGAGACCCAAGTATAGAATTCAAAGTCTAGCTAAAATGTGATTGGTAGACATGACCATTGAGGTGGTGATGCGAAATAGGCACTAAGGTCATGTGAACCAGATGGCAAACAGGTTCAGGCTGTGTTTTTAAATGAAATTAAGAAAGCAGCCTTCCAGTGTATCAAGTTACTTTAAATGGCTTGTCAATAGATTGTCTTTTTATCATCTGTTGTTCTGTTACATCCTTATTCCTTTTGAAGTAAACTGTGAAAGAAACCCAAAGTTTAAGGTTTGGCAGAGATATTTGTTTTCAGGTGGGTGAATACTTCCTCCATTTCACGTCAGGATGCTGATCCACATAGATAAACTTTCTTCAGTAAAATATATATATTACACCACCATTTATTAGATTTCCTAAGAAGCTGCATGCTGGCATACAGGCCGACAAATTTAGAGCTAAGCTTATGTGAAATGTTAAAGGTGAAATGCAGGGTGCTATGTAAAAGTATGACTTGGACTGTCAGCAGATGTTAGCATCCCTAAAATGGATTTCCCTGTAATAAGTTCTGACGTGTTTTCAGTGTGGTTTAACATGGAATATTATAGTCCACTCATTTCCAACATATCATGGATTATGAGCATCCAACCTGTAAAATATTGATATTACTGGAATCTGTAGGTAATATGACTCTTCTCAGTATAACATCAGACAGTGCAGTACAGTTAAAAAAAACTGGGAAATATTGAACGGGTAGAATTTTATCACAGTGAGCAGTTCAATGAGTTCAAGCAGTACTGACAGAAATTTAACACAAGCATGTTTAACATTGCAGGAAAGAATTCAAAACGAAAAGAATTAAGATACACGTCAGATTCCGTTTTGATGTGAAAATTTACTGCCATGGCCAATTACTTCACCATCACTGATCATTGTCAGTGAGACTCCAGTAGGCATTTCAAAACAGCAGGAAGAGGTTTCTGATGACTATGAGTACTTGCACTCATAAGAATCAGAATTGCATATTTGTTTTAACTACTGAAACCAGCAACACATTTGACAAAATATTAATTTTAACTTAATGTCTAGTGCAAAATGGGTGATGCCAAATTAGCTTTGCAACTGAGGCACCTCATCTTCACTTTTAAAGTCGAGGCCCCTTGGTGTAAAGACCTGCAATCCTATTAGTCTTCCTAATTACCTACTGCACCTGTGCACTAGCTTTTAGTGATTTATGTGTATTTACTTCAATTCCCCAAATTGAATTCCATCCATCTTAGTTTCACCCACTCATTCATTCTACCTGCGTTCACTTGTAATGTTTTTCTGCCAAGTAGTCAACTTGTTATGCCTGTAAGCTCAGCACTAGACATATCTAATTCTGGAGTTAATTGTTCATACTTCCACTATCACCTGACAGAAGCTGCATGGGATGACGACTACATTTTTAATAATCCAAGAATGGATGTGTTTCAACTTAGTTGATGATATGCAAATGAATCAAAATTCTGATAAGTAAGCTCAGTAACTGTAAAGCTCTCAATTTAAAATGTTTCTTCTATTACATCAGTAGATAAATATAATACAGGATTAATGGTATTAAATTATGTGTATCAATGTGCTTAAAAAATTCATCTATTTTGTGCTGTGATTTTTAGCTTCAGCCAAGAGAGAAGTAAATTAATTCTAACAGATCGCAGCTTTCCAAGTCTGAAGAAGTGGTTTCTGTTCCTGAACATTACCCAATATATTATTGGTTGTAGCTTTACAGGAAAACAAGTTTGGCCTCCTTTGTAATGGCCCATTGGAGGAGCAGCCTATTTAAACATAACGCTTGGGCTCTTGCAAATGTGGCCCCAAACAGCAGAAACTCTTTTCTTGCTAATGTCAGATTAGACATGGTCATTACAGTTGAAAACACATGAATGTAATGAGAAATCATAAAGCAGTCCTGGTATTACAAGAAGAAAGGCTTACATTTATTTTGCAGCTTCCATGAGTCCTTTATGACAGAAGTTAAGAGTTCACTGAACGTTGCACTGGTAATCATGGGTCCAAGCACACATTGTGCATTACAATGCATAAACAAATGAAAAGAAAGAAATGCTTGCATTTATTTGGCACCCTTCACCTCAGGATGTCCCCAGACATATTGAATTTATATTACTAAATTAGAGTGCAATCTCTGTTGGAATAAAGTAGAGATGATGCCCAGTTTGAGCATGGGAAAATTCTACAACTGTGATTTTTTAAAAACTGGTCATTTAAATTTTATGTGTTAGCTGAGTTATAAATATTTACTATAACATACAAGATTTTTTTCTATTTCTTTTCAATGGTGTGATGAGAAACATTTATATTGGCCAGAGATGACATTCTCAAAGAGTTGGCACTGCACTTAAAGAAGGAAAAGGAGAAGAGGAAGAAATACATTCAGTTCATTATGGGTGGATACAGGATGTTACAATAATAAAATAGCTCAAGGATTTAAGGAAAAGCAAACAGATTGGTCACCTGTAATGATCAAAGTTAGTCGTGCTACTTCTTTCCACTGATACAAATGCATTGCTACAGTTGAACAAAATGCCCTTGGGATGTATGAAACCTATACATGTAACTTGCTAGCCTATGTCTTTTAAATCTATGAATCATTCTTCAGACAGATGCCATGAGGAGAAACATTTCACTCAAACATGAAGAAACATGAAGAAAGTTATTGGTTTGAATTAGCCACCACCAGAAAGGAAAATTAAACCAGTAGCTAATGACTGAGCCATTTTCTAGTTGCAAGAGCTTTTGTTTTGCAGACAACTTGCAGACAAATTGCCTTTGTTTTTGTCTTGGAAATACTGTGGATACCGGTTAATTGGGACAAAACAGGATCAGTACATTTAGGCCCAATTAAGTGGCTGCCCCCGTTAGTCGAGGTTTCATGGAAATAGTTAAAAAAAATACAAAAAAGACAAATTGAATAACTTGTTATCTATTTGAATGAAATACATAGCAAATTAGAATATTACTGATAGTACTACAGTACTATAAAACTATGTATTAGTTCTTAATGGATATCAATGGAGGAATTCATCCAGTGTATGCAGATACTTTAGATACTTTATACTTTATTGTCGCCAAACAATTGATACTAGAGCATACAATCATCACAGCGATATTTGATTCTGCGCTTTGCGTTCCTTGGACTACAAATCGATAGTAAATAATAAAAATTTTAATTATAAATCATAAATAGTAAATAGAAAAGGGTAAGTAAGGTAGTGTAAAAAAAAATGAGAGTCAGGTCCGGATATTTGGAGGGTACGGCCCAGATCTGGGTCAGGATCCATTCAGCAGTCTTATCACAGTTGGAAAGAAGCTGTTCCCAAATCTGCAATGAACAAAATCAGCACAGGTTCCTAGTGCAGATAATGGGCTGCTTTTATCCATGATTGCACCCTCCAAATCTTCATTTCCATTGCAACATTCAAGATGATTGCTGATACCTTCAAGTTCTTCATAGGTCCTAACTTGTTGAAGTAGTGAAAACATTTCATTTTCACTCCTATTTCTAATATCTCCAAGCCTGAATGCTTGAAACTGCCACAAACAAAGCAATTCAAAATTCTTACTGCTTATTTTTCACCAACTATTGGAGAAGAAAATTAATATTTTTGAACACAAACGCACGCAACTGGTGCTATTTATAAACAGTTCGCTTTAAACATGGTTTACTTCTAACGGGCCACACAAATGTGCATGACTGACACTTGTTAGAACCTGTCTGGTAAGTCTCCGGCACCAATTAAGCAGCATAGTGTCCCAAATAAATGAAAGGAATCTCAACAATTTTCTCAATTTAGTTTTTGTTCTTTAAGAGCTGTCCCAAATAAGCTGCTGCCCTGATAAACTGATGGCTCAATTAACCAGAATCTACTGTAATATGCCAAATTTCTGTCTTACTGGGAAAAATAAGAACCAATTTTTGAAAGAAGATGCTGTTAAAATGAGGGAGATATTTTTTCTCTCTGCTATAACCTCCAGTTCTGAATCTTAATGATTTTGTAAGATACTGTGAAACATTTTGAATTAGGTGTGATCATTTAATCTGTGTAGTGACTGTTAGGGATTATTGTATAATGTAACCCACTCATGCTATAATGGACTACAAAATAAAGTCACGCTGTATCACCCATAACAGTGCATCCCTCCTTGATGAGCTTAATACATTCAATGCACACTTGGGACAGAAGGAGACTGGGATGTTACCATCCAAAGCAGCAGCTTCAAATGCCCCTGAACCCACAATCACTGCTGCACATATACGATCAGTCTTCCAGACAGTGACCCACAGTAAAAAAGTCTGGCCGTGATTGTGTTCCTGGCCATGTTCTTAGATCAGCTGGTGGGAGAATTATTAGACATTTTTAACCACTTCTTGCTTCAGTCCAAAGTTTCCACCTGCTTTAAGAAGACCACTATCATCCCGGTACCGAAGAAAAGCAAGATTACTTGCCTTAGTGATGACTGCCCCGTGGATTTGACATCCACAATCATGAAGTGCTTCAAGAGGCTAGTAAAGCACACATTAACTCCAGGTTCCCTGACAACTTCAACTCAACGCAATTCACCTACCACTGAACTAGATCTATGGCAGGTGCCATTGCTCCGGTCCCATACTGATTTAGGGACCATAAAGACAACTGTGTCAGTCTATTGTTTATTGACTACAGCTCTGCCTCCAATACTATAATTCCCAGAGAAACCATGTCCATGTTCCTAGATCTGGGACTCAGTGCTTTCCTTTTCAACCTGATCCATGATTGCCTGAGCAATAGACTACAAATGGTAAGGATAGGCAGCGCCACCTCTACCATGACTGTCCTCAATAATGGTGCCCATTAGTGAGTACCCTCACCTCCTACTTTACTCCCTATACACTCACAACAATATGGGAAGATTCTGCTGTTACTACCACCGTTGTGGGCCATATCTCAAATAATGATGTTGGAGCACAGGAAGGTGATAGCCTAGTGACATGGCGTCATGAAAACAACCTCAATGTTAACGAAACAAAAGAGTTGGTCATTGACTTCAGGAAGGAGAGTGGCGAATATTGTGTTTACATCAATGGTGCTGAAGTAGAGAGCTTTGAGAGCTTCAAGCTCCTGGGAGTGAACATCAACAATAGCCATTCCTGGTGCAAGCATATTGGCACCGTAACCAAAACAAGCTCACAGGTGCCTCTAATTCCTCAGGAGGCCAAAGAAATTTGACACGTCCACTTTGACCCTCACCAACTTTTATTTATGCACTATAAAAACCACCCTGTCTAGATGCATCGTGGCCTGGTATGGGAGTCGCTTTGCTCGAGACTGCGAGAAACTGCAGAATTGTAAACACAGCTCGGCACATCACGGAAATCAGCCTCCACGACATGAACTCTCACCTACAGTTCTTGTTGCCTTGGTAAAGAAGACAACTTAACCCAAGGCTCTACCCACCCAGACATTCTCTCTTCTTCCCTCATCTGTCAGGCAGAAGATACAAAAGCACGCACAACTAGGGTTAAGGATAGCTTCTGTCCCACTGTTATCAGAATCTTGAACAGACCTTTTGTATGATAAGATGAACTCCTGACTTCACACCCAACCTCAATATTTTTAGCAGCACTGCATCTTATTGCTTACCTGCACTGTACCTTCTGTGGAACACTTTATTTCACATTCTGTTATTGCTTTACCTTGAACTGCAGTAACGATTTGATCTGAACGAATAGTATGCAGTATAAGTTTCTGACTCTACATCAGTACATGTGACAATTTATCAATTTAATTCACCATTTCTGGAGTTATGACAACTAATTAAAATGAGAACTAGTCTTTAGAAAATAAAATCTGTCCACTAATTAAATTCAACTAATACTTTAACACCATCGGATCTGAACATTGGGTGTGGGCCTTTTTGATTCTGTAATATTGACATTATGCAGGGGAAGACAATGGGTGAATGATCATACTAATCAATGCTCATTCAGAATACAATCAGGGAAGGCATTAAGTGACAATCTCCTGTATTAACACATGGCTAAATCATATCCCTGCTGCTTAACGCACAGTTCAGGACAGGCCTATAATGTCATTCAATATTCTGCCTACTTATATATTTCCCACCTACAACACACTAACAAAAGAAGGATATTTTGGGTGCCTGCACTTGATGCTCAGAAACTTTCCAACTCGTCATCGGTATTGAATATTTAAAGAGGTTCTACTAGTTGGGATGTGCTTCAACTGTAAATATGGAATTCTGCAAAGTTTCCTATATATATTGAAAATGTTATATTTAAGTAGGTAATTATACCCACTGTCATTGAGTACTTATTATTATCTTTCTGTTCAAAAAGCACAAAACATTGTGTGAGGAGTTTAAAACTCGATTCTCTTCAGAAGATGTGTCGTATTGAATAAAGGTCTTTTATATCTCCCAGCTACAGCTTCCATGTGCATGTGACTCAGTTCAACAGTCACCACAGTGACAGCAGTAAGTATCACAAGAAAATTGTTTTAATCTGATCTTGATATGGTTTGCAATCATAGATGTTACAGTGGAGAAGGAGGCATTTGGCTCATTTAACATGTGCTGGGGCTTTGTAAAGGCAACCATTCTTAGTCCCACTACTTTCAACTACTTACCAGTCTGAAGAACATCCACTCATCCAACTTTGTTTCGATAGCTTTTCATCTTCTAATGAGTCTGCTGCATGGTACATTATCAAATGCCAGAAAAGATTTATGAGAATCGTTCCTGGGGTGAGGGACGACAGTTACAAGGATTGCTCAGCATGACTCATAGTGTTTAAAGAGAGAACTGACGGAAAATTTGAGGGACGTATACAAGATGCTGAGGGTCAGGACAGAGTGGAAAGTGGAAGGTTGTTCCTCTTCATGGAGGGATTTATTGGTGAGAGGACACAAGTATAAAATAACAGGGAAGAAAATGAGGAATAACACGAGGAAAAGCATACTTAGCAGCACGCGGTTGGAATCTGGAAAGCACTGCCACAGATATGGTAGAAGTCTGTTCCAGTATTACCTCATCAAAGATTTCAGTAATGGTATTCAAGTACAACTGAGTATTGATACACCAGTGGGGAATCTTCTCCTTTAAGCTGCTTCTTTCCTACATATAAGCTTACTTTATTACCTGAACATAATATTCATTAACTTCACTGCTAATCTTAAACAACTATATTATGGTCATAGAATGTACAGCACACTTCATGCATATTATCCACAGTGCCTACCTACACTTACTCCATTTGCATGCTGTAATCCTGTATCCTTCTATGCCTTCACAAGCCTGCTGAAGGGTTTCAGCGCAAAATGTCGACTGTACTTTTTCTCATAGATGCTGCCTGGCCTGCTGAGTTCCTCCAGCATTTTGTGTGTGTTGCTCAGATTTCCAGCATCTGCAGATTTTCTCGTTTGCCTTTTCCATTTTCATAATTGTCCAAATGTCTTTTAAACACTTTAAAAGTATTCTCTTCCACTATGTCCTCTGGAAGCTAGTTCCAAATATTCACCATACCTAGCAACCCTTCTTTGTTAATTTCAACTTTCCACAAAATGGACATTGAACAATTCTGACCAAAGCATCTGCTGTTTCTATCTTTGCTTCTTTTAACTAATTGGACTCAATTCCTTCTGGACTGACTGTCTACCCACTTATAATAATCCTTCTAGTCCTTCTCCTCTATCAATTACATTTTTATTTTTAGTCTTGTTTCACTTGTGACAAAACTGAAAAGTACATATTGAATGTTACGTAAAGGAATTTTAAAGGAAGAATATTAAAAAAACACAGAAGTTATTAGAATTACTCAACGGGTCAACAAGCTTCCATGAGAAATATTGTCACCAAATCCTCTGCTTTATAGGAAAAATAGTCCTTAGTAAGCTATTGCTTTTTCTCTAGCCAATTGTCTAGATTTAATGGCACATTATTTGGTTCCACTTTGGGGTGGAGTTACAATAGTGCTCAACAGCGGCTCCTCCGAGCTCATCTGCGGAAACAGATTAATTTCTACCTTTGATGTCTCTCTTTACCTTTCCAGGGCGAATGAGGTTCTGTTGAAGACCCTGACCAGGAGTTACACTCAGCCTTCCATTCTTTGTGGTGGTGGGACCTACTCCAGGGGGCTTAAGACCAGCCGCTTCTCGAAATCCCAAAGACACGGCCTAGAAGACGAGTACACTTTTGGGGCTCTGACATTTTGCTGCCTTGTGGACATGCTGATTCTATGCTGGTGCCACCGACTGAAGTGTCACAGGAGAAAACAGAACATCGGGAGTAGTGGATTGGCTGTTGAGGGCTCTTACTTGGTGAATCATGCTCTCTCTCTCTCTCTCTCTCTCTCTCTCTCTCTCGCTCTCTCTCCTTTTCATTGGTGGAGGACAGTTTGTTGCGGATTCTCTAGTCAGAGAACTCAGAAAATAAGCGACGCAACAGACTTTATCATCGCAAATCAGCGAGTTGTTTTGTTATGTTTCTCCTCTCACTGTGAAGGGTGGACATCTCTTTTTCCCTTTATTAGGGACAGAGACAGAGAGCCTGTGGTATGTCAAATTTATTGTGTGATCGATTAGTTTTTGTTGTACTGCTAATCATGGTCCTTACTGGGGGCTTTGCTATTGCATGCTTGGTGGATGAAGAGTGCTGATGCATTTTTGCAGAATTGAGTTGGGAGTGGGGGTGTGTCGTTGCTTTGCTGCTGCTTGTGCATGGGATGGGATAGGAGGGGAGCTTTGGGGTTCTAACATTTTAACTGTCACTCATTATTTGGAGCACTCTTCTGATTTCATGGATATCTGCGAAGAACAAAAATTTCAGGATGTATATTGCATACCTTTCTCTGATATTAAATGGAACTATTGAAGCTTAAAATTGACCGCTTAGTTTTCTTAATTTCTTTGAACTTTGAACTTTGAAATGGTGACATGCAAAGACATAGCAGCTTCTCCGGCTCCTTATAATGGTGCCAGTTTCAAACTCTCAGGTAGGTTTTCAAAGTTCCTAGTCAAGGATTATCCACTGGCTAGATAATACAATGGGCTCACCTGAGACTGCGAATGAATGTCACTGCTGTCTACATGACTCCAAGTGCCTATGCTCAGGACACACTGGGAGAGCTTTACAGTACCATCAGCTCTCTACAAAACAAGCATTGGACAGTGTCTTCATAATTTCATGAGACATCAATCATGATAACCTGCTGGATATTTTACCCAAATTCCATCAACACATCACCATGGCCACTGGGTGAACAAACAAACTGGGCCATGCTTATACAAACAGCCGCTGTACTTATAAAGCCATTCCATGCCCTTAGCTAAGCCTCTCTGACCACATTTCCATAAAGTTAATCCCAGCATAACAACTGCTGCTGAAAAAGGATCATTTCTGTATGGCCTAATGAGGCAATCTCTACAATCTCTACATCATAGTTTTGAATGGACTAACTGGCAGATGTTCAAGGAAGCCACCACAAACCATGAATACACAGACCTCAAGGAAAAGGCCTCATCTGTCACTGGCTACATCTGCAAGTGCGTAGATGATGTTGGTATCTCAAGAACAACTATCTCATAGCCCAACTAGAAGCCCTGGCTGAATGCAGAGGTGCACTCACTAATAAAATCCCGGGATACTGCCTTCAGATCTGGTGACAGAACAGCTCTCATCTTAGCTCAAGAGGGCAATTGCTGCCTACACACAAAAAATTCAGGAGCACTGTCTGCTAATAATCCCCAGTGCATGTGGCTGGCCGTCAAGGATATTACTGGCTATGAAAGGAAAGACAGCGTTGGCTGTACCAGTGATGCTCCCTCCCTGATGCTCTAACCAAACTATGCATGCTTCGAGGTATGCAAACCAACACGGGCCATGAAAACTACTCCCGTCCCAGGTGAGCAGCAACAGTCTGTAACAGCAGCATGTGTGAGAAGGACTCTGCAGAAAGTCAATACCCTATAGTGGCTGGTCCAGACAACATCCCAGGCCAATTCTCAGGGAGTGTGCACACCAGCTCACTGACATCAACACTTCAGTCATCCCACCCCCCCCACCGCTCATAGTGACACTGATGCCAATCATCATGAAGTACTTTGAACAGCTGGTAATGGCACTTATCCAGACATCCCACCTCTCCTGGAAGTTCTGGGAGTCTCCCGCGTATTGATAGCGGCTCCCTGATGCCCGGAAATTATATACAGTATCCTGGAAATTGATTTTTTTGAGAGGGAGAGGGAGAGCGAGAGCAAGCATGGGATATGGGGTTGCAGGGGGCGGGGGTGCTACCTCCCTGAAATGGTGGTGCTACTTCCCTAAAATGAGTTTTTGCAGGGTGGGATGTCTGCTTATCAAAACCCCCGTTGCTTCAACACTGGACACACACCAATATGCTTACCAACAGAACCACTCTATGACAGATGCCATAGCAGAAATCAAGACACTTACGTCAGAATGCTTTCTGGATTTCAGTTTGGCATTCAATATTATTATCCCACAGACCCACTCCTCAGTCTATATGCACCACTGTGCAACTGGGTGTTGGAATTCCTAACCAACAGACCTTAGAGAGTCAGGATGCACAACCTTTCCGCCTTTCCTATATCATTCTAAACACGGGTGCTCCCCAGTGCTGTGCACTGAGCCCATTGCTGTACACTTTGCTCATACATGACCGCACAGTCAAACACCCAAGTAATCTCATTGTCAAGTTCACCGACGACATGACAGTAGTGGGGCTCAACAATGAGATGGGGAACAGAGAGGAGGTGGAAGAACTCGAGGTCCGATGCTAGGCATGTAACCCTCATACAAGGATCAGAAGTGGAGAGAGTGAGCAGCTTCAAGTTCCTGGGAGTCAAGATCTCAGAGGACCTAACCTGGTCCCAGCATATTGATGCAGCTATAAAGAAGGCAACTGTACTTCAATAAGAGTTTGAAGAGATTTGGTACGTTAGTGAAAACACTCAAAAACTTCTATAGATGTACCATGGAGAGCATTCTGACAGGCTGCATCACTCTCTGGTATGGGGGGGGGTGGAGGTGGGTTGGGGTACTACATAGGACCAAAGGAAGCTGCAGAGAGTCATAAATTTAGTCAGCTCCATCTTGGGTACTAGCCTTTAAAGTACACAGGACATCTTCAAGGAGCGATGTCTCAGAAAGGCAGCGTCCATTATTAAGGAAACCCAGAACCCAGGACATGTCCTTTTCTCACTGTTGCCATCAGGTAGGAGGTATAGAAGCCTGAAGGCACACACTCAGCAATTCAGGAACAGTTTCTTCCCCTCTGCCATCCAATTCCTAAATAGACATTGAATCCATGAACACTACCTCACTTTTTTAATATATATTATTTCTGTTTTTGCATAATTTTAAATCTATTCATTATACGTATACTGCAATTGATTGATTGATTGATTTATTTCCTTTATTTTTGTTCTTCTTCTATATGTTATATAACATTGAACTGCTGCTGCTACTAAGTTAACAAATTTCAGTGATAATAAACCTGATTCTGATTCTTCCTCAATATCAACAAGACAAAGGAGATGGTTATGATCTCAGGAGAACTCACACCACTCACACCCCTATTTACATCGGTGGCACAGCAATGGAAACTGTGAGCAGTTTCAAACGCCTGGGAGTGCACATCTTGCATAATTGCGAATGGTCCCTGTACACATCCTACACAATCAGGAAAGCTCGGCAATGCCTTGACTTTCTGAGGCGGCTGAAGAGAGCTGGATTGGGCACATCTATGCTCACGTCCCTCTGCACATACACAGTAGGAAGCATCCTAGCTTGCTGTATCATTGCATGGTATGGAAACAGCAGTAGGTGGGAGGGCTCTATAATAAGACCGTAAAGGAGCAGAAGTCGGCCATTCGGCCAATTCGAGTCTGCTCCGCCATTTTATCATGAACTGATCCATTCTCCCATTTAGTCCCACTCCCCCGCCTTCTCACCATAACCTTTGATGCCCTGGCTACTCAGATACACATCAATCTCTGCCTTAAATACACCCAATGACTTGACCTCCACTGCTGCCCATGGCAACAAATTTCATAGGTTCACCACCCTCTGACTAAAAAAATTTCTTCGCATTTCTGTTTTGAATGGGTGCCCTTTAATCCTTAAGTCATGCCCTCTCGTACTAGACTCCCCCATCATGGGAAACAACTTTGCCACATCCACTCTGTCCATGCTTTTCAACATTCGAAATGTTTCTATGAGATCTCCCCTCATTCTTCTAAACTCCAAGGAATACAGTCCAAGAGCGGACAAACGTTCCTCATATGTTAACCCTCTCAGTCCCGGAATCATTCTAGTGAATCTTCTCTGTACCCTCTCCAACGTCAGCACATCTTTTCTTAAATAAGGAGACCAAAACTGCCCACAGTACTCCAAGAGAGGTCTCACCAGCCCCTTATAGAGCCTCAACATCACATCCCTGCTCCTATACTCTATTCCTGTAGAAATAAATGCCAACATTGCATTCGCCTTCTTCACCACAGACTCAACCTGGAGGTTAACCTTAAGGGTATCCTGTACGAGGACTCCCAAGTCCCATTGCATCTCAGAACATTGAATTCTCTCCCCATTTAAATAACAGTCTGCCCATTTATTTCTTCTGCCAAAGTGCATAACCATACAATTTCCAACATTGTATTTCATTTGCCACCTCTTTGCCCATTTTTTCCAATCTATCCAAGTCTCTCTGCAGACTCTCTGTTTCCTCAGCACTACCGGCCCCTCCACCTACCTTCGTATCATCAGCAAACTTAACCACAAAGCCATCTATTCCATAATCCAAATCATTGATGTACAACGTAAAAAGAAGCGGCCCCAACACGGACCCCTGTGGAACACCACTGGTAACCGGCAGCCAACCAGAATAGGATCCCTGTATTCCCACTCTCTGTTTCCTGCCAATCAGCCAACGCTCTATCCACGTATGTAACTTTCCTGTAATTCCATGGGCTCTTATCTTGTTAAGTAGCCTCATGTGGCACCTTGTCAAAAGCCTTCTGAAAATCCAAATATACAACATCCACAGCCTCTCCCTTGTCTAGCCTACTGGTAATTTCCTCAAAAAATTGTAATAGGTTTGTCAGGCAGGATTTTCCTTTAAGGAATCCATGCTGAGTTCTGCCTATCTTGTTATATGCCTCCAGGTACTCTGTAACCTCATCCTTGACAATCGACTCCAACAACTTCCCAACCACCGATGTCAAGCTAACAGGTCTATAATTTCCTTTTTGCTTCCTTGCCCCCTTCTTAAATAGCAGAGTGACATTTGCAATCTTCCAGTCCTCCGGAACCATGCCAGAATCTATCGACTTTTGAAAGATCATCGATAATGCCTCCGTAATCTCCATGGCTACTTCCTTCGGAACACGTGGGTGCATTCCATCTGGTCCAGGAGATTTATCTACCCTTAGACTATTCAGCTTCCTGAGTACTTTCTCTGTCGTAATTGTGACTGCGCACACTTCTCTTCCCTGCCACCCTTGAGTGTCCGGTATACTGCTGATGTCTTCCTCAGTGAAGACCGATGCAAAATACTCATTCAGTTCCTCCGCCATCTCCTTATCTCCCATTACAATTTCTCCAGCATCATTTTCTATCAGCCCTATATCTACTCTCACCTGTCTTTTACTCTTTGTATACTTGAAAAAGCTTTTAGTATCCTCTTTGATATCATTTGCTAGCTTCCTTTCATAGTTAAACTTTTCCCTCTTAATGACCTTCTTAGTTTCCTTTTGTAAGTTTTTTAAAACTTCCCACGAAATTTTGCTTCCTTGTATGCCCCCTCCATTGCTTTAACTTTGGCTTTGACTTCTCTTGTCAACCACGGTTGCATCCTTTTTCCATTCAAAAATTTCTTCTTTTTTGGAATATACCTGTCTTGCACCTTCCTCACTTCTCGCATAAATTCCAGCCACTGCTGCTCTGCCGTCTTTCCCGCCAGTGCCCTTTTCCAGTCAACTTTGGCCAGTTCCCCTCTCATGCCACTGTAATTTCCTTTACTCTGCTGAAATACCGACACATCAGATTTCGGCTTCTCTTTTTCAAATTTCACAGTAAACTCAATCATGTTATGATCACACTCTCCTAAGAGTTCCTTCACCTCAATCTCTCTAATCACCTCTGGTTCATTACACAATACCCAATCCAGTACAGCCGATCCCCAAGTGGGCTCAACAACAAGCTGCTCTAAAAAGCCATCTCGCAGACATTCTACAATTCTCTCTCTTGAGATCCAGTGCTGACCTGATTTTCCCAATCCACTCGAATGCTAAAATCCCCTACAATTATCATAATACTGCCCTTCTGACAAGCCTTTTCTATTTCCTGTTGTAATTTGTAGTCCACATCACTGCAGTTGTTTGGAGGTCTATAAATAACTACCATCAGGGTCCTTTTACCCCTGCGATTTCTTAGCTCAACCCATAAAGATTTTGCACCTTCCGATCCTATATCACCTCTTTCTCATGATTTACTATCATTTCTTACCAATAAAGCCACGCCTCCCCCTCTGCCTACCTTCCTATCCTTCCGATACACCGTGTATCCTTGGACGTTCAGCTCCCAGAGCCATGCGTCCTTTAGCCACATCTCAGTGATGGCCACAATATCATACCTGCCAATCTGTAGCTGAACGACAAGATCATCCACCTTATTCCTTATGCTGTGTGCATTTAAGTATAACACCTTAAGACCAGTATTTGATACTTCTCACTTTGATTTCACTGCAACTTTATTGCACTGCAATTCATCCCAATGGCTACAAATTTGCCCCATCACCTGCCTGTCTTTCCTGACATCTTCACTGCTCACTATCTTAGATTTATTTCTGTTTTCCCCTTCCTCCGCTCTATCATTCCGGTTCCCATCCCCCTGCCAAATTAGTTTAAACCCTCCCTAAGAGCTTTATTAAATTTTCCCACCAGGATATTGGTCCCCTTCGGGTTCAGGTGTAACCTGTCCTTTTTGAACAGGTCATACTTCCCCCAGAAGAGATCCCAATTATCTAAGAATCTGAAGCCCTGCCCCCGTACCAGTCTCTCAGCCACACATTCTAATGGGTACTCAAAAGTTCCCAACGCATCACCAGCACTAGCCTACCCACCATCAAAGACATATAAGACCATAAGACCTTCAGAAATTTTGCCCATCCAGTCTGCTCCACCATTTCATCATGGCTGATCCATTTTTTGCCTCAGCCCCAATCTCCTGCCTTCCCCCTAGCATCCCTTCGTGCCCTGACCAATCAAGGATCTATCAACTTCTGCCTTAAATATACATAAAGACGTGGCCTGCACAGCGGTCTCTGGCAACAAATTCCACAGGCTAACCATATGTGTATAGAAAAATGCCAGGAAAGAGCCAGTAACATCATGCAGGATCCCACCCACATTGCTCATTGATCTCCCATCGGGTAGTAGGCTAGTAGCATCCACACCAGGACCACCAGACTCTAAAATAGTTACTTTCTCCAAGAAGTAAGGCTAATCAACTCTTCCTCCCATGAACCCATCCCACCACAGCCCCGACCAGTACTACTTTCTTATTTCCTCTCAGTCACTTTACGTACAGACACTCCTGTAGCTAGCATAACTTTATGGATACGCAATCAATCTACGTACAATCTGTCTTATGTATTTATATTTATCATTTTCTTTATCGTAATGTGTTTTTGGTGCTGCATTGGATGCAGAGTAACAATTATTTTGTTCTCCTTTATACTTGTGTACTGGAAATGACATTAAACTTTTTTGAATCCTGAATCCCTGAACCTTTTCCATGTTAGCTTTTATTTCAGCCAAGAATTGTTCCTCTATTTGCCTCATTTTTCTGTTTTGCTCAGGTTGCGTTTTCTTTGTTCCTGAGAACATTGGAATGAAGCTGAAATCAGGACAGCATGTGGTATGGAAGGAACTTGCAGTGGTGTTCGCACCTATTGCTGCTCTTCTCCATCTTAGTAGTAGAGGTTGCTGTCCTGATAGTGTGGTCGAGAAGCCTTGCTGATTTTCAATACTTAGTACAGTACTTAGCATTAGTAATACACTTTGCAATCATTGCGGCTGATAGTAGAGGGAGGGAACAATTAGGATGCTAGTCATACACCCTACCTTGTCCTGGATAATATTGATCTGAATACGTGCTTCTCAAGTTGCTCTCATCTAATCAGAATCAGTATCAGAATTAGGTTTATTATCATTAGTACGTGACGTGAAATTTGTTAACAGCAGCAGAGTTCAATGGAATACATAATATAGAAGATGAATAAATAAATAAATTATAGTATACATATAGTGAATAGATTAATAATCATGCAAAAACAAAAATAATATATATTAAGACAACTGAGGTAGTAGTCATAGGTTCAATGTCCATTTAGGAATCGGATGGCAGAGGGGAAGAAGCTGTTCCTGAATTACTGAGTGTGTACCTTGAGGCTTCTGTATCTCCTACCTGATGGTAACAGTGAGAAAAGGGCATGCCCTGGGTGCTGGAGGTCCTTAATAATGGACGCTGCCTTTCTAAGACACTTCTCCCTGACGATGTCCTGGGTACTTTGTAGGCTAGTGCCCAAGATGGAGCTGACTAGATTTACAACCTTCTGCAGCTTCTTTCGGTCCTGTGCAGTAGCCTCTCCATACCAGACAGCGATGCAGCCTGTCAGAATGCTCTCCATGGTACAACTATAGAAGTTTTTGAGTGTATTTGTTGACATACCAAATCTCTTCAAACTCCTAATGAAGTATAGCCGCTGCCTTGCCTTCTTTATAACTACACTAATATGTTGGGACCAGGTTAGATCCTCAGAGATCTTGACACCCAGGAAATTGAAACTGCTCACTCTCTCCACTTCTGAGAGAAGAGGAGAGTATTTCATCACGCTGATGAATAGTGTATTATAGATGGTAGAAAGGAATTGGGGTGTGTGGATCCATTCTCTGCACTATGCCTAGCCCCTGACCTGCTTCGCTACCACTCATATACAGTAGCTAGTCCATTTACACTTCAAGTCAATAGGGACCTTCGGGATACTGATGGTGGAAGATTTAGCAATTGTAATATCATTGAATGTCAAGAGGAAACAAGTATGATACATTCAAAATATCAATCTACACTGAACTGCACGAAACCCTCAGATTAGCATTTTAAAGCTAATTTGAATCGACAATGTTTTCTCACAACTATATTAAGAAGCTCAAAACAGATATGGTGAAGAGATTCAACTGTAAAATGTGAACAACTTTCATAAAATTTGCTTTAGCAGATGTTCTTCAACCTTTCAAAATGCAGGTACTTCAGGTTGATGCCAACAAGCTGACACTGTAAGCCATTGAAAAACTGCTGATGTAGTGACTGTTCTGAAATATTTTTAGTACATTTATAATAATATGTCATTCACTTACAGTTATTAAGTTGACCAGCCATGATGACACAATAAATATTTTATTTCCAAGTGGAGAAATGGATTCATAGGGCATGTGAATGTAATGCACTGAGGGGAAACAGAGGTACATTTAATGATGACTTAAATTGACAGATTAGTGCCAGTGTCAGCTGATCAAAATACAGCCAGCATGATAAATATTACAGATATTTAAATGTAATTGAAACTTTCCAAGAACAATGTCAGTAAAAAAGTTCAAATTCTCCCTGCAACAAATACTATGTTGCCTTAACCCTTCTTTACTTTCTAATTCTTTCATTCCAAATTGTTGGCTTTATTCCATGAGAGAAAAGATTTAATTATTTAATATTTCTTTCTATTTGTGCAATTAGAATTATTCTTTTTTTTTCAAATTAACATTTACGTATACATTTATGGGTACAGGTGATACTAACTAATAATTCAGAGCAAAGAGCAAAATAGAATACTGGATATACATTAGAAATGTTATGTTGCAATATATGTGATTGAAACCATATGAAAGGATACTGATCTATTATTCCGATAAACCAAAAATTTCTCAAATGCATGGGGAGGGAGTCTGACCACCTGGCTAGTGATCAAAGGGTCTGGTCTGCAGGCTCCCATGAATGTCATTTTTTCCTGTAACATATTGAACTTAAATTCAGCATCTACTACGTTCCATACTAGTACATGTCACAGTACAACTGTAAACATGTCCAGAAAGCAGAAGTACATTTTAAGCATTGCAAGGATATATATTATCATTAATGGAATAAATATACGTAAGGGTTTGTTTCACTCTTCCTGTGCACACTAAAGGAAGTATCCAGATCAGTGTCTGCAGGCGAGTTGCAAAAATTTAACATTTATCAATACGATGCATAGTTTTGTAAAATAAATTTTTGGGGGGATACTGGGATAAATGATATTTCTTCTAATCACTCCTCTGTATTTGAAATGGCTGCTGATGAAGGGGGGAGTGAAGGATCAGCAATGGTAACAAAAAATGACTGTACTAAGAAGCCATTTCTCACCCAACGCCTCTCACTGATCCCATGCTTCATGACTTTCTGGATGAGTCTCCTGTGGGGAACATTGTCAAATGCCTTGCTAAAATCCACGTAGGCCACATCTACCACCCTACCCTCATCAATTTCTTTTATTACTTCTTCAAAAAACTCAATTAGGCTCGTGAGGCACAACCTTCCTTTCACAAAGCCATGTTGACTATCCTTGAGTAGACTGTACTTCTCCAAGTACTCGTAGATCCTATTCTTTTTTTTGTAATTTATTTTTTATTGAATTTCATCATCAAACAATTATTCCCATAAGATGTATTTCAGATACTGTACATATATATCATATAATCATATTTGTCACAAATCTCCACATAATATTTATCTGAGGTATACACTTATAGAAAGGAGAGGAAAGAAAGAACAATTGAAAGAAGAAAACTATGTACAGAGTAGGGAGTGATTTTTTTTTGCAACATATTCATTGACTTGTGAGAATAAAATCAGACCTATGAGGTGTTATGTAGCTAAACCAGTTTATCCAGTATGAATAAAATTGTTCCAACTTATGATTAACAGGTGCTGTTATCTTCTCCATTTTGTAAATGTCCGTTGTAATTTCCATCCATACATTTAAAGTCGGGCTCTCCTGTGATAACCATTTCCTGGTAAGGGTCTTTTTACCAGCCACCAGCAGTACATTCATTAAATATTTATCTCTTTTCAACCATTCTTGAGGTATATACCCAAAATATATGGTCTTAACCTCTAAGGGTATTTCACATTTAAAGATGTCTTGTAGGGCATTATGTATCCCACTCCAATAGTCTTTGATAATGGGGCATTCCCAGAAAATATAATAATGGTTTGCATTTTGATTTCCACAATTTCTTCAGCAAACACGGGGGTTACTATCATAATGGGATTTCTGAGAGGGTGTAGTAAAATATCTTATCAAGTTTTTCCATCTGAACTCCCTCCATTTCTGTGAACTGGTACACTTCCATTGATACCTCCATATTATTGTCCAGTCTTCCTCAGATATTATTATCCCTCCTTCCTTCTCCCATTTTGTTTTAATGTACAAAGTCGAATGTGGTTTAAGATTTGACAAACTCTTATACACGCTTGAAATTATTCTACCACTGTAGTCTGAATTGTATTAGATTAGATTATGAGGACACACAGTCCTCTTTTATTGTCATTTAGTAATGCATGTATTAAGAAATGATACAATGTCTCTCCGGTATGATATCACAGAAACACAAGAGAAACCAAGACTAAAAAAACTGACAAAAACCACATAATTATAACATATAGTTACAACAGTGCAAAGCAATGCCATAACTTGATAAAGAACAGACCATGGGCACGGTAAAAAAAAAAGTCTCAAAGTCTTGAAAGTCCCATCATCTCACACAGACAGTAGAAGGAAGAAGAAAAACTCTCCCTGCCATCAGCTTCCAGCACCGCAAACTTGCTGATGCAGCACCCTGGAAGCACCCGACCACAGCCGACTCTTGAGTCCATCCGAAAACTTCGAGCCTCCGACAGAGCACCGAGCACCATCTCTGCCCAGCGCTTCGACCCCAGCCCCGGCAACAGGCAATAGGCAAAGCCGAGGATTTGAGGCCTTCCCCTTTGGAGATTCTCGATCGCACAGTAGCAGCTGCAGCGAAGCAGGCATTTCAGAAGTGTCTCCAGATGTTCCTCAGTGCTTCTCACATCTGTCTCCATCAAATCAGGATTGTGCACGGCCCCTACTTAACAAACACGATATCATTTCGGAGCAGTTGTGCCACCATCTTCTCCTCCCCTCCTTTTCTATGCTTATATGCTTCTCTAAATAGCTCTATCAGACATGTACTTGCCTTGGTTACATTTTAACCGTCTTATTAACATATTGTTGCATCTGTAAATACCGGTAAAAGTCTTGTTTTTCTAATAAGTGTTTCTCTTTGAGCATTTCAAAGCTGAACAGTTTTCTTTCTTTCATTATATTTCAAATAGCTGTTATTCCTTTCGCTGTATAGTCCTTAAATCTAGCATCCAGTTCATTCGGCGTAAAACCCGAGTCATATGCACACCATTTAAGAATTGCAATGTCTCTCTCTAGTTTATATTCTTTTATAATAGTTTTCCATATTTTAAGAGTCCATTTCACCCAGGGGTTGTCAATATTATTTATGTAACTTTGTAGGTTGTCATCAGCCAAAATTGCCTGTATGGGGATGGAAAGTATCCTCTCCTCAATGTTTTTCCATTGAGCGCCATATGATGGGTTGCACCAGCATATCACGGCTCTCAACTGCAAAATAATAATCTCTAAAGAAAGGTAGGCCCCATCCCCACTTTTCCTTGGCTAATTGCAAAGTTTTGAGACAAACCCTAGGCCTTTTACCTTGCCATATATATCTTGATAGCATCTTGTTCCATTCATTGAATTGATTTTGGTTAGTCTCTATTGGTAGGATCTGAAAGAGATATAGTAGTCTGGGCAGTATATTCATTTTAACAGATTCAATCCTTGAACTCAGACCAAGAAAAGAAATTAAGTTCCATCTTGTTATATCCTCCTTAATTTTTTTATATATAGGCTGATAATTGTTAATTTTCATAATGATGCCCAAATATTTGATGGACTCTGTTTGCCATGCCCAAGGATATCTACTTTCAATTTCTCTTGGTGGGCTATAGTTATATGAAAGTAGTTGGGTCTCATCTATGTTGATCTTGTATCCTGATAATTGGCCATATTGTTCAAAGGATTGCATCAATTTAGGTAAAGAGTATGTTGGTTGCCCTAGACAGATCAAAATGTCATCAGCGTAACAGGCCAATTTATGCTCTGTCCCTTTAATAGTAATTCCCCTGATATCTTCATTTTGACTGATGTATTGAGCTAATGGTTCCAGATATAATGCGAAGAGTAGCGGTGACCATGTGTAGATCCTATTCTTAAGAATCCTTTCCAATAGTTTGCAGACCACCGACGTAAGACTCACCGATCTATAGTTCCCAGGATTCTCCCTATTACCTTTTTTAAACAAGGGAACTATATTTGCCATTCTCCAATCCTCCGGCACCTCCCCTGCAGTCAAAGATCATAGCTACTGCTCCAGCGATCTCTTCTCTATCTTCCCACAGCAACCTGGGATATATCACGTCCGGCCCTGCGGACTTATCAATCTTGATGTTTTTAAGTAAATCCAACATTTCTTCCTCCTTAATCTCCACATTGTCCAGCACACAGGCCTGTTCTATTTTGACCTCACCCTGATCAAGGTCCTTTTCACTTGTGAATACTGAAGCAAAGTATTCATTTAGGACCTCCCCAACCTCCTCTGCCTCCAGGTACATGTTCTCTTCTTTATCCTTTAGCGGCCTCACCTTCATTCTTGTCATCCTTCTGTTCTTCACATACGCATAGAACGCATTGGGGTTCTCCTTAATCCTACATGCCAAGGCCTTCTCATGCCCCCTTCGAGCTCTCCTAAGTCCTTTCTTAAGCTCCTTCCTGGCTACCCTATATTTCTCAGGAGCCCCTCCTTCCTGCTTATATCTAACATATGCTTCCTTCTTCCTCTTGACGAGTTGCCTCACATGTTTGCAAGCTTGCTTTCATATTTTATCTTTTCTCTCCTATTCTTTTAGTTGCTCTCTGTAGGTTTTTAAAAGCCTCCCAATCCTCTGTCTTCCCATTAATTTTTGCCTTGTTGTATGCCCTCTCTTTCGCTTTTACATTATCTTTGACTTCCCTTGTTAGCCATGATTGTATTATTTTGCTATTTGAGTAATAATTTGTTTTTGGAATACATTTATATTGCACCTTCCTCATTTTTCCCAGAAACTCATGCCATTGCTTCTCTGTTGTCATCCCTGCCAGCATCTCCTTCCAATTTACTTTCTCATACCACTGTAATTTCCTTTACTCCACTAAAATACTGCCATGTCAGACTTTACGTTCTCCCTATCAAATTTAAAGTTGAACTCAGTCATATTGTGATCACTACCTCCTCAGGTTTCCTTTACCTTAAACTCCCAAACTACCTCTGGTTTATTACATAATACCCAATCCAGTGTAGCTGATATCCTAGTCATCTCAATGCTCTATCTCTTAGCTCTTCGCAGCTGTTAGACAAACTGCTCTAAAAAGCCATCTCATATGCATTCAACAAATACCATATCTTCGATTCATTACTAACCTGATTTTCCCAATCTACCTGCATGTTAAAATCTCTGACAACTATCATAATATCACTCTTGTGACATACCAGTTCTATTTCCTGCTGTAATTGTGGTCCACATCCCAGCTACCATTTGGAGACCCATCAAGGTCCTTTTATCCTTGCAGTTTCTTAACTCAACCTACAAGGATTCAACATCTTCCAGTCCTGTGTCTCATCTTTCTACTGATTTGATGCCACTCTTTACCAGCAGAGCTATGCCATCTCCTCTGCCCACCTTCCTATCCCTTCAATACAATGAGTAACCTTGGACATTCAGCTCTCAACTACAAGCATCCTTCAGCCACAATTCAGTGATGGCCACAACATCATAACCAACAATCTATAAAATTGCAACAAGATCATCCACCTTATTTCTTATACTCCATGCAATGAGATATCACACTTTGAGTACTCTATTTGTTACCCATTTTTGATTCCTAACCAAACTAACCAGTATTTGCAGAGTGTTAAAGAGAGCAATTGGACTTGAAAATATAACTCAAGAATGGCCAATTTTTTTGTGACATTTTTAGTGAATACCTATCAACTTAAGTATTGCCACTCCAACATATGTGTTCCAGTGGTAGCACATCTCTTCTTAGATAAGAAGCCCAAAACTGTACTCAGTGCTCAAGGTGAGGCCTCGCCAGTACCTTATAAAGCCTCAACATCACATCGCTGCTCTTTCTAAATGGGGAGGAAATCCAAAAATCTAAGATGCAAAGGGACTTGGGAGTTCTTGTGCAGAATACCCTGAAGGTTAACTTGCAGGTAGATTCGGTGGTGAGGAAGGCAAATTCAATGTTAGGATTCATTTCAAGAGATCTAAAATACAAGAGTAGAGATATGATGTTGAGGCTTTATAAGGTACTGGTGAGGCCTCACCTTGACCATTGAGAAAAGTGTTGGGCTCCTTATCTAAGAAAAGATGTGCTGGCATTGGAGAAGGTTCTGAGGAGGTTCACAAGGATGATTTTGGGAATGAAAGGGATATCATAAGAGGAATATTTGATACCTCTGGGTCTGTGCTTGTTGCAATTCAGAAGGATGAGGAGGCATCTCATTGAAACCTTTCAAATGTTGAAAGGCATAGACAGAGTAGATGTGGAAAAGATGTTTTCCATGGCTGGGGAGTCTAGGGCAAGCGGGCACAGCCTCAGGATAAAGGGGTGTCCATTTATGACAGAGATGCAGAGAAATTTCTTCAGCCAGAGTGTGGTGAATTTGTGGAATTTGTTACCACAAGCAGCTGTGGTGGCCAGGTTGTTGGGTGTATTTAAGGCAGAGTTTGATTGGCCATGGCAGCAAAGGCTGCAGGAAGAAGGCCTGGGAGTGGGACTGAGGAGGGTAAAAAAGGATCATCCATCATTGAATAGCGGAGCACGCTTGGTGGGCCAAATGGCCTAATTCTGCTCCTACGTCTCATGGTCCTAAGGTCTCTTATGAAGCAAGATTTCGAGAACTCAAAATAGGTTTTGCAAGTGTCAAATCTTGATCCTCCTGATCTGAATTATTATTGAGGATTATAAAAATGTAAATATTCCCTTAAGTTTATTTTTCATATTTCTCTTCCGTTATTCCATTCTTCTTTCCCTCTATCTATTTTGATTATTATAAAGTAACTTATGAAAGTGTGTACTTCCCAACTTCTACTTCATGTTTCATCAAGAATTCTTCAAGTTGATTGGTTTGTGAGAACCATTGTTCCTTTCCTTGATTGCACAGATCCAGACAGCTGTGATGATTACTATGTTCCTTCCTTTAGTTACCACTATGTTCAGTAGAATATTCTGTAGGAAATTGGAGGACAGGCGTAATGGATCTCTGGTGCTTCTTTTTTTGCTACTGATCACAAACTCCAGGCCAATCTATTATAGAGAGAGGATAATGCATATAATCTAGCAAATGACTGAATGGAAGTGCTGTGCACTATACAATCTGAGGCTTGTGATTCATTTTAGGTAAAGAGAAAATATAACTGATAACAGTACAAGTCTGAAATGAATTGAAAATATGGAAATACACCTTAAATCTACCACAAGAGAAAATAACAAGTTTATCACTTTGCCACAGTTTGTCACACTCTGTCAGAACTATTTTTCTTTAACAAAATGCTGTTACCAGAATATTAGAGTGCCTTTTTTCAGATGCTGCTGGATCTGCAGAGTGATTATAGCATTTTTGAATTATTGTTTGCCTTTATATCTGATAGCGATATGTAATTCCTTATATGAAAATAAGCCACTTGTTTGATAATCTGATTTATTCTCTACAGAAGCTGGAAAATTTAGCTCTGTTAATCTCTGCTTAATGAAAATCAAAGATTTAAAAATCATAACAGCAAATTGATTTGCGTAAGAGAATAATGTAAAGTATGATTCTGAGCATCACAGATGTAAATTGCTTTTCTGTTTGGGCTTGAAGTTTGCATTGCAGTGCCTTATGTTATCAAATATGTTTCTTGTAATAACCTTCCAGTTTCTGCATTACTTGGACGAGTATTTCCTTAAGCATTCCAATGATATTTATTGACCTGTAGGCAAAAGAACAATACCTAATTTTTGCACAACTATAAGTCTTCAATTCAAGAAGAAAATTTTAAAAAGGTCAGCATGTTTTGCATGTGCCCTTTACCAGGCCATCTGTACTTACTGTCTAGATAGCACTTCTCGGAAAAGGAGTCTGGTTTTCAATATTGCTGATCATAAACTAGACTGCCATGGTGCCTTGTCATTCTGGTGACTATGAAACACACTGTACATTGATTACACTGTAATACCCGGTGTGCATTGCATAATGTTCAATTATAAGGTGGCACATTGCTTAACAATAGTTCTCAAGACCATAATGATCTCCACAAACCACTTAGGCATCCATAGATGTAGCTTTTGAAAATCATTGACAGTGGTTAATTAATAAGTCAAATTTATCACTGCAATATTTTGTAACCTACACTATAATATTCCAACTTTATTTATTTGAAGGCAAAATTAATAACCAATTTTGGCAAATATATTTTATATAAAGATTCTTAGCCCAATAAGGGCATGCACTCAATTTTTATTAAAGTACATATTATTCATGTGACATAACGGCGACATGACCCCGCTTATTTCTGCACAATTTCAAGAGGTAGTGCTTACAGACATGCTGAATAAAGTAGGCCATTATATTTTCAGGAGCATTTAAGAGGCTTTCTTCAATCAAAGGTCTTTTAAAAAAAACAAAAAAGACTCTGTGCTACCCAAGTCAATCAAAAACACCTGATCCAACAAAAGCTATTCCCCTTTTGCTATAAAACTGAATGCGTAGTTTATTAAAAGCAATGATCCATTGTGTACAGACTCATACTTTTTCTCTAAGATTTTGTGCCTGCAGATTTAGTGACCTATATACTTACCCATTATGCAAACAATGCTTTATTCACTAAGGCGTGGAAAGGAAATCAGATTGTTTTTTTGTAATAGTCTTGATTTCGTAACATCAAACATGTATGTACTATTTCATTGCACCTCTGGCATGAAGGACAAAGCTCTTCCACCTTTTAGTCTTTCTAGTTAGTTTTTCAATGATTCTTGAGCAGAGTCATAAGTTTTGTCACTTAGTTTAGTCAACATACTTTCAGGTAGCTCAAGTTACTCCTATCCAAGTGATGGAATTGGCTTCCATTAGAAGCACATGGCCAACCCAACTCTATTGGCTCCTGCTAATGATGGCATTCATATTTCTTGCCTGCAATGCATGAATAGGTCTGTTTTGGCAGAGTTCTGGGCCAGCGGATTCTACGAAACATGTTGTGTGAAATAAAGACAGCTTGAGCACGTCCATCATTCTACAGTATTCTGTACCAGACAGAAATGTTGATAGTACTCAGCTCTTTTCTCTTTAGAGCAAAGGAAGGTGAAATTTGACTTGATGGACATATACAAGATAAGATGCATAGATCTTAGAACAGACAGAAACTTTATCCCAGGGTAGAAATGACTCATGCAAGGGATCATAGTTTTAATGTGATTGGAGGAAAGTATAGGGGAGATGTCAGAAAGGAGGAGGGAAGCTCTTTTTACACAAAGAGTGGTGGGTTCATGGATCACACCACAGGTGTGGTGGTAGAGGCAGATAAATTAGGGACATTTAAGAGACACACAGATAATAGAAAAGTGGAAGGCCTGTGGGAGAGTAGAGTTGGATTGATCTTGGAGTAAGTTAGAAGGTCATCATGACATTGTGGGCTGAAGGGCCTGTTCTGTGCTGTAATGTTCTACTGTATGGCTTATGTTTGTTTTTCAGGAACTGAGTATTGTAGCAAAGGCCAGCAGGGCATATAATAGATAGTGATGCTCCCTTTTGCCTGAAGCGCTTATCCTTGAGACCAGGCTTGAGAGGTGCTATTTTGAGAAGCCAGTGCCAGATGATGCGCACTGCTTTGGTGATGGTGGGAAGGAATACTTAGGGTGCAGAAGGAGCACCTGTTAGGTGAGTTCATTATTCTAGTTTGTATTGAACTTCTTAACTGTTTTGGAGTTTCTCTCATCCTGGCAAATATTGAGTATTCCATCACACTCACTACTTGTGCCTTATGGATGGTGGAAAGGCTTTGTCATAGTGGAAGGTGAGTTGCTCGCTGCAGGGTACCCAGCCTCTGAATTGCTCTTACACAGCATTTACATGGCTAGACCAGCTTCTGCTCAACTGTAAACCTGGCTGAAGTTGGGAAACTTCTCCCTGGTTGAAAATGGTTATTATCTGGTATTTTTTTTTCACACAATTGTTACTTACCCACTTTATCAGTGTTTGCCTGAATATAATCCACCTTTCACTGCCAAATGCAGATCGCAGTGTTTGTTGAAGAGTTGCTAATAAATTGGACCTTGTGACTTCATCAGTGACTTCATGATAGGAGGGTTATTGATGAAGTAGTTGAAGATGATTGGGCTTAAGACACTACTCTGAGGAACCCCCACAGTGATGCCTTGGAGATGGGTAGACTGATGTCCAACAATCTCAATGATCTTCTCTAGTGTAAGTTAGGAGTCCAGTCCATGGAATATTTACCTTGATTCCTATTGACTTCAGTTTTTATTTGTGCTCCTTAATGCCATATTCGGACCGAACAGCTGATATCTACAGGGGACATGAGAGTGACTGCCTGTGCTTAACTCTGTGTAGACCAAGCCTGTGGTGAGGTCTGGAGCTAAGCAGTCCTGCCAAAACCCATCAGTAAACAGATGGAGAAATGGGAGACTGCAGATGCTGGAATCTGGAGCAACAAACAACCTGCTGGAGAAACGCAGTGGGTTGAGCGGTTACTATGGGAAGGAAAGAATTTTCAATTTTCAGAATCAAACCCTGCATCAGCCTTGCATCACCGAACAACCAGATTACTGCTTGACCAAACAACTGATGACAGAATCCATCACTTTGCTGATGATTGTGCGTGGGTTGATTCAGTAGTGATTATCCTCGTTCCGATGTATAGGACACAGCTGGAGAATACTCGATAGTGTAGATGCCGTTCCTGTCATGGTATTCAAATAATTTAGCTCAAGGCACTGCTAATTCTGAAGCGTAGGGCTGCACCAATGCATCGGGAACATTATCCAATCTCATAAACTTTGCTGTATCCATTCTCCCAGTTATTTCTTGATATTACGTGGAGGAAATAGAACTAATTGGTTTCATTGATGGTGGGATCCCAGAAAGAAGCCAACGTCAATTATTTATTCAGCACTACTGACTGAACGTGATTGCAAATGCTTCAGCCTCGTCTTTATGTATTTGAGCATCACCATCCTTGAGTATGAAATGTTCTAAGAGCCCTCGTCCTCTGGTTTCTTAAATGCCATTGCCATTCACAACCAGATGTGGAAGGACTGCAGAGACTTGATTTGATGCATCATTCTTGATGTCCCATTGCATGTTCTTTTTGTTGTTTAACACCTATTTTTGCAGCCTCACTATTTGGACCAGCATGCCCTTCTGTACTCCACATTACCCCCAATTGTTTTTAATTGTAGAGTGAAGGGTATATTGGCTCTTGTGAAAATGACGGTAGTAACGTAAACGAATTAATGGATATTTTTTACTACTACACCTCATGAAGTGTTGACATATCAGCACTGATTTTTCAAAGTTCTGATTTACTGTATATACTTGGCCAACGTACAGCATTTTCATGTTTCTGCACTGGGATAAAGTGCTTGGAACTCATCAGAAATACACTTCCTCAGTACACAAGTAATAAATTTTCTATGTCCCCTCTTCAAACAATCTTGATCAATGGGAAAGATAATCATCTGTTACAGAATGGTGCAAAACTACATTTAAACATTTAGATTGCCCAGCCTCGTCAAAGTACTGGATGCTATCTGACCCAGTGACACCTCTGTACAGAGAAGTTTGCTACAATCCATAATTTTCTGTACCTCTATCAGGTTCCCTCATCAGCCTCTTCCTCTCCAAAGTAAACAATCTCAGACTGTGCTTCCATCCCAGGCAATATCCTGGTGAATCTCCCATCCCACCTCCCAGTGCACTGATATCATCGCGTTGTACAGCACAGGAGCAAGCTCTTCAAACCAACTCGTCCATGTAATCCAAGATACATTCCTGAGCCAGTCCCAATTTTTCTTAATTTGGCTTATTTCCTTTGAAACCTTTCCTATCTAAGTACTTATTCAAAATAGCTCACCACTTCCTCTGACAGCTCATTCATGTACCCACCACCCTCTGTGTGAAAAAAGAGTCTTCCAATCTT
The DNA here is from genome assembly GCF_963921235.1 of Mobula hypostoma. Taxonomy (NCBI): domain Eukaryota; kingdom Metazoa; phylum Chordata; class Chondrichthyes; order Myliobatiformes; family Myliobatidae; genus Mobula; species Mobula hypostoma. The sequence continues at coordinate 156,473,217 of NC_086102.1, read as the reverse complement.
TCCTCTCTCACCTTAAATCTATACTCTCTAGTTTTAGTTTTACATACCATGGTTAAAAAGACCATGACAATCCATTTTATCTATGCCTCTCGTGATTTTATGAACTTCTATCCGGTCAACTTTCAGTATCCCAATCCAGGGAAGATGCTGCAAGGAAACCTGTCCAATCTCTCCATATAACTCAAGCCCAGCAGCATCTTCGTGTATCTTTTATGCACCCTCTCTAGTTTAATCACATCTTTCCTATCCCACGGTGATCAGAAATGCACTCACTGTTTCAAGTCAGCATCAGCAATCTCTTGTATACTGTGGTAAGATGACGTCCGAACTCTTGTACTCAGTATACTCAGGCCTTCCTGATAAAGACAAGCATGTCATCTGCATTCAGCACCTTGTCTATCTCTTACCACTTCAGGGAATAATGTACTTGTACCCCTATGGTACTCTGCTCCACAATGCTCCCCAGGGCCCTGCCATTATAAAGTGCCACATAAAAGTCTTATCCATAAAATAAGGATGCATAGAGTTGGGGGTGATGTATTAGCATGTGGAGAATTGGATAACCAATAGAAAGCAATGAGTTGGGATCCATGGGGAGGGGTCAGTGCTGGCCCCAGAACTGATAACAATATACATTAACAATATAGAAGAGGGGACCTAGTGTAGTGTATGTAAGTTTGCTGATGACACTAAATTGAGTGGAAAAGCAAATTGTGTTGTGGATACGGGAGTCTGCAGAGAGATATCGATAGATTAAGAGAGTGGGCAAGGGTCTGGCAGATGGAGTACAATGTTGGTAAATGTAAGGCCATCCACTTTGGAAGGAAAAATTAAAGATCAGATTGTTATTTAATTGGTAAAAGATTGCAGCTGCTGCTGTCCAGAAGGACTTGGGAGTACTTATTCATGAATCGCAAAAGGTTGGTTTGCAGGCGCAGCAGACTATCAAGAAGACAAATGGAATGTTGGCCTTCATTGTTAGAGGGATTGAATTTAAGAGCAGGAAGGTTATGCTGCAACTGTATAGGGTACTGGTGAGGCTACATCTGGAGTATTGCATGCAGTTCTGATCTCCTTTCTTCAGGAAGGATATACTGGCTTTGGAGGTCGTGCAGAGGAGGTTCACCAGGTTGATTCCATAGATGAGGGGTTAGACTATGAGGAGAGATTGAGTTGCCTGGGACTGTACTTGCTGGAATTCAGAAGGATGAGAGGAGACCTTATAGAAACATAAAATTATGAAAGGGATAGATAAGATAGAAGCAGGAAAATTGTTTTCACTAGTAGGTAAGATGAGGACTAGATGACATAGCCTCAAGATTTGGGAGAGTAAACTTAGGTTGGAGATGAGGAGGAACTGCTTTTCCCAGAGAGTGGTGAATCTGTGGAATTCTCTGCCTAATGAAGCAGTGGAGGCTACCTCAGTAAGTATATTTAAGACAAGGTTGGATAGAGTTTTGCATAGTAGGTGAATTAAGGGTTAAAGGGAGAAGGCATGTAGGGGAGATGAGTCCATGGTCGGATCAGCCTTACTGAATGATCTTATTGAATGGCAAAGCAGGCTCGATGGGTCAGATGGCCTACTCCCGCTCCTATTTCTTATTCACCATATATACTCACTGACCACTTGATTAGATACCTCCTGTACGTAATAAGGTGGCCATTGAGTGTATGTTCATGGTCTTCTGCTGCTGTAGCTCATCCACTTCAAGGCCTGACATGCTGTGTGTTCAGAGATGCTCTTCTGCACACCACTGTTACTGTCGTATTCCAGTCAGTTTGAACCAGTTTAGCGAGTCTCTGGCATCTCATTAACAATGCATCTTCTGTCACAGGGCTTCCACTGACGGATGTTTTCTTTTGTGCTCTATTCTCTGTAAACTCCCAAGAATGTATTGCCTGAAGAATCCCAGGAGATCAGCAGTTTCTGAGATACTCAAACCACCCTGTCTGGCACCAACAATAATTTCACAATCAAAGTCATATTTCTTCCCTATTCTGATGTTTATTCTGAACAACAATTGAACCTCTTGACCATGTCTGCACATTTTTATGCATTGAGTTGCTGCCACATGATTAGCTGATTAGATATTTGCATTAACAAGCAGGCGTACAGGTGTACCTAATAAATTAATCACAAATATGTGTATGTCTTCCCCTGGTTTGACTTCCCAAATTGCATCATTTCTCACTAGTCTATGTTAAACTCCTGCTATTTCTTGGCCCGCATTCCCAGTTGATCTAGACCTTATTACAAACTTAGACAATCTTCTTCACTGTCACATTCCTATGAGGAATGAACTCCAGCTTGACACGCCAGAATAACAGAAATGATATGGCTATAAGCTAGCAACATACATCAAAGTTGCTGGTGAACGCAGCAGGCCAGGCAGCATCTATAGGAAGAGGTGCAGTCGACGTTTCAGGCCGAGCTGCCTGGCCTGCTGCGTTCACCAGCAACTTTGATGTATGTTGCTTGAATTTCCAGCATCTGCAGAATTCCTGTTGTTTGGCTATAAGCTAGGTTTACTTCCAGAACATTCCATAGTATTCCCAGAAATGAAAGCAATACAAGCAAGGCAGTGGAATTTTTAAACATGCTACACCAGAACAGGACACATCAAATATTCAGGTAAAATGAAAGAACCATATTTGTCACAAATCACTTCAGTTGCTTTTACCCAGAGTAGATATGCTTAATGTCACTGGCATTAAATCATTAGTCAGCGATGCACACACTTTCAACATAAAATGCTTTTAGTGGAGAATGTAAAATTCCGACATATCAGTTTTCTGAGTCAAATGCCATTCATCTTCAAATCTGAAAGCAGGTTGATTAGCTTATATCCTTGCTCTGGACCTTTTATCCCCATTTGTGCTCTTCTTTCCCACCTATATTCCCTCACATAGACATGAAAATGCCTAACCAGACCTTGAAGAATTGTGAAGAAAAACCCCCTCAGCCTTCTGGGCTCATCAGTATTGAAGATCATGTTAATGCCCAATGGAACACTGAAAGACAAACTATTTACGACAACGAACTGCCTCTCTTTTTTCAAGATGATACATGACTTGCCGGTGGCAAGCATTTAGGACAGAATTGTATTTCATTTGGGATTGCCATGTTTGGATGGGCAGTTTAAGTTGATATTTGTCCCTTCCTATTTCAGGATCTTGGTGCTTGATTCTATTGCATGCTAAGCACCTGGGCTGCATTTCCCATCAGAGATTATTTGTCATTCGTTTGACTTCGCAGTTAATATATTTGGAGAACGATGAGTAAAGACTCAGGACTGACATTTAGCTTGTCCGCCTGCAGGAATCTCATAACTAATTTCTAATGCCTGTCAGTCAGTGCTGGTCCTGTTTTTGCAAAACAGCGCTCTGTCAAATAACCTGAAAGTCCCTATTCTAAACACCAAGCTCTGGGGAGCATGAATCGACAGTACACACCAGAAACAACATGCAAGATGCTCCCTTGAAAAGTAATGTCCATTTTGAATTGTGCTATATAATTAGTCCAGGGAAGCTAGATTGGAATATTGACATAAACCTGTTCATCAGTATTCATTCAGATTTCATTTGGTAACAGTTTAACTTGACCTCCATGAATTGTGCAATATTAAATTAAATATTCGGCACCGCAACTGAACTAACTTGGCAGAGGGGCGCAAAGCATAGTGTCAGTGCAGCAGAGGGGGAAGAAAATGTGAAGGGTAAATCAGGGACATCCTGTAGGCAGAGCACAGTGGGGCAGGTTAGAAAGGATGGGAGTGCAAGCAAGCTCAGGTGAGTCAGGTGACCTTAGAGTATGGATCAGAACTTTGATTTTTGACATTACTGCAATCACAGAAACATTTAGAGAGGGGCAGTGCTGTAAGTTCAATATTCCACAGTATAGAATTTTCAGTGTGATAGAGGGGGGTGCAAGAGGGGAACTTATGACCCCCTCCTGTTAGACTGTTTGAGGTAATTTATTTTTTATTTGTTCTTACTTTTCTTGTATATTTGTATATCTGTCCACTTGTAATGCTACTGTGACACTGCAATTTCCTTTGGGATCAATAAAGTATCTATTTATCTATCTAACTACACTGCTCATGAGGGAGACTTGGGTCTCAGCCCAAAATGTTCACTGTTTGTTCCACTCCATAGGCACTACCTGAACTGCTGAGTTCCTCCAGCATTAATGGCCGGACTTAGAGAGGATATACTGGCTATTGAGCTCAGATAGGTTGAGGCCCTCCATTGATTGGGGTCGAACTCGGATGTTGCGTCGCAGTAATCTAGGTGACATGCAAACCGGGGGCCGGGCAGTACAATGTGGAGAGAAAGCTGTTGCTCATGTTGCAGGCTGCCCCTCTCTGTGCAGCTGAGGAATCCAAAGGAATAGTAGAGACCGATACAGCTTGGCACCAACAGCCTTGCATGAGTTGCCAGCCAGCACTGAACTCAGCATGAGACATTTTGAGGGACTCTGGCTGAGGATCTTTCCTTGGGGCTTACTCCCAAAGCTGAAGCTATGAGTGGGTATAGCCGCAAGCTAGCAGTAAATTGAGATCAGAGCTTTCTTTCTCCAAGATGAACTGCCAACCATGGCTGGCATGCCCCACCTGCCCGAAGCAACTGGTTTTAAGGTGCCAGTAACCCACCCTTGCCCCTTCTCCTGTCAGTGGAAATGATTCTGCCGGGCTTGGTAGATAAGCCATATGTGAAGGCCGGGAAAGGGATTTGGTTGTCAGAGGCTATTTGAGACGCACATCATTAGGAACATTTAATAGGTAGTGGGAGCTTATCCCACTAACACCCTCGGCTATAACAACCTTACAGAACCCCACATGGATAGAATTTAGGATTAAGTAACGAGCAATCACTTTGCTGTGGTTACGCTATAAGAACCCCAAAAGTGATCAGGAATTAGAGGAACGAATATGTAAGCAATTGCAATGAAGAGTGAGAAGATTGGGTTATAACAGTGGGGATTTTTAACTCACCCACTTTGATTGTGCGCTTTTGTGCAAGGGGCTTAGAGGGGACAGAATTTGTTAAGTGCATCAAAGAAAGTTTATTGAGACAATGCATAGAGAGACTTGCTAGAGATAAGGCAGTACTTGGCCTTATCTTAGGAAATCAAACTTGTCAAGTGGTAGAAAACACACACACAAATTCTGGAGGCACTCGGCAGGTCAAGCAGCATCGAAGGAGGGACATAAACAGTTGAAATTTCAGGCAGAAAAACTTCATCAGGACTGACATGAATTGATGAAGTGTCTTGGCTTGAACTGTTCACTGTCTATTCCCCTCCGCAAATGCTATTTGACTTACTAAGTTCCTCCAGAATGTTATGTGTGCAGGTCAAGATGTACAGCATCTGTAGTATCTCTTGTGTCAGGTGGTAGAAATGTCAGTGAAGAACAACTTGGAAACATTAACCAGAATTATGGAATTATGGAATCCAGAGGTAGTTATGGAAAGAGATAAGGTTGGACTTGAACTGGGGAAAGGATAATTTAAATAGTGTAAGAAAATGGTAAAATTAGATTGGGAGCAGATACTTTTGGGTAAAATGATATCTGACAGGAACATTGTCTAAAGGACTTCAGGTTTGAATCCTATCGACTAGGTCAAATACGTTTATGAATTTCATATAGCTTTTACATGCTCAGTTGATGAGATCACCAGTGAAATTGCATCTTGGTAGCGGAAAGAATAGTGGTTACAAAAAGATTAAAGTAAATAAAAGACTAGGTCCTGATTAGAGAATAAGATGAATACCCACAGGTCTGAGTATTTTTAAATTTCTATTACAGCAATGGGTGCATACTATAAAATAATTAATAAAGTCCTGAAACTTGGTGTGTGACTGTGATCAAAGACACCAGACAGACATTGAAGCTGGTGATATAAAAGTCTTTATTCTGCACAATAAACAGGCATAATTCTGGAGACTCTCTCAGTAGAGACTCACAAACCCAAAGGCACATCGCATTTTTACATCCTTAAGATCAAAGGTAACAGTAGGTGATCCAATTCAATTGCAATAGTTACAAAGACAATGCTTACTACAATACTTTCGGTTGACATATGGTTCCCTTGAGATGCACATTGTTATGGATAAAATAGAGGTCCAACCGCCTTTGGGAGAAACTAATTAACACAAATATTTTGAATGACAGAGATCCAAACACCCAAAATTAATGTTGTCAGGGCTGTTTTTGAGTACACAAATATGGCAAGCACGCAAAATATTCATTGCTTATACCTGTGATCATGTCTGATATGCTAAGTGACAACATCTATCTGGTCTACCAGGTTGCACTCAAGTCACAATGGTGCAAATAACTTAGCCATATTGTCTGGTTTGATGCAAGCCAATTAACACAACCCCATTGTCTTAATTTTTTGCTTTTGCATATGTAATCGCCTAGTCTGTGGAGCAGGCTGTGTTTTTAACCAATTAACTGCTTGCAATTTACAGGGAAAAAAACTGAAGACTAATTGCAATCTTCCTGAACTTATTTACTGTACATTTACAATAAGAACTAAAACCTCGTTCTTCTTTGAATTAATATCTGCTATATTCACATAACTCCAGAATACTCCATAAAGTACTCTTTTCTTAGCCCCTAGACAGAAATCTGTCCCAGAAAGGCCAAATTTAAGGATGGACTGATTAAATGGGGCAGCAAAAAAGCCCTTAAATTCAGAAACCTTCCCCAATTACCAACCTATGTGTACTTATGTCTGCACTATCTAACATCCCTAATTGGCCACTGAGAAGTTTGTGCAGAAATAGCAATAAAACAATCCAGAAATTTGATTTCATCCTCTTTGCCCCTTCAGCTAAAACTATCAGTAGTGGCTTTCAGTAGTTAGATTGTGGGCAGAGTCACAGTAAGTTAACTTCGTTTCAGGTTCACAGACAACAGTTCACATTCCGTGCCATGATAAAAGATTATCAGATGATCTTGACAACCAGTCTTCTTGATCGATCTAGAGGAGGGTTTGAGTTGGTCTCTATTCAAGCAGCTGCAAGCACCTTGCCCAGATGGCACCCCCTCCTGGAATGTCCTTTTGATCAGCACATACGTTGTAGGAACTCAACAAGCCAGGCAGCATCTATGGAAAAGAGGAAACAGTTGACTTTTCGGGCCGAGACCCTTTAGCACTCTTTTCCTTAGATGCTGCCCAGCCTGCTGAGTTCCTGCAACACTTTGTGAGCATCGCTTGATTTCCAGCATTTGCAGATTTTCTCATGTTTGCCCTTTTGATCGCTGGCCCAACCACTGAAAGGGCACAACTTATTTTGTTTACTTCCCTTTCAGCTGGGCTGTCTGTCTTCCGACGCTGTCTGCAATTTCTTCTCTCTTTTTTGACCTGCCTTGCCATCGAGGTTACGGAACTTGATGACTCTGCTTTAACTTGGATCCCTTCTCATTTATTTTCCCCAGTATCTTTCTATTCTAACCTATATAACTAATTTTTTTTTTACGACTCACCGGCACGATCTCTCTATGTCTTCTGCTTTTGGGTTTTCATTCTTTTTCATCTGGGTCTACTCCCAGCGGGTGTGGTCAGACATGATGTAGCAGGCTGGTGTTTATCACTTAGATTCTCTGTAATGACACTATTAATGGGTGGGCTTGATCACTTGTTCTGTCCGTGAGAATGGTAATAGGGTTTAACCTGAGTCGGGTCTGTACAAAAACTCAAGTGTCATTTGTCAGAAGCACACCTGTGGCTCTATCCATCTGGGAATGAACCCACCCTTATCATGACTTGGTTTCCTAGCTGTGAGAGGATTGCCTTTGTCTCACTCTGTCTCTCTCTGATCAACAATGTGCTTCTGTTGCTTTGCTCGGTTGCTCAACTCTTTAAGCTGCAAACAGAGGTCCTTTATATACTCAGTCATTTTATCCCTATATGTCTAGGTTCAGTGCAAGCAGCAACCATCTCATAAGGAAGCTGCATATCTTGCCCCGTCAGTAATTAATAGGGCCTCAGACTCAGCATGTAGATTGGGGTTGTTGTGACAGTGACCTAAGTCACCGGAGAGACGTTGAAACTGGGGATACAGAATTCTTTATTCAGCATGACAAGCAGACATTATTCAGGAGATGCTCTCAGTAGAGGCTCACAAACCCAAAGTTACATCATATTTTTATATCCGTAAGGTCAAAGGTAAAAGTAGGTGGTTCAATATAATTTCAATAGCCACAATGACATTGTTTACTTCAATATTTTGGGTTGACACGTGATTCCTTTGAGATTCACACTGTAATTGATAAGACACCCCTGAAGGTCCAAGCACCTTTGGGACAAACTAACTAACACAAATATTCTAAAATCTTCTGATGGCAGCGAGTGCCAGACATCCAAACTTAATGTTGTTAGGGCTGTCTCTGCGTACACGAATATGGTAAGCACACAAAAACTATTGATTGTCTATACCTGTGACCATGTTTGATATAATAAGTGACAACATCCGTCCGGTCAGTCAGCTTGCACTCAAGTCACAATGGTGTAAATAACTTAGCCATATTGCCTGGTTTGATACAAGCCAATTAACACAACCCCATTGTCTTAATGTTTGGTGCTTGTATATGCAATCACTTAGTCTTTGGAGCAGCCTATGTTTTTAATGTCCATTAACTGAATGCAATTTACAAAAGACCCTGAAGGCTAATGGCAATCTTCCTGAACAAACTTACATTTACAATAAAAAATGAAGTCTGGTTCTTGTTTGAATTAATATCTGCTATATTCACATAATTCAAGCATACTCTGTCACATTTAGGTTTGTCACTGCTGCATTTCCAGGCTTTGTCTGCATTTCCTGTTACCACATTAGCACAATCCACACCCCAATTTACCAGTTATTAGCCGTCATGATTCTCTCCCCTATAGATCAAAAAGGGATGATGAACTGCCTTTGGCAATTAAAATTAGGTAGAATCCCAAGATATTCATCAAGAACAAGAGGGTATCCAGTGTTGCTCCTGGGTGTTATTGATCCAGAGAATCTTCAAAAGTCAAGAATGAGGCAGAAATCCTGATGATTATATCCATTTTAATAAGTGCTACAAGAAAAAGAATGAAAAGAGGAAAAAAATGAGTTGTGCTCACTTCAAAGTTCAAAATTCAAAGTAAATTAATTACCAAAGTACATATACGTCACCATATACAACACAGAGATTCATTTTCTTGCAGGCATACTCAATAATTCATATTTGAATAATAACTATAACAAAATCAATGAAAGACCGTGCCAACTTGAGCATTTAACCATTGTACAAAAGAGAACAAACTGTAAAAATCCAAAAAGAAGGAAATAATAATAAATAACTAAGCAATAAATATCGCGTACCTGAGATGAAGAGTCCTTGAAAATGAGTCCATAGGTTGTGGGAGCAGTTCAATGATAGGTCAGGTGAAGTTGAGTTTTGATTCAAGAGGGTGATGGTTGAGAGATAATAACTGTTCCTGAACCTGGTAGTGTGAGTCCTGAAGCTCCTGTACCTTCTTCCTGAGGGTAGCAGCGAGAAGTGAGCATGTCCTGGGTGGTGGGGCTCCCTGATGCTAAATGCTATTTTCTTGCAACAGCACTGTGTAGGTGTGCTCAATGATGGGGAGTGCTTTACCCATGATGGACTGAGCCATGCCCACTATTTTTGTAGATTTTCTGATCGAGGGTACTGGTGCTTCCATACCAGGCCATGATGCAACCAGTCATTGGACTCCCCACTACACATCTATCAAAGTGTGTCAAAGTTTTAGATGTCATGCCAAATCTTTGCAAACTCTTGAGGAAGTAGAGGTGCTACCATGCATTTGCTTTCTTTGTAATTGCACTTTTGTGCTGAACCTATGACAGGTCCTCAAAATAATAACATCAAGGAATTTAATGTTGCTGACCCTCTCCTTCTCCGCTCCTCTAATGTGGACTAGCTCATAGACCTCTGAATTCCTCCTCTTGAAGACAATAATCAGCTCCTTGGTCTTGCTGACGTTGAGTGAGAGGTTGTTGGTAAGGCACCACTCAGTCAGGTTTCCAATCTCCCTCCCATATGCTGATTCATGGTCACTTTTGATTCGGCCTAAGCTAGTGGTGTCATCAGCAAACTTGAATATGGCATTAGAGCTGTGCTTAGCCACACAGTCATAAGTGTAAAGTGAGCAGAGCAAGAACCTAAGCCTTGAGGTGCATCTGTGCTGATGGACATTGTGGAGATGTTGTTGCCAATCCAAATTGACTGGGGTCCGCAAGTGAGGAAATCAAGGTTCCAATTGCACAAGGAGGTATTGAGGCCAAGATCCGAAGCTTATCGATTAATGTTGAGGGGATGATGGTACTGAGTGCCGTGCTGTAGTCAATGAAGAGCATGCTGATGTATGCATTTTTGCTGTTGAGGTTTTCCAGAGTTGAGTGAAGAGCCAATGAAATGGCATCTGCACTGGAACCTGTTGCTCCAGTAGGTAAATTGAAGTGGATCCAAGTTGCTTCTCAGGCAGGAATTGATATGCTTCATCACCAACCTCTCAAACACTTCATCACCGTGGATGTAAATGTCCATATTCAGACTAGGGATAAAGCACATTCCACTGATATGATGTAACCTATGACATAACCAGATTCAAATGGTGTGTTATCTGCTGCAGAAAAACTGAGAATCTTCAAGAAAATACTGAATGATCATCAGTGACTGAAAATTTACCGAATAATCACACATACTGTACTGTGTAAAAGTTCCAGGCACATACACATACCTAAAGTGCCTAAGACTTTTGCATAGTTCTGCAGTAAATTTCTATATAGCACTGTACTGCTGCCATACAAAAAAATCAGGGTGTATAAGACCACAAAACCATATGATATAGGAGCAGAATTAGGCCATTTGGCCCATCAAGTCTGCTCCACCATTGAATCATGGCTGAACCTCCTTAACCCCACTCCCCAACCTTCTCCTTGTAACATTTGGTTCATGTCCAATCAAGAATCTAGCAAGTTCGGCCTTAAATACACCCAAAAACATGACTTCCACAGCTGCCTGTGATAATAAATTCCACAAATTCACCACCCTTTAGCTAAAGAAATTCCTCTGCATCTCTGTTTTAAATGGATGCCTCTCTATCCTAAGGCTGTGACCTCTTATCAGAGACTTCCACACCATGGGAAACAACCTTTCCATATCTACTCTGTCTAAACCTTTCAACATTCGAAAGGTTTCAATGAGATACCCCCCCCCCAATCCTTCTTAATTCCAGCAAGTACAGACCCAGAGCTACCAAATGTTCCTTGTATTATAACTCTTTCATTCCCGGAATCATCCTTGTGGACCTCCTCAGAACTTTCTCCAATACCAACACATCTTTTCTGAGATGAAGAGCCTAAAACTGTTCACAATACTCAAGGTGAGGCCTCACCAGTGCCTTATAAATCCTCAGCATCACATCCCTGGTCTTGTATTCTAGGGCTCTTGAAATGAATGCTAACATTGCATTTGCCTTCCTCACCACTGACTCTACCTGAAAGTTAACTCTTAGGGTGTTCTGCACAAGGTCTCCCAAGTCCCATTTAGAAAATAGTCCACGCATTTATTTTTACTACCAAAGCACATGGCCGTGAGTTTCCAATATTGTATTTTATTGGCTACTCTCTTGTTCACTCTCCTAATCTGTCCTTTGGCAGCTCGTTTCCTCAACACTACCTGTCCCTCCACCAATCTTCATATCATTTGAAAACTTGGTAACAAAGCCATCTATTCCATCATCTAAATCAATGATATATAGCATAAGAAGTGGTCCCAACACCAACCCCTACCCCTGTGGAGCACCACTAGTCACTGGCAGCCAACCAAAAATGGATCTTTTTTATTCCCACTCGCTGCCTCCTACCAATCAGCCAATGCTCTAACCATGGCAGTAACTTTCCTGTAATGCCATGGGCTCTTAACTTGGTAAGCAGCCTGATGTGTGGCACCTTGTCAAGGCCATCTGAAACTCCAAATATACAAAATCCACTGCATCCCCTTTGTTTACCCAACATGTAATCTCCTCAATGAATTCCAACAGGTTCATCAAGCAAGAATTTCCCTTAAGGAAACTAGGCTAACTTTTTGCTATCTTGTCCTGTGTCCCCAAGTACTCTGTAACCTCATCCTTTACAATTGATTCCAACATCTTCCCAACCACTGAGGTCAAATTAACTGGTCTATAATTTCCTTTCTGCTGCCTTCCTCCTTTCTTAAAGGGCGGAGTGACATTTGCAATTTTCCACTCCTCTGGCACCATACCAGACACCAATGATTTTTGAAAGATTATTGTTAATGCCTCCATAATTTCTAATGTTACCTCTTTCAAAACTCTAGGGTGTAGTTCATCTGGTCCAGATGACATGTAATCTTAGGTCCTTCAGCGTTTTAAGCACCTTCTCCGTTGTAATATAACTGCATTGACTTCTCTTCCCTCAACATCTGGCACATTGTTAGTATCTTCCACAGTGAAAACTGATGCAAAATACTGCCATCTCCTTGGCCCCCAGTATTACTTCTTCAGCCTCATTTTCTAGCGGTCCTATACTCTCATCTCTCTTTTGTTTTTTTCTACACTTGAAAAAGCTTTTACTATCTTTGATGTTGTTTGCTGGCTTGCTTTCATATTTCATCTTTACCCTTCTAATGATTCTTTTAGTTTTTCTCTGTAAGCTTTTAAAAGCTTCCCAATCCTCTGTCTTCCCACTAAATTTTGCTTTGTTTTATGCCCTCTCTTTTGCTTTTACATCAGCTTTGACTTCTCTTGTCAGCCTGGTTTGTACAATTTTTCCATTTGTTCTTGGAATACATCTATCCTGCACCTTGCTCATTTTTCCCAGAAGCTCACAGCATTGCTACTCTGCTGTCATCCCTGCCAGCATCTCTTTTCAATTTACTTTGGCCAACTCCTCTCTCATATCACTGTAATTTGCTTTGCTTCACTGAAATACTGCTATGTCAGACTTTACTTTCTCCCCATCAAATTTCAAGTTGTACTCAATCGTATTGTCATCACTGTCTCCAAAGGGTTCTTTTACCTTAAGCTCACAAATCACCTCCAGTTCATTACATAACACCCAATCCAGTATAGCTGACCCCCTAGTATGCTCAATGATAAACTGCTCTAAAAAGTCATCACATAGGCATTCAACAAACTCACTCTCTTGAGATCCATTTCCAACCTAAATTTCCCAATCGACCTGCATGTTAAAATCTCCCATGACTGTCATAACATTGCCTTCTGACAAGCCTTTTCTAGCTCCTGTTGTAATCCGTAGTCCACATCCCGGCTACTGTTTGAAGGCTTGTAGATAACTGCCATCAGGGTCCTTCTACACTTGCAGTTTCTTAACTTAAACCACAAGGATTCAAGATCTTCCGATCCCATGTCACATATTTCTGTTGATTTGATGCCATTCTTTACCCGCAAAACCACACCACCCCCTCTGCCGACCTTCCTATCCCTCCGATACAATATGTAACCTTGGACATTCAGCTCCCAACTAAAACCATCCTTCAGCCATGATTCAGTGATAGCAATAACATCATATCTGGCAATCCATAATAATGCAATAAGATCATCCACCTTATTTCTTATACTCTGTTGAGATATAACACTTTGAGTGTTGCCTTTGCTACTCTTTTTGATTCTGCATTCTTAATGCACTGATACTCACCCTGCTGGCTCTTAATTATGTCTCATCATCTGCTTGCCCTTCCTGACAGTCTGACTGCATGCTATCTTGGCTGGGTTTCATCATCCGTCTTTTCCTGAGTCCCTTCACTTCAATTCCCACCCCTCTGCTTAATTAGTTTAAAACCTTCCCAACAGCTCTAACAAAACTGCCCACGAGAATATTGGTTCCCTTTGGGTTCGGGTGCAACCTGTCACTTTTGAACAGGTCGTACCTCCCCCAGAAGAGATCCCCATGATCCAAGAACCTGAAGCTATGCCCCGTGCACCACGCATTAATTATCCAGATCACCCTTTTTCTACCCTCACTGGCGTATGGCACTGGCAGCAATCCAGAAATTACTACCCAGGACCTCTTTGCTTTTTCCCGTCTATGTCATTGGTACTAATATGTACCAAGACATCTGGCTGCTCTCCCTCCCCCTCCAAAATGTTGCGAACATGATCCAAGATGTCCCTAATCCTGGCACCTGAGAGGCAACATACAATTCAGGTGTCCCGTTTACGTCAACAGAATCTCTTGACTGTTCTCCTGACTATTGAGTCTCCTATTACTACCGCTACCCCCTTCTCCCTCTTTCCCTTTTGTGCTACAGGCCTATGCTCAGTGCTAGTAACCCAGTCTCCGTAGCATTCCTCTGGAAGGTCATCCCCCACAACAGTATCCAAAACGGTATACTTATTATTGAAGGGAATGGCCACAGAAGGGCTCTGCACTACCTGCCTATTCACATTTCCATTTCTCCTGACAATCACCTCTTCGGGGTAAGTATAAGTCTGATCAATAATCTCCTCACTCTCCTGTGCAAGCCAAAGGTCATCCAGTTGCTGCTCCAGATCCCTGACATGGTCTTCAAGGAGCTGCAGCCAGACGCATTTCATGCAGATGTAGTTCGCTGGTAGACTCCAGCATCCGACATGAAGAACACACAACAGCTATTTACTATACTAGGTACACTAAAAGAAAAAGGGAACCTTAACTGAAACTTACCCAGAGCTAATGCCTCTTTCAAGCCAAAGCCTCCTTTGAGCCAAAGCTCGTCTCTACTTCCAACAATGGCGCCCCCCCCCAGCCCTTTCTACTTCTAATCAAGTGTCTACAACCTGCGAGAAACCTCATCCCTGTGGCCTGTTCCTGTTGCTGATTGGGTCATTGGAATACGTGAGTGATGATAAACCTGATTCTGATATGGGTCTCCATTTTGATCTGAGAGTTGGAAGAAGACGAGGAGAAGGGAATCAAGTCTGGGTAAAGGGGGAGGAAGATGGGAGGGAGTAGGAAGCACAAAAGAGACATTCTGTAATGATAAATAAACCAATTGTTGGGAATCAAATGGCCTTAACTGGTGTCTCAGGGGTGGGTGTGTCCGTACCCGTGCCACACCCCATCCCTTGCATTCCCCTGCTACCTGTCCCACATCCCTCCTCTGGCACTCCACCTTTACCAATCCCAACATCCTTTGCTCTTGTCAGATTTTCAAACTTGCTCTCCACTCCACATTGACGAATACAGTACTGTGCAAAAGTTTTAGGCACTCTAGCTATATATATGTGCCTTAGACTTTTGCAAAATACTGTATATCGGTGATTATATGAAATTATTAGGAAGCACAACAACATTAAATTTCAAGGAAAACACTAGAAAAATAACAATTCTATGCCAAAGTCTAACACCAGGAAAAGGCTGGGTTCCCTTCAGAAACAAAGGGACGATTGAAGTATTGAGCTAGGTGAGAGAGGTCCTCTGTGAATGCTTCTTGTTAGTCTGCATTTGACAATAGTATGTGGAGGACAATGACTTCCTAGAGATGCATGTAGATAATCTAGAACAGGCCAGCAATGAAATGGAAGAAATGTTCGATGTCATTGGATGCATAAGGTGCTTATAAAACCCCAGGGCCTGATGAGATCCATCATAGAATTTTATGGAAAGCAAAGTACAAAATAGCCGGGGCCATAAATGAGCCTTAAGCATAGCCAACACACGTGAAAGTTGCTGGTAAATGCAGCAGGCCAGGCAGCATCTCTAGGAAGAGGTACAGTCAACTCTTCGGGCCGAGACCCTTCGTCAGCAATGTGTGTTGCTTGAAATTCTAGCATCTGCAGATTTCCTCGTGTTTGCGCTTACGCATAGCCAATATCAGATACATCATCTGAACTGGTTTTCCTCCAATTACAGTCATTGCAGTGAGGACTAACCAATCAGGAGAAATGGACGACAGGGGTATATATACCTGTCAGTACCTCCAGTTGAACTCTGTCTTTTTGTGTGTTTCCCTCTAGCTGTCAGTCTGTGGTTTTGTATTGCCATGTACTCCAGTCCCCGCTCCTGCTCTACCCCGGCCCCTGTATTACTGGGTACTCCGTCTCTCACCTGTTTCTCATTATTACCTGTATTGCTGCCACCTGTGTCTCATTGTGCTCCACCTATCATCTGCCTCTCTGTTTATTGCTCAGTGTATTTCAGTCCTGTGTTTGTTGCCAGATTGTGCCAGTGAATTTCCCTGAGCCTTTCCAGCATCCATATCTGAACTCTTTCGGTCTGAATATTGACTCTGCCTGTTTCCTGATTCTGGTTTTTGGATTTCTCTGGATATTTTGGTCTCTGCCTGAACTTTAATGCCAACTTTGTTTGCACCTCGAGATTTGTTACTCAATTAATATCACTGTGTGCACAGTACTGGGTCTGTGATTGGATCCCTGCTCCAGTGTCCTGACAACACCACCTGACTAGACATGCCGTGGCATTGTCCCTGATGAAGGTGGCAGAGTTTGTCATCAAAACATCTGTTAAAATCAATACCTGTGCCAGGCCGGAACCCAAGAAGAGTTTATTCGTTACATACACTGGGAAAGCACTAGAATTAGGCCATTTGGCCCACTGAGTCTGTTCCGCCATCCCATTTCCTGCCTTCTCCCTGTAACTTTTGAAACCTGGATTAATCAAGAATCAATCAACCTCCACCTTAAATGTACCCAATGACTTGACCTGCACAGCTGTCTGTGGCAAAGAATTCCACAGATCTACGAGCCTCTGTCTAAAGAAACTTTTCTTCATTTCAGTTCTAAATGGATGTCCCTCAATTCTGAGGCTGGGCTCTCTGGTCCTAGATTTCCCTACTATTGGAATTATCCTCTTTGAAACCACTTTATCCAGACTTTTCAACCATGACCGTGGTATACCATAGGATTGCTGCTGGGACCTTTGTTGCTTGTGATATGTCATACAACTTGGATGTAAATGTAGGAAGTGTCTATCTGTTTACTACTAAAACTCTCATGCTCTGTTTGTCTGTTTGTGACCTCCAATTAGCGCAAATGGTGCATTACAGCGGCACTTTTTTTTGGCTAAATCGAATTATAATGCGCTAACTTACTGAATGCAGGCAAAGTTCAGGGTTATATATTTGTATAAAATTGCTCATTCACCAAAATAAAGAGGCTCCTTTTTAAACTGAGACCCAATCGGCCATCATGGAAATCGGAACGCAACAGCCCGACGCATGCGCACGGCCAGCCTCAGCAGCAACATCTACCAGAGCAAAAGGGCAGGGCAGCTCTATTTCGCAGGGGCACATTCTGCTAATCACTATCAGCATGTGCAGGATTGGGACAGATCTAACTGCCACCCATCAATCAGAGATAATTAAATCTTATTGTAATGACATACTTCGAGACACCCATAAAATCCTGTGCTGCAGTCAAAGGACGGCGGTGACTATATCACGTCCATTTAGGAGAGCACCAATCACATCATCAAGAATAATCAGCATCCTTTGGTGTTACTGCTTCATATCTTCTATCCAGCATTAGGGTAAAAAAAAATGGTCAGCCTAATTATGCTGCGTGGAAAGGGAAGGGGGACATTATGGTCAAGAGATGACGCCAAATGTCATTGGGAAGTGGCAAGGAGAGGGAAGGAACAGGAATCGGATGAGGTCAGGGCCACACGACTCTAGGATTAAAGAGTCAGGACAAAAAAAGATGAGAGAAGAAGAGACGGAGGAGGAGAGGTATGCACATCTCCAGGATCAGAGACAAACAACAAACAGCAGAAGAGATGAAGAGACAGGGGATGAAAGGGCTGCATGTCTCCAGAATGACAACCAGAAGCACAAGGGTGGCAGATAAACCAGAAATGATGCCATCAAAAGTGTCCTTTGTTAATTGAGGAGCAGCTGTATTTGCTTTGCTTCGTGTCGTTCTTCTTTAATAAACTGAGGTTTTCTACTTCAGTTTCCAAAGCAAAGTGATACCAATAGTATTCAGAAAAACGTAATGTTCATTCTGGTCACATCAGACTGCTCTACTCTTCTCTCAAACAGTGCCCCAACGGGTCACCCCATTGTCTAGTCTATATACTACTAAAACTCTCATGCTCTGTCTGGCTGTCTGTCTATTTGTGACCTCCAATTAGCGCAAACAGTGCATTACAGCGGCACTTTTTTTGGCTAAATTGAATTAAAATGTGCTAACTTACAGAATGCAGGCAAAGTGTCAGGGTTATATATTCGTATAAAATTGCTCATTCGCCAGAATCAACAGGCTCCCTTTTAACCCAAGAGCCGATCAGCCATCATGGAAATCGGGATGTGACAGCCCGACGCATGTGCACGGCCAGCCTCAACAGCGACACCTACCAGAGCAAAAGGGCAGGGCAGCTCTATTTTGAGGGGTCACATTCTGCTAATCACCATCAGCATGTGCAGAATTGGGACAGATCTAACTGCCACCCATCAATCAGAGATAATTAAATCTTATTGTAATGACGTACTTTGAGACACCCATAAAACCCTTTGCTACAGTCAAAGGACAGCAGTGACTATATCACGTCTATTCAGGAGAGCGCCAACCACATCATCAAGAATAATTGAGAATAACCGTCTCGACTTCACTGCATCTTGTTCCCATTCCAACCTCAGTCCTTCTGAACGCTCTGCTCTCCACTCCCTCCGCACTAATCCTAACATTACTATGAAACCCGCCGATAAGGGGGGTGCTGTTGTAGTCTGGCATACTGACCTCTACCTTGTCGAGGTACAGCGACAACTCGCGGATACCTCCTCTTATTTACCCCTCGATCATGACCCCACTAAAGAGTACCAGGCCATTGTCTCCCACACCATCACCAACTTTATCCGCTCAGGGGATCTCCCATCCACTGCTACCAACCTTATAGTTCCTACACCCTACACTTCCCATTTCTACTTCCTACCTAAGATCCACAAACCTGCCTGTCCAGATAGATCCATTGTCTCAGCGTGCTCCTGCCCCACCGAACTCATTTCTGCATACCTCAACACTGTTGTTCAATCCCCCCTTGTTTAATCCCTTCCTACCTATGTTCATGACACTTCTCACGCCCTGAATTTTTTTGATGATTTTAAGTTCCCTGGCACTTTATTTTCACCATGGATGTCCAGTCCCTATATACTTCCATCCCCCACCAGGAAGGTCTCAAAGCTCTACACTTCTTTCTGGATTCCAGACCTAACCAGTTCCCCTCTACCAGCACTCTGCTCCGTCTAGCAGAATTAGTCCTTACTCTTAATAATTTCTCCTTTGGCTTCTCCCACTTCCTCCAAACTAAAGGTGTAGCCATGGACACCCGTATGGGCCCCAGCTATGCCTGCCTTTTTGTTGGCTTTGTGGAAAAATCCATGTTCCGTGCCTATTCTGGTATCTGTCCCCCGACTTTTCTTTTGCTATATCAACAACTGCATTGGCGCTGCTTCCTGCACACATGCTGAGCTCGTTGACTTCATTAACTTTGCCTCCAAATTTCACCCTGCCCTCAAGTTTACTTGGTCCATTTCTGACACCTCCCTCCCCTTTCTAGATCTTTCTGTCTCTACCTCTGAAGACAGCTTATCGACTAATGTCTATTATAAACCTACTGACTCTCACAACTACCTGGACTCTTCTCACCCTGTCTCTTGCAAAAACGCCATCACCTTCTTGCAGTTCCTCCACCTCCACCGCATCTGCTCTCAGGATGAGGCTTTTCATTCCAGGACGAAGGAGATGTCCTCCTTTTTTAAAGAAAGGGGCTTCCCTTCCTCTACCATAAACTCTGCTCTCAAACGTATCTCTCCCATTTCACGCATACCTGCTTTCACCCCATCCTCCTGCCACCCCACTAGGAACAGGGTTCCCCTTGTCCTCACCTACCACCCCACCAGCCTCCAACATATTATTCTCCGTAACTTCCGCTGCCTCCAACGGGATCTCACCACTAAGCACATCTTTCCTCCCCCCCGCTTTCCACAGGGATTGCTCCCTACGTGACTCCCTTGTCCATTCGTCCCCCCCATCCCTCCCCACCGATCTCCCTTCTGGCACTTATCCGTGTAAGCGGAACAAGTGCTACACATGCCCTTACACTTCCTCCCTTACCACCATTCAGGACCCCAAACAGTACTTCCAGGTGAGGCAACACTTCACCTGTGAGTTGGCTGAGGTGATATACTGTGTCCGGTGCTCCCGATCGGCCTTCTATATATTGGCGAGACCCAACGCAGGCTGGGAGACTATTTCGCTGAACACCTACACTCTGTCCGCCAGAGAAAGCAGGATCTCCTAGTGGCCACACATTTTAATTCCACGTCCCATTCCCATTCTGATATGTCTATCCACAGCCTCTTCTACTGTAAAGATGAAGCCTCACTCAGGTTGGAGGAACAACACCTTATATTCCGTCTGGGTAGCCTCCAACCTGATGGCATGAACATTGACTTCTCTAACTTCCGATAATGCCCCACCTCCCCATTATACTCCATCCATTATTTATTTATTTATTTATTTATTTATTTATTTATTTATTTATTTATTTATTTATTTATTTCTATCTCTCTCCTTTTTCTTCCTTTTTCCCTCTCACTATACTTCTTGCCCATTCTCTAGGCTCCCCCCCCCTTTATTTCTCCCTAAGCCTCCCGTCCCATGATCCTCTCATATCCCTTTTGCCAATCAACTTTCCAGCTCTTAGCTCCATCCCTCCCCCTCCTGTGTTCTCCTATCATTTTGGATCTCCCCCTCCCCCTCCTACTTTCAAATCTCTTACTATATCTTCTTTCAGTTAGTCCTGACGAAGGGTCTCGGCCCAAAACGTCGACTGTATCTCTTCCTATAGATGCTGCCTGGCCTGCTGCGTTTACCAGCAATTTTTATGTGTGTTGCTTGAAATTCCAGCATCTGCAGATTTCCTTGTGTTTGCATTTCAAGAATAATCAACATCCCTTTGTCTTACTGCTTTGTATCTTCTATCTAGCATTAGGGTGAAAAAAAAGTCAGCTTAATTATGCCGCGTGGAAAGGGAAGGGGGACACTATGGTCAAGAGATGATATCAAACATCGTCGGGAAGCAGCAAGGAGAGGGAGAGAACAAGAATTGAAAGAGGCCAGGGCCACATGACTCCAAGATCAAAGAGTCAGGACAAAAAAAGATGAGGGAATAAGAAACAGAGGAGGAGAAGCATGCACGTTGCCAGGATCGGAGACAAACAACAAACAGCAGAAGAGATGAAGAGATGGTGGATGAAAGGGCTGCACGTCTCCAGAATGACAAGAGGCACAAGGGTGGCAGATAAACCAGAAATGATGCCATCAAAAGTGTCCTTCATTAAATGAAGAGCAACTATATTTGTTTTGTTACGCATCGTTCTTCTTTAATAAACTGAGATTTTCTACTTCAGTTTCCAAAACAAAGTGATACCAATAGCATCCAGGAAAATTTAATGTTCATTCTGGTCACATCAGACTGCACTACCATTCTCTCAAATGGTGCCCCAGTGGGTCATCCCATTTCCTACTCTATATACTACTAAAACTCTCATGCTCTGTCTTTCAGTTTGTCTATTTGTGACCTTCAATTAGTGCAAACAGTGCATTACAGTGGCACTTCTTTTGGCTAAATCGAATTAAAATGCGCTAACTTACAGAATGCAGGCAAAGTTCAGGGTTATGTATTCGTATAAAATTGCTCATTTGCCAAAAATCAACATTGTGGCTTTCACCCAAAAACCGATCGGCCATCATGGAAATCGGGACAATACAGCCTGACGCATGCGCACGGCCAGCCTCAGCAGCGACACCTACCGGAGCAAAAGGGCAGGGCAGCTCTATTTCAAGGGGTCACATTCTGCTAATCACCATCAGCATGTGCAAGATTGGGACAGATCTAACTGCCACCCATCAATAAGAGATAATTAATCTTATTGTAATGACATACTTCGAGACACCCATAAAACCCTTTGCTGCAGTCAAAGGACAGCAGTGGCTATATCATGTCCATTTAGGAGAGCGCCAACCACATCATCAAGAGTAATTAACATCCTTTGGTGTTACTGCTTCGTATCTTCTATCCAGCATTAGGGTAAAAATACATGGTCAGCCTAATTATGCCATGTGGAAAGGGAAGGGGGACATTATGGTCAAGAGATAATGCCAAACATTGTTGGGAAGCGGCAGGGAAAGGGAGAGAACAGGAATCGGATGAGGCTGGGGCCGCACGACTCCAGGATCAAAGAGTCAGGACAAAAAAAGATGAGAGAAGAAGAGACAGAGGAGGAGAGGTATGCACATTTCCAGGATCAGAGACAAAAACAAACAGCAGACGAGATGAAGAGACGGTGGATGAAAGGGCTGCACGTCTCCAGAATGACAACCAGAGGCACAAGGGTGGCAGATAAACCAGAAATGATGCCATCAAAAGTGTCCTTTGTTAAATGAAGAGCAGCTATATTTGCTTTGCTACATGTCATTCTTCTTTTATAAACTAAGGTTTTCTACTTCAGTTTCCAAAGCAAAGTGATACCAATAGCATTCAGGAAAATGTAATGTTGATTCTGGTCACATCAGACTGCACTACCCTTTTCTCAAAGGGTGTCCCAATGGGTCACCCCATTGTCTAGTAATTAATAAGTTTGAAAATTATGTAAAAATTGGTGTATTGTGCATAGCAAGAAAGGTTGCCAAAAGCTACAGCAAAATTTAGATCAGATACATCATCTGAACTGGTTTTACTCCAACAACAGTAATTGCAAAAATTCTCATTGCTGCTCTAATCCAGCCCATCTTTAAGCAGCACTCTTCTGGTCCCAGATTTTTCTCTCTACTCACCATGAAAAATTTGTAGTGAGTATGTAAGTGACAAAAGTTTTAAAAGAAGTAACAGTAGAGATTAAAGACAGCTTCATCAGATTAAAGACAGCTTCATCATTTGCATTCCATACCTAGTTTTGTATAAATGGAGTTTGAAATTTTAATATATGTTTGTTGATTTTGGAATTTTTTGAAATTAACTCCAAGAAAGATATATAAATGCAGTTATGTATGTACTTCAGGAGATATCATCTGTAACTCAACTCCATCCTGAATGGTTACTGGATGTCACAATATTTTCTAGTGATGATCACTGTTGAAAATTGGATTCAAAATTTCACAGTGACAGCCTTTCAAAGGGAATTAAATTCATGCAACCAGATCCTCTTCGAGTTGCCAGTGAAGAGCTGTGATCAGTGAAGATCCCTCAGGCATTAGACCTTGCACCCTGCTGTTCTGCCATATTACAAAACAGTTGCAAGAAAAACGCCCAAAATTTTATGCCAGCACAGAGCCATCTAAATAGGTGCTTTAATTAGATTCTCAACTAGATTATTATTTTACTTCTCAAGCACCTGCTCCACACATCAGAATAAGTGTGGCTATTGAAGTCTGCTTGCTCTGATCGTCAGAATAACTACGATAGTCAAGAATGGAGCAGGGTAACATATTGTGCTCTTGAAATCATGGCTGAACTTGGGAGATTAATTAAGACATCTCATTTTAATATGCTGTCCTCCAGCAGCCAGTCCAGTTATACTATTCATCTCATTAAAATTATAATTGCATGTCCCATTATGGGAATCATAATTGAAAAATGAGAAAATAAAACTGCAAAAAGCAAAGATTAATTCATTCATTCATTTGCCACCCCTCAGTACAGTTAATAAATTGGCATACTGAGCAGCACTGCTATTTTTAGTAGTTTCTAAGGAAGAAAGCCAGATATGGGAGAAAGAAAATAACTGTGATTAGTGTGATAGAAATTATTTTAGAAGTTTAAGGGATGGTATTATTAACAGCATTACATAATTCTATGTTCCAAACATTTGCAAAAGAACATCCTCCATGTTCAAAGCATTGGAGATGCTCCCTTGTTGCCTAGAGAGCAAAGTAGTTTTCTCATCAAAGTTTGGGTAAATGTTATTGAAATAATTTAATTAAAGAATAATTCTAATCAGTAACTTAACATGAACAGTGTGGTCCAAATCATCCTTATTATGACTGGACTTGTGAAGACTAAGATATTTGTGTGTGCATGTGTGTGAGATATCAATTGATATTCAGGAATAGCATTTCTTCATGTCACACAAAAAACTTAATGTTAAACAACATATTATTGCAGTCCTTCTTTATTCTCATCAAAAATAACAGATTAGGGAGGTGGGAAGAGGACATCAAATGAGGACTGGGGAAATGAAAGAAAGGATGAGCATTTTGATGCTCGGGTTTCATGAAATTCAGCTTAAAAAGAGGAAGCAAAGTTTGATACTGCTGTAAGCTGCAATTCAGATGTGACATGCAACGGCACATAGAATTAAAACAAAAGGGTGGGTTATGAGACCAGCTGAAGGGTCTTGTCCTGAAATATCAGCTGTATTATTTTCTATAGATGCTGCCTGGCCTGCTGAGTTCCTCCAGCATTTTGTGTGTGTTGCTTGGGCTATGATAGAAGATTGCTTGTCAGTAAACTTCAGGTTAATACCATTACAGGAGCAGCAGAACCTAGACCACCAGGTTCAGAGACAATTATTGCCCCTCAACCATCAGGCTCTTGAACCAAAGGGGATGACTTCATTTGCCCCATCATTGAAAAGTTCTCACAACCTATGGACTCACTTTCAAGGACTCTTCATCTCATGTTCTCAATTTTTATTGATTATTTATTTATAATTACTATTTCTTTCTTTTTGTATTTGCACACTTTGTTGTCTTTTTGCATACTGATTGAATGCCCAAGTTGGTGAAGGTCTTTCATTGTTTCTATTATGGTTATTATTCTATTATTGATTTATTAAGTATTCCTGCAAGAAAATGAAACTCAGGGTTATATATAGTGACTCATATCTACTTAGAGAGTAAACTTACTTTGAACTTAGTATTTCACCTTTTATGTCACACATGTTGCAATGGAGGAGTTAATTCCATCTTCATAAACCGTGGACTTTTCAGTAATAGTCATAAATTATCATATTCCTTGATTTTCCAGTTGACTGATGGGGACAGGTAGGATGGATGTTACAGGAAATGTGTTGGAGTCATGATCGACTGATGTGTTGAATTGTTGAATTTATTTAAACCTTACATCCATCTCACTACTTGAGGGAGTAAAAACCTTTGCATTATGTCTCTGCTGCAATGTACAGGCAACGTGAATTTATAAGTCTAATAGCTTGAAGAAAGAAGCTGTCCCACGGCCTGTTGGTCCTGGCTTTAATGCTGTGGTAGCATTTGCCAGATGGAAACAGCTGAAATAGTTTATGGTTGGGGTGGCTGGTGCCCCTGATGAACTTCCAGGCCGCCCTTACAGACCAGCTGCTGTAAATGTCCTCAATGGAGGGATGTTCACATCCACAGATGTGCTGGACTGTCCTCTGCAGTGCCCAGCGATCAAGGTTGGTGCAATTCCCATACTAGGCGGTGATACAGTCAGTCGGGTAGCTGTCACTGGTGCCCCTGTAGAAGGTCTTGAGGATTTGGGGGTTCATGACAAACTTCTTCAGTCACCTGAGGTGGAAGAGTGCTTTTTTTTGCCACACAACCAGTGTGTACAGTCCAGGTGAAATCTTTGGTGATGTGTATACCGAGGAACTTGAAACTATTCACCTTCTAAACTGCACTCCCATTGAAGTTGATCGGGGTGAGCCTGCCTCCGTTCCTCCTGTAATCCGCTATCAGCTCATTTGTCTTCTGAACATTGAGGGAGAGGTTGTTATCTTGGCACCATTGTGTCAGGGTGTCAACCTCTCCTCTGTAGGCTGTCTCATCACTGCTAGAAATAAGGCCAATCAATGTCGTGTCATCTGTGAATTTGATCAGCAGAATAGAGCTGTGTGTAAAGTACAGCACAGTCGAGGGTGTAAAGGGAGTAGAGGAGGGGACCCGGAACATAAACCTTGGGGGGCACCTGTGTTGACGATCAGAAGGGCAGAGGTGAGGGAACCTGCTGGCGATCCGATAGGAAGTCCAGGATCCAGCTGCACAGGGCAGGGTGCAGGCTGAGGTTTCTGAGCGTCCTGTCAAGTCTGGAGGGAATTGCATTGCTGAATGCTGAACTGTAGTCCAGAAACAGCATTCTAACGTATGCCTCCCTCTTCTCCAGCTGAGTGAGGGCGGTGCGTAGTGCTGTGGTTATGGCACTATTGGCAGACAGGTTCTGTCGGAAGGTGAATTGTAGGGGGTCCAGTTTGGGTGGTAGCATGCTGCAGATGTAGTCTTTAACCAGCCTCTCAAAGTATTTGCTTATAACTGAGGTGATGGTGACAGGGCACCAATTGTTCGGGTATGCTACCTTGGTTTTCTTAGGTACAAGGACAATGATCAATGATTTGAAATGGGAGGGAACTACACACTGGGAGAGGGAGAGATTAAAAATGTCTGTAAACACACCAGCTAGCTGTTGATGACCCGCTCTGGGACGTCGTCCAGCCCCGCTACCTTGTTTCTGTTGACACGTTGTAACATGGAAGCCAAAATCACTACCATATAGTGGGCAATTGACATGATGATTGACTGTAGAAGGGTCAGTGTTGAGAATGAGCATAAGGGTGACAAATAGTCAAAGGCTAATCTGGCAGATATGAAAAAGTTATAGATGGTTTAGTAGAAAACTTAGGCAACCTAACCACAGGTGGTTCCCTACACCCATTCTATGCCTCCAACCTATAGCACTGAAGAAGGCTTGTTTTTACATAAATTCTATGGAAGTGCTCATTCAACCCATTTGCATCTGCTAACCTCTACCCTTGCCCTCTCGCTCTGTACCCTCCAATTGCCTCCTCAACACTCTTCTCTCTTCTCCTCCTTTACCTTTTCAACCTCATTCATCTCTCCATTTCCAAACTCCCTCTCCTATCCCTTCCTCTCATATTATTCTTCTACATCATCCCTCCCACCACTACATCTTATTTACTCCCATTAATCAATTCTTTCCTCTCTCTTCAAACTTATCTTCCTACCCTTTCCACCTCAGACACTTCTCTTCTTTTCCCCTCCTATACCCTCCATCATCCTTCCCTTCCTCTACCTATTACTCTCTTCCCTTAACTATTCACTCACCCTTTCATCCCAATCATTCCCCACTTCCTCTACACTCTGCCCATCTCCTATCTCTCCAGCCTCCCTCTTCTCTTCTTTCTAGCTCCTGTTTTCACTTCCTCTCCATCCATCTACCTTTTACCTCCCTCTACCTCTCTCCCTCTTTCCCTCATCTCACTTCTCATCTGCCCCCATTTTTCTTCTTCTTCCCTGGCCCTTGCTGTTGCCTATCCCATTTCCCCATATGATCTCCCTTCTTGTGTCACTGCCCCACTTCTCCTCCTGTCTTCTCACTTCTCCTCTCCTATCATCTTGCCTCCATCCATCATCCTTTTCCTCCCCAAAATGTTCTTTCCCCTTTCCTCCATTAGCATTATCCCTTCTCCCTCCTTATTCTGTCCTCATTCATCCATCTTTCCATTCCCTGTACTCCCTCTCTCCCCATCCTACTGACTCAAATACTTGAGGGTAATATTACATTATGGATGGTGTGATTGCCATTACAATAAAGAGTATTACTCATGGTCAGCCATTGAAATTGTGTAGAACCATGCATAAATGTTCATTAGATGATCACCTGAGTCAATAAACTATCAAGTTGCTGCATGTTCAAGAAATGTCCCATTCGTTCTCCCTCATCTTTTATCTTTCACTCATATCCTCCCCCTCCCACCACATTCAATTTCACCATTACTCTCCATTCCCTTCCATTAGCCAACCTCCCTTTCCCTTCCCCAATCCCCACTTGATGTCCTCATTTCATTTCTGCACCTTCCTTTCCCTCCCGCACTTTTCCTTCCCTTTTCCACTTCATTTCACCAGAGCTCATCTCCCATTCTCCCCTCCCTTCTTTTCTAATTCCACCTTCCTCCTCTTCAACTCTGCTCCTCTCCTTGCCTTTTGCTGGCTGCATCTCCTCTCTGTCTCATATAGAAACACAGGAAATGAAGGGACGATCAGTTCCACATCTTCTTGCCTGAATGCTGCTTTCTCTTCACTTCTCTCCCTTTTCATTAATTATTCAATCCACAAAAAAAGGAACACTATGCTGGAGTAGCAATGAATATTACCAAGATACTTACTAGTAAACCAGTGGAGTGAGGCAGGGGAAATCAGGAATATGCAAGTTGTGAGGTCGTTAGATACTACTGGCATGCCATCTGTCTTCATGTATACATCCAATTCAGTGCCTGATGGGATGTCTTTCTCAGATTATAATGACACTGCATCAACTTTAACACAAAATCCTGTACACAAAGCAGACTTCACACATATATTTACTAAAACATCTACAGCCATTCAGTATGAAATATTCTTCCTCGCTCAGCAAAGGCTGGATTTTTTCCAATCATCTGGCAAGTGCAGGCGAAGTAGATTTTATTGATTTCTGTACTTGGTCTCCTAAGTACCTCTGTTCATTCACAGCTCCAAGACTCCCACAAATTTAAAAACAGAAACTCTGATCTGTCTTTCTTAAGTCTAAAATGAGTGATGTTTCGCCTTCCTACATTGAATCACTATTTTACCCAATCCCTGAATCTCACTGTTATCTCAGTTTTTATGCAGTACTTATATAAGTGTTACCTGTAAACATACTGTAGATATAAAGCCCCCAATGTCATGATCCAAATCATTTAAAGAGGTATTGCTGACACCATCTTGTGAACCTAAATCCATGTTCACTAACTTGAAACTTCTTTCACAATTTGCCTTTCAAACTAGTACTTTTAGGAATAGCACCACACACTCTTGTTTTCATTACGTTTCTTACATGGCTGACTGTTGAATGCCTTCCAGCACTCACGTTTATAAGATGATATCTTTCCTATACTGCTTTTGCCAGATTTAAAGAAATTCGACCGGATATGTTAGATTTGGATCACACTTTACAAGTCCTTACAGACAATCTCTGATCAGCTCAAATTTTCCCCGCACTTCTTTTCTGCTCAATTTAGATATGTGCAATACCAGCCAATACCACCAAGACAACTGAATATTCTCTTCATGCAAAGAATGCAAATATACTTCATATATTTGATCTAGCAGTAAAAGTAAATTATTTGGTAGACGGTAATTTATCAATACGTAATGTAGGATTAGTGAATTGGTAACTGATGGTTGGTGTGGGTTCAGCAGACTGGAAGGGCCTGTTACAATGCTCTATCTCTTTGTGACCTTATTACAAATTTAAACTATTTGTACTGACTGTGAAGCCCTTTACTTACTGGTATCTCAAACCAGATTATTTTCATCTTAGATTTGATCCTGCAAGATAATTATGTGTTCGTTTATAGACTAAATCTGCTTTTAGTGAGGAAACTTCCCATTATATTAAAGCTTCAATTACTTGTGTGTTTCTTCCTAGCCATGGTAACATCCTGAATTCTTTAAATGCAGTAAATGAAATAAGCCTCATGGCAAGTGTTACCAAGAGTACTTTGAATGTCTTACAATGACTGTTATTACAATCACATTTGAGAAAAAAAACATTCATTGTCAGCTCAATTCACATAACTCCTTTTATTTACCTTTTCTTTCCTCAGTCCTGCACTTACCTCAGTAACATTTCAGTGTCCTGTCTTATCGCCATAAGAGATGCTGCATGGATAATAAGGATTCTTATATACGTTGTACAATTTATCAATTTGATGAGTGTCATTTATTTCTGTTGCTAGTGTTTAGCATAAGTGCTCGCATTTCTGTCCTGAAACTCTTTTTTACCTCTCTCTCACATTTTTTCCTTCTGAAAATAACAGTAATAAATTATACAACAGCCACTTGCGAGGTTCATTTTATTTCAGGGTAGTGCAATCTCATCATATCCCCAGCAATGGAGCAGAATGCCAGCAGTCTTTGCAGAATAATGTTCTTTTTTTTCTCTCTCTGCCATTGAGATGAATTGCAAAATTCATTGCATTGCAAGCAGCAGCTTGACCTTAGTGATCCATTTGCCCTCATTCCCTGTGCGGGCACACAGATACTGAGTGCCTTCAGAAATCAATTTGCAGTGTGCTATGAATTGCTGGATCACAAGCAGTTGCCGAAAATGGCCAACATTTGAGGAGGCACCTCATAAAGCGGGGCTATGGTTTCTTCAGTATTCAGTCCGCATCTGCAGTTTACTCAGCTTGCATCATGCCTGTTTAATCACCAGACTACTAGACTTAATAAAAGCTAGAGGAAGGAAACTCTTTCATCAGAAGGTACAAATCTAAGATCTGGTGTGAAATAAAAATAACTGAAACAAAATTCATAGATCTATATATTTTATATAATATATATATATATATATATATTTCTTTTTGATTCCTTTCATGCTCTAACTTAACATATATTGATTAAAGAGAGTAGAGGCCACATTGAGGTAATAAGCAAAAAAGTAACAGAATGATTGGGTCTAGAGAAGATTTTAATAGGGTCATTATTTCAAATCCTCCTTCAGAATTCTAATAATTTTAAGAACCTTTTATAACTTCGTATGCATCTCAACCTGAAGAGTTGTGACTACAATATTTATTGGCTAGAAGAATATCAGTTATATTCCATAAATAGTGATAAAGGTGAATTGTTCTTGTTTTTTTTTCTCTGTTATTCAGTGGATTGATATTAGCATTTCGGTCCTTCTAAACAGTCAATATTTGCTTTAATGCAATTTGTTATATTCATTGTTTCATTTAGAGTCAAGAGATTCCCTCCAGCCTGCCCTCCTTCAAGAGCCAGAACTAGCTTTTACACGAGGCACGAGACATGCTTTTGCAATTAAAAGATTACAAATTCAAAGAATACCATGCATACTTGGACTTGCTTCATTGTACAAGTATAAAAAGATTTTTTTAATGCAGATCTACCTGAACAGATTTTAAAGTAGTCCACCTGAAAAAATGACTCTGAAGGGAATAAAGTAGCTGTTACCTCAAGATTCAACTTTTAAATTTACACAACAAAGAAGTGAGTTAAAACGGCAACCTCAAGTCACAGGCAAAGTGTGTGGAATGAGAGCTGACATTTTCTTACTAATCTGATGGCATTAAGGAACACATTAAACCACTTGATTTATGCGAAGGAAACGGGGCTGAGTAAAATTGATTTCACATATAATGGAAAACACTGAAAAACCCAAGTATTTATGGTTCCCAGATATACACTCTGAAACGATTGCTGGAAATGATAACCATGCTGCCAATTAATTAAAAGTTAAAGATCAAATCTGGCAAACAGTTTATCCAATCCGCAGCCATTTTTAAAATAAATCATCTTACAACTGTCTAAAGTTATTGTATGCAGACATTTTACACGGAATTGCACTTATTATTTTTTGTTTTTCAATAACACATCAGCTGGCCTCCAATTATTATTGTGCAGTTACATTTTCAGTTTTGAGAAAAACACACAATGAACACTGTTGAAGATGATGTCTCTGCGCATTCCAAAAATAGTTGGTTTCTATGTGTACAGCAGTCACATGGGAATCGTGTAGGCGTTAGATGTAATCTTCCAGCCAAATTACAGCCTGTGCGTTTTTGAGCAATGCTGATACAAAATCCAATGTGCTTACAAAATGTTAACCTTAGTAAGTTAGAATTATGGTAAATCTCCAACTTATAGCAAGCATTCATTATATTGTAATATTTCTAGGTGTCAGGAAATCCAATTTCCCAATTCCAGAAAATGTGGTAGATCATGGCCTGTTATGCTGATCTTTTTTAATCAGATGAAGCTGTCCATCACCACAGTCATTTAGTGTCACAAAGAAAGGTAATTAAACTGGAAACTGAAGTTATCGCTTGGAATTCCAATCCATCTTACAGGGCTCAATTTATACGTTCTACATGCATCTGTATATCCCTGCTGAAGTTCTTGAAGCTGCTTTTAAAACTCTGGGAAACAAAATCAGTCTTGGTAGCTATTGAGGAAACGAGTGGTCCACGATGCCCTCTGGGACACATACACACTTGAGTGGTAGACAATTTATTGACAAGGGCGTAATTGCGCGCACACCAATCCTTCCAAAGTAAACAGGCAAGTCATGATCTCACTGAGTGCAAAACTGATTTGAATTCAGTGTTCTATTTTAGGATTCAACAGCCTTTCTTCATCTTGCAGGGATGAATTCACGTTCATCAGTTTAAAGCACCCGTCCACCAGCATAACAGACCAGGGTACAAGGATGGTTTCTTTAATTTGTTGCCATGAGTTACATAATCTTGATTC
This sequence comes from Mobula hypostoma, assembly GCF_963921235.1. Lineage (NCBI taxonomy): Eukaryota > Metazoa > Chordata > Chondrichthyes > Myliobatiformes > Myliobatidae > Mobula > Mobula hypostoma. Next base: position 156,440,922 of record NC_086102.1, on the reverse strand, counting down.
CTTCTACAGCTGATTGATAACAAGTGTCTACAGGAAGTGATGTCTGGGATACTAAAGAATTTGATAGTTTCAGGCATTCAAAAACTGAGTGCATTGCAGTGGTGTACTGGCAACCACTTCCATTGTAATGTTCCATAATGGGGAATTGGGTGGGGGAACAAAGGGGGAGTGGGAATGAGTGAAGGGCATTCAAGGCAGGAGAAACTGTTGGAATTAGAAAAACAAGCAGGAAAGAAGAGCTCTCAGCACAATACCCAACTCAGGTTCTCACAAAGTAATCTCCCTACCCGAAATAATTTCCCCCCTTCAGTGAAGAACTTTGTCTGAAATGTCAATGCTTCCATATGGACAAATGCGATTTCAGAGCAAGGCAAAGATCACGTAGTCGATGGCTGTCAAGATCATTATTATCAAAATGCTTCTAGGTATTTTTTTTCTGGTCAGGAGAATATATTTACAACATGCCAAAGTTTACAATCCAATGTTACAGGTCACCAACACTATGAGAAAAGAGACATGAGACCACACCTCATTTTCTTTTGCCAGAAACCATCCAGAAAAGTCACCCCTTAGTTTTACAAGCTTCTCTGTCAAGCAGTTACCTTCAGCTAGAGCTATGAGGCTTTCTGACTGCCATGACTCATCTTTCCTGTGTTGGAGCTCAAAGAGATTTCATGTCATCAATGTCTAGCCTCTGTACCTGGGATATCAAAATTTAATGTCTGGTTTCATAAAACTAATTGTGTGGCTAAGGGCAGGAAATATTGTACTTCATTGTCATCACAGTGGTGAGCCCAGCACTGTTAGTGAGCCAGTGACCTGGGTTCAGTTCTGCTGCTGTCTCTAAGGAATTAATATGTTCTCTCTGTGATGGTGCAGGTTTTGTCCCACTTTCCAAAAACGTAAAGGTCGGTAGACTAATTGATCATGTGGGTGTAATTGGGTATTGTGAGCTTGTTGTGTCAGGAGGGCCTGCTACTGTGCTGTATCTCGAAATAAAATAAAATAAAATTGACAGACAGCTCTTTCAGATGCTTTTAAATCACTACGACACACTAAAGAGTGGTCACTAGTCAGCTGATTCACATGACAGATGACTTCTGTGCAAGCCCACCCACACATGGGCATCATAGATCCACAGTAACGCTTATCACAGAAATGGACCCACTCGGACTGTCTTATCCAAGCTATGATGTTAATCCCATTTGTCCACATCAGGCCTGCATCCCTCTGCAACTTTCTTATCCAAGTACCAGTCCAAGTGTCTTGTAAATTGCCTCCACCACCTCTTGTGGCAGGTTATTCCAGATATTCACCATCTCTGTGTGAATAAATTGGTCACCTTAAAGTTGTGTGCTAGTTCTAGACTCCCCTGCTCTGTGGTAAAGATTCTGACCATCTATCCTATCTATGCACCTCATAGTTCAATAAATGTCTTTATGGCCACATAGCTTGTAGATTTATAAACATACATACTTCAGAGTTCCATAACCTTTAAAGTCTTAGTCCTGAGTTCAGTGGAGACAGGATGCTTAAGGTGGTAAAATGCTCCCCCTGTGAGATATGGGATTTCCGGGTACCTGATTGTCTCCTTCATGACCATTTCCACAGACTGCAGCAGCTCTTGACTGATAAGGTCAAGGAAATGGAGCTGGAGCTGGATGCACTCAGGACCATCCTGTCACATCTATGGACTTTGATGCAGGGTCTACACGCCCCCGCAGGTGGGATTTGGTAATTGAGCTCATGAATATGCTCCTGTCGGCTAACTATTATTTCATTATAGCGATGTTTAACTCCCTTCCTTTTGTTGTAGTACTCCTTGAGACTTGATCAAAGAATACCAATGTTACACTGCCTGCTTACATTCGGATTTGTCTGAGAAAGTGGACTATCAATTAGACTGATGCTGGAGGCAAACGGTATTAATTTTATACCAAGATATTCCTTTCAACCTTGGTGTTGGTGTCTTATTTTCCATTTGAGAGTTTCAGTTAATTGGCCGAGCATTTATTGTTTTCCTATCTCTTAAAATCTTGTTCACATAGAAGTCTGGGAACTATCGACCAACTTCAATGTGTCTCTCTCTGCACTTGCACCATATCTGAAAGCCCTGTCAAAGTGTCTCAACAATACACAAAAAGAAACCCAGCGGAAAGACAGCAGCTGACCTTGGCCCTGAGATTCGTTGGCCAGGTAGGGGACAAGCTACAGGCATTTGAATCTGTTCTGGGTGAAGCTACAGAAGCAATGAGGCAGATAATCTTGTGTTGACAAGCCCAGTTCAGTGTGGAGGAACAAGTATCTAACCTCACAGCAACTGTTCAACAGCTCACCGCAGACTATCAGAGTCAGGTGTCTGTGATGTCCTCTGTCATGGTCGCCATCCACGAACTTACTGTGGACAGTCAGCATCAGCTGACAACCATTAGCATTCTCGCCAGTGCAATTCAGCTGTCTTTGAATGCATCAATCCCACTTTAAGCATCTCGCAGTTCTTCATTTCTGATGTCCCAACAACCTCTGCCACTAATGCTCCCACTCCCAGATTGGGAAAACCAAGAACCGAATATTTCAGCATGGGGCAGATACTCTGGTGATCCTGATTGCTGCAGAAATTTTATTACCCAGTGTGTGCTGACATTTCAAGCCTAGCCTAGCTGTTTTGGTAATGATGCAGAAAAACTGGCGTACATGGTCAGTTTCCAAGACGGACTTCCACTCAGCCTGGTCAATGCATTACGGGAGCAAGGATACTCCGCAACCCAGCCATTTCGACATTTCATTTCCGAGCTTTTGACCTTTCAGTACAGCTCCTAGGGAAGGGGGTCCTGTGACATCTACAGACTGTGCTGCGTATAGAATATGCGCCTTCACAAGCGGGCTGTGCAGCAGAACTGGCAATTGCATTCGTGAGTATGCACGCTTCATTTCATTATGGTGGTATTTAACTCCCTACTTTTCGTTGTGGTGCTTGTTGAGACTTGAGTAAAGCACCACAAAATTATGCTGCCTGATTACATTCAGCCTTATCTGAGAAAGTAGTCTATCGATTTGACTGACCCTGGAGATGAGTGGTATTTGTTTTATATTTAGATATTACTTTCAGCTGTGGTAGTTGAGGCACCTTCAATTACTCCAAAAGACTGAGGTTAGGTAAAATACCGAAAGGCTTTTATTTGCTGTACAATACGACCTCCACGGTGAGTGTCTGCCCCCGGACTGAGGGGGAGCGGCAAGGCGAAACACCTTTATACAGGACTCTGTGGGAGGAGCCACAGGGGCAGTCAGCAGAGGGGCGTGTTCAGACAGTTAACCCAGCTACAACATATATATATATAGTTTACCACATTCCCCCCTCCTTTTTTTAAAAGAAGAGTCCCGCGGGGTGAAGTGACTGACAATATTTACAGTGAGTATATTTACAGGTCGAGTCTATCAGGCGGTCGAGTCCGTTGCTCTGATCTACGTAGCACCGGTGGTGATTGCATCGGTGACGGCGGTTGTGCTGGCTCCGGCCTGACTTGAGGTGCCAGCACCTTAGGCATTGTTAATCCTTTGTGCGTGTGCGTCGCGCCCGGTATGGGAGTGTCGTGTGGTATCTATGTACGGTTTGGAGTGCGCGGTGTCCCGTGGGTATATATACCAGTGGGTACGGGGTCAATAGTCACCACTGAGTGTTCAGGGTAGGGGCCCGGTGCTCCTGCGGGCGCCAGGTCACGGATGGAGACCGTGTCCTCCCGCCCATCAAGTAAAACCACGTAGACATACTGGGGATTCGCATGAAGTAAATGAACCCTCTCGACCATCAGGGAGTATTTATTGCTCCTCGCATGTTTCTGGAGCAGCACTGGCCCTGGGGATGTCAGCCAAGTTGGTAGGGTGGTCCCAGTGGTCGACTTTCTAGAAAAAGAAAAGAGCCGCTCATTGGTGGCCGTGCATAACAAGGAGCGGATGGAGTGGAGTGCCTCGGGAAGGACCTCCTGCCAGCGGGAGACCGGCAGTCCCTTTGAGCTGAGGGCTATGAGTGTGGCCTTCCACACCGTGACATTCTCCTTCTCTACCTGTCCATTCCCCCGGGGATTATAGCTCGTGGTCCTACTAGTTGCAATACCCCTAGCCAGCAGGTATTGGCGCAGCTCGTCACTTATAAACGAGGACCCTCTGTCACTGTGGATATAGCATGGGTATCTGAACAGAGTGAAGCGTTTGTGCAGGGCTTTTATAACTGACGTGGTAGTGGTGTCGGGGCAGGGGATGGCGAAGGGGAACCGCGAGTACTCGTTGATAACGTTAAGAAAGTACACATTGCGGTCAGTGGAGGAAAGAGGGCCCTTAAAGTCAACACTCAGTCGCTCAAAGGGGCGGGTGGCCTTGATGAGTTGTGCCTTTTTGGGTCGGCACAAGTGCGGTTTGCACTCTGCGCAGATTTGGCAGTCCCTGGTCATCGTCCTGATTTCCTCAGGGGGGTAAGGCAGGTTCCGGGCTTTCACGAAGTGGAAAAGCCGGGCGATCCCCGGGTGGCAAAGTTCTACATGTAGGGTGTATAGCTGGTTGACCTGCGCGCTGGCGCACGTTCCCCAGGTTAGGGCATCGGAGGGCTCGTTGAGCTTCCCAGGCCTGTACATGATGTCATAGTTGTAGCTGGAGAGTTCAATTCTCCACCTCAGAATTTTATCGTTTTTGATTTTGCTCCGCTGCTGATTATTAAACATGAATGCGACTGAGCGCTGGTCAGTTAGCAGGGTGAAACTTTTGCCGGCGAGATAGTGCCTCCAGTGCCTAATAGCTTCCACTATGGCCTGGGCCTCTTTCTCCACCGTGGAATGCTGAATTTCAGAGCCTTGAAAGGTACGGAAGAAGAATGCCACTGGTCTTCCCGCCTGGTTGAGGGTAGCAGCCAGTGCAAAGTTGGAGGCGTCAGTCTCTACTTGGAAGGGAATGGCCTCATCCACCGCATGCATTGCTGCTTTGGCAATGTCCCCTTTTATGCAGCTGAAGGCCGTGCGGGTCTCGGCTGAGAGGGTGAATGTGGTGGATTTGACCGGGAGCAGGCCTTGTCTGTGTAGTTAGAGACCCATTGGGCGTAATATGAAAAGAAACCCATGCACCTTTTGAGGGCTCTGAGGGTGTTGGGAAGAGGGAGTTCCAACAGGGGCCGCATATGGTCGGGGTCAGGGCCAATGACTCCATTCTCCACGACACACCCCAGGATAGCAAGTCGGGTGGTCCCGAATACACACTTGTCCTTGTTATAGATGAGATTGAAAGCTTTGGCGGCTTGGAAAAATTTTTGGAGGTTGTTGTCGTGATCCTGCCGGTCGTGACCGCAGATGGTGATGTTATCCAGATATGGGAACGTGGCCTTCAGTTGGCACTGGTCCACCATCCGATCCATCGCCCTCTGGAAGACAGATACACCATTCGTGACATCAGCAACAGACAGGCCTGTGGCACTGTGGCTGGCTCTGAGATTCAGCAGGGAAAGGGAAAGTCAGGCAGAGCAGTAGTGATAGCAGACTCAACAGTTGGTAGGGGGGTGGGAGAGTGGGGTGGCAGGAAATACAATGGCCAACAAAGAGACGCCAGGATGGTGAGTTGCCTTCCAGGTGCTAGGGTCCAGGATGTCTCAGAGTGGCTGCAGAATATTCTGAAGGGAGAGGGTGAGCAGTCAGAGATCATGGTGCACTTTGGCATAATGAGAAAGGACACCTCGGAGAAAGCGTGGGTGTAGATCCGGGTTACAAGTGTGTTTAAGGAAATGGGGTTTCAAACTCCCAATACCAACTATCTTGCTGGCGAATGTGCATAATCTAGTCAATAAAATCGATGATCTCAGAGCCAGGGTGCTGAATCAGAGGGACATTACGACTGCATGTGACCTTTGTTTCACGGAATCCTAGTTAACCCCTTCCATACCGGATGCAGCGACCCAGATCGACAGGTTTACTACACACATTCAGGATCGATCAATAGAGTCTCTCAAAAGCAGAGGTGAAGGACTATGCCTCATGATCAACTCTTCTTAGTGCACAAATATATTAGTGCTGTCCCAATACTGCTCACCAGACCTGGAATAGCTAGCAGCAAAAGTGCTGTCCTTTTTACCTACGACGGGAGTTCTCTGGGTTCATTTTGGTAGCAGTTTACATTCCACCTCGGGCCAATGTCGAGCAGGCTTTAGATGATCTGAGCAATGGGATCAACATACACGGAACAGTGCACCCTAACACCTTCACCATTGTTTTGGGAGATTTTAACCAGGCCAGTCTGGAAAAAAAATCACTAAGCAATTACCATCAACAGATCACTTGCAATACCAGAGGCAAACGTTACGTACCCCATAACTGGGTTGCCAAACCAGCAGAAATGGATCACTCAGTTGGAGTCTGGATTACTAGATCTAAGAAAGTTTTATTAAAGAAACAAGCAACACAGTAATCGGAAGGATAATAAATGCAACAGTTCAGCAATGATAAACACACATGTGCACAGAATTAAGATAACAGCATCAATCAAGCTCTATCGTTGTCTAGGGGTAAATGACCAATTTCAAAGTGACACAAAGTCCAGTTCAATTTAGTTCAGTTCGCAGTAATCGTTGCCGTGGCGATGGACAATGTGGGGGGAAGGAGAGAGAGAACAAGAACGAATGATCGTTCAAAACGGCTTCCACACACAGACCTGCGATATTGCTCACAAGCAGCTTTCGGGCAAGTCCTTTGTGATGTCACCTGAGGTCACCGACTGTGACCCCTCCTCCAGATGCGGTCGATCCTCTGCAGTGAACCTGGCACCCAAGCAAGGGCGGACACACACCGGGTTCCCGCTGATCGTACCTTTCCACCCTGTGCGTCTAAGGCTGATCCCGCGATCAGCCATCCAAGAGCTTCCCACCGACTTGTGAGAGGCGCACCGCTTCCAGGGTCTCGTTACCTCGGGGTGTCGTGTGTGTGTTGCCTCAGCGAACCTGTCCCTTTTTATCCCCCTGCTGGGGTATCACCTGTCCATCACTTCAAACAGTTCAGGGTTCAAAGGGGGAGCCGCTCTAGACAGCTCTCTCTCCCATCCCTTCATTACACACCTCCAAATCGCCTGTCCATCACTTCAAACAGTTCAGGGTTCAAAGGGGGAGCCGCTCTAGACAGCTCTCTCTCCCATCCCTTCATTACACATCTCCAAATCGCCTGTCCATCACTTCAAACAGTTCAGGGTTCAAAGGGGGAGCCGATCTTGACAATACCCAGACTGATGGCTCCTTCATTAACATCTCCAAATGTTGCTCATCGTGTTCCTTATCTCTCCCTCCCCTGAGGACAGGTGGCAGACCAACTGCTGATGCCACTGGTGCTAGCCCAGGCCAGCAAACATCTTAATTTATGTGTATTCTCGTCACACAAAAAACAACTGGACCATTGCTACAACACCATCAAGACTGTCTACCGTGCTATTCCACGCCCTCACTTCAGGAAGTATGATCATCTAGCTGTACTTCTATTCCCTGAGCATAGGCAGAGACTGAAGACTGCAGCACCAGTAGTGAGGACCAAGAAGGTATGGATAAGGGAAGCACAGGAGCACCTACAGGACTGCTTTGAACCAGTGGACTGGACTGATTTCAGGGATTCATCTTTGAACCTGGATGAGTATGCTGCAGTTGTTTCCGACTTCATTAAAACCTGTGTGGATGAGTGTGTGCCTACAAAGACTTACTGTACATTCCCAAACAAAAAACCGTGGATGAACCAGGAGGTAAGTCGTCTGCTGAAGGCTGGATCTGTGGCATTCAAGTCTGGCAACCCAGGCCTGTACCAGAAAACCAGGTATGATTTGTGGAGGGCTAATTCAAGGGTGAAGAGACAATTTCGAATGAGGTTGGAGGTAATATCAGATGCATGGCAACTCTGGCAGGGTCTGAAAGACATTACTTCCTACAAAGCAAAACCCAATAGCAAAGCAAAACCCAATAGCATGAATGGCAGTGATGCTTCACTACCAGATGAAATCAACACCTTCTATGCATGCTTAGAAAGAGAGAGCACAAATACAGCTGTGAAGATCCCTGCTGCTCCTGATCACCCTGTGATCTCTATCTCAGAGGCCGATGTTAGGCTGTCTTTAAAGAGAGTGAACCCTTGCAAGGCGGAAGGTCCCGATGGAGTACCTGGTAAGGCTCTGAAAACTTGAGCCAACCAACTAGCGAGAGTATTCAAGAAAATTTTCAACCTCTCACTGCTATGGGTGGAAGTTACCACTTGCTTCAAAAAGGCAACAATTATACCACTACCTAAGAAGAATAATGTGAGCTGCCTTAATGATTATTGCCCAGTAGCACTCATATCTACAGTGATGAAATGCTTTGAGAAGTTGCTTATGACTAGACTGAACTCAGCAGGTACCTGGACCCATTGCAATTTGCCTATCGCCACAATAGGTCAACAGCAGACACAATCTCAGTGGCTCTCCACACGGCTTTAAACCACCTGGACAACACAAACACCTATGTCAGGATGCTGTTCATCGACTATAGCTCAGCATTTAATACCATCGTTTCCACAATCCTGATTGAGAAGTTGCAGAACCTGGGCCTCTGTACCTCCCTCTGCAATTGGATCCTCAACTTCTTAACCAGAAGACCACAGTCTGTGCAGATTGGTGATAACATATCCTCCTCGCTTTCGATCAACACTGGCGCACCTCAGGGGTGTGTGCTTAGCTGACTGCTCTACTCTGTCTATACCCATGACTATGTGACTAGGCATAGCTCAAATACCATCTATAAATTTGCTGATGATGCAACTATTGTTGGTAGAATCCTGGATGGAGATGAGAGGGCGTACAGGAGTGAGATATGCCAACTAGTGGAATGGTGCTGCAGCAACAATCTGGCACTCAATGTAGTAAGATGAAAGAGCAGATTGTGGACTTCAGGAAGGGTAAGACGAAGGAACACATACCAATCCTCATAGAGGGATCAGAAGTGGAGAGAGTGAGCAGCTTCAAGTTCCTGGGTGTCAAGATCTCTGAGGATCTAACCTGGTCCCAACATATCAATGTAGTCATAAAGAAGGCAAGACAGGCTATACTTCATTAGGATTTTGAAGCGATTTGACATGTGAACAAATACACTTAAAAATTTATATAGTCGTACTGTGGAGAGCATCCTGACAGGCTGAATCACTGTCTGGTATGGAAGGGATACTGCACAGGACGAAAAGAAGCTGCAGAAGGTTGTAACTCTAATCATCTCCATCTTGGGTACTAGTCTACAAAGTACCCAGGACATCTTCAGGGAGCGGTGTCTCAGAAAGGCAGCGTCCATTATTAAGGACCTCCAGCACCCAGGGCATGTCCTTTTCTCATTGTTACCATCAGGTAGGAGGTACAGAAGCCTGAAGGCACATACTCAGCGATTCAGGAACAGCTTCTTCCCCTCTGCCATCCAATTCTTAGATGAACATTGAATCTTTCAACACTACCTCACTTTTTTTTAATGTACAGTATTTCTGTTTTTGCACGTTTTTTAAAATTATTCAATATACGCAATTGATTTACTTGCCTATTTATTATTATTACTGTTTTTATTTTATTTATTATCATTATCTTTTTTTCTCTCTCTCTGCTAGATTATGTATTGCATTGAACTGCTGCTGCTAAGTTAACAAATTTCACGTCACATGCCGGTGATAATAAACCTGATTCTGACTCTGACGAGGTCCTGAGCAGCGAGTATAGGGAGTTAGGAAAGAGGCTGAAGGCTGAAGAGCAGGACCTCAAATGTAGCAATCTCTGGGTTTCACTCAGGCTGGTCGCCAGGGCAGGAACAGGATGGTACTACAGATGAGTGGATGGTTGAGGATATGGTGCAAGGTGGCAGGGTATCAGGTTCTTGGATCATTGGCACCTCTTCTGGGGCAGGGGTGTCCTGTACTTGAGGTATGAGTTGCAGCTAAACTGGAAGGGAACCAATATTCTGACCAGGAGGTCCACTGGTGCTACTTGGGAGCATTTAAACTAGATTGGCAGGGGGTTGAGAACCAGGGCACCAGGTCAGAAAGTGGAGCAATGAAGAAGAAGGGCCAGTAAAGACAGGCAGGAGCAAAGTAATAGATGTAAAGGGACAGATAGGTTGAAGTGTGTGTATTTTATTGCTGGAAGAATTATGGGTAAAGTGATTAGGTCAGAGCATGGATCAACACATGGAATTATGATGCTGTGACCATGACAGAGACTTGGTAAGGAGAGGAACGGAAATGGGTGCTTAATGGGTCCCAGAGCTTCAGTGTTTTAAAAAGATAAAGAGGGAGGCAAAAGAGGGTGGAGGGGAGTTATACTATTAATCAGAGACAATATCACAGCTGCACTTAGAGGAGACATAATGAAAGGCCCATCGATTCTTTCTATATAGGCAGAACTCAAAAATAGGAACGGTGTAATCACTCTGATGGGATTGTACTACAGACCCTCCTATCCATAGGGACATTGAAGAAAGGATATGTAGGCAGATTAAGGAAAAGTGTAGAAACAATAAGGTTGGTGTCATGGGGATCTTCAATTTCTCTAATATAAGCTGGGACCTTTTTAGTGCAAGTGGTGTAAATGAAGCAGAATTTGTTACATGAGTATAGGAGGGTTTCATAAATCAATATGTAGTTAGAAGGGGCTGGACTGGATTTGGTGTTAGGTAATGACCCTGGCCAGGTGATCAACCTTTCAATGTGTGAGCAGTTTAGGAACAATTAAATAAGCTTTCATAACTCCTTAAGTTTTAAGATAGCTATAGATAAGGATAAGGTTTGGGACGGGCTGTTTTCTGGCAAAGGTGTACTTGTTCAGTGGGAAGGCCTTCAAAAACAAAATGTTGAGAGTACAAAGATTGTATGTACCTGTCAGAATAAAAGGTTAAGATAACAAGTGTAGAGAACTTTGGTTTTCAAGGGATATTGAAGACCTGGTTAAGAGAAAAAAAGAAATGCAAAGCAGGTATATGTAGGTAGGAACGAACGAGGTGCCTATGGAGTATAAGCAATGCAGGAGAACTCTTAAGAAAGAAATCGGGAGGGCTAAAAGAAGGTATGAAGCTGCTCTAGCAGAGAAGGTACAGGGGAATCCTCAGGGATTCTACAGAAATGTTAAGAACAAAAGGATTTCAAGGGACAAAATTGGCCCTCTGGAAGATCAGAATGATAATCCATGTGTGGAGCCAAAACAGATGGGGGAGATCTTAAATAGATATTTTGCATCTGTATTTACTCAGGAGACAGGCACAGAGTCTGCAGAGGGGAGGCAAAGCGGCATCAGCTTCACGGACCCTATACAGATTACAGAGGAGAAGGTGTTTGCTGTCCAGAGGCAAATCAGGGTGGATAAATCCCCAGGTTCTGACAGGGTGTTGCCTTGGACCCTACAGGAGGCAAGTGCAGAAATTGCAGTGGCCCTAGCAGACATATTTAACTCATCCTTAGTGACAGGAGAGGTACCAGTGGATTAGAGAACAACCAATTTTGTTCTGCTGTTTAAGAAAGGCTATAATCTTAAATCAGGAAGTTATCAGCCAGTGAGTCTGATGTCAGTTGTGCTGAAGTTATTAGAAGGTTTTCTAAGGGACCAAATATGAATGTATTTGGATAGACGTGGACTGATGAAGAATAGTCAACATGGCTTCGTGCATGGTAGGTCATGTCTAACCAATCTTATAGAGTTTTTCAAAGAAATTTCATGAAATTGGATGAAGGCAAGGCAGTGGATGTTGTCTACATGGACTTTAGCAAGGCATTTGACAAGGTCCCACATGGGAGGTTGATCAAGAAGGTTCACTCACTCGGCATTCAAGATGAGGTAGTAAATCATTAGACAATGACTTTGTGGGAGGTGCCAGAGAGTGGCAGTAGATGATTGCCTCTCTGACTGGAGGCCTGAGACTAGTGGTGTGCCGCTGTGATCAGTGCTAGATCTGTTGTTGTTTGTCATCTATATCAATGATCTGGATGATACGGTGGTTAACTAAATCAGCACATTTGCAGATGACACCAAAGTTGGGGGTGTTGTGGACAGCAAGGGATCTGGTCAGTTGAAAAACCGGGCTGAAAAAGGGCAGATGGAATTTACTGCAGACAAGCGCAAGGTTTTGCACTTCAGTAGGACCAACCGGGGTATGTCTTACACAGTGAATGTTAGGGCACTGAGGAGTGTGGTGGAACAAAATGATATGAGAATACATGCTACGTTGAAGTTGAAAAAGATGTTGGTGAGGCCTAATTTGGAGTATTGTGCGGAGTTTTGGTCACCTATCTACAGGAAGGATGTGAATAAGGTTGAAAGAGAACAGAAAAAATTTACAAGAATGTTGCTGGGTCTGAGGACCTGATAAGGAAAGGTTGAATAGGTTAGGGCTGTATTCCTTGGAATGTAGAAGATTGAGGGGATGATTTGGCAGAGGTATACAAATTACGGGGGGTATAAATAGGGTAAATGCAAGCAGGCTTATTCTACTGAGGGTGAGTGGGACTACAACCAGAGGTTATAGGTTAAGGGTTAAAGGTGAAAAGTTTAAGGGGAACATGAGGGGAAACTTCTTCACTCAGAGAGTTGTGACAGTGTGGAACAAGCTGCCAACACAAGTAGTGCATGCAAGATCAATTTCAATGTCTCAGAGAAGCTTGGATAGATACAAGAATGGTAGGGGCATGGAAGGTTTGGTCCCTGTGCAGGTCAGTGGGAGGAGGCAACTTAAACGGTTTTGGCACGTACTAGATGAGCCAAAGGGCTTGTTTCTGTGCTGTACTTCTCTAGGACTCTATAATGATAAGCATGGAACTTGCAGGAGAGTATTAAATTGAAGCAGGGCAAATTATGAGAGCATTATGCAGGAACTAGGGAGAAATAAATGAGAACGGCTGTTTCTGGGCGAGTCCACATCTGAAATGTGGAGGGTGTTTAAAGTCCAACTGCAAAGAGTACAGAACAGGTATGTTTCAGTCAGTAAAAAAGGACAAGAATGCTAACCTTGGATGTCAAGGGAGGTGATGAATTTACTCAAGAAGAAAAATGAAAAGCATCCTTGCATTACTGTTATTTCTGAAGATGCAGCCTTATTTGACTTTACTGGGGGGAGCGGGGGTTAAGCTGCTTGTTATATCTTACAATCCATCCTAACAAGAGTAGGGTATACACTGCCAACATATTCCCTGGAGTTATTCTTTAAGAAATAAATCATCTGATCATTTTTTACTGCATTTGGAGGATGTCACCATGTGCAAAATGCACACAGGGTAAAACAAACTTACAAGTCGCAGAAGCTGCTAATAACACTCACAAGCTGGCATCTTGAGAACAGTCCCAAATGTAGGTACTTGAAATGTGAAAGCAGTTATTGCATAAGAGCTAAAAATCTATTAGTACTTCCAGTTTTACTGGGGGAGAAAAAAAGTAAATACGTATAAAGCAAATGGAGAGATACAAGTAGTGAGATAATTGCACTGATGTTTGCTGGGGTGGTCCTGTAGAAATTATCTGAGCTTTGATACTTTATTTGATGCTCTTTTTGATCCACTCTTCAAGAACAGAGAGAGGCAGAAGCGAGGAAACTCTAGGTCAGTTAGTGCTGAAACTGGAGAACATTCAAAGGAAGTTCATGAAAATGACTCCAGGATTGAATGGCTTGCCATGTAAAGAGAATTTGAAGGCTGTGGGCCTAATTTCCCTGGAATTCAGAAGAACAAGGGGTGACCTCATTGAAACCTGTTGAATGTTGACAGACCATGACAAAGTGGATGTGCAGAGGATGTTTCCTATAGTGGGAGAGTCCAGGACCAGAGGGCACAGCCTCAGAATAGAGGGGCATCCTTTTAGAATAGCAATGAGGAGAAATTTCTTCGCCAGAGAGTGGTGAATCTGTGGAATTCTTTGCCACAGGCAGCTTGGAGGCCAAGTTTTTATGTATATTTAAGGCAGAGGTTGACAGATCCTTGATTGGCCAGGGCATGAAGGGATATGGGGAGAAGGCAGGAGATTAGGGCTGAGAGGAAAATTGGATCAGCCATGATGAAATGGTGGAGCAGACACAATGGGCCAAATGGCCTAATGCTGCTCCTATATTTTATGGTCTTGTGGTCTTATATAGACCTGGTAAAAACAATGAATTTCACTGCTATAACTTTACATTTTAAAATGAAAGCTTATTTAACTTTATTTCATTTCTGAATTCATGATCCGAGCATTTGTAGCTTTTAACTTTTCAGAACTGCAGGTATTGGATCTCAACATGTCAGGTGAAATCTCTTTCGCTAGGCACCTAGTGAAAATCAAAGTCAAATTAATCAAAGTAAAATTTACTTCTTTTCAAATCTTTTTATTATTATTAACAAGAGTACATTGAAGTAGGCAAAACTTACAAAGCCTCGAGAGAAAAAAAAATTGCTGTAAAGATTGAGAAAAATTTTTGGGACAATAAAAAGAGAAAAAAAACCCTCCCTACTAAAGCAAAGCAAAGTGAGAAAAAATACCCATTAGTTGTTCAACCCCGCAGCCATGCGTCATACAAAAGCTTCTAAAGATAAACATCAACTGCCAGCAAGAAAAAAGAAGTACCAAAAATTTACAATTAGATCATGGAGGAAATCTATCAATTAACTCAAATGATAGTAACAAGCAAATGAACCCCATCTTTTCTCAAAATCAAACATAAGTTCAAAGGTTCGACTTCTAATTTTCTCCAAACTAAGATATAGCATCACTTGAGAGAACCATTGTGACAAAATAGGAGCCGACGTATCCTTCCACTTCAACAAAATGGCCCTCCTAGCTATCAATGTAACAAATGCAATAACATGTTGGTCAGACCAGGAGATACCGCGGATATTTTGAGGAATTATTCCAAAAAGCACAGTTAATTTATTTATTAGGTTGTAAATTAATTTTAAGTGCTTTAGAAATTATAGAAAAAACTGACTTCCAGAACTGTTCCAGTAAAGTAAAATTTACTTTCAGTGTATGATGTTACCATATACTACTGAGATTTTTTTCAGATCTGTGTAACTACTAAGCCAATCCAAGTGCATCCCTTTCCCTATACTGGCCTGTATGCACCTACATCTACACTATCTAACATCCCTAATTGTCTATCTACAAGACTGTGTGAAGATGGCAACCAAATGTCCCAGAAATTCGATGACATCCTCTTCATCCCATCAATCTCATCTGCTTTCTGTACTGGGAACTCTGTTGTTTCGGATGTATATAAATGACCTGGATGAAAATGTAAGTGGGTGGGTTAATAAGTTTGCAGATGGTATGAGGATTAGTGGTGTTGTGGATTGCACTGATGACCAGCAAAGAATACAATGGTATATAACTCATATGCATTCATATATATAACTTATATTATATATACATAATATATAAATGTATCTTATATAACTCGTGGGCAGTAAAATAATAGATGGAGTTTAACCCAGCTAAGTGTGAAGTATTTCTCCTTGGTAAGTCAAATATAAAGAGACAATACCCTCAATATAAAGAGGCAAAACCCTTAACAGTGTTGATGAGCAGAGAGATCTTGGGGTTCAAGTTCATATCTCCCTGAAAGTGGCTACACAGATTGATAGTGTAGTTAAGAAGGCAAATGTCATGATTGTCTTTTATTTGTCAAGGCATTGAGTTCAAAAGTCAGGAAGTTATGTTGCAGCTTTATGAAACTCTAGTTAGGGCATATCAGGAGTGTTGCTTACAGTTCTGTTCAGCCCATTGTAGGAAGGATGTCAAGGCTTTGGAGGGAGTGCAAAAGAGGTTTACCAGGATACTGCCCATATTAGAGGGCATGTGGTATAATGAGAGGCTGGGCAAACTTGAGTTGTTTTATCTGGAGCAGCAGAGACTGGGGGGAGATCCGATAGAGGTTTATAAGATTATGAGAGGCATAGATATATAGACCGACAGTATCTTTTTTCCTGGGTTGAAATGTCTAATGTCAGAGGGCATGCATTTAAGGTGAGAGGGGTCATTTCAAAGGAGATGTGAGAAGCAAGTTTTTTTTTTCCTTTTACACAGACGGTGGGTACCTGGAATGCACTGCTTGAGCAGATGGTAGAGGTAGACACTTTGGGAACTGTTGCTTAGATAGGCACATGAATGTGAGGGGAATGTGAGGGAAATGGAGGGATATGGACATTTTGTAAGCATAGGGGATTAGTTTTAGTTGGCCACTTGATTACTAATTCATTTGGTTTGGCATAACATTGTGGGTCAAAGGGTCTGTTCCTGAGCTGTATAGTTCTATGTTCCGTGTCACTCCTCAGCCATGTACATTCCCGTGAGAGTATACTCAGCACATCCACCTCCCCTTCAAACTGCAGGTGACATCCCGACTAATCTCTTCCGCACTCTATTACCACCAGTTCTTCCTACCATGTGCAAAGTAATGTGGGCTTCCACACAAAATCAAATACAGGAGGAGCCCAGCTTCCATGACGGGTACGTCTCTGCAGTGTTCAGGCACAGCTAGTCCAGGTTCCATTATGATCTTTGGTTCATTCTAACTCTTCGTGAAGATGTAATTATTCTTGTCACAACATGGTGAACAGGTAATTTCCAGGAGGAGGAAGAGAAAAGGGGGAAACAATCTTGAACAATATTCATTCATTCATCCCACATTAGGCTCAGTAGTCTAGCATCGAGTCGATGCTTATTCTCGTAGTGCCTGCCTTCCCATTGCCAAGTTGTGTAAAGTAATGTTACTCCAGCATTGGAGAAGGGCGTCTTCCAGCAGAGAAGGCTGCAGAGAGCCTTGACAGAAAACCTGGATCGATTCTAAGTCTGGAGACCAGCATCAGACTGCACCCCTTAGCACATGCTGCAGCAGTCTGGGCCATAAACACGGGTTGCAGCTCCCTCCCAAAATCCGGGGACACATCAAGCCTCTAGCTCTCATGAACTAGCACACCGACAAAACTTCCGTACTTATCTGAAATTTACAAAATAGAATTTACAGAAGTGTCAAGGTATTTCTTTTATTCATCTACTAATCTTTACTTGTCAAAAGGGAAATCCAGTATGGTTGCATTGGACAAACAAAATTAATGATCAAAAAGAACCAGCTGTACCCCTCCTCAAAACCACAAACAAAAAATTTAATCAGATTGTTAAGACCCCCATGGTGCCAGATTGTCTGAGTCCTACTGTCTGCTTCTGCCTTCGGCTGATATTTGTCAGGGCAATCAATATATAGCATTGGTTCTTGTGAAAGCATTTATCTAATTAGTGTTAACTAGAAAATGCTTTCACCAGAACCAATAGTATACATTTTACTGTACATATAACCAATATTTACCCAAAATAGGAGGTCAAAATGCATTTTCAGAATGTTGATATTTCTTGCAGAATGAACATCCTATTAAAGAAAAATGCTGCAATTTCTAGACAAACATTTATCTTTTGGGGCTCAAATGCTTCTTAGAAACTGAATTTAGTTTAGACTATGAAATCTTACTTCATATGCATTTTTTTTAACTTTAGGTTTTGGTACATTTGCTGCTAAATCCTGCCCTTTTATCCCTGGCTACCTCACTGACCCATCATAACTAATCCTAAGCAAATGCCATTAGGATAACAGACCTTGGTCACCCAAGGGTAAAAAGCAAAAAATATGTCAGATGCAGGAAATTTAAAATATGCACTGAAAATGCAAGGAATATGTAAAAGTTCAGGCAACACTGCAGAGAGAAGAACAGAGGTAATGTCTCAGGGAAGTGATTTTTCACCAGAATAAAGAAAAGTTAGAAATCAAATGTTTTGTGTCAAGAGCCCCATAAAGACTGGTAGTTCAAGGCGGCAGTTCACAGGACCACTTTCACAAGGACAAGTGAGGAGGGGCAATAAATTATGATAACGCCAGCAATACCCAGATCTGGTCAAATAAATTAAAACTAGGTAATGTGGAAGGGGGAGGTTGTGTGGTGGGAAAAGGTGGAGATTATAATGGCAATGTCTGCAACTATGTGGAGACCAAGAGAAACGGGACAATAGAACTGGTGATAATGTCAGAGCTGACTGTGAAGTCTTGTTAATTAGAGCCACTCGATTATAGATAGATAGACAGATAGATATATTTCATTGATCTCGAAGGAAATTGGGTTTCGTTACAGCCGCACCAACCAAGAATAGAGCATAAATATAGCAATACAAAAACCACAAACAATCAAACAACAAATGCAAACTATGCCAGATGGAAAATAAGTCCAGGACCGTTCTATTGGCTCGGGTGTCTGACCCTCCACCGGAGGAGCTGCAAGTTCGATGGCCACAGGCAGGAACGACCTCCCATGCCGCCCAGTGTTGTATCTCGGTGGAATATGGCTGAAGTCCAACAGTAAAAAGTTCAATACCCGGTCTACAAACATGTTCCTCGATTGTAATATGACCCGGATTGCACCATCTGTTGTTAACCAGAACAGTAAGCACCCAACTCCTTTACGCTTACCGCCCTCAGTGCACTTCCGGTCAGCCCGAACGGTCTGGAAGCCGTCCATGGAGAAATTTTGATCGGGTATGTCCTCGTGCAGCCCCGTTCCAGTGAAACACATCACACTGCACTTCTGAAATGTTCTCTGACGCCTGGCTAGTGCCGTGAACTCGTCCATTTTATTACCCACCGAACTCCTCTTCTCCATAAGTCTCTGTTGTCTCGACCCGGTCCTCTTTCCTCGCCTTTGTGATTCTCCTCTGCATCCTCTGTGTGTTTCCCTCCAGATTTCAGTAGGGGTGTCTGCCGCTCTGCTCGCTAAACCGGCCAAATGAGGAACCTACAAATAGAAGGAGATGAATGAGAGCAGGGAAGGCGATAAAGAACAAGGCTCCAACTGAGGGATACACAATGCTGCAGTTGTGGAAGTACAAAATGGGAATGATGGACGTTCATGTTTGGTCAGGCAGCCTTTGCAGAGAGAGAGAAAAAGGTGAAGGTTCAGTGCACAAATTACAGGCTAAGTACTTCTCTTCATTACTGGCCAATTCTCATACAGACTGTAAAGGCTAGCTGCCTGAAACTGATGAGGGCTTGAATGTGCCCATTCAGAAGCTGAGGTGATGACACTTCTATTGAGCTTTGATGGAGAGTGACTACTAAGTGGAAGTTCAGGATCACTACCACAGAGTGAACAGAGATGTTCGGGAGTCAGTCACCCTTCAGCTCTTTGCTTCTCCATTCCAGTTAAGATCAGATCATAGGTACTGAATGCAGTGCAGCAATTTGGAAGTACAAAGGAAATTTTTTTTTTTACTTAACTCCAGAAGTATTTGGGCCCCTACTTGATGAGAAAGGAGGAGGTAAGGAGACAGGCAGTGTGGTTGCTGGTGAAAGTGTTGATAAGGGAAGTGGAGAGATCAGCCCTTTCAGAGAAGAGAGGAAACTGAAAGTGCAATTGGGAGAGAATCACTTTGAAGGTGGCTGAAGTTAAGGAGTATGATCCACTGACTGTGGAAGCTGTTAGAGTAAAAAGTGAGAGCCAGGGCAACCCTATCCTTGCCTTGGCTAAGAAGAAAGCGGGGGGCGCTGACAACATAAGTGAAGGAACTGGAACAAACCCTCTCCATTACATTGGAGAGGAAAGCATGCTTAAGGAAAACAGAATACAGCTCAAACACACAGGTGTGGAAGGCATCATCATCAGAACAAGTAAAAAGGAGCTGGAAAAACTGGGAGAACAGAATAGCGTGCACTTAAGCAAGAACAGTAAACTGGATCAAGTGGTGCTTAATTTGATTTGGGACTTATTTAAGTGTTGATTAAGTGCTGTTATGTGCGTGGTGCCAACCTTCCAAATGAGAAGCAAAACATCACTGTAATTGCAAATTCAGAGTGCAACATTTGGTGCTCACAATGAAGTCTCAGTTTTGGAGAAATCAAACAGATCAGTTAGCAGCCCTTCTACGTTCAGTGCCTACTGGTGGCCCCGTCATTTTAATTCTCTATCACAGTCATACTCCCATGCTCTCTGGCTTTGGCCTCCCACTATGTTCCAATGAGACACAATGTAAACTGCACCTCATCTTGTGTCTAGATATCTTTCAGTCCAGGGAGTAAATGATGAATTCAACAGTTTCTGATAACCAGCTATTTTTTTTTAAATGTCAGAACTGACCATTTCTGTGTAAGCTTCTTCACCTGTAAAATTCTCTCTCCACATGTAAAATTCTCTCTCCACAGTTGCTGCTTGATCTGGTGAGTATTTCCAGCTTCACCTTTAGTTCATATAAATAAAACTTCTGTATTTCACATTTCACATTTCCAGCATGTTTAAATCTCTCCAGCTTCTCTCATCCTTCTCTGTTTACACTCCTCTAGACTGCATAGATAGGATCACCTGGACAACTGTGCTCTCCAGTCCATATCAGACATTGCTTTTGATCGCTCCACTTCACCTCCTCACTTCCCTTGCTAGAACTGAAAATTTGCTTGTTTTTTTTCACTTTTCTATTCCTAATGAAAGGGAGTGGGCTCTGTTTCTTTCTCCACAGGTACTGCCTAGCTTCTAAGTATCCTTGCTTTATTAATATTTCAGAAAATGCAGCCTTATTTGCCTTTACTGGGGCATTTCAGCTGGTTGTTATATCTTACAAATCCATCCAAACGTTTGGATGGATTTGTAAGATATAACAACCAGCTGAAATGCCCCAGTAAAGACTCGGTGAGGCTACAGGACAGAACGAGAGACTCCTGAGTAAGACGAGGGTACTCTGGTATAGGACGATGCACATGGACAGGATGAGAACACAAAGCCTTGACTTGATCGAGGGAGACAGGAACACAGAGCCTTGGACTTGAGAGGACAGGAACGCAGAGACATGGAACACAGAGCTGGGACCCCTCCTTGGGAATAGGTCTTGGGGCCAGGACTCTACACAGAGTCAGAACCCCTCCTAGGGAGCAGGGCGTAGGGCTGGGACTAGTATACAGAACACAGAGAGACAGTTCTCAACACAAGGTAGCGGCAAACGGCCAGACCTACCTAGTGAAGGCATGGACACAGAGACGGTTCCCAACACAAGGTGTGCAGCAAACAGCCGAACCTACCTAGCGAGGGCGTGGACACAGAGACAGTTCAAAACAACAGCAGAGAGTTCCTCATCTTGCTCCGGCAGTTGAATTTGACAGCGGTGCTGGTGAAGGTTGCAGGCAAATGTTACAGGCGAGGCAAGGCGAGGCTACAGGCACTGGTGGCAGGGCAAGGCTTCAGACACTGGTTGCAGGGCAAGGCTTCAGGAGGGAGGGGCCAAGAAGGGATTCAGACAGGGGGTTTTGACAGGAACTATCCAGCAACTGAAGCTGAACCAAGGAGCTATTTATGTAGCCAACCCAAAACATGAATTAGCTGCCTCAATTAGAGCACCCAACAGAAAAAAGGGAAAACTAGAAAACCTGGAGTAAGGAACAATAGACCAGACGGTGAACTGGAATCCAGACTTCAGAGACCAGACCATGACAGTGAGATCCCTTTTAGTATGCACTTACAGTACACAAAGTCAAAGTAAAATTTAATATCAAATGTATGATGTTACCATATACCACACTGAGATTTTTTTCACATCTGTGGAAATGCTAAGCATCTCCAAGTACATGGCTGATGTAAATACAGGCATAGGTAGTGTTGCTTTTTAGAACGATATCACAGGATATCAGGATGTCTCAACAATCAAAAGCAAGAAAATGCTCGGCCACTTGTTTTCCGTGTCCTCACTATCTCCTGGTTTTATTGACTCCTACAAAGGCACAGTGTTAAAAAAGACTAGCGTTTACATATATACTAACTGTCACATCTCTCTCACTTAGCCCATCTTCTCACTGCCTTAACAAGGATATAGAGATCCTCTTCTCCATACCTACCACTTCATGAACCTCTGCATCTAGCCCATCATTCTCCACAACTTCCACCATCTTCAATGTTATCCTACCACCAAACATATCTTTAGTCAGCAAGACCAAAGAGCTGATTAAGAACTTCAGGAAGAGTAAGACAAGGGAACACAAACCAATCCTGATAGAGAGATCAGAAGTGGAGAGAGTGAGAAATTTCAAATTCCTGGGTGTCAATGTATCCAAGGGCCTAACCTGGATGCAACATATTGATGCAGCTATAAAGAAGGGAAGACAGCGGCTCAATTTCATTTGGAGTTTGAGGAGATCTAGTTTGTCAACTAAAGTGCTTGAAAACTTCTACAATTGTACCATGGAGAACATTCTGACTGGCTGCTTCACAGCCATGAAATAGGTTGCAGAAACTTTTAAATTTAAGTCATCTCCATCATTGATACCAGCCTCAGTAGTATCCAAGACATCTTCTAGGAGCAGTGCCTTAGGAAGGCAGCATCCATCACCCAGGACATGCCTACTTCTCATGGTTGTCATCAGGAAGGAAGTATTGGAGCCTGAAGGAACACACTTAGCAATTCAAGAACAGCTTCTTCCCCTCTGTCATCTGATTCCTAAATGGACATTGAACCCATGAACCCCACCTCACTACCTTTTTTATTTCTGTTATTTGCAATAATTATTTTAACTTAACTATTTAATAGACATATACATACTTAATGTAACTCATTTTCTTTCTCTGCATTTATTTATCATGTATTTCACTGTACTGCTGCCATAAAGTTAACAAATTTCATGACATATGCCAGTGACAGTAAATCTGATTCTGATTCAGATCTTTACCTTTCCCTCACTGTCAGCTTTCCACGGGGGTTGCTCTTTCCATTCACCACTCCCCACTGATCTCCTTCCTGGTATTTATCCCTGTAAGTGGAACAAGTGCTACAACTGCCCAGTCACCTCCTCCCTCACCAACACTCAGGGTTCCAAA
Source organism: Mobula hypostoma (assembly GCF_963921235.1). Lineage (NCBI taxonomy): Eukaryota > Metazoa > Chordata > Chondrichthyes > Myliobatiformes > Myliobatidae > Mobula > Mobula hypostoma. The sequence continues at coordinate 156,418,069 of NC_086102.1, read as the reverse complement.
GAGACCTTCCAACCAAGGTGACACTTCATCCGTAAATCTTTTGGGGTCTTCTACTAAACCCTTTTTCATGGTGTGGCCTCCTCTACATTGATGAGGCTTGACATAGACTGGTAGATTTCTTTGCTGAGCATCTGCGCTCTGACTGCAACAGGAGGGCTTCTCAATGGCCAACCACTTTAATTCCACTCCCCATTCACATTCTGATGAATCAGTCCATGGCTTTCTCTACTGCCACATTAAGACCACTCTCAGGTTGGAGGAGCAACACCTCATATTTTGTCAGGGTAGCTTCCAATCTGACAGAATGAACATCAATTTCTCCAATTTCCAGTATTTTCTCCCCCACCCCTTTCCCTCCCTTTCATTCCCCATTCTGGCTCTCCTCTTTCCCTTTTTCTTTTTCTCACCTTTTCTTTCTACTCCTATCAGATTCTCTCTTCTTCAGTCCTTTACTTTTCCCACCTATCACTTCCCAGTTTCTCACTTCATTCTGCCCCCCGCCACTCTCCGCTCATCTACTGTCTGCTGGCTTTGCCTATTACTTTCCAGCTTGTGCTGCTTATGCTCCCCCCAACTAGCTCTTATTCTGGGTTCTTCTCCCTTCCTTTCCAGTCCTAATGAAGGGTCTTGGCCCAAAATATAAACTCCAAAGATGCTGCCTGGCCTGCTGAGTTCCTCCATCATTTTTGCATCAAAGTCTAGTCAATGTGTGAATGGGAGACATACAGTAGAAACATAGAAACATAGAAAATAGGTGCAGGAGTAGGCCATTCGGCCCTTCGAGCCTGCACCACCATTCAGTATGATCATGGCTGATCATCCAACTCAGAACCCTGTACCAGCCTTCCCTCCATACCCCCGATCCCTTTAGCCACAAGGGCCATATCTAACTCCCACTTAAATATAGCCAATGAACTGGCCTCAACTGTTTCCTGTGACAGAGAATTCCACAGATTCACCACTCTCTGTGTGAAGAAGTTTTTCCTCATCTCGGTCCTAAAAGTCTTCCCCTTTATCCTCAAACTGTGACCCCTCGCTCTGGACTTCCCCAACATCGGGAACAATCTTCCTGTATCTAGCCTGTCCAATCCCTTTAGGATTTTATAGGTTTCAATTAGATCCCCCCTCAATCTTCTAAGTTCCAACGAGTATAAGCCTAGTCGATCCAGTCTTTCATCATATGAAAGTCCTGCCATCCCAGGAATCAATCTGGTGAACCTTCTTTGTACTCCCTCTATGGCAAGACTGTCCTTCCTCAGATTAAGGGACCAAATCTGCACACAATACTCCAGGTGTGGTCTCACCAAGACCTTGTACAACTGCAGTAGTACGTCCCTGCTCCTGTACTCGAATCCTCTTGCTATGAATGCCAGCATACCATTCGTCTTTTTCACCGCCTGCTGTACCTGCATGCCCACTTTCAATGACTGGTGTATAATGACACCCAGGTCTCTTTGCACCTCCCCTTTTCCTAATCGGCCACCATTCAGATAATAATCTGTTTTCCTGTTTTTGTCACCAAAGTGGATAACCTCACATTTATCCACATTAAATTGCATCTGCCATGAATTTGCCCACTCACCCAACCTATCCAAGTCACCCTGCATCCTCTTAGCATCCCCCTCACAGCTAACACTGCCACCCAGCTTCGTGTCATCCGCAAACTTGGAGGTGTTGCATTTAATTCCCTCGTCTAAGTCATTAATATATATTGTAAACAACTGGGGTCGCAGCACTGAGCCTTGCAGTACCCCACTAGTCAGTGCCTGCCATTCTGAAAAGGTCCTGTTTATTCCCACTCTTTGCTTCCTGTCTGCCAACCAATTCTCTATCCACATCAATACCTTACTCCCAATACCGTGTGCTTTAAGTTTGCACACTAATCTCCTGTGTGGGACCTTGTCAAAAGCCTTTTGAAAATCCAAATATACCACATCCACTGGTTCTCTCCGATCCACTCTACTAGTTACATCCTCAAAAAATTCTATGAGATTCGTCAGACATGATTTTCCTTTCACAAATCCATGCTGACTTTGTCCGATGATTTCACTGCTTTCCAAATGTGCTGTTATCACATCTTTGATAACTGACTCTAGCATTTTCCCCCCACCGATGTTAGGCTAACTGGTCTATAATTCCCCGGTTTCTCTCTCCCTCTTTTTTTAAAAAGCGGGGTTACATTAGCCACTCTCCAATACTCAGGAACTAGTCCAGAATCTAACGAGTTTTGAAAAATTATCACTAATGCATCCACTATTTCTTGGGCTACTTTCTTAAGCACTCTGGGATGCAGACCATCTGGCCCTGGGGATTTATCTGCCTTCAATCCCTTCAATTTACCTAACACCACTTCCCTACTAACATGTATTTCCCTCAGTTCCTTCATCTCACTAGACCCTCTGTCCCCTAATATTTCTGGAAGATTATTTATGTCCTCCTTAGTAAAGACAGAACCAAAGTAGTTATTCAATTGGTCTGCCATGTCCTTGTTCCCCATGATCAATTCACCTGTTTCTGTCTGTAGGGGATCTACATTTGTCTTTACCAGTCTTTTCCTTTTTACATATCTATAAAAGCTTTTACAGTCAGTTTTTATGTTCCCTGCCAGTTTTCTCTCATAATCTTTTTTCCCTTTCCTAATTAAGCCCTTTGTCCTCCTTTGCTGGACTCTGAATTTCTCCCAGTCCTCAGGTGAGCCGCTTTTTCTGGCTAATTTGTATGCTACTTCTTTGGAATTGATACTATCCCTAATTTCCCTTGTCAGCCATGGGTGCACTACCTTCCCTGATTTATTCTTTTGCCAAACTGGGATGAACAATTGTTGTAGTTCATCCATGCAATCTTTAAATGCTTGCCATTGCATATCCACCGTCAACCCTTTAAGTATTATTTGCCAGTCTATCTTAGCTAATTCACGTCTCATACCTTCAAAGTTACCCTTCTTTAAGTTCAGAACCTTTGTTTATGAATTAACTATGTCACTCTCCATCTTAATGAAGAATTCCACCATATTATGGTCACACTTACCCAAGGGGCCCCTCACGACAAGATTGCTAATTGTAAATTGGTCTTATTTCATTTCTACTTCTTCCAGAGTGTTTCTTCAGAGTGCAAAATAAGCTCATCAAATACTTTCTTAAAAAAATTATTCCTACCTCTTCAAACATCAAACATTGCTATTTGTATACATTTGACATCATTGCAAATGCATATCCACATTTCAAAAGCCACTGACTGCATCATTTCCAATACTCTGGGGAAGAGTGAAAGCTGATATTTTGGGAGCTCTTTATAGATCCTTTTTTCATGTACTTGGCTGTTCCATTGACATCTCAGGAGATCAAATCTTTCAGTTGCATTCTTATTGTTTTCAAGTATTTGAAGAGTCGAAATCCAACTGAAAACCTCTATATATTCCTTTAATTTTTATCCTTCGGCCACCTTCCCTTGAACTCCTGTGCCTGGGATTTCTCTCATCATCTGCATTAATATCAGTTGTATAACTACTTTTCTGGGACTTACAACAGTTTCCCATCAAATGCATTATAAGAGATAAGTGAAATTCCTGCAGCAGAAAATTAATTAATCTTTCTGGTATTAATAGATGGAAATATAGACCATGAAATACTCTGGGAAACAAAGTCTATTTGGTCTTATATATATGGGCGTGAATTAGAAGCAGGATTAGTGTATATATTCTGGTTAATTGGGCCATCAGTTAATTGGGACAGCTGCTTACTTGGGGCATCTCTTCTTTTCAATATTTTTATTAGTTTCCACATAGAAGAATACAGAGTACAAGAAAGTATATATAAAAGTCGAAAAAAACAACTACCAATTACATTATATCTATCCATAATAACAATCTCATTACGCCGTATTCATGTAGGTTAGTCAAAGTTATATAGAAATATGTTAATTTATTACAAAAAAAGTCTAACCCCTACCAAGACTGAAGCTGTTTATTAAGGAGAAAAAAAGGTAAAATACCTTCTCATATAATAAAAATTAATAATAGCCAACATCTAAATTTAAACAACGAATTGAGGGTTTTGAAATTTTTGAAAATAATTCAAAAAGGGTCCCCACAATGTTTGAAAGTCTTGACGATATTCGGAAATTGAACAACAAATCTTCTCTAAATCTAAGCATGACATAATGTTGCATAACCATTGAGCATGAGTAGGAGGAGAAACATCTTTCTATTTAAACAAAAGTGCCCTCCTAGCTATAAGAGAGCTGAAGGCCAATATATGTAAATCAGATGTCTTCAACTTGATATCTTGTCCTACAACATTACCGAATAGGGCGTCAGAGGATTAGGCTTAAAATAGACTTTGAAAAGTAAAGAAAAAGTTTCAAAAACTTCCTTCCAATATTTTTCAAGACATGGACAAGTCCAAAGCTTTTGAATTAATGAAGCTTGTCCATTATTGCATCTGTCACAGTAGGGAGATATATCTGAATAAAAACGAGATAGCTTATCTTTAGTCATATAGACTCTATATACCACCTTAAATTGTGTGAAGGAATGGCGAGCACATAGCAATGAAGTGTTAACCAGTTTAAAAATTTCATTCCAAGTTTTCTCAGATATTGATTTCTGTAAATCTTGTTCCCAGAGATTCTTAATTTTGTCTAAAGGAACATTCCTCGTCTCCAGTAACATACCATAAATATTAGATATTGAACCATTATAAAAAGGTGTCAAATTAAAAATTACATCTAGTAAGTTCTTATCGGAGCTTATAGGAAATGTGCATAATTAAGATCTTATATATTATTTAAAGGAAGGGTTAAAATGTAAGTTAAAAACCAAGCCATAAACCTTGAGAAATGGTAATCAGGCAACAAGTTGGCTAAAAATTCAAAAACAGCTTCTGGGGAGAAAAAATATAACCCCACCCACCTCCCAGAGAAAGAAAAACGACCAATAGAAAGTCAGCATCTACAAACTATGGACAGCCCCACAAAAAACCTGGTGATTGCTCCAATTAGTTTCAAGGTTATTTATATTCAAACCTATACTAAACAATACCCAAACAAGAGATTCAATTCTCATATATCTAAACTACAGTATTAAAAAATACAAAAGGAAATTAGTTACAAAGGTTTACCAACAGTAAAAGAAACAATTATTCATACAGATAGACATTGAACATTAATCTTATATGTTCATGGAAAAACAGACTAAGTAATTAGCCTTCAAATTTAAAAAATCTTTGTGCTTCAAATTTCAAATGAAACCATTCGAAGGATCCATCTTTAATGAGATTCTCAGTCAAATTGGGTAGCCAAGAGACGGGTTAAAACCCTTGTTAAAAAAATTCCAACAGTGCTTGTTTAAATTTAGCACATTCCTGCATAATCTCAAGCGAATAATCTTTGAGAATCTTAATATTCCACCCTATAACCAATCATGCCCCTTCGACGGGATTTGCGAATTAGAAGTTTCTCATTAAATCTTGTGTCTTCATGTAAGGAGAAACTAAACAGTTAGCCTTTGGATTTAACCTTCAGATTTTAAAAACTTTTGTGCTTCAACAGTCGAGCAGAACCATTCAAAAGAACCGTATTTAAGTGTGTTTCTGAATTGGGCTGGGTAGCAAAGGGAAGGCTTGAAACCCTTATTAGAAAGCTTGGACATAACTTCTTTGAGTTTAACATGTTCCTGCATAACCTCAAGTGAATAATCTTCAACAATTCTAATCTTGCGACCATTATAATCAATCATGCCTCTTTGACGAGAGTCGCGAGTTAAGAGTTCCTTTGTTTTAAATTCCTGAAAACAGGTTATTACTGATCTTGATCTCTGAGCATTAGGAGGTCTAAACGCAGGAGATCTGTGAACTCGATCAATCATAGGCACAGATGTCAAATAATTCTTGCAAAAAGTTTGCAAAAAACTCCATAGGATGGTTACCTTTGATTAATTCTTCGAGACCCAGAACCTGTCGGTTGTTCCTTCTATTTTCTAGGTCGATAATCTTCTGTCCTAACTTTTCGTTGGACTTCGATTGCTTTTCACAAAGCTTCTGCAATTCATCCACTTCCGTTTCCAGAGCCAACAAATTTTCCTCATTATTTTTAATACATTTATCGTGTTCATTAAGAGTTTGTTGAATAGAGTCCAATTTACCATTTATTTGTTTAAATTCAATCCTGAATTGTTGAAACTTCTCAGGGGCTTCTCATGTATGACTTTGCAGCAATTCCATAATAGAATCCAAAGAGGCAGAAAAATCATCCTTTTTAGTACCTCTGGCACTCCTTCCAGCCATAATGAAAGAATATCACACTTAAAAAAGAAGTTTCAAGACAGGTTGGCAATAGTATGATAATTAAAGCTGGAGCATACTCCATCAGCCACTACCAGGGAATTTTGGGGCGTCTCTTAAAGAACAGAAAATAGTCAAGAAAATAATCAGGATTCTGTTGTTTATTTGGGATATAATGCAGTTTAACTGTTGCTGAACAGTTTCTAACTAGCATCAGTTGTGTGTGCTTGTGTGGCCGTTAGACGCTACACCATGTTTAGAGTGAACTGTTTGGTAAATAGTATGTTATATGTGCGTGTGTCATGTTATCCATTTAGGCCAATGGATGCCAATACAAAATGCAGTGAGTTTTGATCATTCTGTTTTTTTATTTTGAGTTGAAAACATTTCAAACTCTTGCCAAGATGCTATGAAAAGATTTAACTTACCAAAAAAATTACTCAACTGGACCACATTGCAAGCCATTTGCCTAACAGTACTCATTATCAGCTGGCAGAAATAACTGGAGTGCCACTATCTATAATTGCATGCTCGATTCATCTGCAAGATAAACTGTGAGAAGGGTGGGCATGTCATGAGGGACAACAGAGAACATCCCAGAAACAAAAATGTGAAGGTAAGGATTTCAGTTAATAGTTTTCTATTGTAACTGGACAAGGTGCACTTGTCAATGAACCAATGTTAAAAACAAACAGTCAGAGGAGCTAACTAGGAAGCTGATCATGAACCATATTAAAGCAACAGATGGTTGGGGTGGTCTCGATGGAAATGATAGCACCTCATTAATCTGAAGAAAGCACGCGGTGAGAAAGACGCAGAAACATAGAAATCTACAAAACTCCCCAACTTGCTTCAAGAACTTTGTGCAGATGATATCTACAATACTGATGAAACATGCTTTTTATATCATGCTACACCGAACAGTTCCCTTGACTACAAACACACAACACTATCAGGTTCAAAGAAAGCAATTGATCGTATAATAGATCAGTAATCTGTACTAGGTGTTTGGCTGATTTTGTTTATTTACAGTCAATCAAAAGAGTGTGGCAGCATTTACTGGATGAAATCCTCCATTGATAAATTTTAGTAACTACAGGTTGACCTTCACTAATCCGACTACCTGTAATCCGGTTCCTTCAATAATCCGGCACTGATTATGCTTCATGTGATCCTTCTGTAATTCGGCATTTTCACTAATCCGGCACTCTTCAGGTTCCAATAGTGCCGGATTAGTGAAGGTCGACCTGTAATATACATTTCTACTGAAATACTACTGCAGTAGTATTCCTAGTGTTCTATTGTTTCCTGGATTTAAGTACATAACTTGTTACTCAGATGAATGGTAGTTTGTCTTTTTTTATACATTTTAACTACTTCTACTTGCTTTTCACTTCCAATATCCTAGTCACAATGAGTCCCCAATTAACTGGAATCCACTGTGCTTAATAACTCTGCTATCTGAAATAGAAACATGTAAAGATACACCTACTTGAAGAGACATCTGTTCAACATCTAACCTGCAAAACCCTTCAGAATTTTGAACAATTCAATGGTCCCAAAAAGCAAATCTGGAAGTGGAATTGAAGGGAAGGGCCTCAGCAAAGATCAGGCGAATTCATGGTATTTCCACACAGTGGCCACTTTATTAGGTACACCTGTTGGTTAATGCAAATATCTAATCAGTCAATCATGTGGCCACAACTCAAGGCATAAAAGCATGGAGACACGGTCAAGAGGTCTAGTTATTGTTCAGACCAGACATCAAAGTGGAGGGGTGGGGGAAATGTGACTTAAGTGATTTTGATCGTGGAATGATTGTTGGTGCCAGATGAGGTGGTTTGAGTATCTTAGAAACTACTGATCTGCTAGGATTTTCATGCATAGCAGTCTCAAGAGTTTACAGAGAATTGTGCAAAAAAACCCAAAAATCATCCAGCGAGCAGCGGTTCTGTGAGCGAAAATGTCTTATTAATGAGTGAGATCATAGGAGAATAGTGAAAAGATTTCAAGCTGACAGGATAATGACAGTAACTCAAATAACTATGTGTTACAACAGTGGTGTGTAGAAGAGCATCTGTGAATGCACAACACATCGAACCTTGATGTGATTGGGTTACAATGGCAGAAGACCACAAAAGTACATACAGTGGACACTTTATTAGGCACAAGAGATACCTAATAAAGTGGCCACTGAATGTATAATTTAATTTTCCCACATATCTGAATTCTGTCAACTTAAAATTTAGATCAAAAAGGAAGTCTCCATGGAACCAAAAACTGAGAGCCAGTGTGATATGCTCTGGGTAGCAATTTTGGACCTTATACATTGCACATTAGTTCAAAGTATTTTGATTGTAAAAGCCAGATGCAATTAATCTGCCAAAAATTAACATGATTAATTCCTGCCAAAAACATTGCCAAAGCAGTGTTTATAAATCTTAAAACAGAAATTACATATTTAATTAAAAAAGAGATTGGTGCGATTGCAGTACTGTGAGACTTGATTCATTTAGAGCCAAATGTAGACCTAAAAGCTCACTTCTGCCATGTTCTATCTTTCTGTTCTCGTGCCTCTTCAGTTATGTGAGAAATGTCAATATATTTCTGCAAAGCAGTTTAAAAAGTTAAAATTGTACACAGACCAGACCTATTCATAGTCTCGAATAAAACAGGCAGAGGATTAGTCAACCATATCTCACCTATTGTGGCTTTCCTCTGGAAAATAATCAGCATAATGTAGCATAACTATGAGAACAACGGAAGGATTAAAATGGGGGTTTTAAATGATGGATTTTACACTGCAAACAATAACAAGAATTGAAAGCTTTGTCATGCTTTGTAGAAGTAATGGTACTCTCAGTAATCAACAATCTCCCTCGGCGGACCATCCCCATCTGCCTAACTCCTCAGCGCTCTTACATTCACATTGTTGGATATTCATTTACTAGCGCTGGTGGTGACCCCTGGAGTATGGCTACAAATGATTCCCTGCTCCATTGCTCTCTGGGAAGCTGAGTGTGGTGCTGACAGCTTACATTGTAAACATTAATTTAGTGCTATTTCCTACTAAGATAAGCCTTCCTCCCTCTGAGGCATTTTTTTATTGCAGAAAAATGTATTGGCACAAGGCTTGTCTTGCAAAATGGTTGTTTCAGTGTAGCACAGACCCATGAGAGCAACTATTCATTCGCTAATTGAGCCATTCTAATACCTAAGTGAACTGTTGTTTGAAAGCTAATGAATATTTAATGAATACCCTAATTATGCCAAATTACTAGAAACATATAGTCAGTCATGTTGCTTTTATTTATTTTTGTAGTATTTCAAAGGTGCCACACAGCATAGTTAACTCAGTCTGGATTTGAATGTGTGGGTAGAACCTAAATAGCTCTCAGCAGCATCCTAAAGTTCTTCCCCGCACTGCTGATTTATAAGGCAAGTAACAAGGTTGGACCTTTTCACCAAACACCCCTCGCTGATGGCAAGCCGTTGTTGTGGCTACTAAATCAATGCATCAGAAGTCATATCATATAAGACACATAATTTTTAAAGCTATATGCACACTCGAGATATTCAATACCTGGATATTCCCCAATTTTCTGACTGTTTTTCCTCTTAATCTTTTATGCACCAAGTTATGCTGAGATAGTCCTAGGCTAAATAACTTGGCTTAATGTTGGTGTTTCAAGCCCTGAAATGGTTCTAAAGTGGGGACCAATGTCCACCAGACTTATTCAATGGGAATCTTATAATTTACGATGTTGAGAAGCAAACCCACACGTCTAATGCTTATCCTTACCAGAAGAGAGCAAGTAGTCCGATTCCTGAACGGAAAATGTACTAAATCATGAACACCACTTCATAATTTTTGCTCTCTTTTTGCACTACATTTTTATTTTAATTATATACAGTGCTGTGTAAAAGTATTAGGCACATATATATATATAGCTGAGCTGCCTAATACTTTTACACTACAGTATTTGTCAACATGGAGCAGAGAGCAAGTTTGTACATCTGGTGGGAGCAAAGAAGTTGAGGATGGTGAAGGTAGAGTGCTGCTGGAGGAGTGTGGGACACATGGAAGTAAAGGAATGACAGAGACGGTGGGGGGGGGGGGTGCAGGCACACCCAGACTTGAGACACCAGGCAAGTTAATTTGATTCCAAACAATTATTTTATCAATCATTTCAGAGTCTCTCTTATGCTCCTGGCTCCCTCTCCTCTCCCTTCCCCTTTTCACAACTGTGAATCCTCCTCTCCCTGTTTCCTTTCCACTCTCAGTCCACAACAGAGAACCATATCAGAATCAGGTTTATCATCACACACATATGTCATGAAACTTGTTTTTTTTGAGGAAGCAGTGCTACATAATAAATAAAATCACTACAGTACTGTGCAAATGTCTTAGGCACTCTAGCTACATGTATATGTGCTCACATGAGGAAATCTGCAGATGCTAGGAATTCAAGCAATACACACAAAATGCTGGTGGAGATCCTTCCTGAAACGTCGACTGTGCTTCTCCCTATGGATGCTGCCTGGCCTGCTGCGTTCCACCAGCATTTTGTGTGAGTTGCTTATATACGTGCCCAAGACTTTTGCACTACTGTATATCAAAGTTAAAAGTAAATTTACTATTAAAGTACATATATGTCACCATATACAACCCCAACATTCATTTTCTTGCAGGCATACTCATTAAGTCCATAATAGAATAATAACCATAATATAATCAATGAAAGACTGCACCAACTTGCCCGCATTCAACTAGTATGCAAAAGACAACAGACTGGGCAAATACAAAAGAAAGAAATAATAATGAATAAATAAGCAATAAATATTGAGAGCATGAGATGAAGAGTCCTTGAAAGTGAGTCCATAGGTTGTGGGAACACTTCAATGATGGGGCAAGAGAAGCTGAGTGAAGTTATGTCCTTTGGTTCAAGAACCTGATGGTTGTGGGGTAATAACGGTACCTGAACCTTGTGATGCGAGTCTTGCGGCACCTGTACCTTCTTCCTGATGGCAGCACTGAGTATGACCTGGGTGGTTGAGGTCCCTAATGATGGATGCTCCTTTCCTGTGACAACAGTTCGTGTAGATGCGCTCAATGGTTGGGAGGGCTTTACCCCTGATGGACTGGGCTGTATCCATTACTTTTTGTACCATCTTTCCATTCAAGGCCATCGATGTTTCCGTATCAGGCTATGATGCAGCCAGTCATTATGTTCTCCCCTGCACTGTAGAAGTTTGTCAGAGTTTTAGATGTCTTGCTGAATCTTCACAAACTCCTAAGTACTTTCTTCATAATTGCCCTGATGTGCTGGGCCCAGCACAGGTCCTCCAAAATGATGACACTGAGAAATTTGCCTCTACCTCCACCTCCGATCCTCCGATGGGGACTGGCTTTTGGATTTCTGGTTTCATCCTCCTGCAGTCAGTAATCAGCTCCTTGATCTTACCGGCATTGAGTAAGAGGTTGCTGCTTTGGCACCATTCAGCCTAAGTGGTACCAGAACACCAACCATGTATTTCAAATATTTCTCACTGTCATTTATAGGTTTTTTTCTGCATTGCACTGTACTGCTGGGGCAAAGCTACAAATTTCATGACATATGTCAGTGTTGCTAAACCTGATTCTGAATCTGTATCTGTTCATCTGCAGCACAAACCTGGCACTGATACTGATGACTCAGATTAATGCACTCTATTAAGCATGCACAGATGATTCAACATTTAGCTGTAGTAAGGATCACCCACCCAACTGCGTACTTAAAGAAAATATTAAATATCTACCAAGTGCTTTTTGGAGTACTCTAACTAAGTAAAATTGGTGGGTTGCTGGGCAGCACAGCTCGAAAGGACAGAAGGGCCTATTCCGTACTGAACTGTAAATAAATAAAAAATCCTGTTTGGCTAAAGTTCTACATTCAACCTTTTCAAGTCTCAGGGGAGTTCTTGAAGTTCACTGGGAATGGTGTTGCAGAAGGAATGAAGTGGACTTGAAAGACCCTTAGAAGAAAATCATTGCTGGCAAATATATGCAGCCCTTCCTCCAGGACAGGGGTTCCTAACCTGGTGTCCACAAGCCCCTGGATTAATGGTACGTGTCCATTGTATAAAAAAGATGAAAAACTACTGCTCTAGGAAGATAGAATAGTAGGGGAAGTGATGACTGTGCGACCAGAGCTGTGTAAGTTTCAAGAAGAGGGAGCAGGAGGGGAGAGGTGCCCTAGGAGGGGAACACTTTCCCTTTGTACACCAGCAGAGTCTGCTCCACTAAGGAGGTCTTGGCAGAAATGTGTTGCAAACACAGCAGCAAAGCGAGGCCAGGGTCAGTTTATCATTAGTTCTTAAGATCTTAAGAGACTGGGCCTGTACACGCTGGAATTAAGGAGATTGAGGGGGGATCTGATTGAGACATATAAGATTATTAAGGGATTGGACAAGATAGAGGCAGGAAATATGTTCCAGATGCTGGGAGAGTCCAGTACCAGAGGGCATGGTTTAAGAATAAGGGGTAGGTCATTTAGGACAGAGTTGAGGAGGAACTTCTTCTCCCAGAGAGTTGTGGAGGTATGGAACACACTGCCTCAGAAGGCAGTGGAGGCCAAATCTCTGGATGCTTTCGAGAAGGAGCTAGATAGGTATTGTATGAATAGGGAAATCAAGGGTTATGGGGACAAGGCAGGAACCGGGTATTGATAGTAGATGATCAGCCATGATCTCAGAATGGCGGTGCAGGCTCGAAGGGCCGAATGGTCTACTTCTGCACCTATTGTCTATTGTCTATTATCATGTGACCATCATCTCTCATGTTCTGTCTTTCCCAGCTGGAGCACAAGACATCTGTCGCGCTTCACTGTTACCAGCTTGCGAAGGGCTATTTCAAGGGCAAAGAAACAATTTCGAACAAGGTTGGAGGCGATATCAGATATACAACAACTCTGGCAGGGTTTGCAAGACATTACTTCCTACAAAGCAAAACCCAATAGCATGAATGGCAGCAATGCTTCACTACTAGATGAACTTAACACCTTCTATGCACGATTTGAAAGGAAGAATATAACTGCAGCTGTGAAGATCCCTGCTGCTCCTGATCACCCTGTGATCTCTGTCTCAGAGGCCGATGTTTGGCTGTCTTTAAAGAGGGTGAACCCTCACAAGGTGGAAGGTCCCGATGGAGTACCTGGTAAGGCTCTGAAAACTTGTGCCAACCAACTAGCGGGAGTATTCAAGGACGTTTTCAGCCTCACGCTGCTACAGGTGGAAGTTCCCACTTGTTTCAAAAAGGCAACAATTATACCAGTGCCTAAGAAGAATAATATGAGCTGCTTTAATGACTATTGCCCAGTAGTTCTCGTATCTACTGTGATGAAATCCTTTGAGAAGTTGGCCATGACTAGACTGAACTCCTGCCTCAGCAAGGACCTGGACCTACTGCAATTTGCTTCTCACCACAATAGGTCAACGGCAATCTCAATGGCTCTACACATGGCCTTAGACCACCCGGACAATAGAAACACCTAAGTCAGGATGCTGTTCATCAACTATAGCTCAGCATTTAACACCATCATTCTCACAATCCTGACTGAGAAGTGACAGAACCTAGGCCTCTGTACCTCCCTCTGCAATTGGATCCTCGACTTCTTAACCGGAAGACCACAATTTGTGCGGATTGGAGACAATATCCCCTCCTCGCTGATGATCAATATTGGTGCACCTCTGTGGTGTGTGCTTAGCCCACTGCCCTACTCTCTCTATACCCATGACTGTGTGACTAGGCATAGCTCAAATATCATCTATAAATTTGCTGATGATGCAACCATTGTTGGTAGAATCCTGGATGGAGATGAGAGGGTGTACAGGGATGAGATATACCACCTAGAAGAGTGGTGTCGCAGCAACAAACTTGTACTCAATATCAATAAGACAAAAGAGCTGATTGTGGACTTCAGGAAAGGTAAGACAAAGAAACACATACCAACCCTCATAGAGGGATCAGAAGTGGAGAAGTGAACAGCTTCAAGTTCCTGGGTGTCAAGATCTCTGAGGATCTAACCTGGTCCCAACATATCGATGTAGTTATAAAGAAAGCAAGACTGCGGCTATACTTTATTAGGAGTTTGAAGAGATTGGGCATGTCAACAAATACAGTCAAAAACTTCTATAGTTGTACCGTGGAGAGCATTCTGACAGGCTGCATCACTGTCTGGTATGGAGGGGCTACTGCACAGGACCGAAAGAAGCTGCAGAAGGTTGTAAATCTAGTCAGCTCCATCTTGGGTACTAGCCTACAAAGTACTGTGGAAACCTTCAAGGAGTGGTGTCTCAGAAAGGCAGCGTCCATTAGCAAGGATCCCCATCTCCCAGGGCATGCCCTTTTCTCACTGTTACCATCAGGAAGGAGGTACAGAAGCCTGAAGGCACATAATCAGCATTTCAGGTACAGCTTCTTCCCCTCTGCCATCCAATTCTGAAATGGACATTGAACCCATGAACACTACCTCACTTTTTCAATATACATTATTTCTGTTTCACATGATTTTTATTCTATTCAATATACGTATACTGTAATTGATTGATTGATTGATTTTTTTCTCTCTTCTTCTATATTATATATTGCAGTGAACTGTGTTACGTACCCCGTAACTGGGTTGCCAAACCAGCAGAAATGGATCACTCAGTTGGAGTCTGGAGTACTAGAACTAAGTAAGTTTTATTAAAGAAACAAGCAACACAGTACTCTTATCGAAAGGATAATAAATGCAACAGTTCAGCAATGATAAACATACATGTACACAGAATTAAGATAACAGGATCAATCAAGCTCTATCGTTGCCTAGGGGCAAATGACCAGTTTCAAAATGACGCAAAGTTCAGTTCAGCTCGCAGTAATCGCTGCCGTAGGAGATGGACAGTGTGAGGGAAGGAGAGAGAGCAAAACGAATGAATATTCAACACAGCTTCCACACACAGACCTTCACAGTCAGCTTTCGGGCGAGTCCTTTGTGATGTCATCTGAGGTCACCGACCGTGACCCCTCCGTTTCCAGATACGACCGTTTCTCTGCCCTGAACCTGGCACCCAGGCAAGGGTGGACACACACCAGGTTCCCGCCGATTGTGCCTTTCCACTCTGAGCGTCTAAGGCTTGATTCCGCGATCAGCCGTACAAAAGCTTCCCACCGACTTGTGAGAGGCGCCCCGCTTCCAGGGTCTCGTTACCTCGGGTGTCGTGTGTGTGTTGCCTTAGCGAATCTGTCCCTTTTTATCCCCCTGCTGGGGTATCGCCTGTCCATCACTTCAAACAGTTCAGGGTTCAAAGGGGGGGCTGCTCTAGACAGCTCTCTCCTTCTGTTATTCTCTCTCCCGTCCCTTCATTACACATCTCCAAATGCTGCTCCATTGTTTCCCTTATCTCTCTCTCTCCTGAAGACAGGTGGCAGACCAACTGCTGATCACACAGGACAGCTAACATCTTAATCCATGTGTATTCTTGTCACAACTGCTGCTGCTAAGCTAACAAATTCCGCGGCACATGCCGGTGATAATAAACCTGATCCTGATTCTGAATTAGAAGGTTCAAAGATGCTTCATGCTCCAGGAGAACAGAACTCTGAAGACCCACTCTCAACACTTCAAGTGTTTCTTCCCCTCTGCCATCAGATATCTGGATGGTATATGAAGTTGTGAATGCGGCCTCCCTGTCCCTCATAAGCACTATTTATTTCTGTATTGTAACTTATAGTGAGTTGATATTCCTGTACTGTACTGCTGCCACGATTTCATGAGTTATGTCAGTGGCAATAAATCTGATTCTGATTGTGAATCTGAACCCTTCTCCTTCTCACTTGGCAGAGAACAACAGGCACCTCAATTACTTGGACTTGCCAAGCTGTGAGCTTCCAGACGGCACAGGGTACCATTTGATAGTGCGCACTCTGAGCGCCGTGTTGAATCCTGAGATGTACGGTAACCATAAAGGCTCGTACTCAAAGATCACACTGCAAGTAGTGCAAAGGAGGAAGGGGAGGAAAGGATAGAAAGTTAACTGTCCTTCTCTGGTTATCTGGATAAAGAACAATTTTCAAAACACAAAGCTAATTCATCATTCCATGATTGTTACAATCTCACCTTCTTTATGTTTGTTGGTATCACAGCAACCATTAATCATGATGAGAATGAATAACAGCATTCTCCTGATCCCGAACCATCCTTATCCATTGAATTCTTACAGGAATTAAAGCAAATGGACTTATCCCCCTTGTACATCCCATCAGTGTGTAGCTTCCAGTTTCACTGCACAAGCTCAGAATCAGAATCAGGTTTTTTATCTACTGACATTTATTAGGAAATTAGTTGTTTGATGGCAGCAGTACTGTGCAAAGGCATAAAGATTTACTGTAAGCTCTAATTTAAAATCTAAAATAAATAGTGCAAATCAGGAATAGTGAGGTAGTGTTTATGGATTCATGAACTGTTCAGAAATCTGGTGGCGGAGGGAAAGAAGCTGTTCCTAAAACATTGTGTATGGATCTCCGGGCTCCTGTACCTCCTCCCTGACTGTAGTCATAAGAAGGGGCCACGTCCCAGGCGGTATAGCTCCAGTGCTTTCAAGCATTTCCTTTTCATCTGTTGCCAACATTCTCCCAGCGAAATGTTTAACTTTGATAAAGGATAAAGAGGTAGAATAGGACCAGCTATACAACTTGACTTTAATAATTTCATTAGAGATGTGTATTGCCCATTTTTCATCCCCTCCAGTGTTTAAGTTAACTGAAGGTGTTACTAACCTCAGCTAATTCCTGCAGCAGGCAGTCATTATCTCTGACGTCCTCCACAATCAATTCCAAATCAGAGTCAGGCTTATTACCATCGGCATATGTCATGAAGTTTGTTGCTTTGTGGCAGCAGTACCGTGAAAGTCATAAAAAATAACTTTTTTACAATAAAAGATAAACAAATGAATAGTGCAGAAGAGGAATAGTGAGGTAGTGTTCAGGGGTTTATGGACCATTCAGAAATCCGATGGCAGGGAGCAACACTGTAGTGAGGTGGATAGCTAATCCTACTACGGCGCCAGCCACCCCCGTTCAGTTCTGCTGGTGACTGTAAGCAGTTTTCTACGTGATTGTGTGGGTTTCCTTCGGGTGCTCCGGTTTCCTCTCATATTCTAAACATACAGGTTAGTAGGTTAATTGGTCACATGGTGCAAATGAGTAGCACGGCCTCATTGGACCGGAAGGGCCTGATTACCGTACTGTGTCATGAAATAAAACCAAAAGTAGCTCCTAAACCATTGAATGAGAGCTCCTGGGCATGGTAGTAATAAGAAGACTAGTCCCAAGCGGTGAGGGTCGTTCACGATGGACGCTATCTTCTTGAGTCACTGCCTTTTGATGACGTCCTCAATGGTGGGGAGGCTTGTGCCCATGGTGAAGCTGGTTGCGTCTGCAACCCTCTGCAGCCTCTTTCGATCCTGTGCATTGGAGCCTCCATCAGGAGGTGATGCAGCCAGCTATAAAGCTCTCTATGGTACACCCGTCGATATGCACTAGAATCTTTGGAGACAGAGTAAATATCCTCAAACTGCTAATGAGGTGCAGATGCTGGAGTGCCTTCTCTGTGATTGCATCAGTGCGTTGATACGATTCTCTTTAATATTCCACCTGAAGATGGAAATCAAGGTACGCAGTATGACGTACCGCAAACTGAAACAAACACCTCCACTGAGCATTACCTTTTGCTTCCCGCATCGCACCAGTAACCTTCTGCTTCCCCCTGGATCCCACAGGCTTCCACTTTATTGATCTGTCATGCAGGAGCTTGATAAAAGAAATTTTGTACACTGCATTTTATTTATGTAGAATGTATAAAATTCAAACTAATTTAAAGTTTAAGTGTGATGGGAATGAATATAGACCTATTATTTGTAAAAGAAGGTACTTTGCCAATGTACAGCAGGATTCACTGGTTTTTTCCCTTCCAAAGGAGATTGTACACCAATAGCATGCAGTGCAATTTCAGAACTTATGATATCTTTATAGTACAGACATTCAAAGAAGAACTAATCCTGTCCCACTCTAGCTGTCATTTTATTTATTATTTCTCCCATTCAAAGCTGATGACTGCCAGTTCAGCATACACTAACTCTGCCTCGGCAGTGCAGTTAATTCATATTGCTTTTATTCCTTTGATACAATGCCTTAAGATTCTCCCGAATCATTTTTTGTTAAATCAACAGAACTTTTTGAAGCCAAGCTTGACTCCATGTCAATTTTAAAAATCAATGAAAGTTTAATTTAGAGATAACTGCATTGTTCTTACAACTGTAAATGGCCAACCTCTTTAAATTCTGATAGGCTAATTCTCTCTTATCAACCAGCCATCAGCCACAATCCTCCCAGATACACAGCCGTGCCACACTGCCTTTAATTTTGCAGCAGAACTCTGATTCACCTAGAGGTTCGATGGATGAACAAAAAGACACTTCCACAAAATTTCCACAGAACTTGTTTAAGTGTGGAGGCTTAACCAGAGTATTTCATTTTTGCTGACACAGTTGATGCAAGTATTTTGAACAGTTTGCAACCAAATTGATGTCAGCTACATAAGCACTTGAAAATGGGGAAAAGTGATGTAAGCAGTGATTAAGTGTCTGTAAAATTAACGAGTCTTCAATGAAACACTTACATAGGCAAGAACACTTGAATTAGCTGAACAAGGGAAGCAAGAGGTTAGATCAGTAATGATGAGAATTGCTAGACTGTGCATAGTCCAAGTTTGCAATTATTTTTATAACTATTACTTATTGCAACAAAGAGGGAGGCCATTTAGCCTTTGTACCCATGCCAGAACCCGGCAAAGCAAATCCATTACTCCCATCCCTCTTCTTATTTTAACTACCCTAGAGGCAATTTTCAATAGCAATTTAATATCTAAAATGAGGGGGGGACACTGTATCACCCAGCAGAAACCTACACGGTCACAGGAAACGCTTAGAAAGTCTACGCAGACAGCATCTGATGTACAGATCAAACCTGAGTCATAGGAACCATGAAGTGTGATGGGTATGCACTTTTCAGGACACAAGAGGCCTGCTGCTAACCACAGCTTTTTTATAGCAAGTAAACAAGAATGAGTCTTCAGTTGTTAATGCAAGCAATAATCAGTCAGAAGTTAAAGAACAAACAGCACTATCTACAGAACATGGGTTGCTGGCCCACAACAGGGGATTGGCTGCTCAGGAGATAAAGGTTTAAAAAGCGAAGTGACCATGAGATGTTCTCATCCGCATCAAATGTAAGACAATGGGGTTTTGTTAATTAGCCTGCATCGAACCAGGCAACTCCAGCTAAGTTATTTGTATCATTCTGATAGTGATCAAGGAATATTCTAGACTAGACTTATTTTGTCACTTGACAGATCAAACGTGGTCACAGATATGATCAAACAATTTGTGTACTCAGAGATTCAGCCCTCACAGCACTGGGAGTCTAGGATTTCTGACCCAGGAGCTTTTAGAACATCTGTGTGAATTACTTTGTCCCACTAAAGTTGTCTGAAAAACATCACATACGTGTAATCTCAACTGGTATCAAAACAGTATAAATGTTAGAAAACATTAGCAATTGTTAGAAATGACAAGAAGAATGACAGATAGATGAGGTGACAGAAAGAAGAACAAGAATTCATTCATCTATCTTCAGTTTCTGAGATGCTCGACTCATTCACCTGCCAATAGTTGGTACGTTCTTTTAGTTCGTAAGAATTTTATCTGGAAAAGGAAATTAAAAGGAAATCTTTTGAAGTTTATAAATATTTTGGAATTTCCATAATATTTTATGAATCAGAAATACTCTGAGAGTGTTAAATGTGTTTCAAAAACTATTTGTCTGAATCTAAACAGATATCACTAATAATGAAATAAACTGTTTAAACTATTTCAAAGGCTGGAAATATCTCCTCCTTGGTAGGGAGGGGGAACCCACCACACAAATGGTGAGTACTGGCAGCTAGACCTCGCCGCAAAGTCCAGACAAGGAAGTAAGCTAGTCTTTGAAGAGCAGGTTGATACATTATAGCCTCCCTATCACGAGGGTATCTGTAGGTATCTATATCAGATTGGGCTTGAAAGCTCCTTTTGAGTTTAGGGCTTTGTAGACAGTGATCCCAATACTATTACAGAGGCAGCAATCTTAACAGCTGCCCCACTAATGAAATTTGATAAAGTGTATGCCACAACCAGATTGCCAAGTGCATGCTACTTTTGAGCTGGGAGGATGTGACTAGTGAGGGCTGCAGGGATCAGAGATTGGTCCCTAGTTGTTCAAGGTCTATGTCACTTATCTGGATAAGAGATTTGAACTGGATGAATGAGTGGGTTGAAAGCCTTTGGAAGATACAGTGAATGCAAGAGAACACGGCAGATGGAATATAATGTGCAAAATGTGAGGTCATCCAATCTAGAAGAAAGATAGCAAAGCAATAACAAGGATAAGACGTGAGAGAATAGGACCAATCAAGTGTGACAGTGGAAAAGTGTGTATGGAACCAGAGGAGATAGCAGAGGTACTTAATGAGTACTTTGCTTCAGTATTCACAACGGAAAAGGATCTTGGCGATTGTAGGAATGACTTACAGTGGATTGAAAAGCTTGAGCATGTAGATACTGTATTAAGAAAGAGGATGTGCTGGAGCTTTTGGAAAGCATCAAGTTGGATAAGTCACTGCGACCGGACGAGATGTACCCCAGGCTACTGTGGAAGGTGAGGGAGGAGATTGCTGAGCCTCTGGCAATGTTCTTTTCATCATCAACGGGGATGGGAGAGGTTCCGGAGGATTGGAGGGTTGCGGATGTTGTTCCATAATTCAAGAAAGGGAGTAGAGATAGCCCAGGAAATCATAGACCAGTGAGTCTTACTTCAGTGGTTGGTAAGTTGATGGACAAGATCCTGAAAGGCAGGATTTAGGAACAGTTGGAAAGGCATAATATGATTAGGAATAGTCAGCATGGCTTTGTAAAAGGCAGGTCATGCCTTACGAACCTGACTGAATTTTTTTGAGGATGTGACTAAACACATTGATGAAGGTAGACCAGTGGAAATAGTGCATACAGATTTCAGCAAGGCATTTGACGAGGTACACCATGTAAGGCTTATTGAGAAAGTAAGGAGGCATGGGATCCAAGGGGACATTGTTTTATGGATCCAGAACTGGCTTGCCCACAGAAGGCAAAGAGTGGTTGTAGACTGGTCATATTCTACATGGAGGTCAGTCACCAGTGGTGTGCCTCAGGGATCTGTTCTGAGACCCCTACTCTTTGTGATTTTTATAAATGACCTGGATGAGGAAGCGGAGGGATGGGTTAGTAAATTTGCTGATGACACAAAGGTTGGAGTGTTGTAGATAGTGTGGAGGGCTGTCTGAAGTTACAGCAGGACATTGATAGGATGCAAAACTGGGCTGAGAAGTGGCAGATGGAGTTCAACCCAGATAAGTGTGAGGTGGTTCATTTTGGTAAGTCAAATATGATGACAGAATATAGTATTAATGGTAAAACTCCTGGCAGGGTGGAGGATCAGAAGGATCTTGGTGTCCGAGTCTATAGGACACTCAAAGCTGCTGCGCAGGTTGACTCTGTGGTCAAAAAAGCAGACGGTGCATAGACCTTCATCAATCACGGAATTGAATTTAGGAGCCAAGAGGTAATGTTGCAGCTATATAGGACCCTGGTCAGACTCCACTTTGAGTACTGTGCTCAGTTCTGGTCACCTCATGGAAGAATGTGGAAACCATAGAAAGGGTGCAGGGGAGATTTACAAGGATGTTGCCTGTATTGGGGAGCATGCCTTATGAAAACAGGTTGAGTGAACTCAGCCTTTTTTCCTTGGAGCAACGGAGGATGAGAGGAGACCTGACAGAGGTGTATAAGATGATGAGAGGCATTGAACATGTGGATAGTCAGAGGCTTTTTCCCAGGGCTGAAATAGCTAGCACGAGTGGGATCAGTTTTAAGCTGCTTGGTAGTAGGTACAGAGGTGATGTCAGGGGTAAGTTTTTTATGCAGAGAGTGGTGAGTGCGTGGAATGGGCTGCCAGCAATGGTGGTGGAGGCGGATACAATAGGATCTTTTAAGAGACTCCTGGACAGGTACATGGAGCTCAGAAAAATAGAGGGCTATGGGTAACCCTAGGTAATTTCTAAGGTAAGGACATGTTAGGCACAACTTTGTGGGCTGAAGGGTCTGTATTGTGCTGTAGATTTTCTATGTTTTATGTTCTATGTTCTAAAATGCGAAAGCATGACAACTGTTAATACTCAGAGAGACCCAGGTTTCCCTGAACATGATACATGGGAAGGACCGATAGAAAATGATGCTGGAGAAATTGTAATGGGAGATGAGGAGATGGCAGAGGAACTGAACGAGTATTTTGCATCAGTCTTTACTGAGGAAGACATCAGCAGTATACCGGACACTCAAGGGTGGCAGGGAAGAGAAGTGTGCGCAGTCACAATTACAACAGAGAAAGTACTCAGGAAGCTGAATAGTCTAAAGGTAGATAAATCTCTCGGACCAGATGGAATGCACCCTTGTGTTCTGAAGGAAGTAGCTGTGGAGATTGCGGAGGCATTAGCAATGATCTTTCAAAAGTCAATAGCTTCTGGCATGGTTCCAGAGGACTGGAAGATTGCAAATGTCACTCCTCTATTTAAGAAGGGGGCAAGAAAGCGAAAAGACCTGTTAGCTTGACATCGGTGGTTGGGAAGTTGTTGGAGTCGATTGTCAAGGATGAGGTTACAGAGTACTTGGAGGCATATGACAAGATAGGGAGAATTCAGCATGGCTTCCTTAAAATCCTGCCTGACAAACCTATTGCAATTTTTTGAGGAAATTACCAGTAGGCTAGACAAGGGAGATGCAGTGGATGTTGTGTATTTGGATTTTCAGAAGGCCTTTGACAAGGTGCCACACATGAGGCTGCTAAACAAGAGATGAACCCATGGAATTATGGGAAATTTACATACGTGGATAGGGCATTGGCTGATTGGCAGGAAACAGAGAGTGGGAATAAAGGGATCTTATTCTGGTTGGCTGCCGGTTACCAGTGGTGTCCCATAGGGGTCCGTGTTGGGGCCACTTCTTTTTACGTTGTACATCAACGATTTGGATTTTGGAATAGATGGCTTTGTGGCTAAGTTTGCTGATGATACAAAGGTGGGTGGAGGGGCTGGTAGTGCTAAGGAAACAAAGAGTCTGCAGAGAGACTTGGACAGATTGGAAGAATGGGCAAAGAAGTGGCAAATGAAATACAATGTTGGAAAGTGTATGGTTATGCACTTTGGCAGAAGAAGTAAATGGGCAGACTATTATTTAAATGGGGAGAGAACTCAAAATTCTGAGATGCAACAGGACTTGGGAGTTCTCGTGCAGGATACCCTTAAGGTTAACCTCCAGGTTGAGTAGAAATGAACCTCTACCGGTGAAGAAGGCGAATGCAATGTTGGCATTCATTTCTAGAAGAATAGAGTATAGGAGCAGGGATGTGATGTTGAGGCTCTGTAAGGCACTGGTAAGACCTCACTTGGAGTACTGTGGGCAGTTTTGGGCTCCTTATTTAAGAAAGGATGCGCTGACGTTGGAGAGGGTACAGAGAAGATTCACTAGAACGATTCCGGGAATGAGAGAGTTAACATATGAGGAGAGTTTGTCTGCTCTTGAACTGTATTCCTTAGAGTTTAGAAGAATGAGGGGGGACCTCATAGAAACATTTCGAATGTTGAAAGGCATGGACAGCGTGGATGTGGCAAAATTGTTTCCCATGGCGGGGGAGTCTTGTACGAGAGGGCATGACTTAGGGATTGAAGGGCGCCCATTCAGAACAGAGATGCGAAGAAATTTTTTTAGCCAGAGGGTGGTGAGTCTATGGAATTTGTTGCCACGGGCGGCAGTGGAGGCCAAGTCATTGGGTGTATTTAAGGCAGAGATTGATAGGTATCTGAGTAGCCAGGGCATCAAAGGTTATGGTGAGAAGGCGGGGGAGTGGGACTAAATGGGAGAATGGATCAGCTCATGATAAAATGGCGGAGCAGACTTGATGGGCTGAATGGTCGACTTCTGCTCCTTTGTCTTACGGGCTTAACATGCAAGTTCAGCAAACATTTATGGGTTTGTAGGCATTTCTAGAATAGGATTCCAGGAAAAATGTCTTAATAAAATTATATAGGCACTTGGCAAGACCTCGCTTGGAATATCATACATATGCATGGTCTTCCCATCCCATGGAAGAGTATATCTGCAATATAGAGAGTGCAATGAAGGTTTACTAGATTGATTCATGGGATGAGCAGAAAAATGCAGAGAGTTGTCCTTTGAGGAGAAATTAAGTAAATTTGTGTAGGTAGTTGTCTTGTACACCAGAATTCATCCATTTCAGTAAAACTAGCCATTACATGAGCAACAGCACAACCTACAATGCTTTTAATACAATATACTAGGCACTGCTATGACTTTTGTTCTCAAATGACCTTACACAGCTTTAATCCTTTCAGGACAATTGTGGCTTTAAATCAAACATATTTCTCTCTAACCCTTTTCTGTACATGTCACCTTGGTGATCACTTGAAAGTGCTTGACTCCATATATACAGGCAATCACTCAAGTCGAAATTATTTTGCTAGCTGCCCTTTAACTTTAAATTTTACTTTTTAAACTTTAGAATATAACTCATCCCAGCCACTGTATCAGGGAATATGTTCAAACCATAAGACAATAAGACGTTAAGACATTAAGACATAGGAGCAGAATTAGGTCATTCAGCCCCCTGATTGCCATTCCATCATGACTAGTCCCAGATCCCACGCAACCCCATACACCTGCCATCTTGCCATTTCTTTGATGCCCTGATCAATCAGGAAATGATCAACCTTCACCTTAAATATATGCACGGACTTGGCCTCCACTGCAGCCTGTGGCAGAGCTTTCCACAGATTTACTACTCTCTGGCTAAAAAAATTCCTCCTTACCTCTGTTCTAAAGGGTTTCCCCTCACTTTTGAGACTGTGCTCTCTAGTTCTGGATACCCCCACCACAAGAAGCATCCTCTCCATATCCACCCTATCTAGTCCTTTCAATGTTTGGTTGGTTTCAATGAGATCCCCCTGCATTCTTCTAAATTTCAGTGCGTACAGGCCCAAAGCTGCCGAACACCACTCATATTTTAAGCCCTTCATTCCTGGAATCATCCTTGCGAACCTCCTCTAGACTCTCTCCAATGACAACACATCCTTTCTGAGATATGGTGCCCAAAACTGTTGATAATACTCCAAGTAGGGCCTGACTAGTGTCTTACAAAGGCTCAGCATTAGTTCCTTACTTTTATATTTTATTCCTCTTGAAATAAATGTCAACATTGCATTTGCCTTCTATACCACAGACTCAACCTGTAAATTAACCTCTGGGAGTCTTGCACAAGGACTCCAAAGTCCCTCTTCACCTCTGATGTTTGAACCTTCTCCTCCATTTAGATAATAGTCATCACTATTGTTCCTTTTACCAAAATGCACTCTCATACATATTTCCAACACTGCATTCCATTTGCCAATTTTTTGCCCATTCTTCCAATTTGTCCAAGCCCTGCTGCAATCGCATTGCTTCCCCTCCACCTGTCTTTGTATCATTGCAAACTGTGCCACAAAGCCTTTAATTCCAGTATCTAAGTCACTGACAAACAATATGGAAGCAGTGGTCCCAATACTGACCCCTGAGGGACTCCACTAGTTATCAGCAGCCAACCAGAATAAGCCCCTATTAATCACACTGCTGCCTCCTGCCTGTCAGCTGTACCGCTATCCATGCCAATATCTTTTTTATAACGCCATAGGATTTTATCTTGTTAAGCTGTCTCATGTGTGGCACCTTATCAAATGTCTTCTGAAAATCCAATTAAATGGCATCCACTGCCTCTCCTTTGTCCACCCTTCTTATTACTTCCTCGAAGAACTATGACAGATTTGTTAGGCAAGACTTCCCGTCACAGAAACCACGCTGACTTTGACTTATTTTAACATTAGTCTCCAAATACCTTGAAACCACATCCTTAATAATAGACTCCAACACTTTCCCAACCGCTGAGGTGAGGCAAACTGGCCTATAATATCCTTTCTTTTGCCTTCCTCTCTTCTTAAAGAGTAGAGTGTCATTTGCAATCTTCCGGTCCTCCGGGACCATGCCAGAATCAAGTGATTCTTGAAGGATCTTGACCAATGCATCGGCTATCTTTTCAGCAACCTCTCTCAACACTCTGTGATGTAGTCCATCTGGCCCAGGTGACTTTTCCACCTTGAGACTTATCCACTCCTGCTCCCTGACACTCACGGACAACTGGCACACTGCTAGTGTCTTCCACAGTGAAGACTGATGCAAAGTACCTATTAAGTTCATCTACCATTTCTTTGTCCCACATTACTACCTCACCAGCATTATTTTGCAGTGGTCCAATATCAAGTCTCACTTCCCTTGTATTCTTTATATAACTGAAAAAACTTTTAGTGTCTTGCTTTATATTACGGGATAATTTGCCCTCATATTTCATCTTCTCCCTTCTTATAGTTTTTTTAGTTGCCTTTTGTTGGATTTTAAAAGCTTCCCAAATCATACAATCTCCCACTCACTTTTGTTACCTTATATGCCTTTTCCTTGGCTTTCATCCAGTCCTTAATTTCCTTTGTCAGCCACAGTTGCCTACAGAGAACTTCTTTCTCTTTGGGACATATCTAGCCTGCGCCTTGTGAACTATTCCCAGACTCATCAGCCATCTCTGCTCTGCCGTCGTCCCTGCCAGTATCCACCTCCAATCCACCTGGGCAAGCTCCTCTCTCATGCCTCTGTAATGCCCTTTATTCCTTTGTAATACTGATATATGTGAATTATGCTTCTCTCTCCCAAACTGCATTATGAATTCAATAATATTATGATCACTGTCTCCTAAGGGTTCCTTTATGTTAAGCTCCCTATTAAGATCCGGGTTATTACACAACACCCAATCTGAGATACCCTTTCCCCGAGTAAGCTCATGCACAAGTTGCTCTAAAAAGCCATCTTGTAAGCATTCAACAAATCCCCTCTCTTGAAATCTGACACCAACCTGATTATCCCAAGACCCTTGTGTATTGAAGTTTGCCATTACAATCGTGTCATCACCCTTATTACATGCCTTCTCCAGCTCCCTTTGCAATCTCAACCCCACACCTTAACTACTACTTGCAGGCCTATATATGATTCCCTTGATGGTTTTTTAACCTTGCAATTTCTTAAATCCATCCACAAAGATTCAACATTCTCTGACCCTATGTCACCTCTTTCTAAAGATGTAATTCCATCTTTTGCCAACAAAGCCATATCACTGCCTATGTCTTCCTGCCTGGCCTTTTGATACAAAGTTTATCCTTGGATGTTAAGCGCCCAACTATGGCCTTCTTTCAGCCACGACAGTGATGCCCACAATGTCATACCGACCAATCTCTAATTGTGCCACGAATTCATCCATCTCATTTGAAATGCTATGCGCATTTAAATACAGCAGATTAAGTCCTGCTTTGGTGTCGGTGCTGTGCAATTGCTCAGCAAAAGGAGGTGTAAGACTTTTGAGAAAAAACAGTGACATCAAAAATGAATTCTAAATAACAGTGAAGAACAAATTCAAGGCTCTACAAAACATCATTATTATAGAACAGCAGTAGGAAAACCTCAGAGACAGCATAACACAAGCAGCACAAGAGGAGATTTCCAAACAACAGAAAAAAGCTAAAAAGAAATGGATGACAGAAGAAATTCTGAATCTTATGGAAAAAAAGAAGAAAATGTGAAGAAAGCGAAAAAGCCTACGTATCCTTGCATGCACAGATAACAACCAAGTGCAAGGAAGCAAAAGAAAAGTGGCTTAAGGACAAATGTGAGTTAATAGAACAATTGCAGAAGACCAACAACAGCAAATGTATGCACGACGAGATCAAAGACGTCACAAATCGGAAGAAAAGCAGGGCAACAACAGGATGTATAAAAGCAAAAGACGGATCTACAATTATGGAAAAAGGAAAAATAATGCAAAGATGGTCAGAACACATCAAAGACCTATATGACGACAAAGACCAGGAGGACAACTTTGATATTGGCAACAACAACGAGAGCCCAGCAATACTGAAAGAAGAAGTGGAACATGCTATGAAGAAAATGTGAAAGGGGAAATCATCAGGACCAGATAACATTCTGGTTGAACTGTATGAAGCGCTAGAAGATTTGGTGTAGAGAAACTAACAATCTTATTGAATAGAATATACAACAGTGACAAAGCACCAGAAGGTCTTTTAAAGACAGTATTCATTGCACTGCCAAAGAAACCAGATGCAACAGAGTGTGGACAACACAGAACAATTAGTTTAATGAGCCACCTCTTAAAAATTCTACTTCGAATCATCATGCTCAGACTAAAAAACAAAATTAAACCAGAGATCAGTGAAGAACAGTGCGGCTTTGTCAAAAGCAAGGGAACATCAAACGCCACTTATATTCTCAGGAATATTATCGAAAGGTCAATAGAAGTACAACAAAACCTATACTTCTGTTTCATTGACTACACAAAAGCCTTTGACACAGTGAAACCCCAAGTCATCATGAAAATGCTTAACGATATTAATATCGATGGAAAAGATCTAAGAATAATCAGGAATTTCTAATGGCAACAAAGTGCAGCCATACGGATAGACAACGAGATTGGTGAATATCAGCCAATAAAGTGAGGGGTCAGACAGGGTTGTGTTCTATCACCAGACCTGTTCTCCCTGTACAGTGAAAACATCATGAGAACCATACAAGACCTACCTGGAATAAGTATAGGAGGATACAATGTCAACAACCTCCGCTGTGTGGATGATACAGTACTGATAACAAACAGTGAAATAAATTTACAGAAACTAGTATCTACCATCAACACAGAGGGCGAAAGACTTGGCCTAATCTTAAACAAAAAGAAAACTGAAGTAATGGTAATATCAAAGAAACCTGATATCCCAAACTGTAGGATCGTATTGGGAAATGAAACCCTGAAACAAGTTCACAACTTCAAGTATCTTGGATCATGAGTAACATCTGATGGTAAATGCGAAACAGACATAAAAGCAAGAATAGCAATGGCAAGAACAGCATTTACAGAAATGAGAAACATCCTAATGAACAAGAAAATAGCAATTGACATCCGCCTTAGAACTCTCAGCTGCAACATTCTTCCTATATTGATGTATGGCTGTGAGTCATAGACCATCACAAATGCAATGGAAAACAGAATCAATGAAGCAGAGATGTGGTTCCTCAGAAGAATGCTATGCATATCATATATAGACAGAATAACCAACAAAGAAGTTCTACAGAGAACAAAAACAAAAAGTACATTACCTTAAAAAATCAGAAAACAACAATCAAAATTCTTTGGACACATCATGCGAAGAGAGACATTAGAACATTTAGTGACAACTGGAAAGCTGGAATGTAAAAGAAGCAGAGGCAGACAGAGAATGAAAATGATGGATGGAATAACATCATGGTTAGAAACAGGCGAGGCAACAACTACAATTCGAAGGGTCAGGGACCGCTATGGATGGAGAGACATGATCACCCACGCTGAACGGCAAGGCACCTGAATGTAAGTCCTGCATTCTTTGCGCTTTTGAATTTTGCCTCTGTGGTACAATTTAACTCTTTGCTCTGTCTGCATTTGTACCCAATCATTGGCTTGTCCTTCCTTACATTTATGTTACACCTATCATTTAGCTGTCAACCTGCTGGCTCATCCTCAGTTCTATTGTACTGATTCACTCCCCCAAAAATCTTCTCCCATTAGGAAATTAAACCACAGTCTCCCACATGACAGGTAGGGATACTAATCACTATACTAACAAAGAAAGGCCCCAGACTAGTGCAACTTCTCTCGACCTTCCCTTCCTGAAGTCTACGATCAATTTCTTGGTCTTGCTGAAGTTGAGTGTGAGGTTCTTGTAGCAACGCCATTCAACAAACAATCTATCATACTTCTGCATACCATTGATTCAAACATTTTTCTACTACTAACATCAGTATTTCTTCTACTTAGCACATAAACCAACTTCCCCGACTTTGACTCTGCCTACATTTCCCACTGCTTCAGGAAAGCAACCAGCATTATCAAAGACCACTCCACCCTGGTCATTTCCTCTTCCCCAACCTTCGATTGGGTCTGAGAACACATACAACCAGGCTCAGGATCAGCTTCTATCCCACTGGTATCAGACTCTTGAATGAACTTCTCATACATTAAACCTGAACTCTGGATCTCACAATCTACCTCATCATAGCCCTTCCGCTTTGAGTACCTGCCCCCCACAATTTCACTGGACTCAGTACTCTACTTTTCTTTTCCTTTTCTTCTACCTTGATGTACTGAAGTATGGAATGATCTGTCCGATACATGCAAACAAAAGCTTTACATTGTATCTTGTTACATGTGACAACAATAACCCAATTACTATTTTCTCTCTTATATTGTGGGTTTACATTTACTCATTTTCAATCTGAATAAAATGTAAAGGAGTTAATAGGAGGTTTAGAACATAACAGGAGTGCAACCATTGAGTGAAGTCCATTAGGCTCATACTAATTCCCTGAGGTCAAAGGATAAAGTGCCTGCTCAGTCTTTTTTTTGTCACATATTAAATAGAAGAAATCCTAAAATGGAGCAATACTCTATAGTGGTGAAGTGACTAAGGCTGATAACGTCTAATGCAGCAACACAAGGTACTTTCTGAGATGAGAAGCTGGAAACATTAAGCCTTCATTGACCATTTGGATTGCTATGCATTTAAAGCCACTGATTGATTAAGGTACAACAGAAAAATATTCAGATACTTATCCCTCTTTTCCCTTCCCTAAATCTGTTGTGGTGGAACTTTTCACAAGATGATTTCATGTAGTACTATGATAAATGTTATACTTACGCAATTAAAACTATAAAATATATCTTCTGTTTAATCATTTTATTCACAATTAAATTTTAAATCTTTTTTTAATTAAAATTCACATCACCATCTTTCTAAAATAGTAAAGTGTATAGAAATCCCATATATCAGTTTATATTGGCAAGTCAGATCTTATGACTTCATTACTCTACAAAATACATATCACAAATATACAATGTAATCCTGGTACTTTTAAAAAAGATCTGCATTGAAAGCTGTTTGTTCCTCATTCTTCTCCTTTTAAAACTGCAAGCCAATTTTCATGAACAAATCTTTCTGCAGGTGTTTTGAGTTTTGTACTCATCTTATTTAAATTGAAACAATCGATAATCACACTTTTTTTAAATTTGAGAACATTGGTTGATGCTGTGTTTTAATACAACTTCTACTGCCCTGCAGAAAATGGCATTGTTATCTTTTCTTCCACTTGCGGAAAATGTGAATGTTGCATCTCAATGTGATACACAAAGGAGCTGAAGGTACTTAGTGGGCCAGGCAGCAGGTACGGAGGAAAATGGACAATGCATATTTCGGATCAGGATCCTTCACTGGGACTGGAAAGAAAGCCAGGAGATAACTAGTATAAAAGGAGTTGGGGTGGTGCAGCAAGAGCTGGTGGGTTATTTGTGAATCCCCAGTTGAGAGGGGCAAAATAGGCAGAAGCCAGAATAAGAAGATGGGGTGAGAGCTTCATTCCCCCTTGCCCACCCACCAGCCTTCCTGCTCACCTGGTTTCACACATTACCTGCCAGCTTGTATTCATTCCCCTCCCCTCCCTGCCTTCTTCCCCCTTTATTTTCAGTCCTGATGAAGGGCCTTGGCTCAAAACATAACAGCCTCATAGATGCTGCCTGACATGGAGTTCCTTCAGCATCTTCTGCAATGGAATTATAAAGGCTGAACATGGCTGGTTGGGAGGACAGAACAGAGGTTCTAGATGGAGTGAACTCTCAATATGTAACAGGTCTCATCTGAGATGTCCTCCTCTTTCAAGAAATGAGGATGCCCCCTTCCCATTGCTATCAATGGAGCCTTCACCTGCAGTTCTATTTCCTGTACATTTGCACTTGCCCCAAACTCCCGGATATAATAGGGATAGGGCTCCCCTTGTCCTTATTTGCCACCACACGAACCTATGCATCCTATACACTATTCTCCACAACCTCCACTATCTCCAATGCAATCTCACACCAGGTACACCTTCCTCTTGATTTCCATCTCCGCCTTCTGCTGGAATCTCTGTCATTGTGACTCCCAAGTCACTACTTTCTCCCCACCTATCTCGCTCCAGACACTAAATCCTGCCACCGCACAAAATGTCGATCTCTAGCTTTGTTGTATTTCAATGATATTTTGGTCAGAAAAATGGCAGAAACATTTTGGTGTTTGTGAGGGTATCACTGTAAGAAGATGGACGTTGTTGGTAACTGAATTATTTGACAGTGGTCCAAGTTCAATATGTGATGGAGATTCACTGTCCAGGGCCCAGTGGGTCTTTTTGCCAAGCTCAGCTTTCAAGCACAGTATCTAAATCTTCTAGTACTGAAAGAGTTATTCTTGAATAACCAATATTCCATGCTCAGCTTTTTGTCATAAACAAGAACCAGTCTTAATGTTAATTGCAAGCAATAATCAGTCTAATGTTAAAAGGACAGCTTTGCAAACAAATAGCACTGTCTATAGAGTACAGTGAACTGAAGCAGCAGAGATGTGGTTTTTGAGGAGGATGCAAAGAATATCATGGACAAAATGAATATCTAATGAGGATGTCATGAACAGAGCAAACACAAAAAGAGAAATAATGTATGCGATCATGAAAAAGCAACATGACTTCATTGGACATGTGATTAGAAAAGAGGAGTTAGAATGCACGGTAATTATGGGAAAGACTGAATGGAAGAAAGCAAGAGGAAAGCAAAGACAAATGATGATGGAGACAGCAGCCAGAGAACTGGAAATGAATACCAATGAATTGATCCACTTGACCCGAAACAGGAGTGTGTGGGCCATGGCAGTCAAAGCTCAAACTGGGCATGGCACCTGATGATGATGATAATAAAGCACAGGCCCTTGGCCAACACACTGACATGGCTATTCAAGAGGTGCCATGTAGGACAATGTGGCTACGAAGGTTAGGCCTGCATCAAACCAGATAACACTGGCTAAGTTAACTAGTTCATGGGATCTTGCTGATTTTATCACTTAGCACATCAATAGTTGGCAGATTTCTGTATTCACAGAGTCAGGAACGGCATTAGTTTTGGGTGCCTGGGATCTCTGCCCCAGAAGCCTTAGACTGTCTGTGTGAATTTCCCAGCAAAGGTATCTGAAAAAAAAATCATATGTATGTGACATCACCACGTAGCAAAAAAAGGAATATAAATGTAAGAGAGCAGTTAGGCTTGTTAGGAATGGTCAGGAAATGACAGAGGAACAACAGAAAGATGGGGTGACTGGAATCCTTTCCTCTGCCTACGATTTCTGTGATGGACAACTCGTTTGTCTGCACCTCATTGGTGTGTCTTTTTAGTTTACAGGAATCGTACCTATATTTTGGAAATCCTTTGTGTTTTAGAAATCGTTTTTAATTTGGAAATCTTCTATAAGGTTGAAATTGTTTGTGAGTTCTAAATGTATTTTAAAAATTGTGTTTAAATTTAAACAAGTATCCCTAAAAGTAAATGAAATGTGTTTAAACTACTTCACCAGCTAAAAGTATCTCCTCCTTGGTATGGAGGGGGTACCCACTGCTCTCATGATGGAGGATAAACAAGTAAGTGATCTAGCCTTCGAAGAGAAGGTGGCTGCAGTATAACCTCCCTTTGGTGAGGATACATGTAGCTATCTACAGTATATCAGACAGGGCTTAAGATCTCCATTTGAGTTCAGAACTTCATGGACAGCAAACCCAATTGTATCACACAATAACACCTTGGGAAATCTGGACACTGACAGGGTACTCAAAGCAACATGGCCTAAATTTCCTTAAAATTCCCAGAGAAGGATTGAAAGAGAACAACTGTATCTCATCAAGTCTCAACCTGGAAATCACCCTGGGTGGCAAGCTCTAGGTCAAGTTCCAGAGAGAGTTGAACCAACTCGTGTTTTACTCTGGGTAAAGATACCAAGTTTCAAATGGATTCATATTCAGATTCAGGTTTATTTATCACAGGTACATCGAAACGTACAGTGAACAACCAACAGATCCAAGGATGTGCTGGGGGCAGCCCACAAGCTTCATAGCAGACCCTCTGTGCTTGGCAAAACAACACAAACAGCAACAGCAACAAAACAAAACAAGACAACAGCAAAACAAACCCCTTTCCCACTCTCCCACACACAAACACTGAAAAATACAGTTACATAAACAAATTTTAAGCCTGTTTTCAACATTTGTCAAATCTCACCAATATTCTTGAACATTTAAAAAATGTAGTGTCATTGACATTCTACTGTATAAACTCATGCCTCCCAACCTCCCTTCTACCTCAGTTTATAAAGAACATCAACACATCTACACTACCTCATAAATGATTGGAAACCTTTGCAGCAAATTTGCAATGCAAGGGTAAAGGCAAAATTCAACTGCAGCAGAACGTATTCTATTATTAGCAATTAGTTCATAAGCAGCTCAAACTGTAAAAGGCAAGGGCTGGCTTGTCAGCTCTCAGCCACGTGAGTTATTCCCTCACAGGAGTGGGATGTAATCATTCATTATACAAAGATCCAAATTGCTTTTATAATAAACAAGAAAGGGAGCCAAAAGCAGTATAATATACCAATATATTTGCTTTCTCAATGCAGGTGTTGCCCTTTGCCATCCTAAAGCTTAGCACCCATGTCGCTATTACAGAGCGGTTAGCGTGCCGCCAATACGGTGCCAGTGATCACCAATCATGGTCCAGTTCCTGCTGCCATCTGTAAGGAGTTTGTACATTTTATCTGTGACCGTGTGGATTTCCTCTGGGTGCTCCTGTTTCCTACCACTATCCAAAGACGTACAGTTACAGTTATCAAACTGGGGACCTGCTACGTTGGCACCAGAAGCGTAACACAGCTGATCTGATTTCACACAAATGTCGCACTGTATGCTTCGATGTTTTGATGCACATGTGGCAAAGCGAATCTTTATCTTTTATCTAGTGTACTAACAAGTTGAGAGCAATCACAAAGCAAAGACAGTAGTGTAAAACCTCACATGGTCATTTTATAAATTATTTTTTCTGAATATATAAATGTACTGTTCGTCCTGAACATGCCCATGTAACAGCTGTGATAAAGACACCCTATTAAATGTTAGCCATGAGGAATGAACTTATTAAATAGGGGATAAAGGATAATAATTTACAGCTTGATGATTTAGGCTCCCAGGAGCTCCGAGATCCTATGAGGCAGGATGATAGACGGAGACTGCGGTGAAGTGACTACGCTCCCCAGACCCATCAACATCTATCGCTGGGTTATTAAACTGCACTTGGGGTTGCTACAGCATTAATCGCTCAACGCTGAAAACTCAGCTGTTTTTAAAATCTCACAAGGGACCAGGAAATCCCATCTTTCTTTTGAAAGATTAGTCTGAACACCTGAAAACTGTTGTCTGCCTAAGAAAAGAAACAAGTTTGGGGAAACAGCCAGAGGTTTGCTGAAGTGAAAAATCGAAAAAATTGCACATGGCTTCCAGGGGTCCTTTGACTGCCAATTAAAACGAGCATTTGTACTTTTCCTCTTATAATTGCTATCCTCTTCCAATACAGTGCTGCTTGAGAAGTCAGAGCCTGCTGTGACCTCATGTCAGAGCATTATGGCTTTTATCACTCTTCATTAAGCTATTTGGGTGGTTAAAAATATAAACCTTAGGCTCAACTATCTATTGTAGTAGTTTACTATTTTTCAAAATTCAGACTAATTATGTATGCGCGTTATGCTCTCATTTCCAAGGGATTTTGCCTTAGAATTTTGTTTTAGATTCAAAGATTCAAAATACATTTATTATCAAAGTATGTATGCAGTACACAACCCTGAGATTCATCTTCCCCACCGACAGCCACGAAATAAAGAAAACTATGGAACCCATTCAAAGAAAAACATCAACATCTCTCCGCCGAGGAAAAAAACAATTCATGCCAATGGCAACAAAAAATGAGCAAAAAACACAGGGTATAAAAAACAAATTTGAAGGAGTCCAGGCATATTCAGTCCAGCTAGTTGTTTGTTATCTGCAGGCCACCCCAATCCAAAATAGCAAAACAAAACGTGCAACTAGAGACCAGAAACACATCATAATGTGAAATACAAAGTTCAATCCACAAGCTCCGTTGATTAAACTTTTCTCAAGACTCAGAACTCCGGCACCCCTCCAACAGCATTGAGGGAGATGGAGACCATCAGAACGCAGGGATCTTCTTCTGGGTAGTGAACAAGGCCATCACAGACACCTTCCTTCAACACTAGGGAGCGAGGAAAGCTGCCACATGCAAGCACCTTGCTTTGTCAGCAGTGAGCAAGAGGCTGGTAGATGGCGTCGAACACCCCCTCGCCTCGATGATTTCAATCTTTCACAGCACTTTCATCAGCAAGACCAACGAGAAATGAAGTCGATCATGGACTCGTAACTTGTCTCCGGTCTTCTTGGCCTCGAGGCCACATGCCTCATGGAACACCCTCGGAGACAGAAAAGTTTAGGATCATTCGACTGGCCTGAAAACACTATACCAAAATGTAGATCACAGACTCCTACAGAAGCAGAACTGCATTTGAAAGAAAAAGAAGATGTAAAAGAAATGAAAGAAGTAGTTTCATTAACCATCTAGAGGCTGCATTGTTCACTGGTGCCATTATCCAATTGAAAATAATGGGGATATGATAACAACCATTGCCAGATTATTTGTTCCACTCTGGAAGTTCATACAAGCTCTTTGGGCATCAATCATCCCTATTCTCTTGACCTCAACAACAGAATGTGCGTGATCATCTGTGTCCCTATATATCACGCTGCAAAAGAAATCGGATCATATTGTACTAAAGGAACCTATCACTGGGCATTCCTAGAACAACAGAGTATTCACTGTTCCTGACAAACAGCTTACCAGGCAACATTTGGTACTGACCTTCAACAAATGCACACTCTATGTTCCCCTACCGGATTCACATTCCCATGATCAACCGAAAACCAGGCTACAAGCCACAGTCTGCTGCCACACCACCCAATATCCATGGCCCCTTCACCATCCAGAAGTTTGTCCTAGATTCCCCAATCCATCCTGCTTCCACTCCCTCTCCTGCCCTCCAACTGCTAATCTATGACTAATTGGTGCCTATGGTCTGTGGCCATCCTGAACATGGCCTCAGAAGGGAGAAAAGTGTGGTACATTATATAAAACACTCACTCAGTTGCTTCCAATGACTTGGACCCTGAGAACAATGGAAGGATACAACAGCTGGAAGAGTGGAGGGAGATGGTCCGGTTGGCATGGTGACCAATAGCACCTCATACTATGGCAATCAGGCCCACATAATAGGATGCATCAGAGATACTACACAATGCAGTGAACTTGTTCTCTGAGCTTTTCAACTGCATTTTTCCCCAAACAATGGAAACCACATGGCACCAGGATTATTTTATGATTCAAAGGTCAAAGGTGGGTCAGCTGGGTTAAACACCTTTGGGATGTTCATTAACTAATATCTTCATAAATATAATTAACATCAGCATTTTTTAAAATCAGGATGAAGTCAGGCTAGGCAGTAAACCAAGTCCACTGAAGAAGGTGACTCCACAAGGGAAGACACCAATGAATCTGTTGGTCTGCTCATTCTTTATATGTACTGTACACCTCTAAAGTTGTCCTTTCTCCTTTTCCGGATATCTCTGGTCCATATATTTGATGGATAAGCCCAGTTCTTCACAGGAAAAGCCCTCTCCAATATTGAGCACAGCTACAAAGAGCGCTGCCACAAGATAGGACCCCCATCGTCTAGGCCATGCTCTCTTCTTGCTGCCATCATCAGGAAGGAAGTATAGGAGCCTTAGATCTCATTCCGCCAATTTTAGGATAAGTTATTACCCTTCAACCATCAGGCTCTTAAACCAGTGTGGGCAGCTTCAGTCACCACAATATTGAACTGATAACTAAACACAACATGTGGACTCACTTTCAAGTACTTTACAGCTCATGTTCTCAGTATTGTTTATTTATTTATTTGTTTGTTTATTCATTCATTATTATTTGCTTTCTTTGTATTTGCACAGTCTGTCTTCTATTTGTATATCGGTTGGTTGATGGTCTTTGTGCAGAGTTTTACATTGACTCTGTTGTATTTCATGGTACTACTGTGATTGCCTGCCAGAAAATGAATCTCAGGCTGGTACATAATGACGTATATCTAATTTGATAATAGATTTATTTTGAACTTTGGTGAGTCTCTGACCTTGCATTTTATCCAGTGGTATTAAACTCACTTATTGAATTGGATTTCCAGTAGGGTCACTGTATTTCACCCCAATCACTAAAATTCCTGTCCTGCCAGCCTTCCACTGTAGAAGGCTGCACAAGAATAAAATTAAGAATTGATCCAAAAGTGGTACAGCCACAGCATATCCAAGCCCAACTCAAACCTTTGTACTTAAAATATTTTTCCATATACAACCGAATTCCACCCAAACTGGAAGCATGTGCATAAAAACAGAAAAGTAGAATCAGAATCAGTTTTGTTATCACTGGTGTTTATTTGTTCATTAGCAGCAGCAGTACAATGCAATACATGTGAAATCCCTTTGTACCGAGCGTCTCTGGAAATACGGCTGGTTAGTCCCCGCTAACAAGCCAATGGACTCAGTGGTGAGAAAATCACCTTCCTTGAATTCAATATGTCTCGGGTCAATATGAGTTGGGTCCCACCAGACCGGGAGAGATGGGAAGTTTTGACCACCCACACGCCAATCTGAGCGAATATGGTGTAAATACTGCCCCCATGCAATTAGCTGT
The DNA here is from genome assembly GCF_963921235.1 of Mobula hypostoma. Taxonomy (NCBI): domain Eukaryota; kingdom Metazoa; phylum Chordata; class Chondrichthyes; order Myliobatiformes; family Myliobatidae; genus Mobula; species Mobula hypostoma. Next base: position 156,378,757 of record NC_086102.1, on the reverse strand, counting down.
CAGCAAGAAATAACAGATCATAAACTGCGTACAATTATAAAAATAGTATATTTACAAATTTCAGCTTTATTGAATAGTTAGCAGGAAAAAGAAAAGAAAAAAAACAAAAAGGGCCTGTTACAGTCCAAATGTGCATGTAAGATGGAGCTCATCTTACAGTTGTTTTCACTCATGTGCTGGACCCACGGCCTACGCGAAAGCACACACAACATTCTGAATGTCGTTTGAAATCCATCACGAACAAATGGGCTCCCCCACGGGAGTATTGGTCCTTCCTCATTGAAGCCATTCATCTGCACAAAGCGCCTTGTGCAACAGGGACGGCATCTTCAGTCATCGTCCTTCCTGTCTTCTCCCAGCTTCCACCTAAAAGACCTCGACCAGTGTCCGTCACAAAAATTTCTCCACCCAGCATTCTCTAGAACCTTCTCCCAATTCCACCGTTCTGATTGGCTGACACAACATTCCTAAGTTGAATAACATAGCTGTTTACCTTTAGCTCAAAGCCAAACATACTAAAAGCAGGCAGACTGCTCTTACAGAACTACTAAAATTAAATGCCTATAGCACAGCAGTAAAAATCTTCACCAGGGCAACATGATAACATAGAAAGAAAAAAAAAAGGGAATGAATTAAAGTAATTCTATATATAATATATATAGAATAATATATATAAAGAAAAAGTAAGGTTCATAGGTTCAATGTCCATTTAAGAATCATATGGCAGAGGGGAAGAAGCTATACTTGAATCGCTGAGTGTCTGCCTTCAAGCTTCTGTACTTCCTTCCTGTCAGTAACAATGAGAAGAGGGCGTGCCCTGGGTGATGGGGGTCCTTAGTAATGGATTCACCTTTCTGAGGCCCTGCTTCTTGAAGATATCTTGGATACTACGGAGGTTAATATCCAAGATGGAGCTGACTAATTTTACAACTTTCTGTAGCTTCTATTGATCATGTGCAGTAGCCCTCATTCATACCAGACAGTGATGCAGCCTGTCAGAATACTCTCCATGGTACATCCATAGAAGTTTTTGAGTGTTTTAAGTGACAAACCAAATCTCTTCAAACTCCTAATGAAATATAGTTGCTGTCTTGCCTTCTTTATAGCTGCATTGAAATGTTGGGACCAGGTTAGGTCCTCAGAGATCTTGACACCCAAGAACTTGAAATTGCTCACTCTTTCCAATTCTGATCCTTCAATGAGGATTGGTTCATCTTCCTGTGTCTTACCCTTCCTAAAATCCACAATCAGCTCTTTCGTCTTACTGACGTTGAGTGCCAGGTTGTTGCTGCGACACCACTCCACTAGTCGGCATATCTCACTCCTGTACGCCCTCTCATCACCATCTGAGACTCTACCAACAAAAAATGTAGATTTACTATGCTGTGAATATATTGCTTTGAGTTCAGAATTTACTTAAAAATCATTACCAATTATTTACTCTGAATAAAAAACTATAACAGATTGATGTTATATGAATCAAACCAACTCAAACTCAAGTGTTCCATCACAATAAAATACTTACATTATAAGCACCTGAGTACAATACTTATAATCAGGTCCTGTCAGAATCAGGCTGTACAGCCATGTTCTAATCCTCCAATGAAGTGGTAGGCAAGGAATTTTCAATCCCATCCCATTTGTAGTTTGTAAATGGCAGCAGTTTCTGTGCACTTTAACCCAAGCAATAAAAACCTTATAGCACGTTGATCATTTTGTGATTCAAAGACCAGAGGTGGGTCAACTTGGATTAAACACTACCTTTTAGATCAGGGGTTCCCAACCTGGGGTCAACAGACATGGTAAGGCTCCATGGCATAAAAAAAGGTTGTGAACCTCCGTTTTAGAGTGTTCATTAACTACTATCTTCATCTTAACATTAACATCTTAATTATATTTACCAGGACGAAGTCAGGTAATAAATTTGTTCTTTAAACTTTAAAACCAAAGTAGCCTTCAGTTGTAATATTATTGTAAATTGTCAAATGTATAAAATATGAATATTGATCACCCTTTTAAAGAGGGAATGGATTAACTGATAGAAATAGTATCATTAAAACTACGATGTAATTTATGATTACTTCAAGCCCATAAAACTGAAATCCTATTTAATTTTCTAGCCACCAGAGCACGATCATTTTCCTGCACATGATTCACAACAGTAGAAATAATGGAACTCCAATTTTGTGCTTAAATATCAAAGCATTATGACATTATGAAAAGGCACTGACATTTAAAATTAAGTAGAAATGGTTGCTCCATGAAAGATGAAAAACATTCCACCTTTGATAAGTTGAAAAAGCAAACATGACCGAGCTTATGATCTCTGTGCTATTTCATTAGGTTTGAGGCATGAGATAATGATGAGAACTCATACTTCTGTCACGCATCAGCCAGCAAAAAAATATTCTCAAACAGGCTCCTCTCAATCTAGATTATCCAATTAAGATCTGATCTTGATCAGTGCCTTGGGATATTATTTAGTGGGCAGGAGTCTGTCCTTAAGAAAGTTGAAAATATTATTTATAAAAAGAACTGATTGAACCGTATATGTTAATCAATGTAGCTCTCTAACTGTCCTGAAACCTACTAATAAGTATTTGTACATAAAGTGCAACAGCAATAGCACAAAATGGCATAAGGTTGGGATGTATCATTATAATTAATTGTTTTATTAAGACTATTTTTTATCATTAAGTTTGTGACATTAAGTTTCAACTGTATAAAATTCATCCTGGTTATTCGTATTAAACATACAATATACAGTATGTCGTAAACTACCTCTCAAATACGATATGGGATTGATTCACTTCACTAATATTAATCATAACAAATAAGGGGAAAATACACTGACTTCGCAAGATAGTTCACTTTCTAAAGAAAATAGATAGCGTTCTCACCCAGGTTAGAGTAACATGACATTGTGGCGACCCACTTTCTGGCACCCACGAACCGGCTCACGAAACAGCGCGCGCAGGCAGAGGGCCGGCAGCAAAAAGGGCGCCAGGCCATCTTCACCAGCAGGGGGAAAATCCCGCGCGCAGAAAGGGTCTGGGAATATGCATTCCCCACAGTAGTCCCGCCCAGGGAGGGCGGGAACGGGAAGGCTTTAAAGCGGGCCGCGAAGTTTGAATAAATCTCTTTCATCGCAACTCTAACTCACCGACTCCGTGTGGTTATTCTAACGCTGTGTGTAGCACATCGCTACAATTGGTGACCCCGACGGCCCAAACGATATTTGGACCAGAGATGACCGACGCTGCATCTGTTCACGCAGTTTCGTTAAAACTGCCAAGCTTCTGGACGCTGCGACCCCATTTATGGTTCGAACAAGCAGAAGCACAATTCCACATTCGGCAGATAACCTCGGAGTCCACTCGCTACTACTACGTGCTGAGCTCCCTCGACCAGGAGACTGCTGCACAAGTTGAGGAGTTTATACAGTCTCCCCCGGAGGACGGCAAATACACAGCATTCAAAGCCCTGCTCATAAGGACTTTCGGACTCTCACGGCGCGAACGAGCACACCGCTTAATGCACCTGGATGGTTTGGGAGACAGGCCGCCGTCAGCATTAATGAACGAGATGCTGGCCCTGGCTGAAGGACACAAACCCTGCCTCATGTTTGAGCAGGCGTTCCTAGAGCAACTGCCCGAGGACATATGCCTGCTGCTGTCCGACGCAGATTTCAGCAACCCCCGGGAGGTGGCGGCCCGAGCAGATGTGCTGTGGAATGCCAGGAAAGAGAGAGGGGCATCCGTCGCACAGATCACCAAGCCGCGTGTCCAACGACAGACCAGACCAGGCCCGGCAGCAGAGCCTACAAAACCCAGCGACGAGAGTGAGGAGCCCAATGAACAATGGTGTTTCTACCACCAGCGGTGGGGCACGGAGGCCCGCCGCTGCAGACCGCCCTGCAATTTCCCGGGAAACGCCGGGGCCAGCCGCCGCTGATGGCTACGGCGGCTAGCCATCAGGACAGCCTCCTGTACGTCTGGGACAAGCAGTCAGGACGCCGCTTTTTGGTCGACACCGGAGCGGAGATCAGCGTCTTACCTCCAACGAGTTACGACACCCGCAACAGAGAACCGGGACCCACCCTGAGGGCCGCTAATGGCAGCACAATACGAACCTACGGCACCTGCACGGCGCTGCTACAGTTCAGCTCCAGCCGGTTCACGTGGGACTTCACACTGGCCGCCGTGGCCCAACCACTGCTGGGGGCAGATTTTCTACGAGCCCACAGCCTGCTGGTCGACTTGCAAGGGAAGCGATTAGTCCACGCCAAGACTTTTCAAACGTTCTCCCTGGGTGAAGCACAGTTGCCAGCCCCACACCTGGACTCCATCACGCTGTCCGACGATGAATTCACCAGGGTCCTGGCGGATTTCCCATCAGTACTGACACCGCAGTTCATGGCAGCCATGCCCAGACACGGAGTACAGCACCACATCCTGACCCAGGGACCACCCCTCCACGCCCGTGCTCGAAGGCTTCCCCCAGACAAGCTCCGACTGACGAAGGAGGAGTTCAAGAAGATGGAGGAATTAGGGATCATACGACGGTCCGACAGCCCATGGGCCTCCCCCCTTCACATGGTGCCCAAGGCAACGGGGGGCTGGAGACCATGCGGTGACTACCGCAGACTGAACGAGGCTACAACGCCAGACCGCTACCCTGTGCCGCACATTCAAGACTTCGCAGCAAACCTACACGGCACAAGGATCTTTTCCAAGGTAGACCTCATCCGGGGATACCATCAAATCCCTGTACATCCGGACGACATCCCCAAAACAGCACTTACCACCCCGTTCGGACTTTTCGAATTCCTCCGAATGCCGTTTGGTCTAAAGAATGCCGCACAGACTTTCCAGCGGCTAATGGACATGGTGGGATGCGACCTGGACTTTGCATTCATCTATTTGGACGACATCCTCATAGCCAGCAGTAGTCAGCTGGAGCATCTGTCCCACCTCCGCCAGCTCTACTCCCGCCTGAGTGAATTCGGCCTTACAATCAATCCAGCCAAATGCCAGTTCGGACTCGACACCATCGACTTCCTGGGCCACAGGATTACTAAAGACGGGGCAACCCCACTGCCCGCCAAGGTAGACGCGGTCCGCCACTTCCCCCGACCCAACACAATCAAAGGCTTGCAGGAATTCGTGGGTATGGTGAATTTCTACCACCGTTTCCTCCCCTCAGCAGCCCGAACCATGCGCCCCTTGTTCACTCTAATGTCGGGTAAGGGCAAGGACATTACCTGGAACGAAGAGGCCGCAACCGCTTTCGTTAAAACCAAAGAAGCCTTGGCAAACGCCGCGATGCTAGTGCACCCCAGAACGGACGTTCCTACTGCCCTCACGGTGGATGCATCCAACACAGCAGTCGGTGGAGTGCTAGAACAACTCATCGAGGGTCGCTGGCAACCCCTGGCGTTCTTCAGCAAACACCTACGACCACCCAAACTCAAATACAGTGCTTTCGACAGGGAGCTATTGGTACTATACCTGGCAATCCGGCATTTCAGGTACTTTTTAGAAGGTAGGCCCTTCACCGCGTTCACAGACCACAAACCACTTACCTTTGCGTTCACTAAGGTGTCCGACCCCTGGTCGTCCCGCCAGCAGCGACATCTGTCCTACATCTCCGAGTACACGACGGACATCCGGCATGTCTCTGGAAAGAACAATGTCGTGGCAGTCGCACTTTCCAGACCTACCATACAGGCCCTGTCCCAGGGGGTGGACTATGCAGCGCCGGCAGAGGCACAGCAGGCAGATGCTGAGATCCCCAGTTACAGGACTGCAGTCTCCGGTTTGCAGCTCCAAGACCTCCCCGTAGGCCCAGGTGAGAGGACCCTACTGTGTGACGTAGCTACCGGCCAACCCCGTCCCGTTGTCCCAGCAGCCTGGCGCCGGCGGGTGTTCGAATCCATTCACAACTTAGCGCACCCCTCCATCAGGACAACCGTCCGGCTGGTCTCCAACAGGTTCGTGTGGCATGGACTTCGTAAACAGGTCAGTGAATGGGCCAAAACGTGTATGCAGTGCCAAACGGCCAAGGTGCAGCGGCACACCAAGGCTCCGACACAGCGGTTCGAACCCACCCGCCGGAGGTTCGACCACATCCATGTGGATATCGTGGGGCCCCTGCCAGTGTCACGAGGAGCGCGGTACCTCCTAACTATGATAGACTGGTTCACCAGATGGCCAGAGGCAGTCCCGCTCAGCGACACCACCTCCGAATCCTGCGCCCGAGCACTGATCGCAACCTGGGTAGCCCGCTTCGGGGTACCGGCCCACATTACCTCCGACAGGGGCGCCCAGTTCACCTCCAGCCTGTGGTCGGCTATGGCCAGACTTTTAGGAACACAGCTACACCACACAACTGCCTACCACCCACAGTCGAACGGACTAGTGGAGCGCTTCCACCGTCACCTGAAATCAGCTCTCATGGCCTGCCTGGAGGGGCCTAACTGGGTGGACGAACTTCCCTGGGTCCTGCTCAGAATCTGCACGGCGCCCAAAGAGGATCTACACACCTCGTCGGCCGAGTTGGTGTACGGTGTGCCCCTGGTCGTCCCAGGAGAGTTCATACCAGCCCCAAGGGGGCAAGAGGAAGAACCCACAGCAGTCCTGGACAGACTACGGGAGAGGCTCGGTAACCTGGCCCCCATACCCACTTCACAGCACGGACAGAGCCCGACCTGGGTACCCAAAGACCTGCAGAACTGTAAGTTTCTTTTTGTATGACGGGGCGGACACCGGGCACCGCTACAGCGGCCCTACGAGGGGCTGTTTAAGGTGATCAGGAACAACGGGTCCACGTTCGTGCTGGACATTGGGGGGAGAGAGGAGGTTTTCACGGTGGACCGACTCAAACCGGCCCATGTGGACTTGGCGCAACCGGTCCAGGCTCAGGCACCGTGGCACAGGGGCAGACCTCCCAAACAGAGGCCGATCCAGACTGTGGACATTGGGGGAGGTATCGCCGGTTGTGGGGGGGGGGGTGTTATGTGGCGACCCACTTTCTGGCACCCACGAACCGGCTCACGAAACAGTGCGCGCAGGCAGAGGGCCGGCAGCAAAAAGGGCGCCAGGCCATCTTCACCAGCAGGGGGAAAATCCCGCGCGCAGAAAGGGTCTGGGAATATGCATTCCCCACAGTAGTCCCGCCCAGGGAGGGCAGGAACGGGAAGGCTTTAAAGCGGGCCGCGAAGTTTGAATAAATCTTTTTCATCACAACTCTAACTCACCGTCTCCGTGTGGTTATTCTAACGCTGTGTGTAGCACATCGCTACAACATATTATTTTGCTTTACCCGATGTTTTGAAATCTACAATAGGTATGTGTGTTTCTTAAAAAAAATCTAAGAAATAATGGATTCCAGCTGATTTTTGCTCCAAACTATATATTCTTTGCCATTTAGGAACCAATTATTTTTGACATTTAAACATTTCCCTCAGCAATAGGAGATAACTGAGCACAGGGAGGAAAATAACTTATTAAAAACTATACCGAATAAACCAATAAATTTTTCCTCTCTCGATTCAAGCTGATTACTTATGTTTCCAGTTCAGAATAGGATTTCCCATCTAACATTCCTCAGTCCACAAGAAAGAATTATCCGGTCTTCCACCTGCCATCCATATTCACACTTTGCTTTCTAATCATTTTCATTTCTCGTTTAAAATTGGCAAGTGATGAGAGGCTGTTTTAAACCAGAAAATGCAGGAAGCATTCTGCAGGTCAGGGAATTGCTGAACAAAGAAAAACAGAGTTTTAAGTCAGACGCTTCATCAAGATTGTCAACAGTATCCTTTTACTGCTTCTTTTCTTGCACTCCGATGAAGCAATGATTTACTCGCACTTCTGGTTTATTGCCTTCCTTGCTCAAAATATGGTCTTCTCTACATTGGAGATACTGAATGCAGATACAGATGACTGCTTTGCAGAGCACCTGCTTTCTGTCGGTGGTAGAGGTCTCAACTCTCCCATTGCTTACTGCTTTGTCTCTACCCAACTCCCACTCTGACCTATCTATGACCTCTTGCGCTGGTATAACAGGCCCAATGTGAGCTTGAGGAACGGCACTTCATCTTCTGTCTGAGAAATTGCCTGAATGATCCATGAACCCATTATCTTCTCTTATTCCATTTTTTGGCTCTATATATTTATTTTGTAATTTATAGTAATGTTATTTCTTTGAACTGTACTGGTGCCACAAAACAATAGATTTCATGTCACTTAGGACCATAAGATATAGGAGTAGAATAAGGCCATTTTATCATGACTAATCTTGTTTTCCTTTCACCCCCAATCTTCTGCCTTCTCTCCTTACCCCCCATGTCCTGACCAATCAAGAATCTATCAATGTCTGCCTTAAATATACATAAAGACTGGGCCTCCACAGCCATCTGTGACAACAAACTTCACAGATTCAGCACTCTCTGCCTAAAGAAACTCCTCCTTATCAACATTCTAAAAGGACACCCCTCTATTCAGAGGCTGGGTCTTCTGATCCTAAACTCTCCCACCATAGGAAACATCCCCTCCACATCCACTCTATCGAGGCAAGGATTGTGAGCCTTATTCTGACTCTGATTCTGGTTCTGATTCAATATTGAATCCTGCAACCTCAGGTAACTCATTTTCTCTATTTGGATCAAAGCTGGTTGTTCAAGTTCAAATCAATTATCATTCCACTGAATACATGTATATCACCAAAGAAAGCAACATTCCTCTGAACCATTGTACATATAACTCACACACAACACATAAAGTAATATTACCATAAATAAATTGACAATTAATAAAATATATTCCAGAAGACACTTATGGACATTTATGTCCATAAATGTCATAAGACAATTATGACATTTAGATTAAGGTCCATTTGTAACATTAACTAAAAAAATAAACAGTTTAATACCACTAGCACTTCATACGTGATGAGACCTGGGTGGTGGCAGAAAGCTCAGTAGCCTCACAGCCGAGGGGAAGAAGCTGTTTCCCAACCCAACAGTTCTTTTTCTGATGCTGCCTGCCTGATCGTGGGAGTCAAAGAGATTGTGGGACAGATAGAAGGGAACCTTGACAATGCTGACAGTATGCATCGCTCCTGAAAAATATCTTGGATGGGTGGAAGAGAGACCCCAGTGATCCTTTCAGCAGTCCCCACAATCCTTTGTAGTATCTTGCGGTTACAATTCCTGTACAAGACTGAGATGCAGCTGGTCAGGACACTGTTGATGGTAAAGATTGGTTAGAATTGGGGGGTGGGGTGGGGGGAGTGGGAGCCTTGCTCGTCTCAATCACCTCAGGAAGTGCCGTGCTCTCTTGACTAAAGAGGCGGTGTTGAGACGCCAGATAAGGTCATCCGTGATATGCTTTCCCAGAAACTTGGTGCTCCTAATGCTCTCCACTGAGGAACAATGAGGAGTGGTCAGCCTGCACTTTTCTGAAATCCACAGTCTTTAGTCTTGTACATGTTGAGACTCAAGGTGTAGTGGTCCTGCCATCTTACCACCCACTCTGCACTGTCACTGTCTACCACCTACACTGTCTCATCATTGTTGATGTTTCGGTTTGAGCTGAATCTAACAGTCATACATCAGCAGTATGAAGAGCAGGTGGCTGAACACACATTACCTTTTCTTATTCCATTTTTTGCTCTGTTTATTTATTTTATAATTTATAGTAATGTTATTTTTTTGCACTGTACTGGCCACAAACAATACATTTCATGTCATTTAGGACCATAAGACCACAAGATATAGGAGTAGAATTAGGACCTTTGACCCACTGAGTCTGCTCCGCAATTTGTTCATGGCTGATCCTATCTTCCTTTCACCTGGGTCCACCGGTGCTCAGCGTGATGGAGCTAGAGATATTGCTGCCAACATGGACTGACTGTGGGCTTCCTGTCAAGAAGTCCATTGATCCAGTTACTCAGAGCAGCGCTGAGACCGAATGAGGGAAGTTTAACGACCAGCTTCTGAGGGATGATCATATTAAACATCAAAATGAGGTTGATAAACAGCATCCTGGCGTATGAGACACCATTTTCCAGGTGGGACAGGAATGAATGGGGAGCAGGGGCTGTGGCATCGTCAGTGGACTGACTTGAGTGATAAGTAAAGTGAAAATGGTCCAATGTAGCAGGAAGATGGGATTTAATGCAATCCATGTCCAGCAGCTCATAGCATTTCACTATTGTTGACGTCAGTGCCACTGAGCTATAGTTGTTGAGACAGGTCACTTTCACTCTCTTGGGCACCAGGCTGATGGCGGCCACCTTGAGGACAGTGGACTATTCTAGAGAGACGTTGAAGATGTCTGTTAGAACCTCTGTTAACTGGGCTGTGCAGACCCTCAGCATCAGGCCCCTCAGCTGTATGTGAGTCTTCCTCACATCTGCTGCAGCCAGACAGAGTGCCTGATTCTCAAGAGGGGTGGGGGCCTTCCTTGGCAGCTCATCGTTCCATGAATCAAACCATGCCTAAAAGACATTCAGCGTATCAGGAAGAGATGCACAAACAAGAGAAAATCTGCAGATGCTGGAAATCCAAGCAACACACACAAAATGCTGGAGGAACTCAGCAAACCAGGCAACATCTATAGAGAAGAGTACAGTCGACGTCTCAGGCCGAGTTGGCTGTACTTTTTTCCATTAATGCTTCCTGGCCTACTGATTTCCTGCAGCATTTTCTGTGTTTTGGTTAGAAGAGAGGCACCCCTGTTGCTGATGCGCAGGGTGGACTTGTAGTCCATTATAGCCTGAATGCCCTGCCACATGTGCCTTGTGTCCCTGGTGTCACAGAAAAGGCCATGAATAATCCCATTTTGCCTTTCTGATGGTGGGGGAAAATACAACCCTTGCTGACCTAAAAGCCATCTTATTCCTTGAGCTGAAGGTAGCATCTCAATCTCTAGGCAGTGCCGGCACCTCTGCTTTCAACCATGGCTTCTGATTTGCCCTCACAGAGATGTGTTTAATATACAGTGACCTCTTCAATGCATGTCTCTATACAGTCAGAGATCCCACATATTCATTGATGCTAATATGATGGCCATAGGTAGTTGCCTCCCTGAAACTGTTCAGGTCCATGTTTTCAAAGCAGTCATGTAATGTTGAGGTTTCTCCTTCTGGCCAAGTCTTTATGTCCCTTTGAATTAGACCATAAGACATAGGAGCAGAATTAGGCCAGCTGGCCCATTGAGTCTGCTTTCCCATTCAATCATGGCTGATTCTCTTTTTTATCTCCTCCTCAACCCCAGTTCCCGGCCTTCTTCCCGTAAACTTTGATGCCATGTTCAATCAAGAACCTATCAATCGCTGCCTTAAATATACCCAGCGACCGGGCCTCCGCAACTGCACATGGCAACAAGTTCCACAAATTCACCACCCTTTTTCTAAAGAAATTTCTCCACATCTCTGTTTTGAAAGGGCGCCCCTCTATCCTGAGGTTGTGTCCTCTTGTCCTAGGCTCTCCCACCATGGGAAACATCCTTTCCATATCTACTCTGTTTAGGTTTCTCAATATTCGAAAGGTTTCATTGAAATCCCTCCTCATCCTTCTGAATTCCAGCGAGTACAGACCCAGAGTCATCAATCGTTCCTCGTATGATAACCCTTTCATTCCTGGAATCATCTTTGTGAACCTCCACTCCAATGCCAGCACATCATTTTCTAAGATGAGGGGCCCAAAAATGTTCACAATACTCAAGGTGAGGCCTCACCAGTGCCTTATAAAGCCTCAGCCACACATCCTTGCTCTAGTATTCTAGAGCTCTTGAAATGAATGCCAACATGGCATTTGCCTTCCTCACCTCTGACACAACCTGCAAGTTAAACTTCAGGATATTCTGCACAAGGACTCCCAGGCCCCTCTGCATCTCAGATTCCTGGATTTTCTCCCCATTTAGAAAATAGTCCACACATATATTTCTACTACCAAAGTGCATGACCATGCATTTTCCAAAATTGTATTTCATTTGCCACTTTCTTGCCCATTCTCCTAATCTGTCTAAGTCCTTCTGCATCCTACCTGTTTCCCCTCCACCAGTCTTTGTATCATCTGCAAACTTGGCAATAAAGCCATCTATTCCATCATCTAAATCATTTATATACAACATAAAAAGAAGTGGTCCCAACACTGACCCCTGTGGAACATCACTAGTCACTGGCAGCCTACCAGAAAATGATCTTTCTTCTCCCACTCGCTGCTTCCTACCAATCAGGCAATGATCCAACCAGTTAGTAACTTTCCCGTAACACCACAGGCTTTTAACATGGTAAGCAGTCTCATGTGTGGCACCTTGTCAAAGGCCTTCTGAAAGTCAAAATATACAACAACCACTGCATCCCCTTTATCTATCCTACTTGTAATCTGCTCAAAGAATTCCAACAGGTTCATCAGGCAGGATTTTCTGTGATTTTCTGCTGATTTTGTACTATCTTGTGTCACCAAGTACTCCATCACCTTATCCTTAACAACCACTGAGTTCAGGCGAACTGGTCTCTAATTTCCTTTCTGCTGCCTTACTCCTTTCTTAAAAAGTGGAGTGATTTTCAATTTTCCAGTCCTCTAGCACCATGCCAGAGTCCAGTAATTTCTGAAAGATCATTTCTAATGCCACCACAATCTCTAACGCTACCTTTTCAGAACCCTAGGATGCAGTTTAGCTGGTCCGATTGACTAATGTACCTTTAGGTCTTTCAGCTTTTTGAACACCTTCTCTCTTGTAACAGTAGCTGCACCCACTTCTCTTCCTTTACACACTACAACATCAGGCATACTGCTAGTCCCCTCCACAGTGAAGACTGATGTAAAATACTCATTTAGTTCATCAGCCATCTCCTTGTCCCTCATTATTATTTCACTTGCCTCATTTCCTAGCAGTCTTATATCCACTCTCATTTCACTTTTATTTTTAACATACTTGAAAAAAACTTTTACTATCCACTTTGATATTATTTGCTAGCTTGCTTTCATATTTCACATTTTCCCTTCTAACAATTTTTTTAGTTGCTCTGTGTAGGCTTTAAAAAACTTCCCAATCGTCTGTCTTCCACTAGTTTTTGCTTTGTTGTTTGTCCTTTCCTTGGCTTTTACAATGGCTTTGACTTCCCTTGTCAGCCATGGTTGTACTATTTTACCATTTGAGTATATCTTCATTTTTGGAATACATATGTCCTGCACCTTCCTCATTTTTCCCAGAAATGCATGCCATTGCTGCTCTGCTGACATCCCTACCAGCAGTTCCTTTCAATTTACGTTGGCCAACTCCTCTCTCATACCACTGTAATTTCCCTTACTCCACTGAAATACTGCTACATCAGACTTTACTTTCTCCCTATCAAATTTCAAGTTGAACACAATCATATTGTGATCACTGGGTCCCAAGGGTTCTTTTACCTTAAGCTCCCTAATCGCCTCCGGTTTGTTACATAACATCCAATCCAGTATAGCTGGTAACCTGGCAGGCTTAATGACAAACTGCTCTAAAAATCTATCTCTTTGGCATTCAAAAAACTCACTCTCTTGAGATCCATTACCAACCTGATTTTCCCAATCAACTTGCATGTTCAAATCTCCCATGACTATCATAACATTGCCCTTTTGACTCGCCTTTTCCTTTTCTTGTTGTAACCTATGGTCCACCTCCCAGCCACCGTTGGGAGGCCTGTATATAATTGCCATCAATTTCCTTTTTTCCTTGCAGTTTCTTAACTCAACGCACAAGGATTGAACATCTTCCGATCCTATGTCACATCTTTCTACTGATTTGATGCCATTCTTTACAAGCAGAGCCACACCAACCCCTCTGCCTACCTTCCTATCCCTCCGATATAACGTGAAACCTTGGACATTCAGCCACCAACTACAACCATCCTTCAGCCACGATTCAGTGATGGCCATAACATCATACCTGGCAATCTGTAATATTCCAACAAGATCATCCACCTTCTTTCTTACATTACACGCATTTAGATACGACACCTTGAGTACTGCATTTGCTATCCTCTCTGATTCTGCATCCCTAATGATTTGATACTTAGCCTGTTGGCTGCAACTAAGTCCCATCACCTGCCCGCTCTTCCTGACAATCTGACTGCATGCTACCGTTACTTTTTTAACATCTGTCCTATCTTGAGTCCCTTCACTCCGGTTCCCACCCCCCCCGCCAAGTTAGTTTGAACCCTCCACAACAGCTCTAACAAACCTGTCCTCAAGAATATTGGTTCCGCTCGGGTTCAGGTGCAACCCATCACTTTTGTACAGGTCATACCTCCACCAGAAGAGATCCCAATGATCCAAGAACCTGAAGCCCTGCTCCCTGCACCAGCTTCTCAGTCACGCATTTATCTGCCACATCATCTTGTTTCTGCCCTCACTGGTGAGTGGCACAGGCAGCAATCCAGAAATTACTACCCTGGAGGTCCTGCTTCTCAGCTTTCTACCTAGCTCTGTAAATTCTCTTTTCAGAGCTTCTTTGCTTTTCCTGTCTATGTCATTGGTACCAATATGTACCAAGACATCTGGCTGCTCACCCTTCCTCTCCTAAATGTTGTGGTCACGATCTGAGACATGCCTGAACCTGGCACCTGGGAAACACATACCATCCGGGTGTCCTGTTCACGTCTACAGAACCTCCTGTCTGTTCCCCTCACTATTGAGTCCTCTATCACTGCCATTCCCTTCTTCTCCATCTTTCCCTTCTGCACCACGGACCCATGGTCAGTGCCTGTAACCCTGTCACCATGGCATTCTCCTGGGAGGTCATCCCCCACAAAAGTAGCCAAAGCGGTATACTTGTTTTTGAGGGGAATGGTCATGGGGTGCTCTGCTCTAACTACCTACTTCTGCTTCCCCTGACAGTCACCCAGCTACTTGCCTCCTGCAACTTCAGGGTGAAATTGGTTTGACTGATTAAAGGCTGATTTATACTTGTGCATCAAATGTACGCCGTACCTACGGCGTAGTGGCGTACCCTACACTGTACTCTACGCCGAACCCTATGCTGTAGCCTAACGCGCACTTCTCTCAAAATGTAACTATACGTCGCAGCATTGCAGACAGCAACCACTGTGATTGGTCCGCTTGGTAGCATCGCATTTCCTCCTACGCTGCAATAGCTTCCCATCAAGCGACTGAAGGGCAGGGAAGGAACTCTGGCTGCAATGCTTTCCATAAAGTTTTACAGACCTCCGAAATTATGGAGGACCCTGTGCTTGATGCCAGTTTGTAGCTAGCTGCTACAGCCTGTTGACTTCCACATGAAGCTAAAACTCGAATGGTGATTGGCAGTCTCTGAATATACTGTGCATACACTGATGCGAAATAAATGGTTGGAGATGATGAACCAAATCGTCAAATCTACCTGCCGACATCCAAAAATATTTGAAATGCATTTCCTGGTCCGTGTCTCTCAGTGGCCAGACAAGCACAGAAAATCACCCTCCTCCAGTCTCAGTCGCCATTGTTTGAAGTTTGAATTTCTTTGTGTTGAGTTTCAACACAAAGAAACTCAACACAGTGGCATAGAAACCCCACCGCCAACTAGCGTTTTGGTGGTGAATTGTAGTGCGATGCAGCCAGACCAACGTACGAGTATAAATGCACACAACGGCGTAGCCCACTTGCGTAGGCTACGGTGTAAGGTAGTACGCACAAGTATAAATCAGCCTTTAATCAGTGGTCTGTATTGCATGAATTAGCATAATAAATAAGTGATCAGAGTATTCAAGGTGAAGGCGGGGAGACTTGCATACGACAAGGATGATGGCATAAACCAGCTCTCAAATGTTCTCACCTCTGGTAGAGAAAAGTCAACTTGCTAATAGAATTTCAGCAGCATGGTTTTAAGTTAGCATGGTTGAAGTTGCCACCAACAATGAAGAAACCCTTGGAGCGTGTGGCCTGGAGGTCACTGATGGAGTCTTAGGGTTTATGCAGCATCTCCCTAATATTAGCCCAGATGCTAATATACAGCCACAATCACAATGGCTGTGAACTCCCTCCATAAATAGAAGGGCCTGTTCTTCAAGGTTAAAAACTCTACCAGAGGTGAATAGTGGGGCATCACTACCAAACCATTCACGCACCAGCTCTTATTAATATAGACAGAGAGTCAACCTCCACATCTTATCAGATTTCTATTGGCCCAGAAGGAGATGAAACTCTCTCGTTGGATGGAATCAGGTCATTTTTCCATTAAGGTAATTGATCTGTATATTGTCTCAGTTTTAACTCCACAACCTAACTTGCTAGGCATACATTTTGCAGCTTTTTGTCATAAGGCAGTGGCTGGGAACAGACCCAAGTGCAAGACACAGACACTGAAGTACTAGGGACAGGACTAGGATACAGGGTGAGGGCTAGGAGATGGACACGAAAACCAGGATCCCGGAACAGGACTGGACAAGAGAGCTAGGAGCCCCGGCTTGGACTCCGAGCCAAGACTGGACAAGGACCCAGAACCTTCGTCTTGCCTCTGGCTTAGACCCCAGAACTAGGCAAATATGTGACTTGGCTGGCAGGCAGGATGAGGCTGGATACCAGAGACTTGAGGTGAGGCTGGACACCAGAGAGTTGAGGCGAGGCTTGAGACCAGAGAGTTGAGGCTAGGCTTGAGACCAGAGAGTTGAGGCGAGGCTTGAGGCTTGGGGTCTTGAAGCTTGGCTTGGATCGAGGCTTGAGGTTTGGCATGGGGCAAGGCTCGAGGATTGAGGTCTTGAAGCTCCTCCTGGGCAGGGCGCCTATCACCTGGGCAGGGCGCGGATCTCCACCTGACGGAGGCGAGGGACAGGAAGGGACAGAACCCACCGCAGGGTAATGGCAATCTGGCCTGACTTACCCGACAGAGGCAAGGGACAGGAAGAGACAGGACCCACCGCAGGGTAACGGCAATCTGGCCTGGCTTACCCGACGGAGGCAAATGACAGGAAGGGAGCTAAGTTCAGGGTGGCTCCAAGACAAGACTTCAGGCGAGACGAGGCGAGAGTTACCGGCAAGACAAGGCAAGGCTTCAGGCAATGCAAGGTGAGACAAGAACTTCAGGCGAGGTGAGAGATACCAGCAAGACAAGGCAAGGCTTCAGGTGAGGAAACGGAAGGCAGGGGAAGGGATACAAGGAGTAAGGACAAGAACTTCCAGCAGCCACGCCCTGGTCTCTGGAGGTATTTATGGAGCCAGCCCCAATGAGAATCAGCTGCCTCAATTAGTGCTCGACAGGAACAGAAACAGGGTAGACAGGAAAACCTGGAGCAAGGGTCGATGGACCGGACTGTGAACCGGAATGCGGACTTCACGAATCGGACCATGACTATTTTACATTATTTAATTTGTGTTCTCAAAGTTTCCTCATTAAGTAATCAGTCAGACAACATTTTGTGTGTGCTTCAGATGACTTTATCTACAACCTTGGACTTAATGTCAGAAATAGTTAGATTTTCTTATTCACCTTCACAGCAAGTTAATACAAACTTATTTTCTTTTCCAGTTCTGATAAAGGTTCCTTGACTTAAAGATTTAATTCTCCATAGATGCTGCCTGACCTGCTAAATGTTTCCAGTACTTTCTAGGTTTATTTCAGATTTCCAGCATCTGCATTTTGTTGGTTTCCTTTACTGAGGAGAGGCTGTTTCCTTACTGGACACCCAAGAAGAAGGGAGCTAGAATTAGTCCAACATAAACCATAGCTATTTATAAATGAAATGGAAGAACTTTTTTCCCCCAGAGTTACCAGTCTGAGATTCATTATCCTGGAGACCTGTGGATACTTAGTTGATTAGAAATCGCAAGTCTGAATAAACTATGGGCATTAAGGCAATCAATACATAATGTGATGAAGCAGAAAAAGATGACGTTGACATGGATACTCAGCTACAATATTGAATAGTGCAATTAAAATAAGATGCAGTGAATTAAATAAATATGTTTCAGTAAACTGGTCTTCACTGTATAACATCAAAGATAGCGGTTTATTTATACCTCTGCAAAATTCCCTGCTTCACCCCTTGATCATCTCCTCTCTCACAAAAAGATGCAATTGAAATGGAAATTCAGCCATAAACATGCTAGTGAACGATTTTGATTTTACAAATAGAAAAATGTGAAATCTATTAAATATGTTTCATCAAACTGTCCTTCACTCCCATCCTCACTAAGACAGAATTTATTTTTATTCTCACCTTTACAACACTATCCATTTCCCCCCAAGTTCCACTCCTCCCTCATAAAAAAGGTTACTGAATGTTTGCTTTTATTATTTTGAGTCTCATTTCCTCTAATACCATTATTACAGGACTCTCATCTCTCTTCTTGCCCAAACCTCTATACCCCTACTTTTTGCATCCACTTATTAGCATCCATTATCTTAAATTCTTTAATTATTTTTAGTACTCACTGTCTGTCCATACTCTGTATAGTATTTTGTGCTAAGTGTCTAACATAAATATATTTTATTGCTGAATCCTTGCCTCACGAGTATGATTAAGGTATGAAGGATAGCTAGAAAAAAATTACTGTAAAACTATATTATTAATTTTTTTCAAACCCATCAGATGAATTGCTGTTTTGCTCAAAGGGCCTTTTATCATGAATGTTATAGAATTCAGAGTAAAGGGTTCCTATTTGCAGCCTATCGCTCCCCACACAGCAAGCTCCTAATTTAAATCATAAAACAGAGGGAAGCTACTCACATCAGCACCTCACATGGAAAAAAAAGACTATAGCAACGATTGCTCCATTAAACTGTTCTACTTTAATAGGATCTTGCCTATCGTGAATTGTGTTTGAAATTCTTCTAATCTCCCAGTAGCATTCCCTTGGCTTTATTTGTAGAGGAATAAGGAGAACGAAGAGGAATCAGGATGAAGCCCCAACTTCCTTAGTCCCACATCCATGTAGGAATGAACAAAGAACCAGGTGGTTAAAGACCATCAAGAGAGGAACTTTTTTTAAGGAAAGAAATGATTAAATGGTCCCTTGGATATACTTTGGGTGCTGATGCCATCAGTTGACTCTCATCATTATCTCAAATATATGTAAGGGGTTTCTTCTTTTATGTTACTGCGTAGGCTAATCAAAATGGCTTCTTTCTTATGTTAACTGCTGAGAAAGTTCACTCGCTAGCAGCTTGTTTGGGTTATAGAGAGTTGTATTCCGTTGCTAACCAATTGGGATAGAAGTTATTCTTTCTTGTGTGTCTGTAAGCTATTGTGATGCGTGGGGTTTTTGAGCAGAAGGCGCGATGGGGAGAGAGAGAGTGGACGCGATGCTGTGAGCTGGCCGACAGGGCGGACCCTGAGCCGGAGTCCGAGGAGAGGAAACGAAGACAGACTCATGTAGAGCATCTGGCCGACCACCGTGGTTGGTCCCAGGCAGCAGGTCGAGGTGGTCAGAGGGGACCAAATGGTGAGAAGAGGATCGTTACTGGAGCTCCAACTGTCTGTGCACGAAGAGGTTGAACTTTGATAAGTTTAGCGCCTTTTACTTTCCTTTTATACTTTATCTCTATTAATTACATAGTTCCAGTAATATCTATAAATTATAATCATTTAATCACATATGGTGTATTGTCTGTTATTTGGTGGGGTGGGGGTACATCACACAGCATCCACACAAACTTGATTACCCAGTTTGGCAGGGCTGAAGTCTGCTTCCCCTAGACGACAGCGAGTTGAGCGAGCCTGAGGCTTACCATGGGGGTTACATATAATTTGCTACATCAGAATCGGAATCAGGTTTACTATCTGTAATCTATGTTGTGAAATTGATTATTTTGGGGCAGCAGTACAGTGCAATACATAAAACATTACTCTAGATTACATTAAAAATTATATAAATAAATAAATGGCACGAAAGAGAACACAACAGTGAGGTGGTGGTCATGGTTTCATGGACCATTCAGAAATCTGATGGCAGAGGAGAAGAAGCTGGTGCTAAGGTGTTGAGTGTGTGCCTTCAGGCTCCTGAACCTCCAACCTGAAGCTGGTGTTGAAAAGAGGTCATGTCCTGAATGGTGAGTTTCCTTAATGATGGATGCCAACTTTTTGATTCACTGACTTTTAAAGATGTCATCAATGGTGGGGAGGTTTGTGCCTATGATGAAGATGGCTGAGTGAGTCCACAAACCTCTGAAGCTTTCTCAATCCTGTGCATTGGAGCTTCTGTACCAGGTGTGGTGCAGCCAATCACAATGCTCTCCACTGCAGAACATAGCACAGGAAAAGTCCCTTTGACCCACATGTTGGGCCAAACTGTCGAAATTTTCTGGAGCTTTTGGTGGCATACAATTCTTACGTAAGTGATCAATATAAAACCAAGGTAAATGGAAGGGGAAAAAAAATAGTGGTAACTACAATGGCGAGAAGAAAATAGCAGAATTGTGCAAAGACTAGTGTAATCTGAAGTGACAGTAATGGAATAACTGAGAGAGGTAACTGACGAGAACGACAACGTACCAGCGTCACCAGAAGGTGGGGTGTGAAAGAGATGATTGGTTCAGGAGTCTGATCACAGTGGCGAAGAAGCTGTTCTTCCCCACTAACCTGCCTGGGTTCTCTGTTCTGATCAAGCGTGCCTTAAAGGGAAGTGGTAAATTTCTTGGAAGAAAGTGTTTTGCGTCACATATGAATTGAAAGGCATTATTACCATTTGTCAGTGTCTTGACGTAGATAGTAAATCTCAGGGAAGCCCAGCCATTTGTCTCTTGCTGCTGCCATCAGGAAGAAGGTACAGGAGCCCTAGGACTCACACCACCAGGTTCAGGAGCAGTTATTACACCTCAACCATCAGGCTCTCAAACCAACAGCGGTAACTACTCAAATTCACTTGCCCCATCACTGAACTGTTCCTACAACCTATGAACTCACTTTCAAGGACTCTTCATCTCATGGTCTCGATAGCCTTTCTTTCTTTCTTTCTTTCTTTCTTTCTTTCTTTCTTTCTTTCTTTCTTTCTTTCTTTCTTATTTATTTATTTATTATTTATTAATTAATTATTACTTGTTTTTTTCTTTCTTTTCTAAACTCCACATTTTTTTTTTGTCTTTTGCACACTTGATTTCATTGATCCTATTATGGTTATCGGATTTGTTGAGTATGCCTGGAAGAAAATGAATCTTGGGGTTGTATATGGTGGCATATATGTATTTTGATAATAAATTTACTTTGAACTTTGTCTGTAGGAGACACACAGAGAGCAGAAGTGCGAGGGAAAGCTACTCCCAATAGAGAAAGAGATTGAGTTTAATAGAGAAATAGAGAAAAAGACATGCCATTAGAAACATGAAAGTAGAATCTAACCATAAGAAATCATGACAGCATGACAAAAACATAGCCTTTGTTATCCTAGTAACCTGCATGGATATATCAGTAATAACAGCCAAGCCCATCGGGTTACAAAGAAAATACTGTAAATTTTCCTTACAGACCTATTTTGTTTTACAATAGTTGAAGCAGGGAATTAATCATAATTAGTGATTCACTTTCCTCTGGCATGCTGCAAGGATACTTCACTTGCCTTCATTTACCACATGCTAGACAGGCATACTGGAGCCAGGAGAGTGTGATCTGCTATGTAACCTCATTGTGCCAGGATTACTCTTTTATAAAGTACATCTTATATAAATCAGCTCCACTATAGCTCCGTGAAATGATCTCGAAAACACATTGAAGTCCTTCAGTCAAAAGAAAATCCTAGAAAAGGAAATATCTTTTTTGATGCCATTTGAAACAATAAAATGATTCAGCAAGTTCTAGCAGATAATAGAATAAGAAAAGCATTTATATGAGGAATGAGGTTTTCTCAGAGCATGAAGATTGAAAGGGGTTAAGTTAAACTCTGGGATAGATGCAAACATCTTTCCACCCCAAATAAACAAAGCCCTTGTCCTCAGACTTGAAAACAGGTACAATTTCAGCAACAAAGAAAAAAAAGTCAGCAAGGGTAGATGGGAAGCTGAAACTAAGGGTTAAAAGTATCAGTTCATGAAAGGAAAACTTTGCTTTTGTGTCAGCAAAAGATGCCTATACTGTAAAGACTATTCACTATAGTAACCAAATAAAACCAAATTTCCCTACATTCACAAACACTCCAATGCATGTATTTTATATAGGCACAAGTAAAATCTCAATGCCACTTAACTGCTTGAAGTTTTAGACTGGTGTATTGGATGTAGGCCAAAGTATCTCAGATAATCAGATTTGTACAACAGTAGTTGCAGTATATCAATACAATCCATGACGCTTTGCAAAATACATTGAATGGCAGTGCTGGCTCGAAGGGCCGAAGGGCCTACTCCTGCACCTATTGTCTATTGTCTATTATTGCTAAACATTCCATAATGCAAAAATATTGCAAAAACATGATACACTGGCTTTCATCAGCATTTTAGAACGTGACTTATTTTGTTGGAATATTTATTTCAATATGATATACAGTATGGTTGGCATGGTGGTTGGTGTAATAGAAAGTCTTCTCTGTACATTTATTTTCAGAAATTTCAATATATACTCTTGAATTATGGCTGGGAGCTTGAGGCTCTCCTTTACATTGAGTAAGATGTGCCTTTTTATGATTATGTGCTTCAGGAAAGTGTCCAGCTTTGTCATTGGGTTTCATTGAGTTGAGAACAGTAGGCACAGAGCTGCCAAACCTGCACTACACAAACTGATGCCCATAATAAAACTAGAAAATACTGAAAATGCTCAATACTTGGACAGTATTTGTGGACTGGAAAACATTTGCCATTACAGGTCAAAGTTCTGACAACGGCTCTTCAACCTGAAGCTTTAACTCTTGCTTATACACCAGTCATTGAAAGTGGGCATGCAGGTACAGCAGGCGGTGAAAAAGGCGAATGGTATGCTGACATTCATAGCAAGAGGATTCGAGTACAGGAGCAGGGAGGTACTACTGCAGTTGTACAAGGCCTTGGTGAGACCACACCTGGAGTATTGTGTGCAGTTTTGGTCCCCTAATCTGAGGAAAGACATCCTTGCCATAGAGGGAGTACAAAGAAGGTTCACCAGATTGATTCCTGGGATGGCAGGACTTTCATATGAAGAAAGACTGGATGAACTGGGCTTGTACTCGTTGGAATTTAGAAGGTTGAGGGGGGATCTGATTGAAACGTATTAAATCCTAAAGGGATTGGACAGGCTAGATGCAGGAAGACTGTTCCCGATGTTGGGGAAGTCCAGAACGAGGGGTCACAGTTTGAGGATAAAGGGGAAGCCTTTTAGGACTGAGATTAGGAAAAACTTCTTCACACAGAGAGTGATGAATCTGTGGAATTCTCTGCCACAGGAAACAGTTGAGGCCAGTTCATTGGCTATATTTAAGAGGGAGTTAGATATGGCCCTTGTGGCTACGGGGGTCAGGGGGTATGGAGGGAAGGCTGGTGCAGGGTTCTGAGTTGGATGATCAGCCATGATCATAATAAATGGCGGTGCAGGCTCGAAGGGCCGAATGGCCTACTCCTGCACCTATTTTCTATGTTTTCTATGTTTCTCTTTCAACACATGCTGTATGACCTGCTGTTTCCTGCATCTTCATCACCGTCATGTATCCCAATCCAAAACATGGAGAGTTTATTCCTCTCCATAGATGCTGCCTGACCTGCTGTTCCTCCAGTATTTAGAGCATGTTGCTCAAGATTTCGAGCATCTTCTATTTTTATTTCAGATTTTCAGCATCTGCAGTTTTTAACTGATTCTGTTTCAAACTGAAATGAATCCTGGACCTACAAGCACATGGAAAAGTTTTGGATGACTGACGGTTAGCTCTCTCTGCTGCTGGTCCAGAGGCTTGGCTGGATCACCAGTATTAAGCTGTGAAATTTCGAAATGGAATTTGCACAAGGCCCAGTGTCAATTGGTTTATAGGGCACACAAATGGAAGGCAAAGGAAACAGTAAACTGCATTTACAAAATCAATTTGCTTTTGTTTTATGTTTTCAATTACAGTAATTCCAAATTTTCCTTAATTCACTTATAATTTTTTAAATATTCTGTTTGTTTTAGTTCTAATACTTGCCTCTAAATGGCTCTGAGTGGCAGAAATGTTAGAAGGCTTTTGAAATAGCTTACAAGGTTTAGAGTTAAATCTCTGAGTCTAGCTTTGCTGGCTTTCAGGTGTGGAGTCGCCATACAGCTGCCTAAGACCAAGTGCGGTCTGATCTACTTTGCTGGACTACCTTGAGGGACCAGAGGTACAAGGTAAGGAAGACAATTAAAAACTAAATATGGCCATAAGATGTAGCAGCAGAATTAAGCCATTCAGACCATTGAACTTGCTCTGCCATTTATTCATGGCTGATTTATTTTCTCTGTCAACCCCATTTTCCTACCTTCTCCCTGTAACGTTTGATACCACTACTAATTATGTGACTATAAAATTCTGCTTTAAGTATACCCAATAACTTGGTCTCCACAGCCATCTGTGGTCATAAATACAACAGAGTAACCATCCTCCAGCTGAAGACATTGCCCCTAATCTGTGTCCTGAAGGTACAATGTACTATCCTGAGGCTGTGTACACTGGTCCTAGACTCTCCTGTAACTGGAAACATCCTGTCCATGTCCACTCTACCTAGTCCTTTCAATATTTGATATATTTCATTGTGATCCCCCCTCATTACTCTAAACTCCAGTGAGTAAATCCCCAGAGCCATCACATGCTCCTCGTACTTTAACCCTTTCATTCCTGGGATCATTCTCTTAAGATTTGCTGGAACCTCCAGGATGAGTAGGAATTTCTTCTGAGAATGTGTGGTGAATCCTGCCCCAGTGGTTTCTGGATGCTAGATCACTGGAGGTATTAAAAAATGAAACAGATACACTTTTGAAAGATCTGTGAATTGAGGGCTATGACACTGAAGAACAGCTGATGCCTGATCAGCAACAATCATATTAAGACCATAGACCATAAGACAAAGGAGCAGATGTAGGCCATTCGGCCCTTCGAGTCTGTTCCGCCATTTTATCATGAGCTGATCCATTCTCCTATTTAGTCCCACTCCCCCGCCTTCTCACCATAACCTTTGATGCCCTGGTTACTCAGATACCTATCAATCTCTGCCTTAAATACACCCAATGACTTGGCCTCCACTGCTGCCCGTGGCAACAAATTCCATAGATTCACCACCCTCTGACTAAAAAAATTTCTTCGCATTTCTGTTCTGAAAGGGCGCCCTTCAATCCTTAAGTCATGCACTCTTGTACTAGACTCCCCCATCATGGGAAACAACTTTGCCACATCCACTCTGTCCATGCCTTTCAACATTCGAAATGTTTCTATGAGGTCTCCCCTCATTCTTCTAAACTCCAAGGAATATAGTCCAAGAGCGGACAAACGTTCCTCATATGTTAACCCTCTCATTCCCGGAATCATTCTAGTGAATCTTCTCTGTACCCTCTCCAACGTCAGCACATCCTTTCTTAAATAAGGAGACCAAAACTGCCCACAGTACTCCAAGTGAGGTCTCACCAGCGCCTCATAGAGCCTCAACATCACATCCCTGCTCCTATACTCTATTCCTGTAGAAATAAATGCCAACATTGCATTCGCCTTCTTCACTACTGACTCAACCTGGAGGTTAACTTTAAGGGTATCCTGTACGAGGACTCCCAAGTCCCGTTGCATCTCAGAACTTTGAATTCTTTCCCCATTTAAATAATAGTCTGCCCGTTTATTTTTTCTGCCAAAGTGCATAACCATACACTTTCCAACATTGTACTTCATTTGCCACTTCTCTGCCCATTCTTCCAATCTATCCAAGTCTCTCTGCAGACTCTCCATTTCCTCAGCACTATCGGCTCCTCCACCTATCTTCGTATCATCAGCAAACTTAGCCACAAAGCCATCTATTCCATAATTCAAATCGTAGATGTACAATGTAAAAAGAAGCGGCCCCAACACTGATCCCTGTGGAACACCACTGGTAACCGGCAGTCAACCAGAATAGGATCCCTTTATTCCCGCTGTTTCCTGCCAATCAGCCAACGCTCTATCCACGTATGTAACTTTCCTGTAATTCCATGGGCTCTTATCTTGTTAAGTAGCCTCATGTGTGGTACCTTGTCAAAGGCCTTCTAAAAATCCAAATATACAACATCCACTGCATCTCCCTTGTCTAGCTTACTGGACAAAATTGTAATAGGTTTGTCAGGCAGGATTTTCCTTTAAGGAATCCATGCTGAGTTCTGCCTATCTTGTCATATGCCTCCAGGTACTCTGTAACCTCATCCTTGACAATCGACTCCAACAACTTCCCAACCACCGATGTCAAGCTAACAGGTCTATAATTTCCTTTTTGCTTCCTTGCCCCCTTCTTAAATAGCGGAGTGACATTTGCAATCTTCCAGTCTTCTGGAACCATGCCAGAATCTATCGACTTTTGAAAGATCATTGCTAATGCCTCCGCAATCTCCACAGCTACTTCCTTCAGAACACGAGGGTGCATTCCATCTGGTCCAGGAGATTTATCTACCTTTAGCCTATTCAGCTTCCTGAGTACTGCGCACACTTCTCTTCCCTGCCACCCTTGAGTATCCGGTATACT
This sequence comes from Mobula hypostoma, assembly GCF_963921235.1. Classification (NCBI taxonomy): domain Eukaryota; kingdom Metazoa; phylum Chordata; class Chondrichthyes; order Myliobatiformes; family Myliobatidae; genus Mobula; species Mobula hypostoma. Next base: position 156,352,178 of record NC_086102.1, on the reverse strand, counting down.
GCTGATGTCTTCCTCAGTGAAGACTGATGCAAAATACTCGTTCAGTTCCTCTGCCATCTCCTTATCTCCCATTACAATTTCTCCAGCATCATTTTCTATCGGTCCTGTATCTACTCTCACCTGTCTTTTACTCTTTATATACTTGAAAAAGCTTTTAGTATCCTCTTTGATATTATTTGCTAGCTTCCTTTCATAGTTAACCTTTTCTCTCTTAATGACCTTCTTGGTTTCCTTTTGTAAGGTTTTAAAAACTTCCCAATCTTCTGTCTTCCCACTAATTTTTGCTTCCTTGTATGCCCTCTCCTTTGCTTTAACTTTGGCTTTGACTTCTCTTGTCAGCCACGGTTGCATCCTTTTTCCACTCGAAAATTTCTTCTTTTTTGGAATATACCTGTCTTGCACATTCCTCATTTCTCACATAAACTCCAGCCACTGCTGCTCTGCTGTCTTTCCCGCCAGTGTCCCTTTCCAGTCAACTTTGGCCAGTTCCTCTCTCATGCAACTGTAATTTCCTTAAGTGGTGGAACAGTCTTCAGGTTCTGAATGGTTGACTCCAGTTTCTATTTACCTTTGTTGTGTTCAGTGAAAATCATCACTCCACATCCAGCCCAGGTAAGTTCAGGTGTTGAGGAGGCAATAGGCAATCATTCTAGATAGTGAAATCTATCCTTGTGCATGTATATTTTAATTATATGATGACAGCCAAGTAAAAGGATGTTTCTTTCCAAACTTATATATTCTCTTCAGTTTTATATTCTCTTTCTCCATAAGTCGTCCTACATCTTATATGAGCCATCATCTCCAAATCAGGATAACCCATTGAATAATCTGCTCCTGGGCCCATTTCAGTGCCGTCATCAATAATCTTCAGGAATCGGGAGCAAGTTCAGCCATTCGTTTATTTCCTGTGGGAAAACACATGGCTCCTCATAATCATCTCCTTCAAATGGAACTTTGTGGTCTGAGGAATCCAATCTGTTCATCCAAATATTATTGCTCACAGACAAGATGGGCAATGAATGTCTTCGCACATTCTTCACTGCAAGGCAATTGAAATAAACGGTAATATACCTCACTATGAAACAATTGAAGTAAAAAGTGAAATAAACTTTATCTGTAAAATCAAATCAAAAGTTGGGAAATTCTCTCACAAAACCTAAAATGCTAGAAATACTCAGAAAATCGGGCAGCAGCGATGGAGAAAGAAACAGAGCAAACATCTTGGGTCAATGAGTTTTCATCTGAAATAGAAAAAGTTAGAAGAATGAACAAGTTTTAAAATGGAAAACTAGGAAGGAAGGAAAGGGAGAACAAGGTCTATGAAAGGGCAGCAGGCAAGAAAGGTTAAGCTATAAAAGGGATGATAGAAGAAGGGTGAAAATGGAACAAGGTAAGGAGCAGGAGGTTAATCTAGATGAAATTGGGGGAGCAGGATCATTATTTATGGCACTAAAGGAAAATACTATAAATCCTTGAGATTTGAAATTAAATAAAATAAAATGAAAATGATAAATATATGTAAAAAATGAACTCTGTAGTATATCCGATTGGAAGATGGGGAGCTGCACCTCAGGTTACTCTGCCTTCACTGGAACACTAGAGCAGAAGGAGGAACAGAATGATAACATGCATTGGTAGGTTCACATTTGCTCTGGTTACATTTACTAGGCTTGCTTCCTGTTTGGTAAAATAAGCTCAGAAAAAAAATTGTACTATACTGTATAGCAAATATCATTATCATCTCAAGAGGTGCAATACCTGCTCTGATTTTCAGCCTGACTAAAGGTCAGTTGTTTAGCTCTCTACACATTTGATGGACTGGATTCAACATGAGGGGATTAAGAGAATACATTATCTTTGGCTATAACAAGAAGAGATATTGTACCAGTTCAGCCCCAGCACAAACTATATCAGAGCTTTCCTTTTAATTCAGTTGAGGGTTCTGATAAAATGGAACATAAATCACAGCTGAGAATAAACAACCTAAAATAGTGCATCTTTCTTTTTTGATAAACACAGTATGAATTATGCATCTTAATCTGGAACGCAATGGACCAAGTGTTGTGAAGTGGGGACAGGCTGAATGTTGTTTGTTGTCTGGTAAAGATGGGCTGCAATCACTTGCCTGCAGTGTATAATCTTCAGTGAATTCAATCAGACCATCAGTTAAATGTGCACCAATTTAACATTAATATATTTGTGCCATTATTACCAACAAATGTCATCAGGGCTGGCATGGGAGCACAGTGGTTAGCACAACGCTGTATGGTACAGGTGACCCAGGTTCAATTCCTGCCACTGCCTGCAAGGAGTTTGAATGTTCTCCCCATGACCACATGAGTTTCCTCCAGGTGCCCCAGTTTCTTCCCACAGTCCAAGGACGTGCCGGTTGGTAGGTTAATTGATCATTGTAAATTATCCCATTATTAGGCTAGTATTAAATTGGGGGAATTCTGGGCAGCATGGCTTGAAATGCCAGAAGTGTCTACTCCACATTGTGTCTCAATAAATAAATAAATGATCAAACGTAGAGCTTATTAGCTATCATAAATCAATTCTTTCTAGAGATTTACATCACCTATTGATACATACCATCTCTAACATCTATGGAATCAATGGGCCAGGGCAGATCGTCAGTTAACCTTGACCCAATTCTGTGAAAAATGGTGTCCTATTATTCAAGCAGAGTGCATTCATTAAAACTCAGCAGTACTGGTTTTGCAGAATGTATATTAAATCCCTATTGTACAAAACTGCCCTTGAAATTTCTAGCTTTGTATAAATCACATTCTAACTAACTATAAGTGAAACGCTGAATGGTAGCCATGATTATTTGATGGACAGTTCATTCTGGATGCTTTTTACAAAGCAATCGCTACCTTATTCAAGAGTAAGTAGAGAAATAGGAAGGCAGCAGGAGTAGAAATTGTCAGAACTGAACAATGTTTGATTGATTTTCCAATGCAAAATACAATAGTAACAGCGTTCACAAATAACAATCTGCTGGAGTCTGGATAATAATATTCTGATTTTACAATGCTGCTGAAAAGTATCTATCAGTCTGAAATATCCAGAGTATTGATACCACATTACTTTGCTAATGGTTTGAATCTGTGCTCAAAAATTGAAATTTTGGGGGAAATTGTAACAAGTGATTAAATGTCTTACATTAATCTTGATTTGAAAAAAAAAATCCTTCCATTTACTTTACACAATCCCGAGATGGACCCTTATATTGTACTATTTTTAGATGACATTCATAGAAATTAAATTTTAAAGAACAGGCTTAGTAAAGGTTTCATATTTGAGGATTAAAGGATTGAACCAGTCTGAGAAGCATGTCTATTATCTACAAACACTTCAATCAAAAAAATCACACCTGATATGCAATGGAAATCATTTCTCTGTTTTAAAGGTTTTAGTTTTAATAAAGTGAGAAGAAAATGGTCAATTCCTTTTTTGACAGATCATAATGAAGAGAAAACAAATTCTTTAGCAGTTGCTTTTTCGTATGTCTTCAACTTCACGTATAAAAAGTGGCTGGTCATGTATGTGTTGGAATACCTAAACCTAGAGTTAACAAAAGCATGGATGAAGGTAGCAGATAAATTGAGTGATGGGTGTAGTCAGTTATAGGGATGAAAACAGGTGGTCTGAAAACTCATGGTGCTTAGCCCCCTGCTTTACACTTATGAATATGCGGCTAAGCACAGCTCCAATGCCATATTCAAGTTTGCTGATGACACCACTATTGTCGGCTAAACCAAAGGTGGTGATGAATCAGCATGCAGAAGAGAGATTGAAAACTTGGCCGAGTAGTGCCATAACAACAACCTCATCCTCAGTGTTAGCAAGACCAAGGAGCTGATTATTGACTTCAGGAGGAGGAAACTGAAGGTCTACAGGCCAGTCCTCATCAGAGGATCACAGGTAGACAGGGTTAGCAGCTTTAAATTCATTGGTGTTATTATTTTGAAGGACCTACCTGGGCCCAGCATGCAAGTGCAATTATGATGAAAGCACAGCCACGTCTCTACTTCCTTAAGAGTTTGTGAAGATTCGGCATGACATCTAAAACTTTAACAAACTTCTATAGGTGTGTAGTGAAAAGTTATAGTGACTGCCAGTATCGCAGCCTCGTATGGAAACACCAATACCCTTGAACAGAAAGTTGTGGATACGGCCCAGTCTATCATAGGTAAAGCCTTCCCCATCATAGAGCACCTCCACAGGAAATATTGTTGCAGGAAATCAACATCAATCATCAGGGACTCCCACCACCCAGAACAAACTCTCTTCTTGCTGCCGCCATCAGAAAGAAGGTACTGGAGCCTTAGGACTCACACCACCAAGTTCAGAACAGTTATTATCCCTCAACCATCAAGCTCTTGAACCAGGTCTTTCATTGTTTCTATTATGGTTATTATTTTATTATGGAATTATTAAGTATGCCCGCAAGAAAATTAGTCTCTGAGTTTTATAATGTGACATATGCACTGTGATAATAAGTTTACTTTGAACTAGACAATGAAGTTTATGGGCAGACTGTTCCCACAGAGAGGTGGGAGTTAATGCTTTTGTGTTTGCAGATATTTAGTTAATATCCTGTAGAGGGTGTGCAACAAGCAGTGAAGAGGTGTCAGTAGATAGAAAGGGGCAGTACTGGAAGCTTACATAGGTCTGAGTTTAGTGCAATGCCTTTTACTGATGTTGTCATGGGACAGCACGTAAGCAAGAAAGAGAAGGAGGTGAAGGTTAAAAGTACTGAGTCTGCCTCAGTGACTCACAAGGGAAGGGGGAGAATAGGTGCACTGGAGTTGTGATGTATGGATCTATTTCTTTTAATGCAATGAATCCCCTTAGCACTAATTACTGACAGATAACTTACGCATGTGCATTGATTTGGTTTTCTCTCTCTGCAAAGAGTGAATATACACGCTAACTTCTCTCTGAGTGTGTGCCTTTATTTATTTGATGTGTAGCTGTACAGACACAACAATAGTGATGGGGAACAGACAGGAGGTTCTGTGGGCTAGAACATGATTTACAGATGGTATGTTGCCAAGGGCCAGTACATCTCGTATTGAGTCCTCAGCATTCTTAAGTGGGAAGGTGAACAGCCAGAGGTTGTGGTCCATGTAGCTACCAATGACGTGGATAGATCAAGTTTCTGCATATGGGGTTAGATGCTAAGTAAAAGGGCAGAACATCCAGGGTTGTGATCTCAGGATTACTACCTGTGCGACTTGCTAGTAAGGCCAAAACTAGGAAGGTTATTCAGTTTAATTCATGGCTAAGTAGTTGGTGTAAGAGGGAGGGCATAAAATTTTTGGATCATTTGAATCTTTTCCAGGGAAAGTGGGACCTGTATAGAAGGGATGGTTTGTACCTGAACTGGAGAGGAACTAATATCCTAGCAGGAAGGTTTGTTAATGCTGCACAGTGGGATTTAAACTCGAATTGGAAGGGGATGGGAACCAAAGTGCCAGAACTGTAAGTGGAGAAGTTGAGGAGGTAAGTGTTGGTAAGACCTCAGACAATGCTAGGAATCAAGGTTGAGCATGGTGAGACTAGTGTCCTGAGCTGCATAAATTTCAATGCAAGAAGAATTGTGCGAAAGGCGGATGATAGTGCTGAAGATGAGGTAGCTGGTTTACAAACAGAGGCAATGTGTAGTGGGGAGAGGCTGTTTATAGGGCAAAATTGCAGTCAACAGGATGAGTTGCAACAAAAAAGACAGACAAAATCAAAAAGGGTGAATACCCATCTGAAGGTGTTATATTTGAATGTGCGCAGTATAAGGAATAAGGTAGATGAACTTGAAGCAAAGTTGCAGATTGGCACGTATGATGCTGTAGGCATCATTGGATCATGAGTGAAAGAAGGTTATACGTGGGAGCTTCATGTCCATAGATACACTTTATAATGTTAAGACAATCAGGAAGGCAAAGGGGGCAATGTTGCTCTGTTGGTAAAAAATTATTTCATTAGAAAGAGGCCACACAGGGTCAGAAGGTGTTGAACTGTTGTGGATAGAGCTAAGCAACTGCAAGGGTAAGAAGAGCCTGATGTGACTTACATACAGACCCCCAAACAGTAGTAAGGATGCGGCCCACAAATTATAAGAGAAGATAGAAATTGTATGTCAAAAGGCCAGTGTTACAATAGTCACACAAAATGCTTAAGGAACTCAGCAGGCCAGGCAGCATCTACGGAAAAAAGCACAATCAACGGTTTAGACTGAAATTTGGAGGTAGCCTGCCTCTGGTGCTTCCCCCACCCACCCACCCCCCTCATTTTGTTTCTTCCATGGCCTTCTACCTCTTTCACCAATAAACTTCCTAGCTCTTTGCTTCATCCCTCCCCCTTCAAGTTTCACCTATTGCTTGGTGTTTCTCTCTCTCCTCCCCCACCTTTCAAATCTACTCCTTATTCTCTCCAGTCCTGACGAAGGGTTTTGTCCTGAAACATTGACCATGCTTTTTTTCCATAGATGCTACCTGACCTGCTGAGTTCCTCCAGCATTTTGTGTGTATTGCTCAGATTTACAGCATCTGCAGATTTTCTCCTGTTTGTGAATGATACAATAGTCATGGGGGATTTCAAGACGGAGGTAGATTGGGAAAATCAGTTTGGTGCTGGATTCAAGAGAGGAAATTTCTAAACAGCCTATGAGATGGTTTTTTTAGGGCAGTTCATGTTTGAGCCCACTATGAAATCAGCTATTCTGGATTGGCTGTTGTGCAATGAAACAGAATTGATTAGAGATCTTAAGGTAAAAGAACCCTTCGGGTCAAGTGATTATGATATGATCTAATTCACTCTGAGAAGAAGAAGAAAAGTCAGAAGTATCATATCAGTGTTACAGTGGAGTGAAAGGAATTGCAGAGGCATGAGAGAGGAATTGGCCAGTATTGATTGGAAAAGAACACTGGCAGGGATGATGGCACAGCTGCAATGGCTGGAATTTCTGGCAGCAATTCAGAAGGCAGAGGATATATATATCCCAAAGAGGAAGAAGTATTCCAAAGGCAAGATGACATAACTGCACCTACCAAGGGAAGTCAAAGTCAACATAAAGCCAAAGAGAGGGCATATAATACAGCAAAAAATAGTGGAAAGTTAGAGGATTGGGAAGCTTTTAAATACCAGCAGAAGTATACTAAAATAATCATTTGTTATAAGGGGGCGTTGGGAGCGGACCCAAATGTAAGACACAGAAACTGAAGTACAGGACAGGGTTTATCCAGAAAGCAAGGGGAGTCAGGAAGAAACGACGCTGGACATGGACACAGGCCCTGGACGAGACAAGGATACCGGGCCTGGGTTAGGACTAAGACTAGGAAAGCGGGAGCAGGACAAGGAACTTGGAACTAGGAGCCTGGGCTAGGACTCCGAGCCAGAGACGACAGGGACCCGAAACCTGGGTCTTGACTTGGGCTCGGACCCTGGATCTAGGCAAGGACAAGACGTGGCTACAGGACAGGACATGGAACTCCTGCACAGGATGAGGCTCATGGACAGGACGAGAACACAAAGACTTGGCTTGGACTAGACGAGGTTCTTGGACGTGGCTTGGACTAGACGAAGTTCTTGGACGTGGCTTGGACTAGTTGAGAGACTCCAGCAGAGGGTTGGGTGAGGTACTCCTGGGCATGCCTAGGGAACTCCTGGGCAGTGCGAGGAATTTCCAGCACAGGATGAGGAACCTCCAGCACCAGGCTGGGCAAGGTACTCCTGGGCTGGGGGAAGGAACTCCAGGCCAGGACTTGGCTAGGCCAGGCTCGGCTCTTGGATTCGGCTCGGTTAGGCTCTTGGGTACTGATGCACTTTCAATTACTCCTAAAGACAGGAAGTAGAGTAAATACTGAAAGGCTTTTATTAACAGTAAAATGGATCCACGTCCATGCTGTACGTCTGTCCTGGACTGAGGGAGGAGCAGTGACACAATCACCTTTATTCAGGGTCTGTGGGAGGAGCCACAGGAGCAGTCAGCAGAGGGGCATGTCCAGACAGGTAACCCAGTTACAACCTATATACATGGTTTACCACATTCACCCCTCCTTTTTTTAAAAAGCGTCCTGCGGGGTGAAGTGACTGACAATATTTAAAACAAGTATACTTACAGGTCAAGTCTATCAGGCGGTCGAGTCCGTCGCTGTGATCTCCGTATCACCGGTGGTGATTGCACCAGCGACAGTGGTTGTGCTGGCTCCGGCCTGACTTGAGGTGTCAGCACAATAGCCGTCGGTAATCCCTCGTGCGTGTGCGTCGCGCCCGGTATGGGAGTGTCGTGTGGTGTCTGTGTAGGGCTTGGAGTGCGTGGTGTCTCGTGGGTGTATATATCGGTGGGTACAGGGTTAATAGTCACCATGGAGTGTTCAGGGTAGGGGCCCGGTGCTCCTGCGGGCGCCAGGTCGCGGATGGAGACCGTGTCCTCCCGCCCATCAGGTAAAACCACATAGGCATACTGGGGGTTCGCATGAAGTAAGTGAACCCTCTCGACCATCGGGGAGTATTTATTGCTCCTCGCATGTTTTCGGAGCAGCACTGGCCCCGGGGACGTCAGCCAAGTTGGTAGGGTGGTCCCAGTGGTCGACTTTCTGGGAAAAGAAAAGAGTCGCTCATGAGGGGTGGCATTGGTGGACATACATAACAGGGAGCGGATGGAGTGGAGTGCCTCGGGAAGGACCTCCTGTCAGCGGGAGACCGGCAGTCCCTTTGACCTGAGGGCTATGAGTGTGGCCTTCCACACCGTGGCATTCTCCTTCTCCACCTGTCCATTCCCCCAGGGATTATAGCTCGTGGTCCTACTAGTTGCAATACCCCTAGCCAGTAGGTATTGGCGCAGCTCGTCACTCATAAACGAGGACCCTCTGTCACTGTGGATATAGCATGGGTATCCGAACAGAGTGAAGAGCTTGCGCAGGGCTTTTATAACTGACGTGGTAGTGGTGTCGGGGCAGGGGATGGCGAAGGGGAACCGCGAGTACACGTCGATTACGTTAAGAAAGTACACATTGTGGTCGGTGGAGGGGAGGGGGCCCTTAAAGTCAACACTCAGTTGCTCATAAGGGCGGGTGGCCTTGATGAGTTGTGCCTTTTCGGGTCGGTAGAAGTGCGGTTTGCACTCTGCGCAGACTTGGCAGTCCCTGGTCGTTGTCCTGATCTCCTCAAGGGAGTAAGGCAGGTTCTGGGCTTTCACGAAATGGAAAAGCCGGGTGACCCCCGGGTGGCAAAGATCTGCATGTAGGGCGTATAGCCGGTCGATCTGCGCGCTGGTGCACGTTCCCCGGGATAGGGCATCGGAGGGCCCATTGAGCTTCCCAGGCCTGTACATGATGTCATAGTTGTAGGTGGAGAGTTCGATTCTCCACCTCAGAATTTTATCATTTTTGATTTTGCCCCACTGTTAATTACTAAACATGAATGCGACTGAGCGCTGGTCAGTCAGCAGGGTGAACTTCTTGCCGGCGAGATAGTGCCTCCAGTGCCTAATAGCTTCCACTATGGCCTGGGCCTCTTTCTCCACCGCAGAGTGCCGAATTTCAGGGCCTTGAAGGGCACAGGAGAAGAACGCCACCGGTCTTCCTGCCTAGTTGAGGGTAGCAGCCAGCACAAAGTCGGGGGCGTCACTCTCCACTTGGAAGGGAATGGCCTCGTCCACCACATGCATTGCTGCTTTGGCAATGTCCCCTTTAATGCGGCAGAAGGCCGCGTAGGCCTCAGCTGAGAGGAGAAATGTGGTGGACTTGACCAGGGGGCAGGCATTGTCAGCGTAGTTAGAGACCCATTGGGCATAATATGAAAAGAAGCCCAGGCACTTTTGAACGCTCTGAGGGTGTTGGGAAGAGGGAGTTCCAACAGGGGGCGCATACAGTTGGGGTCAGGGCCAATGACTCCGTTCTCCATGACACACCCAAGGATAGCAAGTCAGGTGGTTCCGAACACACACTTGCCCTTGTTATAGGTGAGATTCAAAGCTTTGGCCGCTTGGAAAAATTTTCGGAGGTTGTTGTCGTGATCCTGCCGGTCGTGACCACAGATGGTGATGTTATCCAGATAAGGGAACGTGGCCTTCAGTTGGCACTGGTCCACCATCCGGTCCATTTCCCTCTGGAAGACAGATATACCATTCGTGACACTGAAGGGGACGCGCAGGAATTGATAAAGCCTGCTGTCTGCCTCGAAGGCGGTGTAAGGGCGGTCCTCCCGGTGGTTGGGGAGCTGATGGTAAGCGGATTTTAGGTCTATGGTCGAGTACAACTTGTACTGTGCTACCTGATTGACTGTATCCGCAATGCGGGGTAGAGGGTATGTGTCAAGCTGCGTGAACCTATTGACGGTCTGGCTATAGCTGGGTATGTAACGTATTCCTACAAAACTGAGGATTTCCGACTGTGATTGGTGGGAGGGGCCCATCATACTCCATTGTCACGCTTTTCAGGTGGCTCTGGAAGTCGAGCCCCAATAGCACAGGGGCACACAGTTGAAGCATGACCAGTAATATGAAGTCTCGATATTCTGTGCCCTGCACCACTAACATCGCTACACAACCCCCCCGGATGTCTGTTGTATGCGACCCGGAAGCCATGGCGACCCTCTGACTTACCGGCCGTATCATGAGTCCGCAAGGCTGCACCATGTCTGGGTGGATAAAACTCTCTGTGCTGCCTGTGTCAAACAGGCAGCTTGTCCTGCGCCGCTCCACCAGAATGTCCATCATTGACCTTGCGAGCTGGTGGGGAGCGCTTTGGTTGAGGGTCACGGAGGCCAGAGTTGAGTCGTTGTGTTGGTCCGGCGCGGTGGGGTGCCTGGTGAGCACCCGTGGGTCATAGGCAGTGTGAGGTGGTGCCGACCAAGATGGCTGCCCCCATGTCTCGCACCTGGTGGTGGGGTGCAGGCAAGATGGCGACCTCCATGCATCGCACGCGGCGCTGCTCGATCCTGCTCGCGGTTTGGACTTACAGGCCTTGGTGAAGTGGCCCTTCTCTCTGCAGCTGGAGCAGGTAGCTTCTCGGGCTGGGCAGCGTTTCCGGGGGTGCTTCTCCAGTCCACAAAAGTAGCACTTCGCGGACTCACAACTGACAGCAACCGTGGTCGATTCGCCAGCAGGTTGCGGGTCTGCAGCGTCCACGAGGCCGTCGGGAGATCGCGTGCCTGGAGAGCCTCAGAGTTGTGCAGAGTGGCCTCCAGCGTGTCGGCCAGCTCAATCGCCAAATGTAAGGTAAAATCGGCGTATTCCAGCAGCCGCTAGCGCACATACACTGACCTGGTCCCCGTGACGAGGGTGTCTCTTACCAGGAGCTCCGCATGCTCTTCGGCTGTCAGCCCCCGGCAATCGCAGGCCCGCACAAGTGTCTGTAGGGCCTGGACAAACTCAGCCCTCAACTTTCAGGGCCGCTGCTGCCGTGTCGCTAACGCTGCCACGCGTAGACGGTGTTTACCAGCCGCAGGTATTGTCTTCTGAGGGAACTCATCACGCCGTCATAGCTTGGCTGGTCTCTGATCATCGAGTAGACCCGTGGACTGACCCTGCAGAGCAGAACTCTGCGCTTCGCGGTGGACTTGGTCACTTCAATCTCCTCCGGGTATGAATCGAAGCAGACCAGCCAGAGTTCGAAAGCGTTTCCGGCCTCAAGTGTTTGCGGGTCGAGGTCTAGCTTTTCGGGTCTCAGGACGTGTTCCATGCTTTAAAATTACTGTTAATAAAATTGATGCACTATCAATTACTCCAAAAGACTGGAAGTAGAGTAAATACTGAAAGGCTTTTATTAACAGTAAATGGACCAAGTCCATGCTGAATATCTGTCCTGGACTGAGGGAGGAGCAGTGACACAATCGCCTTTATTCAGGGGTCTGTGGGAGGAGCCACAGGAGCAGTCAGCAGAGGGGCTTGTCCAGACAGGTAACCCAGTTACAACCTATATACATGGTTTACCACAGGTATGGAGCTGGGACTCCTTCTTGGAGCACAGGGCCAGGACCCTTCTAGCATGCAGGGCCGGGATCCTTTCTTGGACACGGGGCCGGGATCCTTTCTTGGACGCAGGGCCAGGATGACTGCCGAGGATACTTGTCGAGGTGACTGCCGAGGAAACTGTCAGGAATTCAGATGGGGAGGGGAAGGGACAGTCCAGCAGGGAATCCTTGGTTTGCAGAGGTATTTATGTTCCAGCCCAAAATGAAAATCGGGTGCCTCAATTAAGGTACCCAATGGAACAAGGGAAATAAGGAAACCCGGAATAAGGGTCAATGAACCGGACTGTGAACTGGAATGCGGATTGCACAGACCGGACCATGACATCATTAAGTAGTTAAAGATGGAATATGAAAGTAAGCTAGCCAATAATATTAATTAGGATACCAAAAGTTTCTTCAGATACATGAAATGTAAAAGAGAGACAAGAGTGGGTATCAGACTGCTGGAAAACAAAGCTGGAGTGGTAGTAATGCGGGATAAGGAAATGTCAGTTGAACTAAATAAGTATTTTCTATCAGTCTTCTTAACTGTAGAAGACACTAACAGTATGGTGGAAGTTACAGGTGTCAAGGGTCATGAAGTGTGTGAAGTTACCATTACTAGAGAGAAAAACGACAGGAATTCTGCAGATGCTGGAAATTCAAGCAACACACATCAAAGTTGCTGGTGAACGCAGCAGGCCAGGCAGCATCTATAGATGCTGCCTGGCCTGCTGCGTTCACCAGCAACTTTGATGTGTATTACTAGAGAGAAGGTTCTTTGGAAACTAAAAGATCTGAAGGTAGATAAGTCACCTGGATCAGATGGTGTACACCCCATGGTTCTGAAAGAGGTGGCTGAAGAAATTGTGGACACATTGGTAATGATCTTTCAAGAACCACTAGATTCTGGAATGGTTCCAGAAGACAGGAAAATTGTAAATGTCACTCCACTCTTCAAGAAGGGAGAGGGACAGAAAAAAGGAAACATTGGGCCAGTTAGTTTGACCTCAGTAGCTGGGAAAATATTGGAGGCAATTGTTAAGGATGAGGGCTCAGAGTACTTGGAGGTGCATGATAAAAAGGCCATAGTCAGAATTATTTCCGCAAGGGAAAATCTTGCCTGACATGTCTGTTCAAATTCTTTGAAGAAATAACAAGCAGGATAGACAAAGCAGAATCAGTTGATGTTGTGTATTTGGATTTTCAGAAGGCCTTTGACAAGGTGCATGAGGCTGCTTAACAAGCTATGAGACCATGGTATTACAGGAAAGATTCTAGCATGGATAATGCAATGGCTGATTAGGAGGTGGCAAAGAATTTCTGGTTGGCTGCCAGTGACTAGTGGTGTTCTACAGGGGTCTGTGTTAGGACTGATTCTCGTTACTTATATGTCAATGATTCAGATGATGGAATTGGTGGCTTTGTGGCCATGTTTGCAGACAATACAAAGATAGATGGAGGGGCAGGTAGATTTCAGGAAGTAGTGAGTCTTAGACAGATTAGTAGACTGGGCAGAAAAGTGGCAGATGGAATAGAGTGTTGGGAAGTATATGGTTATACACTTTGGTAAAAGAAATAATAGGGCTAACTATTTTCTAAATGGAGAGAGAAAATAAACTGTGGTGAAAAGGGACTTGGGAGTCCTTGTACAGGATTTCCTAAAGGTTAATTTGCATGTTGAGTCTGTGGTGAGGGGACAACAGCAATGTTAGCATTCATGTCAAGAGGAATAGAATATAAAAGCAAGGATGTAATGTTGAGGCTTTATAAAGCATTGGTGAGGTGTCACTTGGAGTATTGAGAGCAGTTTTGGACCCTTTATCTTAGAAAGAATGTGCTGAAACTGGAGATGGTTCAAAGGAGGCTCACAAAAATTATTCCAGGATTGAATGGCTTGTCATACGAAAAGTGTTTGATGGCCCTGGGTCTGTTTTCACTAAAATTCAGAAGAATGAGGGGTGACTTAATTGAAACCGATTGAATGGTGAAATACCTTGACAGAATGGAGGTGGGGAGGATCTTTCTTGTGATGGGAGAGTCTAAGACCAGAGGGCACAGCCTCAGAGTATAGGGACATATTTTTAGAACAGAGGTGAGGAGGAACCTCCTTAGCCAGAGAGTGGTGAATCTTTTGAGTTCACTGTCACGGGCAGGCCAACTCTTTATGTGGAGACAAAGTCTTTTGTATGGTTAATGCAGAGGCTGTGTTACGTACCCCGTAACTGGGTTGCCAAACCAGCAGAAATGGATCACTCAGTTGGAGTCTGGATTACTAGAACTAAGAAAGTTTTATTAAGGAAACAAGCAACACAGTACTCTAATCAAAAGGATAATAAATGCAACAGTTCAGTAATGATAAACACACATGTACACAGAATTAAGATAACAGGATCAATCAAGCTCTATCATTGTCTAGGAATAAATGACCAGTTTCAAAGTGACGCAAAGTTCAGTTCAATTTAGTTCAGTTCAGTTCGCAGTAATCGCTGCCGTGGCGATGGACAGTGGGGGGGAGGAGAGAGAGAGCAAAACGAATGAATATTCAAACGGCTTCCACACACAGACCTTCGCAGTCAGCTTTCGGGTGAGTCCTTTGTGATGTCATCTGAGGTCACCGACCGTGACCCCTCTGTTTCCAGATACGATCGTTTCTCTGCGGTGAACCCGGCACCCAGGCAAGGGTGGACACACACCAGGTTCCTGTCGATCGTGCCTTTCTACCCTGTGCGTCTATGGCTTGTTCCGCGACCAGCCGTCCAAAAACTTCCCACCGACTTGTGGGAGACGCACCGCTTCCAGGGTCTCGTTACCTCGGGGTGTCGTGTATGTCCTGCCTTAGTGAACCTGTCCCTTTTTATCCCCCTGCTGGGGTATCGCCTGTCCATCACTTCAAACCGTTCAGGGTTCAAAGGGTGAGCCGATCTTGACAGCTCTCCTTCCGTTAGACTCTCCCGTCCCTTCATTAACATCTCCAAATGCTGCTCCATTGTTTTCCTTATCTCTCTCTCTCCTGAAGACAGGTGGCAGACCAACTGCTGATCCCACTGGTGCCAGCACAGGACAGCTAACATCTTAATCTATGTGTATTCTCGTCACAGCTGATAGATCCTCAGGGCATGTAGGGATATGGGGAGAAGGAAGGAGGTTTTGAGGCTGAGAGGAAAATTGGATCAGGCATGCTGAAATGGTGGAGCAGACTTGATGGGCCAAATGGCCTAGTACTGCTCCTGTATCTTATGGTCTTATGGTAAAACTGCAGATGTCAAAAGAGACCTCATTTCAAGAGACCGGGTGGTCATGGTGATACACCAGAATGCAACAAGCAATGGAGGATTATCTGGTCAACTGTGCAAAAATACAATTCATCATCTGTAACCCAGCTCATGCTGGATTTGACAGATGTTGATTAATCAAGAGTTAGCAGATGCGCCCACAGTGCTATTCCTCTGTAACCTGAGTGCCCCCTCACTCCTTTCACTCCATCAGTAAAGGCTCCTTTGGTGCTGCCCTCTGCTGGCTTAGGCACTTCCACCGAAAGACCAAGCAACTGAAGCGTGCCAGATTGTGAAATATTAAAGAAACAGAAGTTGCAGATTTTTGATTTTGGTATGAAGGTAATTTTATTTAGAAATGTCTCAGATTTTCTTACAAAAAATAATAAAGGGTATAAAAGCAAATGGGCACATAATGGCTGATTTGGTGGAATTTATAATGGAAAACAAGAAAAAGGCAGGCTAGTTAATAGTCCTGATGAAGCGCCTTGGCCCAAGACGTTAACTGCGCATTTCCCTCTACAGGTGCTGCCTGACCTAATGACTTCCCCCAGCATTTTGTATGTGTTAGTCAAGTTAAATGGATTCTATAATTCTGTTTTCAAGAAAAATGATGTAAATAATTTTCTAGAAAAATATAGAGAACGTAGAGTCTAGTGAGAGAGAGAGAGAGAGAGAGAGAGAGAGAGAGAGAGAAAGAGAGAGAACCTGAATGGAATCAGTATCAACAGAAAAACTGTGTTTGGATAATTGATGGGATTAAAGGCCAATAAATCCTCAAGGCCTGATAACCTATATCCCAGAATAACTAAGGAAGCTGTTCTAGAAATAATAAATGTGTTACTAGTCACTTCCCAAAAGAGATGACTCAAGAATTACTTAAGAACTCAACATGCTCATCATTCCTTCAGTTTTTGGTCCAAAATTCTGACATTCCTCTGAAATCAAGGCAAACAAGGAAACTTTTCAGCCAATGCCTCACAGGCATTTGTCAGTTGAGAGAAAACCTGAGAAACAGCAGTACTGCAAATGGGGGCGGGGAGGATGTTCTTTGTCAAGATATTCATAGAAAGAGTGATAACAGGTTATATGTTTTATTTGTACTGCTCAGGATGCAGCACTGTTAACAATTGAAAGGCATTTAATATAAAATATGCTCTGGTATTTATAGTTTGCATAAGAAAGACTTATGAAAAGAATTGATTGCCCCATTCTGCTTTATGGATTGAAGAGAAGAGAGTATGTTATATTGGAATAGAAATGGGACTGGTGGATTTAACTTGCAGTGTAACTGACTCTAATCTTTGGTACCATGGCAACGATGGCAATTATAGATGAATTAATCTCCCAGTCTTTGAATAGACTCTTGTCTTAACCATTTGTCTCTGCTTGTGTATCATACTATTTCCAACATTTTGTTTAGAGCCTTTTAACTTCCTACAGCCCACTATATTAAATATCAACTTCATGAAGTTTAAGGGCAGCATTTCCAGGGGTCATTCTGTGTTGGTTGGAGAGCACACCAGCATCATTCCTTTTTCTCCATCACTATGCATGCTGGAACCTATCTACAGGAAAAACCTAGGTTCCCCCACCACCCATGCTGCAAACTGGCATATGCTAAAAGTATGCCAGTAGCTCCAAGTCAAGAGAAAAGTTTATTCTTACCCTCCCAACACTGGACTTCAGGTATGGACTTTGAATTTGTGTCAGAAAAACCCCTAGTACTTAACACCAGTTTCTGCCTCTTATATAAAGAAATATGTACACAAATCCCTTCCTCTGTACAAATATTGATATTTTATTTTCCATCTGACTTAACACCAGGATTTCTTTAAGTATACAGTTAAACTCCAATAATCTATCTTCTCATTATTCAGATATCCCAATGGTTTGGCACATGGCTCAACGGGGCTCTGCTTCCCACAGTTCCTTTAAATTAAATATCGCCCTCTTCCCAATTTTGTAAACTTTGTAACATCTAAGAGCAATGAACTAAAAGTGTGTCTGGGTATTAGTCAGAATAATTCCCAATAGTTCAGAAAATCTGCCCGTTCATTTCCACCAAAGTGCCAAGGGTTTCACATTAAAGGATTTTAGTACATTATAATAGTTTCCAATAAGATTTCCCTTTCCTTGCTGAGAAGAGTTATCAGCACTGGCTTAGCTGAAACTTGGAATATCATGCAGAGATTCATAAGCACAAAACAATAAGTTACATTCCATTCTATTTTTCTTACTTTGAAAATCAAAATTTCAGTTTTATCCTTCAATACAAATACTTAAAGACACATGATTTCTAGTGACTGAGATGTGGCAAAAACTTGTGTTTGGCAAACCATCAGAATAGAAAACAACTTTATTGTCATGGTTCAAGACAATTAGGTTAACTGCAAAGGGAAAATGGTAATTAATTGAATCATACAGTATGGGTACTTTACAGAGGTCTGTGAAAAAGCGAGGTGAAGTGTGTTACTGGATCCAGTCCTGCATTCCCACAGTACATTCCTTAATAGTTTAGTTCAGTGTTTCCCAAACTATTTTAGCCCAAAGTTCCCCTGACGCACTTTCATACTTGCCAATGCCCCTCTTAGACTCAATATACTTTCCGGCACCCCCATAGTGAAAAAACATGAGAAAAGTGATTCTGCTTTAAATTTTTATTTGTCTTTAAAACTAGGTTTACATAGACCTGTGTGCTGTACAGCAGCTTGGATATCAATGTGATCCTTGAGCTTGATGGTTTATAGCGAGGGTTGAAATATCTGGTTCAAGTTGTGGCAGCAAAAGCCTTAAATCCCCATGCATAACAATGTCCAAGCAGTTTCTGTATTTTTTGTGAATATGTGGTTCACTGTACTGAATCCTCTTTCAACAAAATAGGAAGATGGAAAGACCAGGAAACTTTGTTTGGCAGTGTTGCCACATACCACAAAAACCGACATTCTTGAAAAGCATTTTTGCTTCTTCATCATTCTGAATTTCGATGATTTCTTCTTGCAAACTCTTTTCCTGTTCATCCACCTTGAAAAGAAATAGGTTAATTACCCAGTCTAGGATTTCCAGATGATTCAAATCCTTGAATCAATTCTGAAAATCCTTCTTCAGTGACTGTAGGTCTAAGCAGTACTCTTGCAAATAAACTTTTGTGAAAGAGAGTGCCATACTTTCCATGTAATGAAACTGAGAGAACATTCTTCTCCCAATATTTTGCTTATATATTTTCAATTTTCTGATAAAAGTGGACTGCACTTTTTGCATGGATTAAATTGAAATTACCCTGCAATTTCATATTTAGAATGTTCATTTTGTCATACAGATCAGCTAAGTAGGATACATCTCCAAATAAAGTTCAATCTTGCTTCCCAAGCTCTTGTCGATATTGAGCAAAAATTCAACTACAGTGTCAAAAAGATCAAAGAAACAGTTTAACACCAGCCCTTTGACAACCAACACACTTCAGTGTGAAGAAGCAAGCTTTCAAACTCTTCATCGTTATCTTTGTATAACTGGTGAAATATTCTGCTATTTAATGGCTGAATTTTAATTTTATGATAGCAGATGTTACAAAAGTCATGTTGAAAAAAGTTGTTGGCTGAGGTTTTTGGCTGTGAGATGTTGATGATGAATTACGCAATGGATTGGAAACAGATTTGGAATTTCTTTTTTCATAAATTCCACTAAACCAGCATGGTGACCTGTCATATACGGTGTTCCATCTGTTGCACAAGAAATCATGTGCATAATTGGACACTTTTATCCTGAAAATACATTTTGATTTCATCTTAGATTGATTCTCCATTGTCGTTAGCTTTTTACGAAAGAGAATCTCTACACAAAAATTTCCATTTTTGATAACACGTACATATGCCACTAGTAATGCCTCATCTCATGGTTGATTAATCCAGTTATATCTCAATTTCTGTCTTTTGTAGTGCTGTGCATAGTTGATACTCAATGTCTTCATTCATTTTGTCAATATAACAAGCTACAGAGTTACCACTCAGAGGAATTGATTTTAAAATACTGGTATCCATTTTGAGAACAGTGGTGAGCACTTCTGATACAGCAGGCATTATAAATCACCAATTGTATGAGATTTTCCACACTTCGCTATCATTTTGAAAATGTTATAAGAAGCAATGAGACTACTATCAAAGTCATTTTTAGCTTTCTTGGCAAATGACTTGAGTGTGCAACACTTTTCAAATGCTTCTTTCATCCTCTGCAACGGAGTAATACCATAAGTAGCCTTTTCAGGGTGGCTTTTACAGAAGTGTTCCGGCAGTCTTGATGGTTTCATAGTTTTGTTCGACAGTATAATATTACAAATGACACACAAGGTGTCATCGGTATGGCGAGAAGGTAAATAAAACCATACTCCAAGTATGTAGCATTCTGTCATTTGATGCGCTTTCTGTCATTCCAGTTTCTTTGTAGGATCAGAATGCCAGACTTCGTTGCCTTCAGACTCATAGAGATCATGATGTACATATTTATCCATCATTAACAGGGCTAAATTAAAATTCAAAAATCAGCCCAAGTCGGGAATCCCTATCAGATGTTGATGATGGCAGCAGGTTGACATAGTTGGTCACGGTTGCCTCAAGTTTGGGTGCCACTCTCTGACCCCCACCAAGATTCTTGAACAGCCCCCGACTACTTCTTTTTCCCTTAATGCCCCCTTAAGACACGTAACCGCCCCCGTTGGGATTCACTGGGTCAGCTTCGTTCAAGTTACACCGTTCAGTTGAATAAGACAAAGGCAAACTATAACCATACGTGGACAGTACCATTGATAACAGGTAATGCTATTTATTTTTAAATTGAGCACGTGAGCTGTCCATAGTAAAGCATTTTCACTTAGTAACTGTCAGTCATCCTCAGCTGAGCAGGTTTTGTCAGTTCTTAGCTGGTCTGTCGGGGACTTTCTATCACAAGGGAGGAAGCATTGCCATCGTTAGTACCTGTTGAATTGTACTTCCTGCCAACCAACTGTACAACATGGACAGCACTGGTTCACAATTTTCCCAACCCCAGTAGCACAATTGAAAGGAGGCAGGCAGTATGAAATTCTGGATAAAATTTATTTTAAATGCATATTGCTGCATACAACTTGGCTATTTGTCTGTACCTACCGTGTTCCATCTTGATAAAATATTCACACCCAAGACATTGCAACTAATCAGGAGTGAGTTACTTACTGAATGGATAATAGAGAGAGCAACATCAGCCTGTTCATCATCTCACCTCATTTTTCTTCATTGCACCCTTTGTGGCCAACTCCAATTACCCTGACTGATTACTTTCAGGACTGTATACTTTATTGCCTTTTTAGGACTCCTATGCCATATATAAAGCTCATAGACCTTTTTGACTGATGGAAAAATAAAATTAACTGGCTTTTTAAAACAAAATTCTATTCCTCCTGGTAGTAATTCTTAACATACTTCTGATGAAGGGGCAACATCTGACACAGGAAATTAAATCTTCTCATCCAAATGACAGAAAGTGTCGATTAATGCAACGTTGGTATCTTGTAACATGATTTTCACATCTGATTGCAGGCATCTGTTATGTGAAACGTTAGGCGCAGCTTTGGTAACCATTTACTTTAGGCCACAATGTTGTGTGATAAGCTTACAGCAATGTCATCAGTAAAAATTAGAGGGTGGCAATCAATTATCTTGTGGATAAAAGAAGTACCTTGGACAAAAGTATTCAAATAAGGACTCTTTTAAAAAGTTTGATTGACAATTCTTTACGGATAGTGGTTGCAATTTCTGGTGCCAATATTAAGTTGAAGATTTTTTTTATCCATCTGAGGAAAATCAAATATTTCATTAATTTCAGGTCCAAGAAAATAATTTTTCCAAGGACTATTTCTTCCAGAAGTGTCCAAATTAGGAAGAAGGTATTTGTGTATCTAAATAAGTCACAAACGGCATCAATGCTATTAAACATCAAAATCTTGGAGGAATTACATTCACATTCTCAATATCTTCTCGAGAGCAAGTGAAAAGTTTCAATAAAATATTCATCTAAATAATTCAAAGTCTGCAGACATATGCAAAATTAGTTTGTATACTTATTAGTAGAGGCAGCATTGATTACAGATATTTCCCTTATAAAGGTCTTAGAGATAGCCAAAGAATGCAAGCAAAATTCAAATATGAATTTACTTTTGTGAAAAAAGATGCAGATGAGGTTTATGTCAAATCCTTTTGTGCTTGTCACACAGCTCTTGCCTTCGTTTCAGGCATTCACTGTGATCGAAGATGGCTGAGGTGGCTGGTGAGGTCAATGCTAAACTCCCGGACTCTGTGCCAAGTGTAGTATGAAAATTTTACAGGCTGGGCCCATGGAGCTGGTACACACCTGGTGTGCAATTCTTTCCTCCTGATCAATTGATTAGAGGTTTTAAGAGGCATTCCGAATGAGACCGCCACTTTGAGTGCTCATGGGTCAGAAATTCCTATGAGTTAGCAGAGATATATCTATCCCTTTATCAAAGAGGCTTGGAGAACTCAGCTGAATCTTTTTCTCTGTCACCTGATATTATCTCCTGCTGTGATGGAGCTCAGGATAGAGTGCCTCTTTCAGGAGTCTCATGTTGGTCACATCACCTTAAGCTGGAACAACATCACTGCTCCTACAACTTCTATCTTACAACGTATTAACTATACTTTCATATGGATTCCAGCAGTTTAGGAAGGCTGCTTACTAACACCCTGTCAATGGCAAGTAAAGAACGATAATAAATGGTGCCCTTGCCAACAGCATCTATACCTTGATTCAGAGTCTCTATACGAAACGTCAAACATCTCTTTGCCTCCACAGATGCTGCCTGACCCATTGATTTCTTCCAGCAGTTTGTTTTTGCTCCAAGTTACAGCACCTGCAGTCTCTTGTGTCTAAATCCACATCTTATTTGTCAATAAGAAATCAAAAGTTGGACTGTGAAATTGTGAAATTGTAGTAATATTTGCAGGTTTAGCTACAAGAATCAGAGAAAGCGTATTACTTCTGACCTTTAAATCAACAAGTTTGAGCCCATGATTTAGTTTGCCCTTTAAAAACTGCAAGTTCTGTTGCCTAGGATGCACTAGTTCACTATTTACTTCCTTATTTTTGAAAAAAGCCATTTTTGGTAAACAAAATCAAATACAGATCGAGCTGTTAAAATGATCTTTCAGTGCTAATATAATATTGCAACACAAGTTCCTCTGCCTCCCAATGTAACCAAACCAAATGCTACGTACATGCTGGTGCTTCCCTTCCACGTTCACTTCAACTCACGTTCTCTAACCCCAACCAATTTAAATGGGTGAATTGGGAAAGGTGGTGGTGAATCAGCATTTAGGAGTGAGATTGAAAATCTGGCTAAGTGGTGCATGACAACAACCTCTTACTCAATGTCAACAAGACCAAGGAACTGATTATTGACTTCAGGAGAAGGAAATCAGAGATCCATTAGCCAGTCATCACCGGGGGATCAGAGGTGGAACAGGTCAGCAACATTAATTTCCTCAGTGTTATCATTTCAGAGGACCTGTGCTGGGCCCGGCACATCAGGGCAATTATGAAGAAACTCCTCGTACCTTATCTCATTGGAGTTTTGCTAATTTTAAACATACGTAGTCTGCTTCAATGCTCAGTAGCTTACATCTACAGCATCTATTGAACAAAGCATAAATTTACATGTGCTTCTGTGACAAGCTTCAGCCAAATATATCACATTTGTACAGTTCCCTAGCATTTATTTCCATAATAATGAGACAGTTTAATGGCATGGCACAAACATACTGAGTGACTTTTCAACTGTGCTGCCTTGTCAGCATTTTCAAGGGCATGGATCATAATTATTTACATCGACATGTGGCACATTTGAAAAATGACAGAAGGTAAAACTATTCTGTTATTTTAATGGCTCACTCAGTGGTTTGAGAGGCAGAATCAAGTTCTGCAAATTATCATAGTCTTAAATTGGAGAGCGTAGTTCCACTCAATAAATAGTCAGTGAACTGTGCATAATGTACTATCATTCTCCAGAGTACCCAAGTAAGTATGAAGGCATATATTAGAATAGTGCAGAAAAATGACATTCTGGCCTACAGCTTTTGATGGATAGGGGGCAGTAAATATTGTATTAATTCCTTTGATATTGTGATCAATTGTTTTTAACACTAAGATAATAAAGAATCACAATATGTTTAATGAATTGGGAGCTAGGGCATAATTATACTGGTGCAAGTTATACATTTGAATTCATTACTCAACCTATTCTAGTATTCCACTTATGCAGTCAGATATCATATGCATGCAATTAAGCAACCTTCAACATTTCCCACTGCAACAACAACTTAAATTTATAGTACATGTTTAGGGTAACAAAATGCTCCAAAGCGTTTCACAACAGTAATATTGAATAAAATCTGGCTCTGATTTATGAGGGGAGATGACCAAAAGCTTACAAATATACAAATTAAGAGCATGAGTACATTGTTTTACCCTTTTACTGTTAATTAAAGAATATCATGGCTGATCTCAACACTACATTCACACCGACTGTTTGAGCAGTCTCCCCCTCAAGCTTATTAAGAATCTGCCTTAAAAATACTCAATTACGCGATTTGGAGAGAATTTAAAAGTCTCATGACACTGAGAGAAAATATGATGCTTTATTAAGTGGACAGTCTCTTACTATAACCCCTCGCTCTCAACTCTCCTCCCACAGGAAACAACTCCTCTAACTCCACCATTGAAA
This sequence comes from Mobula hypostoma, assembly GCF_963921235.1. Classification (NCBI taxonomy): domain Eukaryota; kingdom Metazoa; phylum Chordata; class Chondrichthyes; order Myliobatiformes; family Myliobatidae; genus Mobula; species Mobula hypostoma. Next base: position 156,328,175 of record NC_086102.1, on the reverse strand, counting down.
CTGCTCAGGGACCTATTTGCCAGTGATGGATTTTGAACAGTATCTTTAAAGCAGAAACAGCGGTTTCAGAACCTATTGCCACATCTGCCAAAGGAGAAATGTCATTGGTGAAGGGCTCACATTCAGAAGTGATGAGGGGCAATGCAACTTCTCAGAGCGCTGAAGGAAGTTGCAGAGAGAAGTGAGAGCATGGAAGCAAGGATAACAATTTTAAAATCAAGGCATTTCTAGACTGAGCCAATGCTGTTCAGCAAGCACAGGGCTGATGTACAAACAGGACAGGGAGAACTGAATATGTGGTGAGTATCCTCATCAGCTTTCACCCAGCTGCCAACCCACTGAGCTTCTCAGCTGTGTCTTCAGTAGAACTCAGCCAATCCTGCACACTGCAGAGCAGTTATCTGGGCAAGATTGTCAGTTGCCTTGTTGGCAGTTCACCTCTGTCTCATCATGTGGCCTCAAAGCCAAATTCCTACAGCACAAGAAATGTCCAACCTTTGGTGTCTGATTGTTGGATAACGTCAGTTTTATGGAAAGTAAAACCAAGGAAGAGAACTGATGTATTTCTGAAATGGACTTTCCATAGGAAGTTGGTTTAGGGGCTGGATCGTCCTTCTTGTTGGTTTCCTGTCTCTAGCGCATGCCCAATATGGAAAGCACATCCCCAGCAGCTTATCAGATCAGTCTGTGGTGGTGTTACTGAGGTTCTCATGGTGATGGACGTTAATATCTCTACCCAGAGTACATTGCATGCCCGTGTCACGTCAAGTGCTTCTTTTCAATGTGGAGAAACACTAATTCATCAACTGGCAGTGGAGCAAAAATGGTAATGTGAGGGAGGTTTCCTTGTCCATGTTTAACCTGATGTCATAAGATTTTGAGCTATTCTCTAATGTCAGGAAACCATTGTTCCGTCCCCTCCAGAGGATGTACCCTGCTGGGGGGAATCCAGCACATTTTCTGTCTGGTATGATGCTGTGAGAAAAATTATGTATGCCAAGCTATTACTTGACTAATTGGTGGAGCAGCTCCCCCATTTTATACACCAGCCCCCAGGTTTTTGTGAGGATAATTCCAAAAGGTTGTTCAGCTAGCTGACTGAAATGATTTACCTGCTCTGCATACTTGCAGATGGTGATGGTATGGAAGACAATCATATCCTTCCCTAAATGATCCTCCAGGAGGACCACATGCTTGTCGTGGTTTGGAGGCTTGTGTGCCTAACGACCTGGAGAGCTATGTTGGCTGGAGTCAGGACTTTATGGTTTGGGTCTTGGTAGGGTCACCCATGCCAAACAGGTCAAAGGGTAGAGGCCAGACTAAGTGTGGTCCACCAGTTCTCCATGTTAGGGGGGGTGGGGTTCAGCTTAGGGCTAACAATCTTGACTGGTTAAACAAAATCGTTTTGGAAACAGCAGTGAAGAATCCTTCTAGATCTGAGTGTGATGGTATTCCCGAGTCTCCACCCGGGACTTGCATGACTGACAGTAGTGAAAACCAAGAGGAAGCTTCTGAAGTGATGAAGGAAGCTCTGAACACCAACAAAGATGGAGGACCTTTACTATTGCCCTAAATGCCAGCAGCGTAATGGGCAGTAACACACTTCTATATTACGGCTGACCTGAATTGTGCTGCAAGTGTACATGCAAGCATCAAAGTGGAAAATATTACCACCTAGAATGCCCAAACAACAGGGAACACACTACCAAATTTTGCAACCATAGCTTTGGGCTGTAGAACAAACAATTCATAAGTGAATTCTCAATATACCAACCTGGAAAGTTTCAATTTGAAGCTACGTGGATGCAGGAGGAAAAGAAACTTGAGTCCTTAATGAAGGTTGATACATTTTTTATCTTGCCTCTAGAATAATGCAGGGAAAGGGTGATGGTATGTTCATGAAATTTTTAACATGCTCATCAATAAGCTAAAACACAAAAGTTCTGCTTCACAAATAGAATTGATTGTTAGATTATTAAGAATAATGCATTTGTGAAATATGATAATTAGCCAAAATTATGGAAATTAATATAATTTGAAAATGAGTATTATACTACACAGCGTCCTTCTCATCTTTATGAATATAGGATAATATAATCTTCATGATTGAAGAGATAACTCAAAAATGAGACTAATTTACATACACAAAGGCCTTTAATAAAATAGACTACCTTATTAACTGAAGTACTATTAGTTTTTTTTGGTTTGCAGGTAATAAAACGTGTAATAATCTATGAAACAGCATAGTGTAAAACAGAAGTACATTTGCCATATTAATAGTGGTGAAATAGAAAAATATATCTCTGAAGAAATTAATTTATCAATTACTAAGTATTCCATTTATAAGTTTGGTACATAGTTTAATCTGGATGGTGGGATGGAGATACAGCTTACCAAAGGAGGTTTAAGGCACTCCTTCTCTCCGTTAGTCTGCAGGTCACCTTCCCTATATGATCTATATGATCGTGGGGCTAAGCACCTGCTTAGCCATAATCGGGGTCCTGTGAAGTCATGGGAGCAGGTGGCGGGTGGTCATTTGAGCAGCTGGAGCATATCACAAGTCATGATTATGCAACCACTAATACCAGGCAGATAATCTCTGAAGAGTATTACAAGTCACCCATCTTCTGAAGACGCTCGTCAGAAGCAGGCAATGGCAAACCACTTCTGTAGAATTTGCCAAGAACAATCTTAATTGCTCATGTCATATGACACAGTACATAATGATGATGATAATAACATAGTTTAATACTCATTAAAATAAAAATAATAAATTCCTCAGAATCAGGATCACTGCGTTTGCTGTACAGTGGCCAAAACTATTCTTCCCTGATGTCATTGTTACGTAATAAATCAGATTAACATATATTTTGCCATGTCACCTACAATACTTGCTGAAAAGTCCTGTCATTTATATTGACAATGTTTAATGTATATGTATACTACAAACATAGATATATATAATGCATATGCGTGTCAAGCGATTGTTATGACACATCTATTGTGGTAGCATAGTAGGTGGTGCTTGTCACTGTTGCTTTTGACTTCCACCACTGTCCAGCAGTCTCGCGAAAAGGAAAGCTGAATGCGTAAGTATCTCCCTTCCAGCACATAGGCTCTCCAACAGCAAGCCTCATGTCGTGCCTCCTCGTGACAACACATGGAAACTGAACTCCTTCCAGACTCAGGCTGAAATACAAAGGACAGGGAGGAGCTCTGACCACTGCACACTAGCACGCAGGCCCACCAGTGTGTTGATACACCCAGGTGCTCATGAACCAGATCCCCAGCTATGGGTAAATAGTCCCACTGCCTTGCGGGCAGCCTCCGGAGAGACCAAGGCTACGGGAGTAAACTCGGACCAAAAGTATGGAGTTGAGCCCCTAAGGCAGCTAAATGTCACTGAATATCTTTCTGACAGCTCCTGCAGCCAAGCTGGTGAAAAATATATTGCTTTGCTTTCCTTTGGACTACACCGGTAAGGCCAAGAACGGGATTTTGACAACTGGGCATCCCAGGATCTCCATACCTTCCACCCAAGCTTGTGTCTGGAGAGGTCACTCCAGACCACTATCTATGGTCCTTTGAGACAAATGGATGCCATCATCATAATGCATATAATCATGAATACAAAGGATAACAGATTTATATATATATTAAAAGACTATTTTCCTATTGGTGTGGGAAACTTTTCACAAGAATTAACCAGATAATGTTGCAGAGGTAAACTCCAAATAAGGAAATGTATCTTCTCAGAAGCATGATTTTTATAATGCATTCTTACAAGAATATAACTGCCTAATATAACATGTTATATTGGATAATTGGATAAAATTTGAAATTGGATAAAATGTCACAAGAGCTAAGGTATATTATAGGTTTCAAAGTTCTTTTAAGGCTATTGAATTAATTAGAAACAATTCCCAGTTATGGTTAAAAGTCAAGAAATCATTAATTTTGTGAAAGGTTAGAAAGAAAGATATTAAAAGCGAGAGCATTTAATGCTGGAAAGTAATCCTTCTAATGTCTGACTCATCTCGTCATAGGTCAATGACCTGGCTATTTTGAGCATTCAACTCCAGTCTCTTTCCAATTGATCGCAGAATCCACTTTCAGTTGGTTACAATACCAACTAGTCGTAGAGTCAGAGGACACTAACTGCATAGAAACAGGCCCTTCAGTCCATCTAATCTGTGCTGAACTATTATGCTGTATTGATTTATCAACCTGTACCAGGACCATAGCCCTCCATACTCCTCCCATTCACGTAGCTATCTAAATTTCTCCTAAATGTTGAAATCAAACCATAGCCACAACTTCCGCTGGCAGCTCAACACCCTCTGAGTGAAGAAGATCCCACTCACGTTTTCCTTAAACATTTCACCCTTCGTCCTTAACCCATAACCTTTAGTTCTAGTCTCACCCAACTTCAGTGGGAAAAGCCTGCTTGCATTTACCCTATCGTTACCCCTCATAATTTTGTATACCTCTATCAAATCTCTCCTTATGCTCCAGGAAATAAAGTCCTAACCTACTCAACCTTTCCCTATAACTCAAGTCCTCAGGTCCCAAACACCATTGTAAGTTTTTTTCTCTCAATCTTATTGATATCTTTCTTGTAGGTAGGTGGCTAGAACTGCACACAATACTCCACATTAGGCCTCACCACCATCTTATACAACTTCAACATAACATGCCAGCTCCTGTACTCAATAGTTTGACTTATGACAGGTCAACGTTTCAGAAACTCAATTTATGACCAGATCTACCTGTGTATTAATAGGTATCAATCGTTACACTTAATGTCAGAGAAATGTATACAATATATATACTGAAATTATTTTTCTTCGCGTACATCCACAAAAACAGAGGAGTGCCCCAAAAGAATGAACGACAGTTAAATGTTAGAACCCCAAAGACCCCTTCCACACATAAACAGCAGCAAAGCAACAACCCCCCTCCCCTACCAGCAAAAAACCATCGGTGCCCTCCACCAAGAACTCAAACATGCAGCAAAGCATCAATAAAGACACAGACTCGCAGTACCCCAAAGACTACTCGTTCACCCGGTAATTCGACATACCACAGGCTCTCTCTCTCTCCTTAATAAGGGAAAAAGAGGCTTCCACATTACACAGGGACACCATTTTCAAGGAATTATCGATCTGTATTCCCAGATCCCTCTGTTCTGTCATACTTTTCAGTGCCCTACTGCTCACTGTGTAAGTCCTACCCTGGTTTATTATCCCAAAATGCAACACTTCACACTTGTCTGCACTAAATTCAATCTGACACTTTTTCAGACTATTTTTCCAGCTGCTCCAGATCCCACTGCGAGCTTTGATGGCCTTCCTCACTTTCCACTGTGCTCCCAATCTTGGTACCATCCACAATTTTGCTGAACTAGTTGACCACATTATTATAAAGTTCATTGAGATAGATCAAAGTCAAAGTACATTTATTATCAAAGTCTGCATACAGAGTACAACTTTGAGATTCCCTTCCCTCAGGGAGCCATGAAACTAAGGAACACCATGAAACCCATTCAAGAAAACATCAAACACCCAATACACGAAAAAAGAACAAGTGGCACAAATGGCAAAAAGCAAATGCACAACACATAGAATATCAACATCAAACCAGGAGTCCAGGAGTTTAGACACCTGGTTTGATGTTGATGACGAACGACAACGGATCCAGCACTGTTCCTTGTTGCACACCACAAGTCACAGGCCTCCAGTCAGAAAGGCAACCTTCTACTACCACACTCTGGCTTCTTCGGTGAAGACAATGTTTAATCCAATTTACTATCTCATCTTGAATGTCAAGCAACTTAACCTTCTCGACCAACTTCCCATGTGGAGCTTTGTCAAAGCCCTTGCTAAAATCCATGTAGACAACACCCATTGTCCTGCCTTCATCAACTTTCCTGGTAACTTCCTCAAAAAATTCTATAAGAATGGTTAGACATGGCCTACTTGCACAAAGCTATTTTGACTATCCCTAATCTGATCCTGTCTATCTAAATACTTATATGTCCAGTTCCTTAAAGTACCATCCAATAATTCATCCACTACTGACATCAGGGTTATTAATGAGCCTTTCTTAAACAACAGAACAGCATTAGCTATCCTCCAATACTATGGCAAAACACACATGGCTAAGGAATTTTTTAAATATCTCTGGTCAAATACATTATGAGACATGTTCATTTAAATCGCATTAGTTCTCAGCAAGACACCAAAACATTTCACAATCAGGTACGTCTTTCCTTGATTAGGTGGAATAAATTAAATAAAGTCTTTGGATTATAGGGTAGCTCAGTACATAATTTCAAACTAATTTATGCATTACAGGTTTTCTAAATGCAAATTTACACAAACATCACTGGTAAAGAAACCTCACCATGATAGTGACATTTTGGGATTATGTAAAGTTCCAAATCAATAGTTCATATTTATCATTTCGCTGATCACTTCTGATCTTACCGATATGGTAACGTCAGATGTTACTAAATGTTGTTACAAACAGAATTTATTGAGCCAGTCTATACAGTATGCACCATCTCACTAGAGTTAGCTCTTTAAGGCTGAAAGCAGTGATCTGGTTGGGCAGAGAGGAGAGCAGGCAGTAGTTAAAGGTCTGTTGAAATATTAGCAAGTTTAAAAATATGACTAGGTCGGGCAGCATCGGTGGAAAAGATCGGTCAACGTTTTGGGCCGGAACCCTTCATCAGGATCGTTTTGGTTCCGGCCCGAAACGTCAACAATCTTTTCCACGGATGCTGCCCGACCTGCTGAGTTCCTCCGGTGTGATGTGAGTGTTGCTTTGACCCCAGCATCTGCAGATTATTTTGTGTTAAAAATATGACTATTCCCAGTGTGAGACAAGAAATTGTTAGCCACGGAGAGTTTCTCTCCATGCCTTGTTTGGTGTATCAGGTGGAAACATTGTTGTGTCCTTAGCATTTGTTTTTTCACAAGGCTGAGTTGTTAGCTTAACGCTCAACCCAGCATGCGTGGAAAGTGTGCTCGGTGCCAGCTAGATTCGAACCCGAGACCATTCACCTCAAAGTCTGGTGTGGATGCCACTACACCACCAGTTGACTTCCTCAGAGAGGAGCTGACCAATTATTTATTAAAATGTGGCAGCAAGCTGCTAAAGTAAATCTGTTTCATCAGTGTAAACCTAGTGGTTGTTTCCAAAGGAATGCAGTGATGGCTTCAGAGAATCATCTGAGAATTGCTCTGAGAATTAGACTTCTCCTTCAGTGTCTTAACTGAGAGTAGTCTGCCAAAGAGAAGACTGAAGACCACACCCCACACCAACACTTTCCATTGTCTCTTCTTCCCTATGTATCGAACACAAGGAATATTGACAAGAGGGATTAAGCTCACAAAAGTAGTAAAGAATCCATATCAGTGAAATCATTTGGGCACCATGGAATTTTAATCACAGTTTACAGAAGAGAAACAATAGGAATCAATAGAAATTATTTACCTTCTGGAATTAGGAAATCATTTCTTGACACCTTTGAGGTGGCACACCAGATTTTTAAAGATGATTTAACATGCTAAGTGTACTTCATTTTCTTAAGAGTAATTCATTGACACAAAGAGTTCTGAATAAAATCTTCATTTTCTCTCTTCATACAACTTGGTTAATCTGGTATCCATCTCCTGTTAGTTGTACTCAGTTGCTTTATGTCACCATGCTGTCAGTGATATGAAAAATAAAATGACACATAGTACATCACAGACAGTGCATCAAGGCACTTAGATGTGAGGTGTCAGCTCTTTTTCTACCTCAATGAACTAAATTGACTATTTTATATTCTTCAACCAGCAAGAAAACACAGATATGGTGTTTCCCCCTCTTTTATCTTCCTGACAATCTGCACGGGAGCCTGTAGTCAGTATTGTGGGCAAGAGAGCTGTTTGCAGCCTCACTGACAAAAGATTTACCTACACATTGTAAAATGAGTTGCTAGTGATGTTTCCAGGCAGGAACTGGCAGGTGTAATGTCAACTAAAACTATATGGCTGACTGCAATGTACTCTTCCTTGTTACGTTGCATATTGTGCACAAGGTGGAACTAGTGAACTTTCTAAGCTCTTATGTGTGCCATAGATTAGTCTTCATAAGGAGATTCTCAGTGCTATGAATATGAGTTTAACTCATGGGTTTGCATTTAACCTTGTGGGAAGTTAACAGCATTTTTAAAAAAATCATACTGATAGTATGTGAACTGTAAAAAGGAAACTAGCATTCTAAGGAAGAGTACACACATGGCAAGGCTCTCAACTTTATCTCATCAGGTTCACTGAGCTTCAGTTCATGGCCTGTTGTTGGACAAAACGGTTCAATGCCAGCAGTGAGATAAGAATATACTGGACATGAAAGCAGGAACTAAGTACATCATCAAAGAGCCCTGGTGAACAATGGGACAAACACTGGAGCCATACACAAACAAAATTAGATGCGACTTTCGAAAACTAATCCTGTCACATTGCCGCCAAAATTCCTCTAGAGCAGAGGTTCTTAACCTTTTTTAAGGCCTGGACTCCTACCATTAATCGAGAGATCCGTGGACCCCGGGTTGGGAACCCCTGCTCTAGGGAGTATCATTGGCCCAATAATCTTCTGTGGCTCTTTCACCATGAGGTCAGAAATAGGAGATTTTCTAAAGACTGCAGTGTGGCTATATCCAACAAGATTTGGACAGAGTCACACAGCACAGAAACAGGTCCTACAGCCACCAAGTCTACACAGAAGGTAAGTTGTTTTACCTGTGTTTGAACCAGCTCTCCTAATCTCAAATTATACAATTCTCCTGCACTCTAGTGGCAATTTACACTGGCAAATTAACCTACTATTGGGCAAGTCTTTGGAACGTGGGAGGGACATGCGGACTTCTTGCTGACCGCACCAGAGGCCCAGGTACTACCCAGGTTGTTGGGACATTAAGCAGCAGATCTATTAACTGAACCTTTTACGCATGGAACAATAAGTCACAAAGGGCATCTGAGATGCAAGTATCAAGCAATAACCATCTGTGATAAATGAGAGATTAAGCAGATGTTTAATTTTATTTACATCATCAGGATCTTGTGGATCATCACTGACCAGAAATTCAATTGGACCAACCATGTAAATTGTCTGACTACAAGAGCAGGACAGAATTTGGCATCCTGAGACAGATCAGAAATCTCCTCATCATATAACACCATTTTACCATCTATAAGTCAGAAGAATGTTGGATTTCCAGAAAGACGGAAAAATAATTGCATAAAGGTATCCATTTAGATTATTTGTAATCTCCAATTGTGTAATTTTCTATTTTTCTGACTTATAAAAATGTATTTGCTTAGAAGGTAGTCTTTTTTCTCTTTTGACATGCTAACGTCCAAAGGAATTTGCAGAACTGGACAACAAATGTTAAAAGTAGCACTAAAGCATTTAGCACACTGATTTCTACACTAAAATGGGACGTGATTATCCCATTGGGACCTGTATGAAGAGATCAAAGCTGCTGTGTTATTGCTGGAGTTATTTTGTGTCAAGCTTAAAGAGAAGAAATCTGCCCATCACAGCCACAACACTGTGGCAAAAAAGACTGACATGGAGTTGAAGGAAAATGTGGAAGAGGGTCATATCTTTCTATTTTGTGACTGACCCCTACCAACTGGCCCGATTGCCTCCCATATCCCAAACACCTGCAAAGCCACTGCGCCTGTGTACGAAGCAATGAGCCATGGTTCATGGTATGTAGGTTCTATGTCGTGCTGAGAAAGATTGTGATCAGTGAGGTGAGCACTACAGTTTAATTCCCTTTGATGTTACCCGGTGACACTCATGCAGGAAGTCATTGTGACTGTGCAGACATTTGAGTTGCTATGTCATTCCCAAAGACTGCACAATGTGCTCCTTGATCTTCTGTGAGTGAACAGTGTAAGTGCAGGCTTCCTTGAAAAGCTCCTATTTTCTTCCGGACACAGAGGAAGTGTGGACTGTGTGATCATTAACATCATTAGCATGCAGCTCTCAGGCAAATGGCCTTACTGGGCAGCCAAAGATAGAAATTGAGACAATTTCCTGAGGGACACAAATTAACCCAGAAACAACCACCACTGAGGACTATCCTGAGGAAATATCCTTTAAGCACCATGGCTGTCCAATAGTTCCACTTTCTAAACAATTATTCATTTCAACTCTACTTTTTGTAATATTGATGTGACTCGGACACCACTGTAGATTGAACAACCACGTTTATTCAACAGACTTCCATTTTTTTACTTCTCTATATCCTGACGTCATAAGAACTCTGACGCTACGAATACTCACACAATACATTACATACCCCTTCTCAAGATTTGTTTTACAACACTGTGAATTACCAAAACAATGCCTCTAGGTGTGCCCTTCTTACAGTGCAACAACTATGACATAAACTAAAAAAAATCTTAACTTCTCTCCTTGTACTGTATTCTGCATCGTATCTTACAATACTAACAGCAGTGTATTTTCTTTTACTAACATAGACTAATAAACCATTTATTTCACACCTTGGAACTTATGACGTGTGACTTGCTTCAAACGGTGTGAGACTGTATGTATGTCTAGTCTCTGTGTCTAGCTGGAAGTTTGACTTGTCTCCCAGACCGTGTGCGATACAACTGTGACTGTGCTTGTCCTTCACCAGTGTCAGTCTCTCCAGTGGCCTCTGTGTCTCTATGGTCTGCATCACTCTTATTGTCGTTTGTTTCCATGTCTGTATACGTGGACGTGTTCTGTGCATCTGTACGTGGAAACTCCCTCTCGCCTGTCTTCAGCAGATGCTTCCTGTTCCTCCTGTAGACTCTTCCATCCGATGTGCGAACTATGAAGGATCTTGGTTGCTGACGTCTGTTCACAACCACAGCTGGTTGCCAAGTGTCTCTTGTCTGTATTCTGACATTTTCATCTGTATACAGATCTGGCAACTGTCTTGTATATCTGTCATAGTAGCTCCTTTGCTTTATTTGCTTGTATTTTTGCTTGTCATCTACTTGAGCATTACCTTCAGGAGTCAGTAGAGTTGTGGATGTTGGCAGTTTGGGCTTCAGACGACGTCCCATCAACAGCTGCGCAGGAGAGAACCCCACACCCTCAATCGGTGTGTTGCGGTATTCAAGCAGAGCGATGTAAGGGTCACCGTTGCTGCTTTGTGCCTTCTTGAGCATGTTCTTGACAGTTTGTACAGTTCTCTCTGCTTGTCCATTAGACTGAGCGTGCCCTGGACTGGAAGTAACAGGTTGAAATTCCCAGCTTTCTGAGAACCCTCTGAACTCACCACTGGCATATTGTGGACCATTGTCACTAACGACAATATCAGGAATCCCATGTCTTGCGAATGTCGACTTTGTTGCGGTAATGACACCTCAACTGGACGTGTCACTTAACTTGGTGATCTCCGGATATTTTGAATAGTTGTCCACACAAAGCAGATATTCTGTACCATTGTAGTGAATGAGATCTGTGCCAATCTTCTCCCATGGTCTTCCTGGTAGTGGGTGGGGAAACAGAGGCTCTCTTGGATTGCTGTTTTTGTTTTCATTACAGACAGCACACTGAGACACAATGTCCTCTATCTGAGTTGACATGCCTGGCCAATAGAGAACGTCCCTTGCTCTTTCTTTACATTTCACTATCCCCAGATGTGACTCATGAACTCTGTTAAGCATTTCCTGTCTCATTTGGTTTGGTACAATGAGTTTTGCCGTTTTGAACATTAGTCCTGATGCATAGCTGATTTCCTCTTTAAATGTCCAGTATTTCTGCATGTCCTTTGGAATATCTTTTCTTTCTGTTGGCCATCCATTCATTGTAATGTCTCTTAGCTTTTACATTTCAGGATCATCTGCAGTCACTTTCCTGAACATGTTCAACTTCTCCTCAGAGATGGGTAGCTGAGGTGTAACCCAGTTGACCTCCAGCTCTCTTCCTAGCAACTCTTCCTTTTGCTCTTTGAGGTAAGCACGGCTCAAAGCATCAGCAATGTATAGTTCTTTTCCTGGCTTATAGGTGACTGTGAGAGGGTACCTCTGTAGCCTGAGAAGCATCCTTTGTCGCCTCATAGGAGCTTGGTGGAGTGGCTTTCTGAAGATGCTCGTAAGTGGTTTGTGATCCCTTTTAACCTGGATTTCTTTGCCATATACATATTGGTGGAACTTCTCACACCCATAAACCATGGCAAGTAATTCCTTCTCGATTTGAGCATATCGGTATTGACAGTCCGTATGTGCTCGTGATCCATACGCCACAGGCCTTCAATCATTTGTGCCACGGATCTCTGGAATACCTCTGATGCAGAAGAAATCCCAAAGGGTAGACCCAGGAAATGAATTCTCCCTATGGGTGTGTTAAAAGTGCATAATTTGGAACTTTCTTCATCCAGCTTGATCTGCCAAAAACCTTGATTTGCGTCTAATACTGAAAATTATTTCGCATTAGACATACGGGAGACAACCTCTTCAACTGTGAGCAGCGGATAGTGCTCTCTTTTGATGGCTTGGTTGAGATCTTGTGGATCCATGCAAATCCTCGTCTTTTTTTCTGTGACCACTGTCACCATACTATTCACCCAGTCGGTCATTTCTATTCGTCTTATTATGACTCCCATCTGTTCCATTCTGTGTAGCTCCTCCACTACTCGATCCCTGAGAGCTACTGGAATCTTTCTCGGGGAATGCATGACTGGTGCAATAGGTGGATCAATCCGGATATGGTGTTTCCCTGGTAAACATCCTAATCCAGAAAGCAAGTCATTAAACTCTTTGAATGTCATTTTCTTTTTCAACACCATAGATTCACTTCACCAGGCCTAGCTTTGTGCATGTTGCTTTGCCCAGTATTGCTGGAACATGTTGCTGTACTATTTCAAACTCCATCTTGTGTTTTTGTCCTTTGTACACACAGGTGAGTGCTTTTTTGCCCAATAGCGCCGTCTTTTGGCCGAAATATGCAACAAGCTTGCAGGTGGATTTTCTCAGTCTTCCTCTGATGTCCAGTGAGTTGAATGTTTCTGCTGACATTACATTGCACTTTGCCCCAGTGTTAAGCTTAAATGTCACATTCCTCCTGTTTATTATCAGATCTTGAGTCCAATCATCTTCATCCTCCATCTCTGCATTGTCAATATTCTTGATGCATACCTCCTGTTCCACTTCAGCTGTGCCAATGAACATGTCACTGTTGCCCTCACTCTGTTCCACAGCATGCACTTTCCTAGTGTCCTCCTTCGATTTGCACATCTTTGCAAAGTGATTTCTTTTCTGGCATAACTTGCATGTCTGACCAAAGGCTGGACATTTTCTGTATCCATGTTTATAACCACATCTGTCGCAGTTAACTTCCTTTTCATCATCCTGTGGAGCTGGCTTTGTCCTATTCTTTTCAGTTTTCACAGTTTTTATTTTGTGCACTTCAATCTCTTCATTGAGCACTTTAACCTGACAACGTGATCTCGCTGGCACGGCAAACATCAGTTGCCTTTTCCAATGTAAGATCCGCCTCTCTCAATAGCCTGCTTCTCACTTGATCATCTCGTATGCCGCATACAATCCTGTCACGTATTAAAGAGTCATGCAGTTGTCTGAACTCACAGTCTTTTGCCTTGTTCTTCAAATCTGTTACATAGGCGTCTATGGTCTCTATTGGTTCTTGAGCCCTCGTGAAAAACACGTGTCGGATGTACAGTAGGATTTTACTCGGTTCGCAGTAATCTTGAAACTTTTTCTTCAACACTTCAATTTTATCTTGCTCATCACCTTGGAAGACAAACTATCGCAAACATTTATTGCCTCTTCCCCCGCCACATGCAGAAACGTAGCACATTGCACTCTCTCCATCTTCTCAGCCACACTGCTAGCGGTGCAAAACAGCTCAAACTTCTGGATCCATATTTTCCAGTTCTCAGCAAGGTTACCTTGTAGGCTTAAACTTGGCGGTGGCTGTAACTGTGACATCTTTTACGTGTCTTCTCTTCCCCTTTTTTCGCGATTTCTTCTGACATCATTTAATATTGATGTGACTCGGACACCGCTGTAGATTGAGCAATCATGTTTATTCAACAGACAATTTTTTTTACTTCGTAACGTCCTGATGTCATACGCACCCTGATGCTATGAATACTCATACAATACATTACACTTTCTGACTGTGATCATTCTGAGTAGCATCAGGGAGGATCCACTTGAGTGGCATGCAATGATGACTGTCTGTGTAGGCCAGGTCTACAATAGGGGAGGAGTAGGAGAAATGGCTTTACTATGGTCATGTCACATGGTAGAACTGATGAGTCCGCAGAGAACCTAACCACAATGAGCTCAGAGCAGGCAATGGTACCAACAATTTTAGCACAACACACTGGGTTAGTCTCAGACTGAAGTTATGATATGTTAGATGGAAAAAATTAGATTGACCTGAACAATTAATTCTGTTTCTCCCTCTACAGGTGTTGCCTGACCTGCTGAGTGCTGAAAACTGAATTAAATGGATTCTCCCCCCAACCCCCATCAAAGTTTTACCTAGTGTTTTGTGCTGACAACATGCCCCCTTGCTGACCTTGCAAACGTGGTCCTTCTGTGTGGTGAAATAGGCTGCAAGCAACAAATTGGACAAGGCGATGGGAACTAAGGTCCTTCCTGGAGATTCTCCTGGTAGCTTTATAATAACTTGGTTGATCTGAAACCTTTCTCCTGTTTCCGAATATCTCCGATCATCAGAGATACCTGTAAACAGATGAGAAAAAAATGAAGTATTTCAACTAATCAAAACCATAAACAGAAATTGAAATGATAACGGTTGTGATTCCATTCAAATAAATGGGACCACACAAGATGCAGTTGCAATGGCAGGAGTAAAGTTAAAAAACAAATTAAAAATGGTATCTCAGCAACTTACAGAATGGCTCTGGACTCACTAGTCAGATGCACGTGCACCTCACTCTCAGCCTCTTCCATACTTGTGCGCAACACCACAGACCCTTGAGTTAGGCTGTTCTGCCTTGTGCCTTGCAATCAGTCGATGCCTCTCCAGCTAGTAGCATGACTCAGTCCATTCCAGTTTGTTTCAAAACTGAACTGGTTCAAAAGGAAATCACATCCCTTTATCCCCATGATCCTATTTGGAAAATGAACTTCATCTGAAGTAAATGCTGTTCAGCAAGTCCTATTTCTGCAAATACCAACTCACTCACATTATCATTTGGACCAAGATGGAGGCTAGATCATGTTTACTCTGGTCTGCAATGAGATTAAGTTGAAGGAAAAAGCCCCAACATTAAGACATGGGCAAGCTACTTTGAAACATTGGACACTATAATTTAGTGCTTTCAATGGCAAAAACCGTGCTACTCCTTTAAAAAGAAAGACAGCCTTTTATATTGGCAGGTTCAAGAAATAAACTGAAATTAGGTCATGCGCATCAAGTGTAATCTGCGCACAATCAATGTTTCATTATTAATTAAATTCAGCCGTAAGGCAGGCACCTCTGTAAAAGGCAGCTGTTTCCTGAAAAAAAAATCAAATATTTTAAATCAAAAAGATCATTTGTGTTACTTTGTAATTAATGTGCTGTTTTGATCCTTGAATCCATTTCTACAGCCTCTTGCACACAAATTAGCTTCCTAAACAATTTCAATTTAAAAATAAATCAGATAATATAATGATGTGTTAACAAATTTATTGAAGGATTATTATTCATGCTTCATACAAAGTCAAATGCATGAGTCACCATAACAGCTATTGTATTAACTGTAGTGTTCCATTAAAATCCCATTTGGTATAAACCATAATCCTTCAGTTATTCATAGTACTGTTTTCCAATGACTGGAGCAAATGGTGAAAATGTAAGTGGGAGATTTTAGCTTAAATATTCAAAACAGCGGTAATTGTTGAATTACAATGTGCAGATCCTTGAAAAATACAGCATATGTATTGTTCTATCCTTTGGTACAATGTAAATTAGAAAATGGTAATCAGGTCCAATTAGCAATTTTACCATTATAAAGCCTAGGCTCTGTTCCCATTTTAGGTCGTGATACAAATTACATACTTCATTAATAATTTTATTCCTATTAATTGCCAAGGTAATTTATCATAAACCAATCATTTCACACAAATACAAATACTTTTCTTTCATTTTAACTGAGAATATTTCATGTAGGTTCCAGATAATTTCAAACTATGAGAGGAGGACAATTGGTGTTATGGAGCCCATGATGTTGATTTGCTGTGTAATTGACCACTGTAGTTTGATGGCAGCCAGAAACAGTGGATTTCTTATCTGGGTCTGCGTTTTTAAAAGCAGGTTAGGTTAGCGGTGTAAATTTGCCCTGGATGTTAGCTTATGTGCAATGTTACAAAAATTTCACGGGTTGTTAATGGAAATTACCTTAAAATAGCAAGGCCAAGTAACCCTTGAGATTCTGATCTAAATGCTAAGAACCAGGATCTTCTGGGCACTGACCACCCTCTGTAATTGACACTAATAGAGATGGGGAAACTCTATTAAGATATTGTCAGTAAAAGGGTAAGTAGCTTCTATGTGTGCTCAAAGGAGCTGCAGAAGGTAATATAGGAATTACATTGGATCTTACACTCTTGCTCTTACACTGAATTTCTCAGGAGCAGAAGTTTGGGCTGAAACCTCCCATTAGTCCCATGTTAAAAAAAAAAGAATTTTCTTAAGATAGAATTTCTTTAGCCTATTGTATGATTCAGAAAAGGTTAGTGAGAGGGTACACTATGGAATTAGGGAAGCTAACAAGATATCATTGGTTATTGTGTTTAGAACTGAATACAAAAGGAAGAGGGACATCATTCTGTTTTCTAGGACTTCGGTAAGAGCACTGTGTACTTTATTGGCCCCCCCCCCCATACCTAAGGAAGGATGTAAATGCATTGGAAGTGGTTTGGAGAAGGTTCATTGGACTGAAACTCTGGTGAGTGCTTTGTCTTATGCTGACAAGTTGGACAGGCTGGGCCTGTTTTGTTGGAGTTCCAAAAAGTGAGGACTGACCTGGTTCAAACATATGAAGTCCTGAGGGATTATGGAAAGGAAACTTCCTGTTACAGGAGAAGCTACAATTAGATGTTACTCAATAATTATGACATACGGTGGCTATTTCAAAGCTCATACTAAATCTATTATCAGAGTACATAGATCACCATATACTAACTTGAGATTATTTTTGCAGGCATTCACAGTAGGACAAAGAAATACAATACAAAGAAATAGACAGTAACATTTTAGGTCAAGATTGTCAACCGGAAACATCAGCCGTCTATTTCCTGCCATATATGCTGCCTGGCCTGATGACATCCTCCAGTGTTCCAGATGCCACCCATCTGCAGCATCTTTTGTCTCCATTAAGGTAAGGGTAGACACAATTGAAATAAGCAAAGGGGTGAAAGGTTACCAGGGGTAGAGGTCACAATCTGGTCTTGCCAAGATCTTATCGAATGAGCAAGTGGTCTACTCCTGCTCCTAATTCATATGTTTTTATACATGTGCATACTGGAAACTCGTGAATTATGAGAATTCAAACAGCAGTCTTACAAGAATGTATTCATCAGCTGTTCACAGAGACAGCTCATTGGAAAGATTTTTTTTAACACTAACCCTTTGATGCCTTTTGTACAGCTGCCATACTTAAATCCTTCTGATTTAGGGTGCAGCTTGACAATGCCCTGGCCAGAAAATCAATTTCTGTTCTGGTGTTTTAGTATGGGTTAAACAACCATATTCTGAAAATTTCAATATAAAAGCAAGTAGGGTAGTGTAAGCAATAAGTACAATCGTGCTACAGTGCCAGAGATTACGAATTGGTGTTTGATTCTCATTGCTGACTGTCAGGAGTTTGTACATTCTCCCTGTGGCTGAATCAATTTCCTTCGGGTGCTATGGTTTTCTCCCATGTTCCAAAGACGACCAGTTAGAGTTAGTAAGTTGTGGGCATGCTGTGTTGGTGCCAGAAGCTTGCTGACAGCTATGGGCTGCCCCAGCATACTGTAATGCTCGCTAATTTGATTTGACATAAATGATGCATTTCACTGTATGGTTTAATGTACATGTGACAAATAAAGCTAATCTTTTGTCCTTTCATCTTTTAATTTTCCAGATCATTGAGAATTTCTTGAATTACTACCACATTATTGGCAGATTGAGCACCTTTAGACCCTAAACAATTTAATCCTGAACAGTTAATCCTAAACGATTTAATACTAGTTCAATTAATTATAGTAAAATATTCTAAACTACAGCATTCTTCTGTTGGCACTCCCAAATTGTGCATCCTTGATATTTTCTCTAGCGAATGCAATGACATTAGACATGAGTATCTACCAGAACAAACATGATCTGCTTCAGTAGATAATTCAGCACATGGTTGGGAAGATTGAGAGAGTATTTGAAGAATATAAAAACTATACATATAAATGGCAGCGGAGAAAGCAGGCTTCACTGCTTGGTGGAAGGTTACATCCACTTCAATACCTCCTCAATTGCCTGACAGACAGGCATAATACCACCAGCAGTGTCTACACTTTCTGAGGAGATTGGGGTATGCAAGGATCCCCGCCCGCATTCTAACAACTTTCTACAGGAGCATCATCGAGCGTGTCCTATATGGCTGTACCATGGTGTGGTATGGAAGCCACAAGGCATCAGACCGCAAAGCTCTACAGAGGATAGTAAAACCCACCCAGATGATCACCAGGGTCTCCCTCCCCCCATACTGCATTGAGTATGAAGGGCCTGAAGCATTGTTTGAGAATCCCTACCACCCATCCCACAAGCTCTTTGACCCATTACCATCAGGAAGGAGGTACAAGAGCATCAGGCTGAAGACTGCCAGGCTGGGTAACAGCTTTTTCTCTCAGTGTGAGACTTGTGAATAATGAGCTGTTTACTGTTTATCCGTGATGCACACTACATGCATTTTAAATTATATTAACTTATTTATAGTTATTTTCTGTGTAAGGGTTTCATCTTTCATGTTACTTGCTAAGGCTAATAATGAAATAGCTTCTCCATAGTGTAGAATGAAATGGCTTCTCTGTAATGTTAACTGATGAGGTAATGTCCTCTGTAGCAGCCTGTTTGGGTTATAATTAGTGATAACGGGACTTGTATTCATTTGCAAACCAATTGGGATAGACGTTATTCTTTCTGTCTGTGTGAAAGCTGTTAGCTTGCGAGGGCTTGGGGGAGAAGGCGCGAAGAGGATGAAGAGAGAAGATGTGGCTTGAGGAGACGGTTGCTGGACCTGCTGGGCCTGGGCTCGGGATGGAAGCCCAGGGGTCGACAACAAGTGAAGGAGGATCAGCAGAAGGGAGTCCGTGAACTCCAACGTTTGTGCACTGGACATGTTTATGAGATTATTGGTGCCTTTTATTTGTTTCCCTTTTCTTTCATTTCGCTACTAACCCCATACTTAAATATAGAATCTTAATCGCTTAACTGCACGTTGTGGACTGAATGCTATTTCGGGGTACTGATGTTACACAGGGGACACAACACGCAGCATCCACCCAAACAAGAGTTCTAAAGATTGGCCGGGTAGGGGCGCCACCCCCGAGATCATGCCACTAGGTAAAATGAGTGTTACATTTGCTTTATGTGCTGCGTGTGATATACGTTTCATGAGGCTGGAGGAATGATGTTTCATTTGGTTGTATATTTGTACAATAAACTTGAACTTTTGATCCTTTTGGCAAGGAAAACAGATCCTTCTTGTTCCCACCGTCTGGACCTCATAAGTCTAAACTCTTCAGTTAAATCTTCTCTGAACATCCTTTATTGCAAACAAATCAGCATCAGCCTAGTTGGCACCACCAGAGATTGCGTAGATGCTGGCAATCTAGAGCCGCACATACACAAAATGCTGGACGAACTCAGAAAGTCAGGCAGAATCAATGAAGGGGTCTCAGTTTGAAATGTCGACTGTTTATTCCCCTCCATAGATGCTACCTAGCTTGCTGAGTTCCTCCAGTATTTTGTGTATGCTGCTCAGCTGAGTTAGTGTCATTATGAAATTTCTTCAGTCCTGGCAACAAAATTGTGTGTCTGCTCTGCACCCGCCATTGTTATCACATTCCTCCTATTGTGTGATGATCTCTGACTGTGCTCACATTGAAATTATAGCTGAAATCATAGCTCTATTAAATCAATGGCACAAAGAGAGAATTCTAGCAGTTAGTATGAAATATTGCAGTCACTAGTAGGAATTCCATGTTAGGTTTATCATAGACACAATTTTGTATGGAGAATCCTTTGCATAACTCTTCATTTTTCATATTTTTTCCAATTACCTCACTTCCATTTCCAGGTTGTGCATGTCACTCCAAACATTTCATCCAGTTCATAAACACAAAAGATTCTGCAGATGCTGGAAATCCAGTGACACGCACACAAAAGGCCGGGAGATCTCAACAGGTCAGGCTGCATCTATGGCATACGACAAGCAGTCGACATTATGAGCCAAGTATCTCCATCAGGATCAGTTTCTTTCAGTTGTCAGCCACCTGGAGATCTTCACAGGAGAAATGTACACAGGATGACATTGTGGAAAGTGAACCTGGAGCACAAGGTTTTTGTCATTGACTGTCCCAGGATAGCATGTCACAACTATGGATTCGGCAGCACAGCAGATTCAGCAATTGCACTCATGAAAAAACACATGTCAGCTAATTATTGTTTTATTGTGAGTGTGATAGTATTTAACTCCATTCATTGCATCGTAGTATTGGTTGAGATTGGACACAGCAATGCTTTGTTGCCTGCTTGCATTCCACCTTGCCTGAGACATTGGGCAGTCGAGTCAACTGACTCTGAAGACTAGAGGTATTCGTTTTATTCTTAGTTGTTCCTTTCAGCCGTAGTGTAGGCTTCGTTTTCCATTTGAGAGTTTTAGTTAACAGCCCTGTTTGGCCCAGCGTCTATTGTTTTCTTTTCCCTTTAACATTGTTCGCATTAAAGTTTGTGAACTATAGACCTACTTCAGTATTGCTCACTCTGCACTTGGACCATATTCGAATTGGGTGACATAACAAGGTCTTCTCAGCACAAAGTTCGATTGGACTGCTCAATTACCGACACCCTTGGGCTCCACCTGTCATGAACCGTGCTTTACTTTGACTGGCACAGATTTTCAGCCTACTGTGATTACTTAAAGCAAAATCCCAATTAGCGCTGATCACAGGGTCCTTGTGTGTGTTTCGAGAATGATTCGTCTCACGATGTTGCTTGGTCAAGCCACCAATGTTCAGTTGGAGTTCTGATGAATAAACTCTGGTTTCTGTCTCAACATGAGAGTCTGTTGTTCCTCTGCACCTGGCTTCAGCCATTTGTCAGTGCACACCATGACACCAACACTCTACCTGTCTGAAACTTTCATGACTTTGATAAATAAAGCTCTCCCGTCCCCAAACTTCATTCTCCATTAATGACACCATTTCTCTCTGAATGCTGATGCATAATGTTGATTCTTCCCTTTTCAAGCCTGAGTTAATAATAGTATTCCCTTGCTCCAGATCTTAATGATCCCAACACCCTCCCTGGAGCAAGTGTCCAATGTACTGATTGGGCTTTTAACTGATCTCCCATGTCTGATCTTGGGAAAATGCACATTTTCACCTGCCAAAGTATTCAGTGCCAATTGTGATGCAACCAAGCTCCTGGGTTACCTGACCCTTGGCTCTCCATGCACAAGAATGATAGCACATTATTCTTATAAGGCAGCAAGCAAAATTGTGTCTTGTGGGAACTTCACAAGGCAAGTTTCTTTTGCTGCAGCAAAGCAGTGACGCATAAAACAAAAATTACATAAATATTCAATTGAAAGGCATTCATACACTACACTCAGCTTGGTTAGGTATGCAAATTCTCCTGGACAAGTACAGAGATAACAATGTAAGATGTCTGTTCAAGAACAGGGAACTGCACAGACTAGATAAGTTTAGTCATGAGCAAACTCTCAGAATTCATCATTTGTGATCAAACAAAGACAGCTACATGCTTTGTTAAAACCATGTTCAACAAATTTAAAAAATGTTATTTGAAGAAGGGACAAACAGAAATCAAAGGAAAACAGCAGATATGAAGGATAAAGATTACAATTTCTCCCAGAAAGGCTCGCTGCAAAAATTCAGGCATGTGGTATAAAAAGAAATGTGTCAAATCCGACAGAATTCTCTAATGGCCAGGTGATGCAGAGTTTATGCCTGCTGCTCACATTTAATAAGGGTTGAATTGAAGTATTATAGGGGTCTTTGCTGGCGCTAGTTTGTTTACAAGTAATAAATTCACACACGTGAATGGGTTGCAACAGCCATATCATTAACGGAAACAAAACGTTGACTAGCCACAGTGGCATACAAAATGCTGAAGGAACTCAGCAGGTCAGGCAGCCTATATGGAGGGGAATAAACAGTTAACAGTTTGGTGTTATCAGATGTTTATTATTAGCCATAGTGACACAAATGGAGATGGTGCAGCAAACCACGCACAATCAAGGTATAATGTGCTGCCAAGATAAAAGTCATAGGTCTGCATTCCTCACTGAGGTGCCAATCAGAAAAAAATACTCCTTCATAACTTGGGTGACATGGCATTCCAGTAACAGCCCCTCCCATCTTTTCCTTCTAACCTCCTGTCCCGGTATTCTCATTCTTCCAGACACACCATCTCCCAAAGGGAAATCTACTAACTTATTCATGTCTGCGAGCAACTGGTTTATGCAGGTGCTTTGAAGTCAATGAGAATTTTTTCAGCACCTGCCATGCAAGTCCCCGTAGATTAATGCAACTTAAATCAACTGTGGAAACAGGTGCAGAATCAGAGCGACAATGCCTGATCCTCCAAGCCCACTGCAAAGAAAATCAGCCAGCAACCAGCCTGCAACTAGTCAGAGATCCTCTGAAATCGCACTGGTGAGAGGTCCTTCCCAAAGGAGGATGCCTGTTCATTTATGTGTTTGAGAGAGCTTATTAACTGTAACTTCCAGCTTTGCAGGTAGCAGTTCTGGTTTTAATTCATCTGTTCATTTTGCTTTCTTTAGCTGGACATCCACTGCATATAATTTCCCCTCACAATGTAATGTCTGTCACAATTTGTCCTGGAGCTCTGCAGATATGACACTATTTCAGTGCTGCCAGAACGCTGGTAGGCCTATAAATATGGTGGCTAATATTACCATTTCTTGACACCCAGGTTCCACTCTGCTATATAAACAGGGTAAGGGATATATATCTATATTACTATAGCATACATAACATGCTTTATATTTTTGCAGAGACAATGTTGTACAATAGAAGTAGGCCACTTGGCCCACTGAATCTATGCCAACCATCAAGGACCTATTAACATTGAACCTACTTACATTAATATGGTCCTCATATTTCCATCAATATGCTCCACTATACTTCATAACCCACTTAATAAAGGCCAATGCTGATCACGGATTGCGGGTTTTATGAACCGCTCGCAGAGATTGCAGTATGCAGAAAGCTACACACTGCATCCTTTGCTTCACTGATCATCTCACATTTCGCAGTGGTGTGGGACCAATCATAGCCAGAAATTGCATTAAGGAAGGGGATCACGTGGAGGATGCCAACATAAACAGAAGGCTTAAATGTTCCCCACCACCCCATGCTCCGCCCTCAACCACATATTCCCTCCAAGGCAGTCTTCCATCCAATAATTTGGTGGCTACCATGGGGAGTTGCTGAAGAAATGACACACTTAGCAATGATACAACATTCAGGAGCTTCTCAGGTAGTTCCAATCCAGAATCACACAGGTCCGATTACAACGCATAATTCAAAGTTCAAATTTCTAAGTAAATATATATAAAGGCATCTGTTAGTCTTGCGAGACCATGGATCTGCGCCTGGAAAGTCTTCACTCTCCAGGGCGCAGGCCTGGGCAAGGTTGTATGTGTCGTCGTCGCAGAGCAATGTGTGATTAAGTGCCTTGCTCAAGGACACAACACGTTGCCTCGGCTGGGGCTCGAACTCACGACATTCAACCACTTGGCCACGTGCCCACATGACATATATATATATATATATATAAAATATTTCCCCATATACCAGACTGAGATTCATTTCCTTGTGGGCATTCACAGTAAATACAAAGAAACACGATAGTCAATGAAAAGCCACACAAAACAAAGATGGACAAACGATGTGCAAAAGGCAACAAAATGCAAATATAAATAGGGAACAAAAAACAAAATAACAACAATAAATAAATAAGCAACAAGTAGAGAGAAAGTGATGGAGTCCTTGAAAGTGAGGCCTTAGTTTTAGTGTTGAGTTAAGCTATCCTCTCTGGTTCAAGAACCTGATGGTTGAGGAGAAATAATTGTCCCTGAACCTGGTAGTGTGGGACTTGAGGCTCCTATACCCCCTTCCTAATGGCAGCAGTGAGAAGAGAGTACGAACTGAATGGTGAGGGTCCTTGATGATGGATGCTGCTTTCCTGTGTGCAGTGTTTGTGTAGATGTGCTCAGCGCCGGGGGTGGCTTTACCATGTTGCGCTGGGCTGTGTGCACTACTTTTTGTAGGCTTTTCCCCACAAGAGTATTGCTGCTTCCATACCAGGCCATGATGCGACCGCTCTGTATACTCTCCACCACACATCTGCAGAAGTTTGTCAAAGTTTGAGGTGACATGCCAAATTTTCACAAACTTCTAAGTAGAGGCTTGCTGCGCCTTTTTTATAATGGAATTTAAGTGTTGGACCCAATAAATGATAACACCAAGGAATTTAAAGTTGTTGATCCTCTCCACCTCTGATCCCGTGATGTGGACTGGCACATAGACCTCCTGTTTCATCCTCCTGTGGTCAATAATTAGACCTTCCATTTTACTGACATTGAGTGAGTGGTTGATGGTGTGGCACCATTCATCCAGACTTTCAAATTCCCTTCTATATGCTGATTCGTCACCACCTTTGATTCGTCCAATAACTCTGGTGTCATCAGCAAACTTAAATTTGGTGTTGGAGCTATACTTAGCCTCACAGTAATAAGGATAAAACAGATAGGGCAGGGGCCGGGCTCACAGCCTTGCGGAGCTCCTTTGCTGATGGAGATTGTGGAGGAAATGTTGTTGCCAATCAGAGCTGACTGAGTCTGCAAGTAAGGATCATTCTGGCAGTAAAGCACAATATGACTGGTTTTAATATACCTTCAGGCAATATTTGCCAGGACAGATGATAAGGTATCCATTACAAGATCATAAAGCATAGGAGCAGAATTGGGCCATTTGGCCTATTGTCTGCTCCGCCATTCAAGCATAGACGATCCGTTATTCCCCTCCTCTGCCTCACTCCCCAGCGTTCCCCCCATAACCTCTGATGTCACGTCCAATCAAGGACCTATCAATCTCTGCCTTAAATACACCCAATAACCTGGCCTCCACAGCTGCCTGTGGTAACAAATTCCACAAATTCACCACTGGCTAAAGAAATTTCTCTGCATCCTTGTTTTAAATAGATGCCTCTCTATCCTGAGGCTGTGCCCTCTTTGGTAGACTCCCCCACCATGGGAAACATCCTTTCCACATATACTATGTCTAGGCCTTTCAACATATGAAAGGGTTCAATGAGATCCCCCTCATCCTTCTAAATTCCAGTGAGTACCAGCCCAGCACTATCAAACATTCCTCATATGATAACCCTTTCATTCCTGAAATCATCCTTGTGACACCACCCCCCGCCCCGAACCCTCTCCAATGCCAGCACGTCTTTTCTTAGATAAGGAGCCCCAAACTATTTACAATACTCAAAGTAAGGCCTCACCAGTATCTTATAAAGCCTCAGCATCGCACCCCTTCTAGACCTTTCTAGACCTCTTGAAATGAATGCTAACGTTACATTTTCCTTCATCACCACTGAATCTACCTGCAAGTTAACCTTTAGGGTGTTCTGCACAAAGACGCCCAAGTCCCTTGGCATATCAAATTTTTGGACTTTCTCTCCATTTAGAACATAGTCTGCACATTTATTTCTACTACCAAAGTGCGTGACCATGCATTTTCCAACATTGTATTTCATTTGCCACTTTTTTGCTCATTCTCCTAATCTGTCTAAGTCCTTCTGCATCCTACCTGTTACCTCAACATTACCTGCCCCTCCACCAATTTTCCTATTTCTTGCCCCCTCATTCTAAACTCCAGATAGTAGAGGTCCAGAGCCATCAAACGATCCTCATATGTTAACCCTTTGATTCCTGGCATCATTCTTCTGAATCTCCTCTGCACCCTCTCCAATGTCAGCAAATCCTTGCTTAGATAAGGCTCCCAAAACTGGTCGCAATACTCCAAGTGTGGGGTGTCCAATGCCTTGTCAGCATTACATCCTTAATTTTGTATTCCAGTACTCTTGAAACATTGCATTTGCATTCCTTACCACCAACTCAACCTGCAAGTTAACCTTTAGGGAATCCTACACAAAAACACCAAAGTCCCTCTGCCCCTCTGATTTTTAAATTTTCTCTCCATTTACAAAATATTCCATCTCTTTATTCCTTCTGCCAAAGTGTATGACTTACCTACATATTTCATCTGCCACATCATTTCCTATTCCCCCAATCTGTTTAAGTCCTTTTGCAGAAACCCTACTTCCTCAACACTATCTGCCCTTCTACCTATCTTCGTATCATCTGCAAACTTGGCCACAAAGCCATCAATTCCTTCATCCAAATCACTGACAGACAATGTGAAATGAAGTGGTCCCAACACTGACCCCCAGCACACCACTAGTCACCGGCAGTAAACCATAGAAGGCTCCTTTTATTCCCACTCTTTGCCTCCTGCCAGTCAGCCAATCTTCTAACCATTCCAGTAGCTTTCTCACAATACCTTGGGCTCTTATTTTGTTAAGCGGACTCATGTGTGGCACCTTGTCAAAGTCCTTCTGAAAATCCAAGTATACAAAATCCACTGACTCTCCTTTGTCTATCCTGCCTGTTATTTCTTCCAAGAATTCTAACGGATTTGTCAGGCAAGATTTCCCCTTCAGAAAACTGTACTGACTTTGGCCGACTTTATCATGTGCCTTCAAGTACTCTGAAACCTCATCCTTAATGATATAAGGCTGACGTAAGGCTCACTGGCATATAATATCCTTTCTTCTGCCTCCATCCTTTCCTTAAAGAGTGGAGTGACATCTGTAATTTTCCAGCCCTCAGGAGCCATTCCAGAATCTAGTGATTCTTGAAAGATCATTTCCAAAGCCTCCACAATCTCTTCAGCGAACTCTTTCAGAGCTCAGGTATGTAGTCCATCTGGTACAGGTGATTTATCTACATTCGGACTTTACAGCTTCCCAAGCATTTTCTCCTTCTGCCTTGTGGCACTCTTGCATTTCTGGTATTCTGTTAGTGTCTACCACACTGAAGGCTGATGCAAAATACTTCCCTATCCACCCCAACCCCCACCTCTCCAGCATCATTTTCTAGTGGATCGACATCAAGTGCCAGGCAATAACTATCTCCAACAAGAGAGGATCTAACCATTATCCCTTGACATGCAGTGGCATCACCATCACTGAATCCCCTACTATCAACACCTTGGGGTTTACCTTTGACAGGAAGCTGAACTGGTCTAACCATATAAACACCATGGCTACAAGAGCAGGTCAAATGCTAGGAATCTTGTGGCATGTAACTCACCTCCTGACGCCCCAAAGCCTGTCCACCATCTACAAGGCTCAGGTCAGGAATGTAATGGAATACTCACCACTCGCCTGGATGAGTGCAGAACCATCAACGCTGAAGAAGCTTGACTCCATCCAGTACAAGTCAGCCCACTTGATTGGTATCCCTTCCACAAGCATCCAATCACTCCACCATCGATGAACAGTTGCAGCAGTGAGTGTTATCTACAAGATACACAGCAACAACACACCAAAGTTCCTAAGGCAGCATCTTCCAGACACACAACCACTACCACCTAGAGGGACAAGTACAGCAGATACTTAAGAACACCACCACTTGGAAATTCCCCTCCAAGTCACTCACCATCCTTACTTGGAAACAGATTGCCATTCCTTTATTGTTGCTGGGTCAAAATCATGAATTCCCTCCCTAACAGTACTGCGGGTATACCTACACCTCAGGTACTGCAGCAGTTCAAGAAAGCAACTCATCACCATCTTCTCAAGGGCAACTCAGGATGGACAATAAATGAAGGCTTATCTGGCGATGTCCACATCCTGTAAATTAATTTTAAAAAACTCTCATGTCTCTTTTGCTCCTTATCTATCTGAAAAAACTTTTTGTATCTTCTTTTATAGTATTGGCTATCTTACCTTCATATTTCATCTTTACTCTCTTTATGGATTTTTAATTTGCCTTCTGTTGGTTTTTAATAGCTTCTGAATCCTCTACCTTCCCACTAATTTTTGCGATATTATATGCACTCTCTCTTGCTTAGGATCCAGCACCAACTGAATTTTACCAATTATACCTGCCCCATGATTATCGCAACATTGCCCTTTTACATGACTTTTCTAGCTTCCATTGTAATTTGTAGCCCATATCCTGGTGACTGTTTAACTTCCCTTGTCAGCCATGGTTTCCTCATCTTCCCTTTAAAATACTTCTTCAACTTTGGGAGGTATCTTTCCTGCACCTTCCAAATTGCTCCCAGAAACTCCAGCTATTGCTATTCTGCCGTTATCGCAGCTAGTGTCTCCTTCCAATCAGCTTTGGTTAGCTCCTCTCTCATGCCTCTGTAATTCTCTTTATTCCAGTGTAATATGTATTCATCTGATTTTAGCTTGCCTTTTCAAACTGCAGTGTGAATTTTGTCATCTAATGATCACTGCCTCCTAAGGGTTCCTTTATCTTACACTTTCTGATCAAATCTGTAATATTACATAATATCTAACCCAGAACTTCCATTCCCCTAGTGGTCTTAACCACAAGCTGCTCTGAAAAGCCGTCTCGTCGGCGATCTGCAAGTTCCCTTGCTTAGGATCCAGCAGCAACTGAATTTTACGAATTATATCTGCCCCATGATTATCACAACATTGCCCTTATACATGACTTTTCTAGCTTCCATTGTAATTTGTGGCCCATATCCTGGTGACTGTTTGGAGGCCTGTATAAAACTCCCATTCAGGTCTTTTAACCTTGCATTTTCTTAAATATGTCACCTTTTTCTCAGGATTTGATTTCATTTTTACAGCCTACCTGGCCCTCCTTTCGATAAAATGTGTATCCTTGGACATTAGGCTCCTAACTATGATCTTCTTTCAGCCACAATTCAGAGATTCCCACTACATTATACCTCCTGCCGATCTCTAAGGGCTCTGCAAGATTATCTACCTCACTCCGCATACCGTATGTATTCAAACATAACAACTTCAGTCCTGTATTCATTACCTTTTCTGATTTTGGTCCCCTGTTACACTTTAGCTCATCCCATTGACTCTATCATCTGCCTGTCCTTCCTCACAGTCTACTACACATAGCATCTAGACGTATACGAACTTATCCACCCTCAGCCCTATCACTCCGGGTCCCATCCCCCTGTCTAAACTTTCCCAACAGCTCTAGCAAACCCACCTGCAAGGACATTGGTTCCCCTTGGGTCCTGATGTATCTCATCCTTTTTGTACTGGTCATACATTCCCCAGAGGAGATCCCAATGATCCAGAAATCTGAAGCCCTGCCCCCTGCACTAATCCTTCGGCCGCACATTCATCTGCCAAATCATTCTATTCCTCCCCTCACAGGCAAGTGGCACAGGCAGCAATCCTGAGATTATTTCCCTGGTGGTTCTGCTTTTCAGCTTTCTCCCTAACTCCTTATATTCTCTCTTTAGGACCAAGACATCCCTGGCCTTGGCACTTGTGAAGCAACATGCCATCCAGGTGTCTCTTTCTGTGCCTCTAATCATGGAATCCCCTATCACTAATGCACTCCTCTTCTCCCCCCATCCCTTCTGAGCCTCCGAGCCAGACTCAGTGCCAAAGATCAGGCCGCTGCAGCTTCCCACTGGTAGGTCATTCTCTCCTACGGCATCCAAAGCAGTGTACTTATCAATGAGGAGAATGGCCACAGGGGTACTCTGCACTGGGTGTCTATTCCCTTTTCCTCCCCTGACAGTCACCCAGGAACCAGTCTCCTGCAACTTAGAGGTGTCTACTACCCTGTAGCTCCTATCCATCTCCTCCTCATTCTCCTGTATGAGCTGAAGGTCACCAAGCTGCAGCTGCAGTTCCTTAACACGGTCGCTAAGGACAAGCAGCTTGATGCACTTCATATAGGTGTAGTTATCAGGGAGTCTGTAGGTCTCCCAAATTTCCCACATCTCATGCAAGGAATATATCACCTCCTCCAGATCCATTCTCAGCACACTAGCTCTGTACCAACAGAAAAAAAAACACTGACCTAGAAACTTCCTTCCTTACTTAGTTGGAACCTCCACCTATGCTTACCCAAATCTGTTCTCACCCAAGCCTGTTAAGCCAAAGCTGGACCGGTCTAACAATACTACACTCACACAATGGCCGTTCTGTTTACACCTCCTTACTTTTTATTGGCTCTATACTGATTGCCACGCACTGAGAAAAAGGTTAGAAAAAGACCCTAGTTTTTTATAAAGTTTGCACTGCGTCACCAACGAACAGCCTTTTTCCACCCACCAAGGAAAAAGCTGAAAAGCTATCAGGAGGAGAAAAGGGACTAGACAGCCAGTGCAGAATACCTTGTGGCTGTACCCCTCAATAATAAGTATACTGCTCTTTTAAACTCATGTTGTGTCACTAGCAAAAACCTCTCATGCCGATTCTCGCCAGCTGAGAGAAAAACCGAAAAGTACCCAAGCTCTTTTTAAACCTTACGCTGCATCACCAATGAATGACTTCTTGCACTAATCTCTACTGGCTAAGAAAAATCTCCAAGCAGTTCCTATTCAAATAATAATGTCCATCCATTTGCCCTTCCTCCATCACTTAATACTGATTCAGTTGACCCTCTCCATTCCCTTTCAAAGATCCAGGTGGCATAATTTTCACACCACAGTTACCAATCTAATTTTCGTGCCTTCACTGCCAATCCTTTCACATAAGGGAAGTCCAGATACCAATCATATTTCCCACAATGCTGGTCTAATCACCCCAACAAAACCCCTCACCCCTACTTGTGTATAACTAATTTGATTTGCCCTCAACTCTCATTGTTTATCCACTGCAACACCAGCCCTCCTTCCCACCACTTTTGTAATGCTGGTCCAATTGCCAACCATATGTAACCTGGTGACCGTCGGATCTTATTCAGTATCATTAAAAGTGTACTTAGGCATCCATCCGGGTAATGCTAGAATAGTTCTCTGTGCCTTTAAAGGGAGACAGTGATGTCATTACGCACGCGCGGGATAGTGGGGAGACCATTTTGTTTTCTGCAGACGAAGCTGTGAGGCTTTGGAATTGAGTTCCTCCCAGAAAATGCTGGGCATGGTGAGGAAAGGTGAGTGTTAATTGACGATATCCACGTGAGTTTGTTTATGCTTGTTGGCGAATTGAGAATATCGGTAATTTGACATGTTTTACATGTGGATGCTTTAGATTTTCACGAGTAAGAGCATCGACGCTGGAGCGCGTGGCTTATGCAAAGTTCCTCACCGTCCAAGTAGGTCAGTCTTCCTGTAATTGAACTACCAGACAATACCTTGTAAAAGTTGTGCCAAAGTGTACCTTTTGTCTAACTTCATTGTATCAGGACTGATTGTGCATGTAACTGCGTAACGTGAATGTTCATTCTCTGTTCAGCACGTGTGTACGTCTTCGATGAGATGTATTGGCTTACATTTTTTGCTGTTATGTATAAGATGTAGGGTGGGTGGGATTCTAATGTTGTTTGTACTGTGTTCCTTCAGGATTGCCACTACCGTATTTGTACCGTATTAGTTCTGTTATTTTTATACTGCATATGCAATTCTGTTCATACACGAGGGTGTGGATCAAGAGGTAAACTGAGATGGTAACGGCAAGAACTGGTCGTAAATTCGTTTTGTTTCGAGACCCTCTTCTGGCACTTAAACATCTAAAACAGATAAAGGAATTAAAACCCGAAAAAGTATTTGTTGTCCTGAGTGTGTACTTTTCCCCAGGCTACAAAACATATTTCACATAAATTAAATTCGTCTACACCACCATGAACCTTTCCAAATGACTAGTTCAAATCTCTTTCATTTTCTTCAAACAATCTTAATCAAATTCCTAATTAAACTTCACACAATGTATTTCAAGTCTCCATTTCAATTGCAACATTGGTCTGACTTCCCCTAAACAGCATCAATCGAATTCACACAGTGAAGTTATTAAGGGATCAGAGCTGATCTGAATCTTTTCAATCTCTTCCAATGATCCCAACCAATTTCCATTCCAGCTTCACAACGTTCCAGTCCTACACCCACTTGTTCCCTTCATACAATGTTAATCCGATCCTACAACAGTTGAGCACTAGTGACTGTCTGGTTGAAATTCTAGATAATCGTGTTCTACCTTTAAAAAGGATATCAAAATAATTTGTAGAGTGGAAAACTGAATTAATACATGTCAAACCTTAAAGGTACAGTATAATAAAAAGTGTAATATTTCAAAGGTGTTTAACATTTAATTACTGGAAAAATTAGACTGTGGATGCCACAAAGCATTATAGCTATGATACCTAGGAAACCAAGATTTAAATACACCTACATGAAACATTCTCTGACATTAATAATTACTAAAATATGGAAATTTTGCAGCACTTCTTTAACAAATATATTTATTGCTATACACAATTTCTTAACAATTTAGAAACAAATGCACCCCCCATAGGAGCTTCTAGTTGCAGGAAAGTCTCAGCCAGCAATAACAATGCAGCAACCTAAATTCATTTGGTGGTGGTGGTTGTTGTTACTGAGTTTAAGTTTTCTATGAAAATTATTCGTGATACATGAGGCTTGAAGGGAACACTGTGGGGTCACTTAAAATACTTTATTGCCAAATTACAATGCAGTAACTGCACCAATACATCAGATCAAAGCATTACCTCTCACTCTGCATATTTGAGTATGGCATTTTAATACTAAATTTTCAGATTGTCATAAGTAATTCTTCTATCAGAGAAAAAAAAACTAATAATTAAGCCTTCCTTTTGAATATGTTCCAAAACATGATTAAATTAAAGAGGACAAAAATTGTACTTTTATACTTGCACAGTATGATGAAACTGAATATCCCAAAACCAGGTACGTGGGTCGCAGTATGCAGGCAGTGTTGAGTGCTTTCTATCGGGTTGTGGCAGACCGTGTTTGCAGGGATGTGATTGAAGCACCTTCAATTACTCCAAAAGACTGAGGTTTGGTAAAATACTGAAAGGCTTTTATTCGCTGTACAATACGACCTCCACAGTGAGTGTCTGCCCCCGGACTGAGGGGGAGGGGCACGGTGAACACCTTTATACAGGACTCTGTGGGAGGAGCCACAGGGGCAGTCAACGAGGGATGTGTCCAGACAGGTAACCAAGTTACAACATATATACATGGTTTACCACAGTGATATTGTGAGTAGTTAGCCTGATGCTAGTCTGGACTTCTCAATGATTTTGTGGTTGCAAGAAATAGAGGGACTAGTTTCTGAAACAATCCAAGGTGTGATATCCTCGGCAATGGCCGAGGCCATGAACAGTGGGGTCTTCAGGTTATGCCTCAGAGGCCTTGATGGAACAGGAAAGGAAGAGCTACTCTGAATCCCCAGGTAGGCAGAATGATGTCACTAAAAGCAAAGACTCCCACTGTTATACTTGCTCCATGCCTTTATTTCAGTTTCCTTGAATCTGTCAGACCTATCTTTCCTTGTCTCTTAAGTACCTGCTTTGGAATTGCTTCATCATGTCTCTTCCATTATATCCTATTGTTGATCTTATTTGCTCTCCTTCACTTCTCCATTCTCTGGTTTACTCTGGTTGTTGGAGGCTGTTTCTGATAAGAGAAAGTCAACTTCAAACTTTAACCCTGCTTCTCCATCCTAAGATGCTGCTGTCTCTGCTGAAGAAGAGCTGCTGTTTCATATTTCCAGTACCTGTCATATATTTTGCTATTAGATTAAATTAGAACATGTAGTTTCTCTTCACTTATACTTTTGGGAGAACGTTTAAAAGAGATGAAGGAAGAAGGATAACAATTGTGAGAATTCAGTGGGGAAACGAGATAAAGCTATTGAATTTCAATCCTAATGCGGGGTCTCAATCCAAAATGCTAATTATTTCTCTGTCTCCATAGATACTGCTTGACCTGCAGAGTTCCTCCAGCAGTTTGTTTTTCGCTCCAGGTTCCAGCATTCGCATCCTCTTCTTTCTCTAAAGTTATTGAATTATTTGTTTCTGGGTGTCTTTCCTTCTTCTCCATCTTTAACATATTATTGTAGTTCATCCTTCATTTTCTCCCTCCTATTTTCTCTCTCTTGGCAAATTTTCTTCCACTCTGTGGCCTCTTTCATTTTCTTAGAGCCTTCTTCAATTCCTGGAAGTTTATGAGCAGAAGGAAAGAGAGACTCGTAATGTAACAAAAAAAAACAGTAGATGCTGGAAATCTGAAACAAAAACAGAAAATGTTAGAAACATTCAGCTTCTCAGGCAGTACCTGTGAAAATAAAAATCATATTAATGAATCAGGTTAAAGACAGACATCTTTTATCTGAAACATTAACTCAGCTTTTCCCTCCACAAGTGCTGTCTGAACTACTGAGCTCTCCTAGGAGTTTCTGTTTCTGTAGTATGAAGCTGCAGTACATGTGATTTAGCCGAACTTCTGGCTAAATCACACACAGTTCTGGTTGACCCACTATAGGAAGGATGTTGAGGCTTTGGAGAGAGTGCAGAAGAGGTTTACCAGGATGCTGCCTGGTTTCGAGGGCATGTGCTATCACCAAAAGCTGGATGAACTTGGAGTGTGGAGTGCCAGAGGCCGAGGGAGATCTGATAGAGGTTAGCAAGTTTATGAGAGGCATAGATAAAATGGACAGAGGGTATCTGTTTCCCAGGGTTACAGTGAAGATGGGTGGGGGGGTGAGATTCAAGGGGGATGTGAGGCGTAAGATTTTTATTCAGAGAGTTGTGAACGCCTGGAATGCGCTACCTGGTATAGTGGTAGAGACAAATACATTCGAAGCTTTTAAGCAACACACACAAAATGCTGGTGAACGCAGCAGGCCAGGCAGCATCAATAGGAAACAGTACAGTCGACATTTCGGGCCGAGATCCTTCGTCAGGACTAACTGAAAGAAGAGATAGTAAGAGATTTGAAAGTGGGAGGGGGAGGGTGTGATTCGAAATGATAGGAAAAGACAGGAGGGGGAAGGATGAAGCTAAGAGCTAGAAAGTTGATGTGCAAAAAGAATACAGAACTGGAAAAGGGGAAGGATCATGGGACAGGAGGCCTAGGGAGAAAGAAAGGGGAGGGGAGCCCAGAGGAAGATGGAGAGCAGGCAAGGAGTGATTGTGAGAGGGACAGAGTGAGAAAAAAGAGAGAGAGAAAAGCGGGGAATAATAAATAGATAGATAGATAAATAAATAGATAAATAAGGGATGGGGTAAGAAAGGGAGGAGGGGCATTAACGGAAGTTAGAGAAATCAATGTTCATGCCATCGAGTTGGAGGTTGCCCAGACGGAATATAAGGTGTTGTTCCTCCAACCTGAGTGTGGCTTCATCTTGACAGTAGAGGAGGCCGTGGATAGACATATCAGAATGGGAATGGGACATGGAATTAAAATGTGTGGCCACTTTTAAGAGAAGCTTTTAAGAGACGTTTGGATAGGCATGTAAATGTAAGGAAGGTGGATGGATATGGCATGGTATAGGTAGAAGGGATTAGTGTTTGGGTGTTTTTGATTTGCTTTTTAGTTGGTTTGGTGCAATGTTATGGACCAAATGGACTGTTCCCGTGCTGTATTCTGCTATGCTCTATGTTCTATCTGTTGCTGGGAAAATGCTGAAATGATTTAGTAAGGAGGTGAAAAGACATTTGTTAAACCTCAAAGAGGCAGAGTTGATGTGATATAATAAAAGAAAATCATGTGTGACAAATTTGCTAGGGTTCTGTGAGAACATAACAAGGTAAATAAAATTGCAGTATATTTGGAACTTCAGAAGGAATTTGATAAGGTGCCACATAAAGAGTATTGCTTAAAAAAGAGCACATAGGTATGATAGAGAGCACGCAGTAACCACACTTCATATCCATGCGTATTTACACACAAACACACACATTGTCTTGTCATTCTGCTGTCATTGCACTGAGTGTACACACTTCAATATCTTCCCCCAGTATATTTTCATAATGGGTTGGCTTTATTGTGTCTTTCCACCACACACGGTGGAATATTCCATTTCTTTAGTAATTGGGATGAGTTCCAGTGGCTGGAATATTTGCAATCTACACTCAGAGTCCACTTTATGAGGTCCCTCTTGTAGCTAATAAAGTGGCCACTGAGAGTACGGTCATAGTCTTCTGCTGCTGTGGTTCATCCACCTCAAGGTTCAACATTTTGTGCATTCGGAGATGCTCTTCTGCACACCACTGTTGATCATTTGAGTTATTGTTGTCTTCCTCTCTGCTTGAATTAGTCTGGCCACTCTCCTCTGATCTCTCTCAGTAACAATGTGTTTTCACCCACAGAGCTGCCATTCACTGGATACTTTTTTGCTTTTTGCACCATTCTCTGTAAAATCTCTAGAGGCTGTTGTGTGTGAAAATCCCAGGAGATCAGCAGTTTCTGAGATACTCAAACCACCCTTTCTGGTACCAACAAATATTCCAAGGTCAAAGTTACTTAGATTACATTTCTTCCCCATCCTGATGTTTAGTCTGAACAACAACTGAACCTTGTCACATCCAGGAATCATTTTTAAAAGAAAAAAGATTTTTTTTTGCAGTTTGTCTGTGGATCGTATTTCCTCAGTGTCACCTCATGAGAACATAGTGCTCCTTGGATTGTTTACCTTTTATGTCTAATTGCTTGTCTTTGGACTAGCTCTGTTTCTTTTTGTTTTGTTTTGCAGGTCTCTCATTTGGTATCATGGGTATTTTAAGCTCTTTTTGAATTCATCACTTTTATTCAATGTGGGATAGTTTACTTAGCACAATATTTTACCCGGTATACAATGGCAGGCATTGCACCTGTTGTCCTAGGCGATTATTGCTTCATCTGGACACCTGGGCTGTTTGATTGGCCCTGAATTCCTATGCACTCCAGGGTGTTTCTCGGCGGGGTGGGGGGGGCATGCCAACCCCTCTTTGCTCAGTCATGTGGATCTTCCCTGTGAAACTCAGACCGAGTTCTTCTGGGTATCGTGAGTGATTTCACCTTCTCAGGATTCTGCAGTTTGCCTGATCTCTTGTAAGTTTTGACGGCTAATTTCTGTAATAAGTTTGTTTGAATTGCGAAAGTCTATGTGATTCCTGCACTTGTGTTTGCTTGGGACCCTGGCAAACCTCTTGACCATGTCTGCACATTATTATGCATTGAGTTCTCTCCAGATGATTGGCTGATTAGATATTTGCACTACAAGCACGTGTATAAGTGTAGCTAATAAAGTGGCCACTTAGTGTATTTTGATGACTTGGATGAAGGGTCAGAGCATCCCTTAAGCAAACTTGTTAGCAACACAAACACCAG
This sequence comes from Mobula hypostoma, assembly GCF_963921235.1. Classification (NCBI taxonomy): domain Eukaryota; kingdom Metazoa; phylum Chordata; class Chondrichthyes; order Myliobatiformes; family Myliobatidae; genus Mobula; species Mobula hypostoma. The sequence continues at coordinate 156,290,451 of NC_086102.1, read as the reverse complement.
TGAGTTGACAAGTTGTGAGGAAGGCATGAAGAGCTTGTAAATAGATATGAATAAGATTAAATGATATGAAGTTGCCAGGTGGAGGAAAATGTGAAAAAGACATAGAAATGTAAAGCCCAGGAACAGGTCCTTCAGCCCACAATGTTGTGGCAAACTAGCTGATAAATAAATTAAAAAACCCCAAAGACTAATCCCTCCTACCTACACAATGTCCATATCCGCCCATCTTCCTCACATTCATGCACCTATCTAAATGACTTTTAAAAGCTGCTAATGTATTTGTCTCTTCCACCATACCAGGCAGCTTATTCCAGGCATCCACGACTCCCTGAGTAAAAAATTACCCCTCACATCCCCTTTGAACCTACCCCCTCTCGCCATCAATGCATGCGCTCTGGTATTAGATATTTCAAACGTGGGAAAAAGATACTCTCTGTCTACTCTCTCGACCTGTCATAATCTTATAAACCAGTGGACCCCAACCATCGGGCCGCGGACCGGTACAGGGCCGCAAAGCATGTGCTACCGGGCCACGATGAAACAATATGATTTGGCGATATGAAACAATATGAGTCATTCCCTGTCACGCACTGTTGAACTTGAAATAACCTACCAAATCATACCAAATAACACATAAAACCTAAAATAACACTAACATATAGCAAAAGTAGGAATGATATGATAAATTCACAGCCTATATAAAATAGAAATAATGTACGTACAGTGTAGTTTCAATTAACAGAATCAGGAAGATTAAGCCAAAACCAATTTGTAGAAAAAAAATCTGCACGTACACGCATGCGCACGTCATGTATGCGCACACAGGTGCCTGCGCAATGCTTCGTGGTCATGGTGGTCTTTCTCAGGGTAAACACAACTGTCCCGTATTTGACTGCTACTAGTGTCCCTTATTTGGGAGTAAGAAAGTTGGCAACCCTTCTTGAACACCACCCCCTCATTGACCGGTCCGCAAGAATATTAGATTCGATTGGATTAGATTAGATGATTATGAGGACACGTAGTCCTCTTTTATTGTCATTTAGTAATGCATGCATTAAGAAATGATACAATTTGTTCCTCCAGATGACACCACAGAAACACAAGACAAACCAAGACTACAAAAACTGACAAAAATTACATAATTATAACATAGTTACAACAATGCAAGCAATACAGTAATTTGATAGAAGAACAGACCATGGGCATGGTAAAAAGTCTCAAAGTCTCTCGAAAGTCCCATCATCTCACGCAGATGGTTGAAGGGAGAAACTCTCTTCCTGTCATGAGTCTCCAGCGCCGCAAACTTGCCGATGCAGCACCCTGGAGCACCCGACCACAGTCCGACTCCGAGTCCGTCCAAAAACATTGAGCTTCCAACCAGCTCTCCGACACCAAGCACCGAGCACCATCTTTGCCAAGCACTTTGACCCTGGCCCCGGCAACAGGCAATAGGCAAAGCCGAGGATTTGGGGCCTTCCCCTCTGGAGATTCTCGATCACACAGTAGCAGCGGCAGCGAAGCGGGCATTTCAGAAGTTTCTCCAGATGTTCTTTCATGCTTCTCACGGCTGTCTCCATCAAATCAGGATTGTGCACGGCATCCTAGTTCACAAATACGATATCATTCTGCGCGGCCGCGCGCGCCGCCATCTTCTCCTGCTCAATATTGTCAATATTAAACCGGTCCGCGGTGCAAAAAAAGTTGGGGACCCCTGTTATAAACTTCTATCAGATCTTCCCTCAACATCTGCCGCTTAAAGATAACAACCCAAGTTTGTCCAGCCTCTCATGATAACACATGCCCTCTAAACCAAGCAACATTATGGTAATCTGCACCCTCTCCAAAGCCTCAACATCCTTCCTATATTGGGATGACCAAAACTGTATGCAGGATTCCAGATGTGGCCTAAACAGAATTTTAGAAGGTTGCAACATAAGCTCTTGATTTTGAACACAATGCCTTGACCAATTAAAGCAAACATTCCGTTCACCTAACATACATCAAAGTTGCTGGTGAACGCAGCAGGCCAGGCAGCATCTATAGGAAGAGGTGCAGTCGACGTTTCAGGCCGAGACCCTTCGTCAGGACTAACTGAAGGAAGAGTTAGTCCTGATGAAGGGTCTCGGCCTGAAACGTCGACTGCACCTCTTCCTATAGATGCTGCTTGGCCTGCTGCGTTCACCAGCAACTTTGATGTATGTTGCTTGAATTTCCAGCATCTGCAGATTTCCTGTTGATTCCGTTCACCTACTTGACCACCTTATCGACCTGTGTAGCCACTTCAAAAGAACTAATATCCCACTGCCCTACCTTCATCAATCTCTGTGATCACAAAACCTTGTCAAAAAAACTCAACCAGCCCCTCACAAAGCCACACTATGTCTCTCTAATTAGGCCATGGGTTTCCAAATGCTCATACATCCTATCCCTAAGAATTTTCTTTAGCCATTTCCCCACAACTGATATGAGACTCACCAGACTATAGTTGTCAGGATTTTCCTTTATTAAACACAGGTACTAGCCACTTGCCAGTCCTCCAGGACCTCGCCTGTGCCTGGAAAGGAGATGAAGATACTGGTCAAGGCCCCAGCCATCTTGTCTCTCCTCTCCTTCAATAACTTGGGGTAAATCCTGTCAGATCCTAGGAACTTATCCACCTTAATACTCATTAGGAAGTTCAACACTTCCTCCTCCTCAACTTCTAAATGCCCTAACATATTAAACACTCAGCACTGATCTCTTGGTCCTCCATGTCTTTTCTTTGGTAAATACTGAAGCAAACCGCATTCTCCACATCCAAGCAAATGTTTCCCTCTTTATCCTTGAGTAATCCCACCCTCTCCCTAGTAATCCTCTTGTCTTGATGTATGTGTACAATGCCTTGGGCTTTATATTTGTCCTACTTGCCAAAGATTTTTCATTGCCTCTCCTATCTTTCCTAATTCCTTTCTTGACTTCTTTTCTGGCTTCTTTATAATCCTCATATGTTCCATTTGATCCCAACCTCTGAAGATTTATATACTTTTCCTTTTTCTTCTTGACTTAATTCATCACTTCTCTCGACATCCAAGGTTCCATAATCTTTCTGTCCTTGTCCTTCCTTCTAACAGGAACATACCTTTCCTGTACTCTTTAAGCACCTTCCACGGGCCTGATGTGGACGTGCCAGAGAAAATGTGTTCCCAATTAACTCTTCTGCCTACTGCCCTCCTAATTTGCCCTACACTAATTTAAAACTTCCCCGCAAGGACCTTACCTACCCTTAGCTATAGCTATCCTGAATGTTAGGGAGTTGTGGTCACTGTTCTCTAACTGCTCACCCAGCAAAAGGTCAGTCAACTAGCCAGGCTGACCACTGCACCCCACCCCCCACTTCATCTCCTCCTCCATCTTTTCTAAAACTTTGAAAACCTGGTACATTAATCACCCATTCCTGCCCCACTCTCAACCAGGTTTCTGTAATGGCCACAACATCATAATTTCATGTACTGATCCATGTTCTAATTTCATCACTCTTACCCATAATACTCCTGACATTAAAATATACACACTTCAGATTATCCAACCTATCTTATCTGTTATTTGAATTTTACCTTTCAATACTTTCCCTGACAATTACCTTCCTGTCCAATTGTCACTTACTGATCTGGTATTCTGGTTCCCAGCCCTCTGCAAAACTAATTTAAACCCTCCTGAGTAGCTTTAGCAAATCACCTGGCCAGGATATTGGCTCCCCTTTAGTTCAGGTGCAGACTGTCCCTTTTGTACAGGTCACCCCTTCCCCAGAAAAGGTTCCAATGATCCAAGAACTTAAAACCCTGTCTCTTGCACCATCTCCTCAGCCACTCAATCATAGGTACTATCATGGGTTGTAGCCCTTGGCACCGGGAATAATCTGGAGATTACAATCTTGGAGGTTCTTCTCTTCAGCTCTTTCCTAACTCTATATACTCCACTGCAACTTTTCTGTCTATTTCCTTGGTGCCAATATGCATGCACCACGACCTCTGGTTGTTCACCCTTCTCTTCAGAGTGTCTTGCAAGCACTCTGTCACATCCTGGATCTTAGCACCCGGGAGGCAACACACCATCCTGGTGTCACAGAATCTCCTCTCCATTCCCCTAACTATTGAGCCCCCTATCTCTACCACACTGGCTGACTTTACCCTTCTCTGCTGAGCCTCAAAACTGGCCACAGTGCCACTTGCCTGGCTGCTGCTGCTGTGCCCCGGTGGGTCATCCCCCAGCAACATCCAAAGAGGTATATTTGTTGCTGAGGGGTACGGCTACAAGGAAATCCTGCACTGACTCCTTAACCCCCTTACCTCTCCTGGTGGTTACCCATCTACTGTCCGAAGCCTGTACCCTGGGTGTGGGTGTGACCGTCTCTTCATAAGTCTCCTAAAGTCTTCAGCCTCCTGGATGATCCCAAGTACATCCAACTCCCACTCCAACTCCTTGACTCGGTCAGTCAGGAGCTGAAGTTGGGTGCATGTCAAGTTCTCCAAATGGGAAAGAAGAATGAGAAAGAAAATCATTATTTGGCTACGGGCTGTGTGGAACAAAGGCATCTGAGGCTCCTGTACATGAAATATTGGAAGTTTCAATGCAAGTGCAGCAAGTAATGAGGAAAGCTAACAGAATCTGAACCCTCACCTGGAGTATAGTGTATAGTTTTGACCTCCATTGTTAAGGAGTGACAACCTTGCTTTGAAGTCAGTGCAGAGAATAAGGGATCACTTTTTTAAATGGAACTGGACATAAAGAAGAAACTACATTCAGAGTAGTTTAAAAATTTGAAGTTCTGTAACCTGGAGCACTGGAATATAATCAATGTGTACACTGACATAACTTCAATCAACAAAAGGGGTATGGAGAGATTTTTGATCAGTGATGATATTGAATGGCAGATAGACCGAATGATCAAATTCTTTTTTAAGTTTTTCTGTTCCTATGTGCAGGCAATGTGTTCCAACACGAGTTTTTAAAATAACTAATAAAAATCACTAGATCATCAAGCATAACACACTTTTTAGACTATTAAAAGTTTAGTAGCATATGAGAAAGCACCAAAAGTTAAAAAGTGGAAAAAATAATTTGTGAGGATTGGTTCTTAATCCTACATGGCTGAGATAAACTGTATGAAGACAGGTGGAGCATGGAGTCAGAAAGGTCAGCATTGCCTTCAATTTCATCAACCTTAGCCAGATGTCTCCTGTGAGAATAGAATATTTTTTGAAACTTCATTCCAATCTCTTCAGAAAAAAACTCACTCTGATTTATAACCCAAGTCCTGCCCTTTTTAAGCTATGTTGATATTCTCTAAAGACCTGGAAATATTCAAGTGGTTCATTCTTCATTATAAACTCCAGTAACTTCATAACTGCCATTGCTAGGTTGCTATGACAACCAGATCTCTCTCTCTCTCTCTCTCTCTCTCTCTCTCTCTCTCTCTCTCATCCATGTGATCCATTGTATATCATTCTCTCCCTCCACTTGCCATCAACATAGGATTGTGTGTATTGTTTGTGATGGATATTCACTATCCAGGGCTGGAAGGCTTCCCCTTTTTGCCAAGTTCTGAACATAGCAACTGACACTTCAAAAAATCAAACTGTTGTTTTTGAGTAATTTATAATTCTAACCAATATTCTTTGTTCAGCTTCTTGCTGCAATGAGGAGCCAGTCTTTAGTTCTTAATGTAAATTGCAAGCAATAATAAGCTTGAAGTTAAAAGGAGAGCTTTGCAAATAAACACAGTCTATATAGAGCAGACATGCTGGCCTGCAGCACCTGGGCTTACTGTTCAAGAGGTGCAGTATAAGACAATAGGCTATGTTATTAGGCTTACATCAAACTGGACTACACTTGTGAAATTATTTAGTTCAAGGAAGTTTGCAGACCAGAATGATACTATCACTTAGCACATCAAATAGCTTATTTATTATTAGTTGGAAAATTTGTGTGCTCAAAGAGTCTGCTTCACAGCATTAATTGTGGGTACCTGGGAACGCAGTTTCCAGAAGCTTTTAGACCACCTGCATGAAAATGTATCTGAAAGAATATCAGATGTGTGTGAAGTAACCCAAGTAGCAGAAAAACAGTATAAATGTAGAGAGAAATCAGACTTATTAGGAATATCAAAGAACATCATGAAGAATGACAGAAAGATGCAGTGAGCTAGAATCCATTCTCCTGCCTTGGATTTCTGTGAGGAACAACTTGTTTGTCTGCAACTTGCGGGTATGTCTTTTTAGCTTTTAGCAATTGTACCTGTGTTTTGGAAATCCTTTGTGTTTTAGATTTTTTTGTAATTTGGAAATACTTCATAAGATAGAAATCCTCAATGAGTTCTAAATGTGTTTTAAAAATTGTGTTTAAATTTAAACGTGTATCACTAAAAATAAATGAACTGTGTTTAAATTACTTTATTAGCTGGAAGCATCTTCTCCTCAATACGGAGAGGGACCCACCACTTAAATAGTGGGTATTGACAGCTAAACCTACTGTGGAGGATTAATAGGGAAGTGAAATAGATCTTTGCAGAATAGATAATTACAACATAACCTCCTGTAGTGAGGCTACCCTTAGCTATTTATATCGGGTATGGCTTAAGATCTTCACTTGAGTTTAGAACTTCATGCTCAGCAAACCCAATGCCATCATATGTTGAATAATAATTGTGCTATTTGTTCTCTCTTATCCTTTGTTATCAAAATATGACCCTCATTGCTTCAGACTACATTGTATTCCTATTTTAAAATAAAATATGTAGTCTCAAATAATGTAACATTTTATTATATTTTTGCATGTAGAATAAAATAATTTATGGACAAAACCACTTTCGATGAAATACCCTCCTCTAGTCTTAATTGACACAGGCTACTTTTAAGGCAGTATCTATTTTGTCCAGAACTGTCATAACTTAAATAGCCAATTCCATCCATTTGATCTGTACTTTTCCCCTTGTAATGACAAGAAGCAATTTCTCTTTAAATTTTCAATTTGAACATGTGTAATTGTATTACCCTAAAAGTTCACAGCTTGAGACCAGAAAAGATCTCAATCATTCCTCTTAATTGTGCCTCTCACAAAGACTTCAGTGCAACAAGATTCATTTAAAGGTACAATACCAAAACCTATATATAGTTTTCTAAATATTGCCTAGTATAAATCATGTAAGGTTAATATCAGTTAACTTGACCCACAGTTGATGGTCCCTGAGTTGTATTTCCATACATGATTTACTTAGAGTAGATTCAGTAACTGGACATTCATTATATTCACATCATTCTTTCTTTTCTAACTTTGATCATGGATGCTTTTATTTGCCCTGCTTTTTTAGTGTACGCCTCTTCTAGTCAGTGGCTACTTTAGTTTGATTTCCTCCAGTTACCCTGTTCAATTTTTGCTTTAAGCAACACACATAAAAATTGCTGGTGAATGCAGCAGGCCAGGCAGCATCTTTAAGAAGAGGTACAGTCGACATTTCGGGCCGAAAGCCTTCGTCAGGAATGTGGATTTTTTCGTAAATTATTTTATTCTACATGCAAAAATATAATAAAATGTTACATTATTTGAGAGTACATATTTTATTTTAAATTAGGAATACAAATGGAGTCCTGACGAAGGGTCTCGGCCCGAAACATCAAATGTACCTCTTCCTATAGATGCCGCCTGGCCTGCTACATTCACCAGCAATTTTTATTTGTGATGCTTGAAATTAGAGCATCTGCCAATTTCCTCGTGTTTAATTTTTGCTGTATTCACCTTTGTTTTATGTTCGTAGCAAATGGACAGACGAGTACATGCCACATTTTTTGTAGCATTATTGGCCATAAGGAAAGGCTTCAGTGGTTGTATCCAAAAAGTGACCGGATTCACTCCATCCTTCAGTTCACTCTCACAATGCAAAATGTGTTCAGAAATTCTATCACATTAAATTCTATTTGAATCTTTTGAGCTTAATTAATTAAGTGCATCCAGATCAACGTGAACACTATTATTCCTTATTTTTCATCATCTGACATGATAGCTATGTGGAAGCAGGCCATTAGGTATCACCTCGTACCTAAATGAAGCTTCCATGAAATTAATAGTAAATCAGACGGCATCAAGATTTCAGCGTAGGGAGCTGATTCATTCTGCTCCAGGGACAACAATGCTCAATTCCCTGGAAGCTCTAGGACAGATTATATTGCTCGACTCTATTACACCTATGCTAGGAGAATCACGTTTTTCAAAGGAAACCAGTGATCATGCTTATGTTAAGCTTCGGAGAGGTTATTTTACAGCGAGAAATTTGTTATATTTTTCCACGGATAAGCAAAATGATGAAACAACAAATCCTGCTACAAGGGCTTCAGACCTCAACAAAAGCATTAGTCTCTACAACAGCACGACGTGGTCACGTGTTTTCATAGTAGATAGCAAGAGCAGTACATTGCAACTACTGACAGGATAACAAGGATAAATAGACAAAACGGTCAACCCAATAGCTGTTGATAAAATAGAAGATGCATTTTATAGATAATCATATAAACTTTGAACTGCAGCCTTATTTCAGGGCCCTTTCTCTTCATTGCAAATTTCATTCCTTTCAGTATCACAGAAACCGTTAACTACTTTGTTCACCAGTACTAGAGAACACTTCCAAAATCACACCTGCAGTACAAATGATACAACTCAGAAACATGGCTGGTAACAAAGTGGAACTGAGCCCTATTTCAGCTTGAAGTGTGGGTTTGTCTCTGGAATGGGAAGACATAAATTGGGTAAAGCCAATTTCATCTGAAAAAATCACTAAGCAACTACCATCAACAGATCACTTGCAATACCAGAGGAAATAACACATTGGACCATTGCTACACCACCATCAAGAATGCCTACCGTGCTCTTCCACGCCCTCACTCCGGGAAGTCTGATCACCTGGCTGTACTTCTACTCCCTGAGTAGAGGCAGAGACTGAAGACTGCAGCACCAGCAGTGAGAATCAAGAAGGTATGGACAAGGGAAGCACAGGAGCACCTACAGGACTGCTTTGAATTGGTGGACTGGACTGATTTCAGGCATTCATCTTCAAACCTGGATGAGTATGCTGCAGTTGTTACTGACTTCATTAAAACCCGTGTGGATGAGTGTGTGCCTACAAAGACTTACTGTACATTCTGTAACCCTCACTTCAGCTAGCGGCTTAATATAGGGGGAGATAGCCCCTGGCCTGGCCAAACTTAAGAAATCTTGTTTGGGTGGATACTGCATGATGTGTCCCCTGTTACAAATCAGTACCCCAAAATAACAAATAGTACACAATATGTGATTAAATGATTAAGCTTTATAATTCTAACTTTGACTATATGGTTAGTAAAGAAACGAAAAAAAGGGGAAAAGGGCCCAATTATTAAACAGTCTGTTGTGCAATGTTGGATCTCACTGATGAGTCGATCATCCACCGTTGACCCCCTCCGATCGACGCTGCCCTTCGGACCCACACTCCAAGTCCACCCCATCCGGCGGTCTACCAACTCTCTCCATTCGCATCTTCTCTCCTCATCTCTTCCGGGCAAAAGACTGCAAAAATCCTTCTTCCAGCTCACAAGAAAGAACACTAACATTCCAAACCCTGTTATCTCTAGTCATAACCCAAACGTTGCTGCTACAGAGAAACCATTACGTTATCAGTGAAACCTTACAGCGTGTTACAATTCCCAAACCAAAAGCCATGGATGAACCAGGAGGTACGTCATCTGCTGAAGGCTGGATCTGTGGCATTCAAGTCTGGCAACCCAGCCCTGTACCAGAAAACTAGGTATGATTTGCGGAGGGCTATTTGAAGGGCGAAGAGACAACTTTGAACGAGGTTGGAACCGACATCGGATGCACGGCAACTCTGGCAGGGTCTGCAAGACATTACTCCCTACAAAGCAAAACCCAATAGCATGTATGGCAGCGATGCTTCTGTACTAAATGAACTCAACTCCTTCTATGCATGTTTTGAAAGGGAGAACACAACTACAGCTGTGAAGATCCCTGCTGCACCTGATAACCCTGTTATCTCTGTCTCAGAGGCCAATGTTAGGCTGCCTTTAAAGAGAGTGAACCCTCGCAAGGCAGAAGGTCCCGATTGAGTACCTGGTAAGGCTCTGAAAACCTGTGCCAACCAACTAGCAGGAGTATTCAAGGACATTTTCAACCTCTCACTGCCACGAGCAGAGTTCCCACTTGCTTCAAAAAGGCAACAATTATACCAATGCCTAAGAAGAATAATGTGGGCTCCCTTAATGACTATCGGCCAGTAGCACTCACATCGACAGTGATGAAATGCTTTGAGAAGTTGATCATGACTAGACTGAACTCCTGCCTCAGCAAGGACCTGGAACCATTGTAATTTGCAGATCACCACAATAGCTCAATGGCTAACACAATCTCGATGGCTCTCCACATGGTTTTATACCACCTGGATAACACATCAACTATGGCTCAGCATTTAATACCATCATTCCCACAATCCTGATTGAGAAGTTACAGAACCTGGGCCTCTGTACATATCTCTGCAATTGGATCCTCGACTTCCTAACCAGAAGACCACAGTCTGTGCGGATTGGTGATAACATATCCTGCTCGCTGACGATCAACACTGGCGCACCTCAGGGGTGTGTGATTAGCCCACTGCTCTACTCTCTATATACACATGACTGGATGGTTAGGCATAGCTCAAATACCATCTAGAAATTTGCTGACAAAACAACTGTTGTTGGTAGATTCTCAGGTGGTGACAAGAGAGTGTACAGGACTGAATATGCCAACTAGTGGAGTGGTGCCACAGCAGCAACCTGGCACTCAATGTCAGTAAGATGAAAGAGCTGATTGTGAACTTCAGAAAGGGTAAGACGAAAGAACACATACCAATCCTCATAGAGGGATCAGAAGTGGAGAGAGTGAGCAGTTTCAAGTTCCTGGGTGTCAAGATCTCTGAGAATCTAATTTGGTCCCAACATATTGATGTAGTTATAAAGAAGGAGTTTGAAGAGATTTGACATGTCAACAAATACACTCAAAAACTTCTATAGTTATACCGTGGAGAGCATTCTGACAGGCTCCATCACTGTCTGGTATGGGGGAGCTACTACACAGGACCGAAAGAAACTGCAGAGGGTTGTAAATATAGCCTACAAAGGACATCTTCAAGGAGCGGTGTCTCAGAAAGGCAGTGTCAATTATTAAGGACCACCAGCACCCAGGGCATGCCCTTTTCTCACTATTACCATCAGGTAGGAGGTACAGAAGCCTGAAGGCACACATTCAGCAATTTCGGAACAGCTTCTTCCCCTCTGCCATCCGATTCCGAAATGGACATTGAACCCTTGGACACTACCTCACTTTTTTTTATATACAGTATTTCTGTTTTATGCACTTTTTGAATCTATTCAATATACGTATGCTGTAACTGATTTACTTGTTTATTTATTATTATTATTATTTTATGGGGTTTTTTCTCTTCTAGATTATGTATTGCATTGAACTGCTGCTGCTAAATTAACAAACTTCACGTCACATGCCAGTGATAATAAACTTGATTCTGATTCTGATTCTGATCTTTCAGCTAGTTTAAAATGGATGATATAGAATTGACTTCTCATTATTTCTTCTCACCAGTGTATGATGCGCACTAATATAGTGTATTAAAACTCTTTGGCAACAAGGAAAATGAGAAAGGGGTTGAAGGAAAATATAGTTGTATTGATTTAAATTGTACACGTTCCAAGTTAGCCGGATAGCTACATCATTGTGGCCCCCAGTCTCTAAACATTGTTAAGGATACACATTGTTTCGAAAGGATAGGCAGGAAAGCAGAGTGGGCAATGTTGCTCCATTGGTAAAAAATGAAATCTAATCATTAAAAAGAGGTGACATAGTGTCAGAAGGTATTGAATCATTGTGGATACAGCTAAGGGACTGCTAGGGTAAAAAGACCCCGATGGGAGTTGGTTATAGACCCCTAAACAGAAGTAAGGATGTGGCCAACAAATTACAATGAGAGATAGAAAATGCATGCCAAAAGGCAATGTTACAATAGTCATGGGGTCTGCAGTATATAGGCAGATTGGGAAAATCAGGTTGATGCTGCATTACAGGAGAGGGATTTTCTAGAGCAGGGGTCCCCAACCTTTTTTTGCACAGTGGACCTGTTCATCATTGACAATATTCTTGCGGACCGGCTGACCCCGCGGAGGGGAAGGAGCAGGGTTACCAACGGACAAGAGTAACCGTCAAATATGTTGTGTTTACCCTGAGAAGACTACAATTACCACGAAGACTTGCGCGGGCACCTGTGTGCGCATGCGTGTACGTGCCGATTTTTTTTCTACAAATCATTTTTGGCGATACTGTTGGGGGGGTGTATAGAAGATCAGTCAACTATAAGTCACTTTTTAGTGCTTAATACACTCAAGTTCGTTTCTAAAACGGTTTATCTAACGAATTTAATATTAAACACACAGCGCATATTTTCCTCGCATGAATATAGTGATAAGTCAATTACTGTATAGGTCACTTATAAGTCAATAGCATCATAACATTTTAAGTAACGTTTGGATATTAAACACACAGCACATATTTTCCCCGTATGAACATATAAAATCATTGCAACACACCAAAATCGCTGAATCAGTGGGAGCCCTGGGCTTGTTTCCCTGCAACAAGACAGTGCCATCGAAGGGTGATGGGAGACAGTGATACTCGAAGGGGATTCCTTATATCCAGTCTATTCCGCAATTTAGTTTTCGTCACATTCATTGCAGAAAAGCCCGCTTCGCAGATATATTGGAAATGGAAGCAACATTTTCAATGCTTTTGTGGCTATCTCAGGATATTTAGCCTTGACTTTGATCCAGAATGCCGGCAGAGATGTTATGTCAAACATACTTTTCAGCCCGCCGTCATTTGCAAGCTCGAGGAGTTGATCTTCTTCCCACGCTGACATGGATGACACGTGCATAATGACCTCACTTGCGTTCAACCAGAACAGTGGGCATGACAGGGAATGAGAAAAGGTGCAGCTGACTCATATCGCCAAATCATATCGTTTCCTCGCGGCCCGGTGGCACATGCTTTGCAGCCCGGTATCGGTCCACAGCCCGACGGTTGGTGGCTGCTGTTCTAGAGTGCCAATGAGATGGCTTTTTAGAGCAGCTCATGTTTGAGCTCAGTAGAGGATCATCTATTCTGATTGGGTGTTGTACAATGAATCAGAATTGATTAGAGAGCCCTAATACCATAGTCAGCATGGTAAAAGAACCCTTAGGGGTATGCGATCATAGTAAGATTAAGTTCAGGCTGAAATTTGAGAAGGAGAAGCTAAAGTCAGATGTATCAGTAGTACAGTGGAATAAAGGGAATTACAGAGGCATGAGAGATGATTTGGTCAGAATTGATTGGAAAAGAACACTGACAGGGATGACGACAAAGCAGCAATGGCTGGAATTTCTGGAAGCAATTCAGAAGGCACAGGATGTATACGTCCCAAAGAGGAAGAAGTATTCTCAAGGAAAGATAACAAAACCTTGGTTAACAAGAAAAGTCAAAACCAAAGAGAGGGCATATAATAGAACAAAAATTAGTGGGAAGTTAGAGGATGTGGAAGATTTTAAAGACAACAGAAGGCAACTTGAAAAAGTCATAAAGAAGGTAACGATGGAACGTGAGAGTAAGTTAGCCTGTAATATTCAAGTATCTTCAGATAGGAAAAGTGTAAAAGACAGGAAAGAGTGGACATCAGATTGCTGGGAAACAATACTGGAGAGGTAATAATGGGGACAACGAAATGGTGGATGAACTGAACAAGTATTTTGTATCAGTCTTCACTGTGGAAGACACTAGTAGTATGGTAGAAGTTCCAGCTGTCAGGGCCATGAAGTGTGTGAAGTTATCATCGCTAGGGAGAAGGTTCTTGGGAAACTGAAAGGTCTGAAGGTAGATAAGTCACCTGGACCAGATGGTGTACACCCTGTGGTTCCAAAAGAGGTGGCTGAAGAGATCATGGAGACATTAGTAATGATCTTTCAAGAATGATTAGATTCTAGAATGGTTCCAGAAGACTGGAAAATTGCAAATGTCACTCCACTCTTCAAGAAGGCAGAGAAGCAGAAGAAAGACAACTATAGGCCAATTAGTGTGGTCTCAGTAGTTGGGAAGATGTTGGAGTCAATTATTAAGGATGAGGTCTCAGGGAACTTGGAGGCACATGATAAAATAAACCATAGTCAGCATGGTTTCATCAAGGGAAAATCTTGTCTGACAAATCTGTTGGAATTATTTGAAGAAATCATAAGCAGGATAGACAAAGAAGAATCAGTTGATGTTGAGTACTTGGATTTTCAGAAGGCCTTTGACAAGGTGTCACACATGAGGCTGCTTAATAAGCTACAAGCCCAAGGTATTACAGGAAAGATTCTAGCATGGATAAAGCTGGGGCTGATTGGCAGGAGGCAGAGAGCAGGAAAAAAGGAAGCCTTTTCTGGCTGGCTAGTTGTGTTCCATAGGGGTTTGTGTTGGGACTGTTTCTTTTTAAGTTATATATCAATGAAATTGATGATGGAATTGATAGCTTTGTTGCAAAGTTTGCAGACAATATGAAGTTAGGTGGAGAGCAGGTAGAGAAAGTAGAGAGGCTACCGAAGAAATTAGACAGATAAGGAGAATGGGCAAAGACATGGCAGATGGAATATAGTGTCAGGAAGTGTATCACCATGCACTTTGGTGGAAGAAATGAAAGAGTTAACTATTTTCTAAATGGAGAGAAAATACAACAACTGAGTTGCGAAGGTGCTTGGGTGTCCTTGTGTAGGATTCCCTAAAGGTTAATTTGCAGGTGGAGTCTGTGGTGAGGAAGGTAAATGCAATGCTAACGCTCATAGAGGGCTAGAGTATAAAAGCAAAGATATAATGTTAAAACTTTATGAAGCACTGGTGAGGCCTCACTTAGAGCATTGTGAACAGTTTTGAGCCCCTTAGCTTAGAAAGGATGTCCTGAAACTGGAGAGGGCTCAAAGGAGGTTCACAAAAATGATTCCAGGATTGAATGGCTTGTCATATGAAGGATGTCTGATGACTCTGGTCCTGTATTCACTAGAATTTGGAAAAATGAGGGGAGACCTCCATTGAACCTTATTGAGTGCTGAAAGGCCTTATCAGAGTGAAGGTGGAGAGGATGTTTCCTATGGCAGGAGAGCCTAAGACAAGAGGACACAGCCTCAGAATAGAGCAACATTCTTTTAGAATGGAGGTGAGGAGGAATTTCTTTAGCCAGAGACTGGTGAATTTGTGGAATTCTTTGCCACAGGCATATGTGGGGGACAAGCCTTTATGTATATTTAAGGCTAAGGTTGATAGCTTCTTGATTGGTCAGGGCATGAAGGGATACAGGGAGAAGACAGGAGATTGGGGCTGAGAGGAAATTTGGATCAGCCATGATGAAACAGTGGAGCAGACTCAATGGGACAAATAGTCTAATTCTGCACCTACATCTTTTGGTCTTATGGTCTAGGATCATCAAATACTCACAAAATACTTTGAACAAACCAGGAAAATCAAGTCAACTAATGTTAAGTCAGAAAGATTTGAAACTTTCTAGCTGAAAGAGAACTGTTTTCATGTTGAGAAATGGAAGTTCGTGGCTGGCCTTTTCAACTAAAATTCTTTGAGGTGAATATAAATAGCCACCTCAAAGAATTATAATCTAAAAAGCCAGGACCACAAATGAGGCCTGGTTCTGAAGGTGGTAGGGACTCCAAGAGCGACTGGTAGTGATATTAGGAATGTGGGAAGAGGGAAGTGGGAAACGAGAATCAGAGATGTAGAAATATTATAAGTGAATGGATGTAGGAGGATTCACAAATGGGTTGTTCCCCTGTTGTCAAGTTTTGGCTGATTCATTTCAAGCTAGACAAAGCAGACCATGCATTTCTCTTCTGCTGTAAGCCGCAGAAGAAAGCACAAACATAATTTGGTAAAAGTGATTAGAAAGCATGTTTTACAGTGATTGTGCAGCACAAAATCAAGTGCTCCATGCAGTGGGGCATTATTGAGGACCCAGAACCAAATTGATATGCTGGGAAAACAACAGAAAGGTACATACTCGAATTTGGTGAATAATTTTTGATGAAATTCTATTACACATCTCACAGATAATTTCCAGTTAAGCAAGAATTTCCAGATCAATGTACCATTAAATTCAAATTGGACTAGTATCTGAATTACATGAAACAGTAGTGTTAGAAGACTACCTACAACTGGCTTTTAAGTGAAAGATAGGAAGATGTCAAAGAGCAAAGCTCGCGGATATTGAAAGGAATGATCACTTGCTAGCTAGCACTTTCATTGGCAAGGTGTTACATGCACTTAGTGGTCACTTTATTAGGTACAGGAGGTAACTAATAAAGTGTCCACTGATATTATGGTCAAGGTTTACTGCTGTTACAGCCCATCTACTTCACGTGCATTTAGATATGTTCTTCTGCACACCGCTTTTGTAATATGTGGTTATTTGAGTTACTGTCACCTTCCTGTCAGCTTGAACCAGACTGGTCAATCCCCCCTGACCTTTCTCATTAACTAGGCATTTTCACCCACAGAACAGCTGCTCACTGGATGTTTTTTGTTTGTTTTTCACACATCTGCATGCTTTTATGCACTGAGTTGCTCCCACATGATTGGCTGATTAGATATTTGCATTAATAAGCAGTTGTATCTAATAAAATAACCACTGGGTGTATAAAAACATATAATATTTCCATTTGACCACCGAATTTGCTACAAACTATTCATTTTGGGACATTGGCAAAAATTAGAAAGCCAGCAATTATTGCACATACTAATGAGATGAAAATGGCATGCTGTCTTCTTGATAGAAAGCAGCATCCAGCATCCATCACCAGGGACCTCACCACCCAGGACATGCTCTCCTCTCACTGCTGCCATCAGGAAGAAGGTACAGGAGCCTCAGAAATCACACCACCAGGTTCAGGAACAGTTATCACTCCTGAACTATCAGCCTCTTGAACCAAAGGGGGTAACTTCACTCAAATTCACTTGCCCAATCACTAAAATGTTCCCACGACCTATGGACTCATTCTTAAGGACTCTTCATCTGATATCTCTATATTGCCTATTTATTTATTTGTTTGTTTGTTTTTCTTCCTTTCTTTTTCTTTTTGCACACTTTGTTTTCTTTTACAACTGCTCAAATGTCTAGGTTGGTGCAGTCTTTCCATTGTGGCCATAATTCTATAATAGATTTATTCAGTAAGCCTACAGGAAAATGAATCTCAGGGTCATATATGGTGACAAATGAGTACTTGGATACTAAATTTACTATGAACTTCAAACTTTTTGAGCTTCAGAAGAAGATAGTCCCCAGAGATAATGATGGAACAGCCTTAATTCCCAGGTCAGACTAGTGATTGACTTAGAGACAAACTTGAAAGTGGTAGTTTCCCATTGTATCAGTGTCATTATACTTCTTGGTAGCATAGTCCTAAGTTTGGGCAGTGTTGTTGGCATGAGTAACCACAGGACAATTTGTAGATGGTGCTCACTGTAGGTATTGTGCACTGGAGGTGAGATTATAAATATTCAGAGTGGAAGATGCAGTACCAGTCAGGTGGGATTATTGTACTGGATAACATCGAACTTCTTGAGCGTTTTGGAGCTGTGGAGCTTTCCAAGCAATGGAGTTTCCTGTCTTCCTCATCAGGGAAATGGGAAGCATTCCTTCGCATTCCTCATTTCTAGATGGTAGCTATTCCAAAAGATGGAAATGAATAGTTTGGGATTTTATTTTAATGTGTTTATTTTGCATAAATTCTGATGAAGAGCATGTAATTACGGGGTTGAAAATAAGGCTTTTTTTTTCCACAGTGCTGGAACGCTCAGACATTTCTTTCTGCAAACAAAAGTCTTGATATGATTTTTGAACCCTGGCTTCAGCTCAGATTCATTTTGTATTGAGATCAGATCTTCCTCCATCTTTCCAGTTAATTCCTCCTTACAAGTGTTCAGGAATGGATTTATTACCCAAATCTGGAATTTGGATTGAGAGAAGACCCTGAAATCTCTGACATGTCTTTCGAGTCATAGAGTCATAGGAAAGTACAGCATAGAAACAAGTCCTTCGGCCAGCCTAGTCCATACTGACCCATTTACGCCTACTCCCATCGACCTGCACCAGGACCATAGTCCTCAATACCCCTACCATCCATGTACCCATCCAAACTTCTCTTAAACGTTGAAATCAAGCTCACATGTGCCACTTCTGCTGACAGCTTGTTCCACGCTCTCACGATCCTCTGAGTGAATAATTTCCCCTCATGTGCCCCTTAAACTTTTCACCTTTCTCTCTTAAATCCATGGCCTCTGGTTGTAATCACATACAACCTCAGTGGAAAAAGCCTGCTTGCATTTACCCTATCTATACCCCTCATAACTTTGCATACCTCTATTAAATCTCCTCTCAGTCTTCTACGTTCCAAAGAATAAAGTCCTAATTTATTCAATCTTTTCTTATAATTCAGGTCCTCAGACCCTGCAACGTCCTTGTAAATTTTCTCTGCTATCTTTCAATCTTATTTACATCTTTCTTGCAGATAGGTGACTAGAACTGCACACACTACTCCAATTTAGGCCTCCTCAATGTCTTATACAAATACAACATAACATCCCTTCTCCTTTACTTAATTCATTGACTTATGAAGGTCAATGTGCCAAAAGCTTTCTTTACGACTCTACCTACCTGTGACTCCACTTTCAGAATCAGAATCAGAATCAAGTTTAATATCACTGGCATTTCTCGTGGAATTTGTTAACTTTCAATGAACTATGAACCTGTATTCTCATCTCCCTTTGTTCTACCACACTCCTCAGAGCCCTACCGTTCACTGTGTGAGACCTACCCTGGTTGGTCCAACCGAAGTGCAACACACCACACTTGTCCGCATTAAATTTCATCTGCCAGTTTTCAGCTATTTTTTACAGCTGGCCAGATCCTATTGCAAGCCATGACAACCTTCCTTGCTGTCCACTACACCCCCAATCTTGGTGTCATCTGTAAACCACATTATCATCCAAATCGTTGATATAGATGACTAATGACAATGGACCCAGCACCGATCCCTGCGACACTCCACTAGTCACAGACCTCCAGTCAGAGTGGCAACTATCTAATACCACTCTCTATCTTCTCCCACAATGCCAACATTTAATCCAATTTACTACCTCATCTTGAATGCCAAGTGACTGAAGCTTTTTGACTAATCTCCCATGCAGGACCTTGTCAAATATTTTACTAAAGTCCATGTAGACAGCATCCACTGCTTTGCCTTCATCAACTTTATGCAGCTCACCTAGGTGGACACAATATACTTGAATATCACCATCTAATACTTTCCCTTTCTCTTCCAACACAGAGAGGCTCAGAAATTGGAAAAGATCGTGGTAGGCAATGTTGCACTTAAGTAGGGCTAACTTGGACAGAAATGTGGAGTCGACTGATTTGACTTTGAGAAGATTCACATCATTTTCTTGCAATTGAAGAGTGATTTCATAAAACTTTGCAAACAATTCTGACAAATAAGCAATGTCATGTCTAATATTCTTGAGTTGCTTACTGAATGAAGCATTCGCGTCTTCAAAGAATTTTATCATAGTTTCAAAACCTGCATAAAGCATCTCAGGCACTTTCATTTTGAGAGCTGTCTGACTTATGTGTGCAACAGCAAATGTTCAAACTGCTTATTGTTCTCAATAAGAAGCTCTTGAAATAGTTGAGAATTGAGAGCATGGGACTTGATTTTATTTATCGCTGTGATATATTATTTAATGATATGAGCACTCAATCATAATTTTTTAGTGACAAGATGTCTGTGAATCACACAGTGAATGGTAACTATATTAGGTACAGTTTTTTTCATGAAAATAATAACTTTATGATGGCATTCTGTCATTTATGGTGGCCTATTTGTTGCACAAGCAAGAATGTTCATGAGTGGAATGTACTTCTCTTTGAACAATTGTCAACAATCTGAAATTTTGAATAACCCTTCATATCTGTTTCTAGCCTCCTTGCAAATAACAAATCTTGAACCATGATTTCATCTTTTATGAAGCAGGCATAACCAAGAAGCAAAGATTTGTTGCCTGGCACAGTTGACTCATCCAACTGCAGAGCAAATTCTTTTGTCCTAAGTATATTGCACGTGTCTTCCGCATTCTCAGATTGTCATAGTCCAGTCCGTAAAGTCCACATTCCAGTTCACGGTCCAGTCCATGGAGTCAGGACTCCGGGTCTTCCAGCTGTCCCTCGTTTTGGTTGGGTTAATCATAGGCACCTGATTCCCATCTTGGGGCTTGGAATATAAGTAGCCTTGGGGTCGAGTATAGGCTGCTGGTTCATCTTGTCAAGATCCTCTGGGAGAAACTTGCCGGTGGAAGGCTAGGGTGGCCACTTGCCATCTTTAGCCCACATTGGAGATCCATCGCTTCATGGAGCCTTGCTGTCGGTAGTCGGAGCTGTCTTTGCGGTATGGATTCATCCGTTTCCTGGGCCAGCTCAGTGGCCGTCAGCCACTCCGAGCTAGGTAAAGATCCAGCTGTTTCCGTAGCCAGCTGAGGTTGCTGGCCGTAACTGCGACTAGGAGCAACACCGATGCAGAGATGGAACTGTCTGTCATTCTTCGGTGTTTGTTTCTTCTTGTCCTCGCCTCCTTGGGGCAAGTCAGGCTGTTCTGCCGTTGTCCTGTGGGGGGATCTGTCTTGTCTTGTCTTTGCCTCTGTGGGGTAAGTCAGGCTGTTCCGCTGTTGCCCTGTGGGGGGATCTCTCTTGTCTTTGCCTCTGTCGGGTAAGTCCGGCCGTTCTGCCATTACCTGATGGATGGACCTGTCTCACCTTGGTGTGGAGATAAAGTTGAGTCCTGGCTTGTCTAAGGATAAGTCCCAGCTCTACGTCTATGTACTGTCCAGTCTCATGTTAGTGCAGTGTTAAAGATAAGTCCCGGCTTTTCGAAGGGTAAGTCCCGGCTCTATGTTGATGTACAGTTCCCAGTCTGTCTCTGAGCTCCAGCCTCCGAGTAATCAGCCTCAAGCCTCAAGCCTCAAGACCCCAGCCTGCAGCCCTGAGCCCTGAGCCTTGAGAACCCAGACCCCAGCCTCGAGCCTCTAGACCCCAGCCACATCCTGTCCTGTAGCCATGTCATGTCCTTGCCTAGTTATGGGGTCCGAGCCCAAGGCAAGACCCAGGTTCTGGGTCCTTGTCCAGTCTCTGGCTTAGAGTCCAAGCACAGGCTCCTAGTTCATGGTTCCTTGTCCAGGTTCTCTGTCTAGTCCATGTCCTAGCCCAAGTCTGCGTTCCTGTCCCTGCTCCTTTTCTGTATCCTGTCACATCCCTACTCTAGTCAAGTCCAGCTCCTAGTACTTCAGTGTCTGTATCTTGCACTTGGATCCGTTCCCAACGTCCCCACCTTGTGAAACAGATATTTCATCGATTCATCTTTGACCAGAGTTATTGCAAAGCGGAATCACTTTAACTATTTGGTCTGGTGACTTGTGCAAAACCATACTCATAATGTCACCTACTGCTGGCAGAAGCAGTTCTTTTCCAATCGTATGGGGATTTCCAGATTAAGCAATGAGCAATAAAATGTTGTATGAAGCATGCAGAACATCATTGTTTTTGTTGCGAAGTGCTGGTAAACATGTTTTGAAGTGTCTTCTGTTTCTGAAAGTTTTCATGAAGTGACTGAAAGTAAACCAAGTTCCTGATTACTTTATCAGAGTGCACTCTCTTCAAATGTTCAAGGAGCCTGGACAATTTCATTGCCTCATTTGAAAAAAAAACTTTGTCACACAACAGACACATTGGCTGCTGTAGTTTGCTTAGCACTGGTATAATCCATATTTCAGATACCCTACACTATACTGTCTACACTTCTTTTTCATTTGTTCTGCTTCTACCATTTTCATTATGGATTACAGACCACAGTCAAATGTCTATTATTTAATGATGTCATAAAGGAGAACATTATGACATCATCATAGCTCAGGATAAAAACTGACTCTCTGCCTGAAGGTACATAAAATGGACCAGCAAATATGTCAATTGGACCATGGGCTAGAGAAAGAGTGGATTCTGAACTTCATCCCATTCAATGCCATATCTAATTCCCAGGAATTGCATCACTGTGTAATTAGAGTATGGGAATTGTACTAGCTAACAACTTACTGCTGTAGTGAATGGCTATAATGTGCAGGCCAGGCCCAGAAAAAACACAATTTCTTCAGTCCAAACTTTTCATGATCTGCCAATTACTGAAGTGTCACATTGCTTTTCAACAGCTAGAATGTGCTTCAAGGAAGGTCTAAGAGAACAGTGGGTAGGCAAAAGATGAGGTGATTAATGGATTATTGTAATCAATTATGAGGCACCAAGGATCAAGTAGTTATAATATACCTGTCACCCTTCAGTTGCCCCCCTTACTACCGAGTACCTCACCACCATCCCTTTTATCTTTATCACCCCTTAGAAACTCCCACCACACCCAGGGGGGCAAGATCACCCACTCTGGGAACCATTGCTTTAGAGCAAGTAAAACTAAGTTTTCATTTTTGGAGAATTGTTGTTCAGCACGAACTCTCTTCAAGTTGAGATTAGTTAATTGAACCATGAAAATAAGCCAACCTTTGAATCTTGGAATTAATTAAAGTAGAAGAGGCTTGAAAATGAATCACTGCTGGCCTATATGAAAATGTGAGAGTTAGCTTCACACCTCGACATCTTTGCAGAGCAATTTAATATGGTTTCTCTCATCATCTCCAGTGGAGCAGCAAAAGGAATGGATATCAAGCTGATTAAGTGCCCACATTACCCTTTTGAATGTAAACTTGTGACAGAGAACAAAGTAATCAAACTTCCCAAAAGGAATACATTTTATTCATGACTTGCTTCAGTTTGCAGCCAGCTACAAAAACAAATTTTACAGAAGTACAGTATCTGTTGAAATTGTGTCATGAACTCATGTGTTAAAAGTCATGAATAATCTACATATGGGTGGATTCCACGCTGCTGTCATGCTGTCATTCAAGTGTCATTCAAGTAAAAGGCAGATAAATAAAAGCTCCAGTGAAGGCAAATGCTGATTTCTTCTGTGAATTTTTAACCTCATGAGATGAAAGTTTCAGATATGTATTTGAAAAATCGGATTCAAATCTCAATGTGCACCTCCTTTGCAAAGCCACAGTAAGTATAACTAAATCCTGTACAGATCACCTGAGACGACAGTAAATTTTGGCAGGGCATAAAAATCCACAATATGATCCCTTCGGCATTTTTACATCACCTGATCATATAACTGGTCAGCTAGAGAAGTCATTTCTTCAAACTTACAAATGTAAAACAATAGTAAAATGTATGCCGCCAGAACTGCTAAATTCATTGGCGTTAATGACTAAATTGAAATGAGTGAAATAAACTATTCATGATTTACGATATTCCTGATTCCTAGCTGCAAGATGATAGGTTTTCCCTTGCTGCCTGATATTTGATTTGATCTATTTCTTGAATGTTATACTGTCCTCATGCACCAGGTGAGGTAAATGGGTCAGGAGCACCCAGCTTAATTTTAGTGGTAGCTGACTAGAGAAACATAAAGCTGATTGCTAACAGTCACTTTCATTGGTGGAACCAATATAACATTAAACTGATAACTCAAGACCGTTCCCCACCTCCTATTTATGAATTGTGCGCCGTCATCAGCTTAAAGAGTTTTCCATATTCATTTGACTACAATGGCCTGACAGGTAATATGGAAATATTTATTGCCCACATATCAGTGATCTGCTAATGGTCTAGCTTGTTGATCCCAAAGGAAAGACAAATTGAGAATTTGTAATTAATTAGTATTATGTGGGAGGGAAGGGTTAGATTGATCTTAGAGTTGATTAAAAAGTTAGCAGAATACTGTGGGCCGGAGGGCCTGTACTTTGCTGCACTGCTCTATGTTCTATGTTCTATGGATGCTGGTTCGAGTCACTTCTCTCAGTGCGGGGTGGGGGGGGTGGCACTGGTTCAAGTCGCTTCCTTTGGAGGGGCTGCTGGTTCGAGGCACTCCCCTTGGAGAGGTCACTGGGTCCTGATGCTTTCAGAGGAGCCGTTTGTTCGAGTCACTTCCCCTCAGAGGGGCGGCTGGGTCCTGATGCTCTTGTAGATGTTATCAAAATTCTGAGATTTATAGATTGGACTGTAGTTCATTTTGACATATTTTGAGTTCTATGTTTCTTTTGTGTTCTCGCTCATTCTTTTTTGTTGCTGAATGGTGGGCTGGGGGTTGGGTGATCTATTACTTTTTGTGCAAGGGAGGGGTTGGGGGCAATTGGAGTTTTGCGAGCTTTTGCTTATTTTTCTTTTCATGTGGGGTGGATTGATGTCTTTCTTTCAACTACTACGTTTTTTTTGTATTTTATGGCTATATGGAGAAGACAAATCTCATAGTAGTATTCTGCATACATACTCCGATAAAAAATTAACCTTTGATTTCCTTTGATTTCAATTTGGAGCCAACTTGACTGATGGAATTGTCACTAGAAAGGTCATCAATCCATTGAAATTTTAGGACTTAATTTCACTCCCGGGTGGTTACCAAACAAAAGTCAAAGAGCCCAATCTATCATGCCATATCATCTGCCCTTTGTTGCAGTTTCACTCTACCGGAATGAAGACCAGAATCCAGCTCTGGTTTGCTCCTCCCCTCAGAAGTTGTTAGGCTGTTTCCCATTGACCAACTCTCAACATTTGCAGTAGATTATAAAACCTGCAGCTGTCATAACAAGGGCAGATCCAGCCTGGATCCAACTAGATTTGACCTTCACGCTAGGCTCCTGAATATGACGACTATCCTGCTAGAACTGAGTACAAAGATCTCATGCCTGGGGGCTCACTTCATTTAATAGTTACCAAAGCAAGCAAACACTAGAACAAAATTATTTTAGTTTGTGAAACACAAAGTCAGTGTTAATCCTCAGCTTGAATATTTTTCCTCTGAATAAGTATTAAGTAGTACTCGTGGTATAGCGCCTGCAGCAATTATGCCAAGTGGAAATATATGGAAATATTGTATACATTTACCCTTTATAGCTCCAACTTGCTCGGGGGGGGGATGGGGGGGTCATGAGAATGAAAATCAAACCTTACATCTGACTGCTGCCCTATGTTTAAAAATTAGCATATAATCAAAAAGGTGATTTCTTTTGGATGGAAATCCTTAAGCACAAGTCAAAATAAATAAACAGTGTTAATGGAAAGAGCTAACAAAAGATTGGTGCTGATCATTCTTAACATAAACGGACACTCAGAAATGTGTAGTGATTTACTACCTGGAACACATGAACAACGTTTATTAATTTACTAAGACGGAAAAGAAGTTTTTTTCATGTGAGGTTCATAAGATGAAAAATAGCTCTCATTTCAACCTTGGCGTAAATATAATAATCTTGTGACATCAATACAAATTGCCATTGGTTACCGTGAGCACAGGAGACCAAGATACAGTGTAATTACTGATAACCATGAACCTTTCTGTCTAGGGAAATGGCTTTCAGACTTTAATTTCTTTTTAACACACAAAATAACCTTATCCAAAACAATCCAAGATTTAAAGGTTAGACAGATATTATGTGGCATCTGATTTTTTTCAAGGCAGAAAAACATATTCTAACCATGAAATATAACTGATCCAATACTGTGAGTGAAAGTGTAACAAAGCAAAGCATTTGCTGATGCCTTAGTAAATTAATGCATTGCATGCCTGGCCCTTAAGAATGAGTGAAGGTTCAGAACTGATCTCACCATTCTCCATGAAATGAGATGACAATCATCGACATTGTGCGCTACAAGCGGGTAAATGGATTTATGTTTTTACTCCTTAGTACCAACCAGCAACTAATTCAGAATTCAGGTTTATTATCATTACCATATGCCATGAAATTTGTTGTTTTGCTGCAGCACTGCAAAGCAAAGACATAAAAATTACTACAAGTTACAAAGTAAATAGTGGAAATGACAACTCAGGAGATAGTGTCCCTGGGTTCATGGACATAAAGACATCTGGTGATTGGAGGGAAGAAGCTGTACTAAAACATTGAATATGAGTCTTCAGGCTCCTCTACCTCCTCCTTAATGGTAGTAAAGTGAAGAGGGAATGTCTCAGATAGTGAGGACCTTTAATGATTGATGTTGCCTTCTTGAGACGCTGCTTCTTGAAGATGTCCTCGATGGTTGGGGGCGATGTGCCCATGATAGAAATGGTGAAGTCTGCAACCATCTGCAGCCTATTACGACTCTATGCATTGAACAGTCTCATACCAAGCTCTGATGCAACCAATCAAAATGCTCTCCACTGTTCATCTGCAGGAATTTGCAAGAATCTTTGCTGACATACCAATTTAAATTAAACCTATAGCCATACATACATTGGGTGCAAAGGTAGCATGGTGGTTAACGCAATACTGTTACAGTTCCAAGTGTTGGACTTCGCCACCTAGAAGAAGAATGTACATCCTTCCCGTGAGTACGTGGATTTCCTCCAGGTTCTCTGGTTTCCTCCCACATTCCAAAGACACTCTGATTAGTAGGTTAATTGGTCATTGTAAAGTGCCGTGTGATTAGGTTCGGATTAAATAGGTGGGTTACTGGGCAGAGAGACTAATTGGGAAGAAGGGCATGTTCCACACTGTATCTCTAAATAAATAAACACAATTCCTCATTGTTCCCAGAGGTCTATTTTTTAATTACACGTTCAGAAGCAAAACAGTAGCTTACATCTTGTATACCTTCAGACTACACAAACCATGCAGCAACAAGGGATATAACGATTGCTTCTTTTTAAAATATAAGTTAATTGATGAGTGACATGGTACCTTAAGCGCAAATAATATAAACATAAATGTAGTAATACAAATTCTTATTCATTCTGTAATAAAGCTACGTCCTTTACTCTTAAATTCTTTCAGGTTTTAACTTGGATGATTTGTTTTTGAATGAACTCTCAGTTTTCATCTCTTTGATACATCTTTTATATTACCACTAAGATGTTTTGCCATGAATGACTGAGCCACATTGATGATGTAATGCCAGTGAATCCCGTTGTGGATGTTGTGCTGATGTGACTCCTGATACTCTATTTTAGAAATGTTGGGTTTAGAGAAGTCATCTCATCTGCTGGTTCATCTTGGTCTCAGTAATGTATTATTATGGGCCATCTAGTTCATTTATCATGTTAAATTATCCTTAACTCACCACAGGCAATGGAGTGACAATCTTGTCGCAGTGATGGCCTCCTTTTCCTGGTGTACTAGTTACTACTTGGACTTATGGGAAATATAGTTTGCTTCATTAAGCTACATTCTAATTGTTGTGTCTCTACAACTACATATCAATTAAATAAAGGCACACACTGTATATTCGCCTTGCAGACAGAGAACAATAGATCAATGCACATGCATAACCAATCAATAATTACTGCTAAGGGGAGTCATTGTGCTAAAAGAAGTAGATCTGTACATTCCACTTCCTCCCCCTTTAGATCAAATGTAATATAAAACTCTATATGTAACATAACATTCAAGTTCACTTTAACAGACAATATCTAAATAAACATGCTTTCACAATAACAGTCCATAATTAACTTCATTATACTAAAGATTCAGTCTTTTGGTTAGTGCCTTGGAACCTGTGGAGTGGCATTAGGTTTGGCAGGTGTCTTGTCAAAGACAACATTCTCTGTTGCAGGTGTCACATTGCAGTCAGTGACATAATTGTCACTGAGAGGACAGTCTTGCTGGATGCAGTTGATTCAGGTGTGTTCCTCGGCTGAGCATCCAGTGTCTGTTCCACATGCCGTCTCCGTGTATGATCTCCAACATCCACTGTGTACATCAGTGGTCAGACTCTTGTAGCTATCCTACCAGGTATCTACTTGGCTTCTCGATAATAACACGTTAGGACTTCCTGCCCAAACATGAAGCTCCTTGATGAGTTACTTGGCAACTGGCTGAACTGTTTATTCTGTACTTCCCGCAGAGGATCTGGTTTCAGGAGGTCTATGTGAGATCTCAGATTCCAGTTCATGAGCAACATTGCAGGCATTTGATTTGTCTTTGCATGAACAGAATTCCAATACACAAAGAGGAGGTAGTCCACCTTATGCTATGATTATGTTTATGATTATGAGGACACGCAATCCCCTTTAATTGTCATTTAGTAATGCATGCGTTAAGAAATGATAAAAATGTTTTTCCAGAATGATATCACGAAAACACATGACAAACCGACTTAAAAACTAACAAAAAACACATAATTATAACATATAGTTACAACAGTGCAAAGCAACACTGTAATTTGATAAGAACAGACCATGGCACAGAAAAAGTCTCAAAGTCTCTCGAAAGTCCCATCATCTCACGCAGACAGTAAACCTCCAGCGCCGCCAACTTGCCGATGCAGCATCCCGGATGCATCCGACCACAGTCCAACTCCGAGTCCATCCAAAAACTCCGATCCTCCGACCACCTCTTCGACACCGATCACCGAGCACCATCTCTGCTGAGCGTTTCGACCCCGGCCCCGGCAACAGGCGATACGCAAAGCCGAGGATTTGGGGCCTTCTGGAGATTGTCGATCACACAGTAGCAGCGGCAGCCAAGAAGTCATTTCAGAAGTTATTCCAGATGTTTCTCTGTGCTTCTCATGGCTGTCCCCATCAAATCCGGATTGTGCACGGCACCCCTAATTACAAATATCGATATTCATTCGGAACGGCCGCGCGCGCTGCGTCACACCACCATCTTCTCCTGTAGAGAAATGTCCTCCTCCTCCATCGTTTGAATGGACTTACTGAAGGTTTGGATAAACCTTTCGGCTAACCCATTCATTGCTGGGTGATGAGGAGTTGACTTGAAATGATTGATGTCATTTTTCTTCATGAATAGTCTGAATTCTTCTCCTGTGTATTGTGGACCATTGTCACTCACTATTTGTTCTGGTAAGCCATTTCTGAAAAATATTGTCATCAGGCAGAAACAGTCTTTTATGAGGTGGTTGACTTCATTGGTATGACCTCCAGCCACTTCAAATGAGCATCCACAATAATCAGGAACATGGAGTCCGTAAATGGCCCAGCAAAGTCAACCTGCACTCTTTGCCCTGGTGAAGACAGTCACTACCGAGAGTGTGATGGTACCAATGGGGGGTGAAATTTGATCCTGAAGCAAATGCAATTGGACGTTCAGACCCACCTTTCGCAGTGTGTTACAAAACTTCTCCAATGCCATAAGGAGACGCATCACATACCAGTCTAATGGGCAGAGATGGGTCATAATGGGTGAGCAGTTCATCTGATATTATTAGTCAGTGTAGGGCTCTCAGTATACTAAGTGGACTGTTAACTATTGATCGCTTATTACCAAAATGGCTTCTCTGAAGTGTTATATTAAAATGGCTTCTCGTAATGTTAACTGCTGAGCAAGGGGTTCTCTGTAACTGCAACGTTTGGGTCATACAGGGAGATAATGGAAATTGTATTCATTTGTTAGCCAGCGGAAGTTATGTTCTGTTATCTTGTATATGTGTGCTGAGTTGAGGAGCGCAGGCTTTTCCGGGAGGCGAGCCGAGAGGACGGACGTGTGAGGAATGGACGGGGTTCCTGGGTGGCAGACACCAAACCTCGGGTTCGGACGGTGGCCGGAGTCTCGGAAGGACATTGTGGACGGAATCGGAGGCGTGAGCTCCAACGTATTAAAAAATTATGTGAAAAAGACTGATAAGTTACTTATGTGGCACCTTTTCTTGTAGTTGTTTCTACTAACCCAACACCAAAAATTTGCTATAAAGTATAATTATTTACGTGCACTTGGTATATTGTTTCATATTTGTGTCGTGGCTGATCATTGGGCAACTCATACCTTATCCGCACCAAAGCAATTGCACTGTTGCTGGGGTTGACGGCTATTCACCCTAGGCAACGGGGGGTCAGTGGGGCAAAGACCCTTACGTCAGTTTGTTTTGTTGGATGCTCTTTCACATCTTTCTGACCATTCCCACTTTGCTGCTGTCTGCAACAGGGAATTCAATGAGTATAGCCCTGTAGCAATGTTTGAGAGAAACCAGTGATAGTTTACAAGGCCCAAGTATGACCTGAGTTGTAACACATTTTCCAGTTTGGCTGCCTGCCACACTGCTTCAGTCTTCTCTTTTGACTTATGTAAGCCATGCTTGTCAATGACATGTCCACAATACGAGATTTCATTCTTGAAAAACTCACATTTGTCTCACTTTGCGCACAGACCAAACTCATTCAGCCTGGTCAGCACTTTACCAAGCTTCTGGAGGTGCTCTTCATCATTCTTGTCAGTCACGATGATGTCATCAAGTTAACATTGTCTTCCTAGGATATCTCAGAGCACTTGTTCCATTGCTCTTTGACAAATTGCTGGAGCTGATACAACACGAAAGATGAGCCAATTATACTGGAACAGTCCCTTGTGAGGGTTGATTGTGAGGAACTTCCTGCTTAACTCCTCAACCTCCATTTGCAGATAGGCTTGTGGCAAGTCTATTTTTGAAAATCTCTCCCTGGCTGCCATAGATGCAAAAATCTCTTCTATTTGAGGCAGAGGATACTGCACAGTATACAACATAGGGTTGATGCTCACTTTGAAGTCCCCGCATATGTGAACAGTTCTGGCCTTCCCTTTCTTGATCACAATGGGAGTGGCATAATCACTCCACTCAACCTTGGAGGGAATACCAATGCCTGCAAACTCTGAAGTTCAGCATCCATTTTAGGACATAGTGCATGAGGCACTGGATGTGCTTTATGGAATCTCGGTGTTGCTCCTTCTGGCCTTCAATTCTGGCCTTCGTACCTTTGAGTTTACTAATACCCTTCTCAACACCTTCTCATTACCATTAAGCAGCTGTGACAATCTGTGGTTAGTGCTATCATTTGGGCTGCCATTGCCTGTTGATGTCACACTGAGAGCTTTGATTGTGTGCCAGTCTAGATGGATTTTTCTTAAGCATTCACATCCGAAAAGTGCTGGCACTCCACTTCTCAACACATAAAGCTCTAACTGCTGTGCTTGGCATCCGTACATCACGTTCACTTTCTGCCTGCCTTTCAGAGTCACTTTTTTGCCTGTGTAGGTCTTCAGCACCACCGAGGTCTTTTCTATAGGTAGCTTTAAAACAGTCTAATCACAAACAAGAGAAAATCTGCAGATTCTGGAAATCCAAGCAGCATACACAAAATGCTTAAGGATCTCAGCATGCCAGGCAGCATACATGTGAAAGAGTATAGTCAATGTTTTAGGCTGTAAACGTTGGAAGAAAAACAATATATTGTAGTCAGCCTTTGAAAACATAGGAAGAAAAACCATCTGTTGTAGTCAGCCTCTGAAATTACAGACAAAACTGACCCTGCATCCAGCACCATTTGCAGTTTTACAGCAAACAGATCTATTGTGATCTATTTGATTTAGTGATCTGCTTCAGTAATGTTATACAGTTCTAAGCATGACAGCTCACCTTTGACAGACTGTGTTTTCTGATGCAATTTCACCTTCAGTCACTTTATGCATTTGTTTAGTTTTCTGTTTGAAACTTTTCACTGTGTTTTTTCTCTTTGGTTGTGCTTTTTGTCGGACTTGCAAACTCTCCTGTGGCCTTGTCTGTGACACTTCCTGCAAACTTTTTCTTCGAACCAACAGTCATTTGCATCATGGGCGGATTTGCCACATCGATAGCATTTTTGACTTATTCCACTATTCAGGAACATTTTTTGCGCTTTACATTCTAAATGATTTTTCTGTAGTTCTGCTGCACCCTTTGCTGCAATCTCTAATGATCCTGCAGTGGTCAATGCCCATTCTAAGGTTGGGTCTCTTTCTGACTGTAACCTCCTTTGAGTGCTTTGATTATCCATGCCATATACAACCCTGTCCCTTAATGCATCAGAAATTTCATCTCTAAAATCATAGTACTAGGAAAGTTTGTGCAGTTCTGCAGAGTGTTCAGAAATGTTTTCATCCTTTGACTGGTTCATTTTGTGAAATGTGCATATCTCTGCTATTACTAGCGGTTTTGGGCTCCAGTGACTTCGCAAAATTTCAAAAATTTAAATTGAATATCTTGCTTGCTGGCTGTCAGGAGTTACTAAATTGTGTAAGAGACTGTATGTTTTAGCACCGATTAAGCTAAAAAGTGTGGAGACTTACTTTATCTAATTTCCATTGTTAGCATTACAATAGAGTTCAACCCTCTTGATATACAATTCCCAGTCCTCGTTAGCACTACCAATTTCTTCAGCTTTCCCGACTAAGGCCATTGTCATGTTTTACTTTAGCTTTGCTTGTTGTGTGTCTCTCACTGTGTACTGTGCACTGTTACTCACATACAACAGGAATTCTGCAGATGCTGGAAATTCAAGCAACACACATAAGTTGCTGGTGAACGCAGCAGGCCAGGCAGCATCTCTAGGAGAGGTCTCGGCCTGAAATGTCGACTGCACCTCTTCCTAGAGATGCAGCCTGGCCTGCTGCGTTCACCAGCAACTTTTATGTGTGTTACTGTTACTCACATACCCTTTTAGAGCACCCGTGACCACCTTCTCCATCACTGTGCTGGTTCAGTTCACTCTTTCCTCTCTTTCTCTCCCCTTCCTCCAAATTCTGTTATTTTGTAATTGACGGAGAAGTTGTTAAAATCTGCTGACATTCAGATTTATACTAAGAACATAAGAACATAAGAAATAGGAGAAGGAGTAGGCCATCTGGCCCATCGAGACTGCTCCACCATTCAATAAGATCATGGTTGATCTGGCCATCAACTCATCTCCACCTACGTGGCTTTTCCCCATAACCCTTAATCCCCCTACTATAAAAATCTACCCAACCTTGTCTTAAATATATTTACTGATATTGCCTCCACTGCTTCATTGCGCAGAGAATTCCACAAATTCACCACTCTCTGGGAAAAGCAGTTCTTCCTCATCTCCACCCTAAATCTATTCCCCCAATTCTTGAGGCTATGTCCCCTAGTTCTAGTCTCACCTATCAGTGGAAACAACTTCCCTGCCTCCCTTTCATAATTTTAAGATCTCCTCTCATTCTTCTGCATTCCAGTGAGTACAGTCCCAGGAGACTCCATCTCTCCTCATAATCTAACCCTCTCATTTCTGGAATCAACCTGGTGAATCTCCTCTGCACTGCCTCCAAACCCAGTGTATCCTTCCTCAAGTAAGGAGGCCAGAACTGCATGCAGTACTCCAGATGTAGCCTCACCAGTACCCTATACAATTGCACCATAATATCCCTGCTCTTAAATTCAATCCCTCTAGCAATGAAGGCCAACATTCCACTTGCCTTCTTGATAGCCTGCTGCACCTACAAAGCAACCTCTTGTGATTCATACACCAGCACTCCCAAATCCCTCCGTACAGCAGCATGCTGCAATTTTTTTACCATTTATATAGTAATCTGTTCTTCCATTTTTCCTTCCAAAGTGGATGACCTCGCATTTACCAACATTGTACTTGTCACCAATTTGCTGTGTCTGTACAACTACATATCAAATAGATAGAGGCATGCACTTGGAGGGAAAATTAACTTGTATATTCACCTTGCAGAGAGAGAGCAACAAATCAATGTGCATGTGTAAGTTATTAGTCAATAATTAGTGCTAAGGAGAGTCATAGTGCTAAAAGAAATAGATCCATACATTACAGTATTTGCAGCCATTCAGTAGCTTGGCTGGAAATTTAACAACAGCAAATTGTAGGGGGTCCAGTGTGGGTGATAGCATGCTGCAGATGTAGTCTTTAACCAGCCTCTCAAAGCATTTGCTTATAATTGAGGTGACTGTGACAGGGCACCAATTGTTCAGGCATGCTGCTAGTTCTCTCATATTTAATATGTAATTTAACATGTAACCAGTGCAACAATCTGCACATTGGATTAGAAAATTTATCAGTCCTCTCTTATCCTTTGGTAACTTTACAAATGTGACATCTTCTGGGCTTACTTAACTCTATCTGATTATGAAGAATTCTTTCTTTCTTATGATGCTACATCCACTCTGGCCAGTCCCTCCTATTAGGCAGATGACTGTCATGTGTTTTACCATCCATTTCATTGATTTGATGTCATCTGCTATATCTAAAGCTCTCTTGCAAGCTCTATGAAACTCCTAAACTTTCTGCTCAAATACATCTTTCCTGATTTCAAGGTCAAAGGATCGACATTAGAACTTGGTCCATTGAAAATTAAGTAATTGCATGTTGGCACATTCTAGTACTGATTTGCTGAATATGTTGGCTTCTGTCAATGTCGATGTGATTTCTCCCAGAAGTGAAGTTGCAACGTAATTTTCTTAATCACTTGAACCAAGTCTTTACCATATTCTTAGCTGTCTATTAGGCCTCCTCTCACCACAGTGAAGATCACTCAGTCAGTTGGTATAATGGCTCCTGCTCCATCTCCTTGAGTTCCTTTTCAGGTTTTCTCAACAAGTCAATTGGATCGATGGCTTCTCTTGGGAACCAATAGTTATGCAGTATTCAACAATGTTCAAGTATCCAGCACTTCCATCAATACACTTCTGGTACATGTGGAGGAGCTTGGTATCTTGTGCTCAATTCTGTGTTGTCTCCTATGCCTTGTGGTTTACTGAGGTCAACTATATTTCCTCATGCCTGCTCAGCTTCAGGATGGCATGAAGCTCCTCTTAAATTCTTTTCTTTCCCTCTGCTCTGAGTCGTTACAAGATGTGAAATTCCCTGTCTATACATCAGAATATCATTACCTTGTTTTGCATTATTTCCTACAGGGGTAGTCAGAGAAGATTCTTCGCTATGAAGCCAGGGGTGTTATACTAAACTGTTTAATTGTTATTTTCTGTACATAATTGTTATTTTCTTTGCAGCTTAACAATTAAATACCTGCTTGCATTTTTTTATAACTACTTACGTACATGTAACTGCTTAGTATGATTCCTAGTGGCTACAATATGTGTATGCAATTGTTCAGTGTGTCCCATAGCAGTTACATTTGTATGATTCTGGAAAGCTCTGGAAGCTTCCCTGGTTTTGCATTATTTGAATAGGTGCCATCTGATTAGCTGACACTTATCTGCAAATCTGAATGTAAATCCTTATCTATGGAGTATAAAAAGAGTTTACCATGGTGAGGCACTATCTTTGTGCTTGCTGTCTCTCCTTTCACTCACTAGCCTCTGCTCCTGTTACTGTCCATTTCCAATTTCCTTTGTTCTATTATCGCTTAATAAAACAAATGTGAAGCAACACATTTTGTGCCTCTTTTCTGACTTCCAAAAGAACTTTGGATTAAAAACATCAAAATCCAACAACTTGGCATAGTCGGTGAGGATGGTTGCAAAAATTTAGGGACTTGGAAGAATTCCATACAAAGTGAAAAAATTTTGGCGCTTAAACTAAATGGGAGGCAAGAGCTTCCTCTCTAATTTCAAATTGGCTGGGAGCAAACCCAGTTCTGGCTTCAGTACACCATTGGATAGAAATAGGAGTAAGGAACTACTACGTTGCTATTTAAAACAAAAACAGATCTGTAAAAATTAAATACCCAAGCTGGTGGAGTGCTAAATAAATACGGGCAATCAGTGGAGCCTGGAAATAATTAAATACAACAAGCCAGTGGAGCAAGTAAAAATTAATACCTGCAAGGCAGTAGAGCACAAAAAAAAATTAAAACATACAAACAGTGGGGCTCAATAAGTGCAAACCAGTGGAGTGCATGAGAAAATGTGGGGTTGCAGGACAAACTATTCATATCTTGGTTGCAATCTATTAATTACAAGATCGCAATCAAAGTAATGGAAGGTACGTATATTTAAAACAATGCCCAAAGTCATGATACCGAGTTCTTACCTGAATAAAATATCTCAGTTTCATAAAGTTAATGAAAAATCCAGATGAAATATATTGACAATGTTAAGTTTGTTAGGGAGGCATGTGATCTGGAGAATGCCAGATGTTAAGGAGAAACCCAGAATGTGTGAGTTAAAGATACGACCACATGATCAGTTTGATCAAATGTGTGAGCGATTGGAGGAGTTAACAGGGAGAGTAAACATGTTTATTAATCAATTGGGAAAGAAATGTGAAACTTGTGAGACATTACAAAAACTGTATGATATAAGTAGTAAAAAGTCTAAAGAGCAAATCTCTGCATTAACCGAGCAAGTAAAATAACAACATGATAATCAAGTTGAAGTGCAATGTATGGCGTGTCAAAGTGAACTGAGTCAATTTCAAAGAGCCATACAGATAGCTCAGGTGTGGTGGTGGTGGTGGTGGTGGTGGTGGTGGTGGTGGTGGTGGGGGAGTGGTTCTGCCAGCCCAGTGGGCAGTATTTCTAGTGACACTTCCAGTGATGCTGCTCATGATGTTTCCTGTGATGTTTCTAGTGACGCTATTTTCGATGCCCTTGCATCATATAGTCCTCCAAGACAGTGCTACCATCCAAACTCTGAAGAATTAGAGCCTACATTGGACAGTCCTCCAAGACAGCTGCACAATCTGAATTCTGAGGAACTACAGGATGGACATGACCTTGTCTCTACAACAGCCCCTAGTGATTCAAGTGAGGATGACAGTAATGAAGCAAGATTGGCAGCTATGCTGCAGATTATTCCAATAAGACCCAGAAAGTGAATATGCGTCAGACTGAAGATTAGTATTGACAACCTAAGCCCTATAGTGGCAGATCCATGAACTATTGCTCGACTGCTCAAAAATCTGCTGAAGGGCAGTAAGTGCTCGGACGACACTGTGACACTTAATGAAGAACAACTGAATGCATTTCACACCTTAAAGGTGACATTGTGTACTGCTTTTACATTAGGAAACCCTTATACAAGTAGACCGTTTACCCTGTATGTCGACGAGAAGCACCTGATAGCAGGCTTACTTCAAGATCATGGAGACCAACAGCATCCTGCTGGTTATTACTTTGCCAAAGATATGTACGCTGATGGCTCCTCAATGATTGAGGGAGGAATTCGAATAACAGGATGGGCCATTGTTTCTGCAACTGAAATGTTGGCATCGGGATGCAGGGCTCCTGGTATCTCTATGCAACAGACAGGACTCAAAGGACGAAGTCTGTAATTTGGCAGATGCAAGATCAACTAATATCTACACTGATCCTTGATATGCTTTTAAAGTTATTCATGATTTTTGGAAACTTATGAAAACAAAGATTTCTTACCTCTGTAGGAATGACCAAATAATACAAGAGCTCATGAATGTCATAGAATTGCTGTCAGAAATTGTTGTATTAAAATGTAAAACCACTTCAAAGTGACTACAATGGAAAGCCACGGGAATGCATTCATGGATGAAATTGCAAAATACGCAGCATGGGAAGTGGTAACAGAAGTAAAGGAAATTCCGAGAACATATCCAGTGAACTCAACGATTGGAATTATGAAAATAAAGTTGAACTCTATCACAGGTAAACATACAAGATATTCGGGAGATTAAAGCTCAGTGCTCTCACCAGGAAAAGTAGTTCTGGATGGGAAGTTAAGCAGTGATAGAGCATGGAGATATGGCACTAGTCATAAAGTAGCTCTAACCATGTTGCTTCCTTATCTGGCACAGCAAATACACTCCATAGAACATACTGGAGTGTGAAAAATGATCAACAGATTCTCCAGTGGTGGTAAAATCTAAAGTTCATGGCACAAGCTCAACAAACATTTGAAAGATGCATGACGTACCAGAAAATGAACTCTGGAGCAGCAGAGAAGCTACCACAATTAACTGCTTCTGCCCCACCTGCTTCATTTTCACACTTACAAGTGGGCGATATTACTTCGCCAAAGTGTCAAGGATACTCACTCACACAGGTAATAGTGGAGAAGTTTTCAAGATGGGTGGAATCTATTCCAGCAAGGAAAATCACTGCCACACACAGCAAAAACCCCAATCAAGCTCTATATTCCTAGCTGGGCAATGCTATGTCACATCGATGCTGGGAGTGTTTGTCATGAATTATGTCAACTGCTGAATATTGAATGGTCCTTTCATTGTCCACATGGCCTAGGGCTCTTCCTGACAGACAAGAAAAGTAAATTAAGTCCATTCAAGGTAGTAACTGGGCATCATATGTCACTGCTGGGAGCTCTCAATCTCAGAGAGGTTGATATACACATTATGGCAGACAGTTTAGTTAACTATAGTGTGAAATTAATCCCAGCTGTAAAATCGCTTCTGTACAGGTTTTGCCACTTGCAGTGATCCAATAGAAGGAGGACTCACCTTGGTTCCTGGTGAGCGGCTCCTGCAAAAGGAACTACTGGAAGCTCAATGTGGGGGTCCTTATCAAGTGCTGTTAACTACTAACTCAGAGGTGAAAGTCAACTGTAAAAGTAAGTGGATACAACTCAGCCACTGCAGGAGAGTAAAGTGGCATTTGACGAGGACAACAAGCGCTGTGGTTAACGCACTAGTAACCTCTGGCTCAGAGCCAGAAGACTTCAAGCAAAGTCGACATTGGACATTATGTAGTTTATTCTAATTTTATTTGTTGTTATATTTTTGTCAATTTTCCCTACTCACAATGTGCCAGATGACATTACTCATAACGTATACTTGTGAACATCACATGAATTTGCTGACGCTGCTAATGCCTCCAGCTGTGGGGTATGTCAATATATACTGCACACGTCAAAGTATTCACCAATGCTAGGCATTCCCTTAGATCCAGAACAAAATGCACCCTCTTTCTTAAACATTCCAGCCATGTTGATATTGACATAATGCCCATGATTCATTATTCTCAAGGAAGACGTAAAAAGATACGATGATCGTACCTCCCCACACATACCTTCATGAACAAGATCATTTATGTAAATGTAATCAGCATGATGAAGGGAATCATATCATATCAGACCTTGCTTATGTCTTATCCTGGGCTATCTCTATACCTGCATCTAATGTTCCTGCAAAGCTATTAGATCTTTTCACGTGCTCACTATAAAAGCTACCTTTTGCTTGACTTCAGAAGGTACCTTTCCAGTTGGGCATAGTTTATGCAATTACTAATGGCATGTCAACAAATACACTCAAAAACTTCTATAGAGGTACCGTGGAGAGCATTCTGACAGGCTGCGTCACTGTCTGGTATGGGGGAGCACAGGGACCAAAACAAGCTGCAGAAGGTTGTAAATCTAGTCAGCTCCATCTTGGGCACTAGCCTACAAAGTACCCAGGACATCGTCAGGGAGCGGTGTCTCAGAAAGGCAGCGTCCCTCATTAAGGACCTCCAGCACCCAGGGCATGTCCTTTTTCTCACTGTTACCATCAGGTAGGAGATACAGAAGCCTGAAGGCGCACACTCAGCAATTTAGGAACAGCTTCTTCCCCTTTGCCATCCAATTCCTAAATGGACATTGTACCCTTGGACACTACCTCACTTTTGTTTTAATATACAGTATTTCTGATTTCTGCATGTTTTTGAATCTATTCAATATACATGTACAGGTTTCCCCCGCCATCCAAAGGTAGAGCGTTCCTATGAAACGGTTCGTAAGCCGAAATGTCATAAAGTGAAGAAGCAATTACCATTTACTTATATGGGAAAATTTTGTGAGCCTTCGCAGACCCAAAAATAACCTACCAAATCATGCCAAATAACACATAAAACCTAAAATAACAGTAACACATAGTAAAAGCAGGAATGATACGATAAATACACAGCCTATATAAAGTAGAAATACTTTTCCACAATCATTACTGCATTCTTCTCCGTAGCGAAAATCTCACGCAAGCGCCGTTGGCAGAGAATCTCATGCAAGCGCTGTTGGCAAAAACACAGCGCAAGCGCTCTCCAGTAACCTTTAAGCTATGAAGCTGCCAAATCATACTAAATAACATGTCAAAATACACGGCCGATATAAAGTAGAAATAATGTATGTACAGTGTAGTATCACTTACCGGAATTGGGAAAGCGCCGAGCACACTGATGATGGTGTATTAGACTGAGTCTGAGTTTGGGTGGTGCAGTGGCCCCCACCCTCTAGGCCGCCGACCGATGCATTGCTGCGAGGCACGCAGAGGTGCAGCGGTAGCCGGAAGGCATCCAGCACATCTTTAAGAAAAAAGCAAAAATAAATATGCTGATTAATTAGGCGCTGCTTGGTACGTAATTCTTGGCCCAGATCAGTGCCGATTGCATCGCCTTTGATCTGGGCCGACATTTACGTGTGGGGCGGCACCTAATTAATTAGCATGTTTATTTCAGCTTTTTTCTTAAAGATGTGCTGTGTGTCTCCCGGCTACTGCTGCATTCTCCACGAATCGGTACAGTATCTGTCTGCGGCCTGGATGTTGGGGTGGTGGGACACTAGGGTGTCATCTCGTCGTCTGTCTCCATTCGAGCAGGCAGCTCATCTTCTCCTATGACTGCCCGTCTCGATGTCGAAGTTCGAGGTTCGTCGCTGCTGTGGCTGATGTGGAAGGCTTGCTTGACTGCTGAGCCTCACGCATTTTTCTATCATACAGTTCTTTGTAAGGACTCAAACCATCTTGCAAATATCCCCTAAACCTACGTACCCTTTCAAAATTATAGTCGTACTTTATCATTGCAGTGAAAATCTCACGTAGTTGCTTCACTTTCGCTACTGCATTCGGTTTCGATTGTTATCCTTTCCTCTTCCAATTGCATCAGCTCTTCATCTATCAGTTCTTGGTCATGGGATGCCAAAGCCTTTTCAGCATCATCTTCCTCAGCTTCCACAAGCCAAACTCCCTTTGTCCTTACTTCGTTCACCACGATCGAAACACTTAATTATGTCTAGTTTTACGCTAAGTGTAACACCCTTACGAGCTCTTTTAGGCTTTTCCGACACCATAGAGCTCATTTTGTAAATGGCTGCTCACTGGCACGTGTAAAAGCAATGCCGGCAAGAATCCGGGGAAAGCGGCTGCTCGGGGCGCGTGTTGCCTTTTATCGCGCGCTGATTTTTTTTTTCACACGCTGAATATTTTATCGCTGGCTGATTTTGTTCGTAACAGTGAAAATACCTTCTGAAAGCGAGACAAGGGTATTAATGTAGGTCTTTCGTAACAGTGAGGTTTCATAAAACGAACATTCGAAAAGCAGGGGACACCTGTATTGTAATTGAGTTATTCATTTATTTATTTATCTTTACTTTTTTTTTCTAGATTATGAATTGCATTGAACTGCTGCTGCTAAGTTAACAAATTTCACATCACATGCTGGTGATAATAAACCTGATTCTGATTATACTTAAACAAAAACAACAGGAATTCTGCAGATGCTGGAAATTAAAGCAACATACATCAAAGTTGCTGGTGAACGCAGCAGGCCAAGCAGCATCTGTAGGAAGAGGTGCAGTCGACGTTTCAGGCCGAGACCCTTCGTCAGGACTAACTGAAGGAAGAGTGAGTAAGGGATTTGAAAGTTGGAGGGGGAGGGGGAGATCCAAAATGATAGGAGAAGACAGTAGGGGGAGGGATAGAGCCGAGAGCTGGACAGGTGATTGGCAAAAGGGGATACGAGAGGATCATGGGACAGGAGGTTCGGGAAGAAAGACGGGGGGGGGTGACCCAGAGGATGGGCAAGAGGTATATTCAGAGGGACAGAGGGAGAAAAAGGAGAGTGAGAGAAAGAATGTGTGCATAAAAATGAGTAACAGATGGGGTACGAGGGGGAGGTGGGGCCTTAGCGGAAGTTAGAGAAGTCGATGTTCATGCCATCAGGTTGGAGGCTACCCAGACGGAATATAAGGTGTTGTTCCTCCAACCTGAGTGTGGCTTCATCTTTACAGTAGAGGAGGCCGTGGATAGACATGTCAGAATGGGAATGGGATGTGGAATTAAAATGTTTGGCCACTGGGAGATCCTGCTTTCTCTGGCAGACAGAGCGTAGATGTTCAGCAAAGTGGTCTCCCAGTCTGCGTCGGATCTCGCCAATATATAAAAGGCCACATCGGGAGCACCGGACACAGTATATCACCCCAGTCGACTCACAGGTGAAGTGATGCCTCACCTGGAAGGACTGTTTGGGGCCCTGAATGGTGGTAAGGGAGGAAGTGTAAGGGCATGTGTAGCACTTGTTCCGCTTACACGGATAAGTGCCAGGAGGGAGATCAGTGGGGAGGGATGGGGGATACGAATGGACAAGAGAGTTGTGTAGGGAGCGATCCCTGCGGAATGCAGAGAGGGGGGGAGAGGGAAAGATGTGCTTAGTGGTGGGATCCCGTTGGAGGTGGCGGAAGTTACGGAGAATAATATGTTGGACCCGGAGGTTGGTGGGGTGGTAGGTGAGGACCAGGGGAACCCTTTTCCTAGTGAGGTGGTGGGAGGATG
Source organism: Mobula hypostoma (assembly GCF_963921235.1). Classification (NCBI taxonomy): domain Eukaryota; kingdom Metazoa; phylum Chordata; class Chondrichthyes; order Myliobatiformes; family Myliobatidae; genus Mobula; species Mobula hypostoma. The sequence continues at coordinate 156,247,981 of NC_086102.1, read as the reverse complement.
GAGTGAGAACAGATGTACGTGAAATGGGGGAGATGCGTTTAAGAGCAGAGTTGATAGTGGAGGAAGGGAAACCCCTTTCTTTAAAAAAGGAAGACATCTCTCTCGTCCTGGAATGAAAAGCCTCATTGTGAGAGCAGATGCGGCGGAGACGGAGGAATTGTGAGAAGGGGATGGCGTTTTTGCAAGAGACAGGGTGAGAAGAGGAATAGTCCAGATAGCTGTGAGAGTCAGTAGACTTATAGTAGACATCAGTGAATAAGCTGTCTCCAGAGACAGAGACAGAAAGATCTAGAAAGGGGAGGGAGGTGTCGGAAATGGACCATGTAAACTTGAGGGCAGGGTGAAAGTTGGAGGCAAAGTTAATAAAGTCAACGAGTTCTGCATGCGTGCAGGAAGCAGCGCCAATGCAGTCGTCGATGTAGCGAAGGAAAAGTGGGGGACAGATACCAGAATAGGCACGGAACATAGATTGTTCCACAAACCCAACAAAAAGGCAGGCATAGCTAGGACCCATACGGGTGCCCATAGCTACACCTTTAGTTTGGAGGAAGTGGGAGGAGCCAATGGAGGAATTATTAAGAGTAAGGACTAATTCCGCTAGACGGAGCAGAGTGGTGGTAGAGGGGAACTGATTAGGTCTGGAATCCAAAAAGAAGCGTAGAGCTTTGAGACCTTCCTGATGGGGGATGGAAATAAAGCGGTGGGGGCCAGGGAACTTAAAATCATCGAAAAGTTTAAGAGCGTGAGAAGTGTCATGAACATAGGTCGGAAGGGATTGAACAAGGGGTGATAAAACAGTGTTGAGGTATGCAGAAATGAGTTCGGTGGGGCAGGAGTAAGCTGAGACAATAGGTCGGCCAGGACAGGCAGGTTTGTGGATCTTGGGTAGGAGGTAGAAACGGGAAGTGCGGGGTGTGGGAACTATAAGGTTGGTAGCAGTGGATGGGAGATCCCCTGAGCGGATAAAGTCGGTGATGGTGTGGGAGACAATGGCCTGGTGCTCCTTAGTGGGGTCACGATCGAGGGGTAAATAAGAGGAGGTATCCGCGAGTTGCCGCTGTGCCTCGGCAAGGTAGAGGTCAGTACGCCAGACTACAACAGCACTCCCCTTATCGGCGGGTTTAATAATAAGGTTAGGATTAGTGCAGAGGGAGTGGAGAGCAGAGCGTTTCGAAGGAGTGAGGTTGGAATGGGGACAAGGTGCGGTGAAGTCGAGACGGTTGATGTCCCGTCGGCAGTTGGCAATAAAGAGATCCAGAGCAGGCAGAAGACCAGAGCGGGGTGTCCATGAAGAAGAGGAGGGTTGAAGACGGGAGAAGGGGTCATCGGTGGAGGTGGAAGAGTCCTTGCCGAAGAAGTAGGCTCGGAGACGGAGACGGCAGAAGAAAAGTTCCGCATCGTGGTGAACACGGAACTCGCTGAGGTGTGGGCGAAGGGGGACAAACGTGAGGCCCTTACTGAGAACAGAGCGTTCTGCCTCCGACAGTTGAAGGTCGGAGGGGATGGTAAAGACCCGGCACGGATGAAAGCTGGGATCAGAGGGGGGAGGGGGGGGAGGCTGGTGGTGTCAGTGGAGAGGGGAGGGTTGGGGTGAGAGGAAGATGGAGCCTCTGAGGGCCCAGGAGTTGACGGTGGGATCTGAGGAAGACGGGGCTGCGGAGTGGTGGTGGGGGAAGGGGAGACGGGAGTCACAATAGCAGCACATAAAGACCCGGCCTGGAGTTCAAGGCTGGAGTCGCAGTTGGTGGTTGCGCAATCGCTGTGAAGGTGTCCATGGTCGTTGCTGGAGTCCGGGTTTTGAATATGCCCTGAGGTGTTGGAGCCGCCGAGATCAGTGGCAGGGGCCGCAATCTGAAGTTCATGCCTGCTAGCGTCGGGGCCGGCAGGCTCTGGAGTCCGTAGATGTAAGATCTTGCGATCTTTGCCTAACATGACAAAATCAAAAAAACAGCGATTGCAGGCGTGAATCCGACGGAGGATGAAATAACGGGTAGGACCATTATATTTTATATTGTCCTAAATGGGGTAATGACTCTGGCATTTTCATTGATGATAGCCATCAGGAAAATACTGCAATACAACAAGATTCCTGTTGAGCAATAAAGGATGGTCCAACTTCATGGAACAATATGTACTTTATGTGCAGAATTTGAGCCTATACCTCTCTTCCACATAATTAGTTAAGATCTTGTCAGTTGGGGTATGTTTTTTTCTGCTGTGATCTTACCTTTACCTCCCCAGTCCTGAATTAATGAGATATTTCCGAAGGCGATTGTTTTGCATCAAATTTATTCCCATTTTATGATGTTGCAAGGTGTATAAGAGAGATGAAAAATGCAGCTTTAGAAAGGATAATCAATGGCAAAGTAACAACAGAAATACTTGCCATGTTTCAGATTGTTCTTCAAAATTGTTTGGCATTTGATTTTCCCTTAGCAGTTCATGGGCGGGGGGCGGGGGAAATATGTCCAGTTAAGGCAAGGAATGTTGTATTTACGTACATACTTGACCAGTCTGAAGACATAACTGATTTGACTGATCACATTCATAAAAAAGCAGCTAAAATACATCAATCTTGGATTGAATTAATTTAAGTCTCGGAAGCTGGGGCCACTCAATATAATGAGTCATATTAATTGTCCTGATAGACCTTATCATAACTTACATCCTTTTTACTTGTTTAAAGGCAATTATTAATAGAGTAGGTCAAAATCACATAAGTGTGCCTACTAATCTTCCTAACCATGACATAACCCTATGAGTACTTCAATATGTCTTAACTTAAGTAATTTTTGATTATTTTATACTTAAAAGTTTTACAAGCCTCTGAATTGTCAGGTATAATAATTCTAAATGTTTGACTTAGAATCGAAGGTGGGATTGTCAGATTAGACTGTTTAATTGTTATTTCTTCGCATAATTTTTTTCTTTGAAGCCTAACAATTAATTACCTTGTATTTTTTATAACTGTTTAGCATGTTTCCTGGTCGCCACAGTATATACAGTATACGCAGGTATTCAGTGTGTCCCTTAGTTGTTACATTTATATGATTCTGGAAAGCTCCAGAAGCTTCTCTGGTGTTGTATTATTTTAATAGTGGCTATCTGATTGACTGAGTTATCTGCCAGTTTTAGTGGAATGTTCCTCATCTAGAGTACGAAAAGAGCTGACCACATGGTGGCTCTTTTTACTTCACTCTCCCTTCACTCACTAGCCTCTGCTCCTGTTACTGCCCATTTCCAACTTCTTTTGTTCTATTGACGTCTGGGGAAATTATCGTGAAGCAACATGCTTTGTGCCTCTTTCCTGACTTGCGAAAGAAACTTGGATTTAAAAACATCAGCATCCAACAATGGTACGACATTCTTCTGCCCTCCCTTATCGAGTTAATGTGTGGTTAATGATTGTAGATCTGATATCTGCCCTTGATGGTTATGTGGATTTTATTTTTTTAAGAACAGGTACACCCAATCAGTCAATGCAGAGGCTTGTTTCCAATATCTAGTGCTATCCATTGTTGACATCTTTCACGATTTTCCCATCTTCCTTTGTTATTTCTTCATAATATATCCAGAGCATTGTTTGTTGTGTGTGTCTGTTTGCTTGTGTGATAGTGGATGGGCCCTGCATAGTCTTATTTTAATCTGATTTTCAATGCTTTGCATCTGATGTCTAACTGTATCCTTCAGTACTGATATGTTGATTGACTGTTGGAGTACTCCACTTGCAATCTTCTTGGGATCTGGTAGCTGTCTGTTGTACAGTGAGCTCTTCCTTCCCTTTCAAGACTTCCTTAAATCCAAGTGAGTTTTTCTTTCTTTGAATTTGCATCCACTGCCTTGGTTTTGAGCCTTTTAAGGATTTAACAGATTTATCCAATTGCTGCTCAGGATTTTGAACTTGTATCTGTGAATCCAGTGATTCAATTTTACTTTTCAAAGGTTTCAAAGGTATATTTAATGTCAGAGAAATGTATACAATATACATCCTGAAATTCTTTTTCTTCGCAACCATACACGAAAATAGAGGAGAGCCCCAAAAAATGAATGACAGTTAAATATCAGAACCTCAAAGCCCCCCAGCTTTCCCCTCCCACACATAGGCAACAGCAAAGCAATGACCTCCACCCACCTCCACCAGCAAAGAAAGCATCAGTGCCCCACATCGAGAGCCCATGCATGCAGCAAAGCAAAAATAAAGACACGCATACTTGCGGTACCCAGACATCCCACCTCTCCCGGAAGTTCCGGGAGTCTCCCGCATATTAATAGTGGCTCCCTGATGCCCGCAAATTATATACAATATCACAGAAATCAATTTTTTTGAGAGCGAGCGAGAGAAAGCAAGAGAGAGTGCGAGAGCGACCACAAGAGAGAGCGCGCGAGAGAGAGCGCAAGAGCGAGCGAGAGAGCGAGGGCGCGCGAGCGAGAGAGAAAGCAAGTGAGAGCACGCGAGCAAGAGAGAAAGCAAGCAAGAGCGCTTGAGACCGCGCAAGCAACCACGAGAGAGAGCGCACCGTGACAGAGTGTTCCAAAAACAAATAAAACGTACGTCACCCCAGACTACACTAAAGTGTACTCCTGCCTAATAGGGGTCAAAAATAATGACAGTGTTGCTCGCTGCACTGTTTGCAATAGTGACTTTTCTATTGCCCATGGTGGGTTAAGACTGTAAAAGACATGTTGAGGTGAGTTTAACAGGTGTCATTTGTTCATTAGCATAGCTAACGTTATTTAAACTAGCTGGCCAGCTGCTAAGGAGCTACGCTATTGCAGACATCCCACCTCTCCCGGAAGTCTCCCGCAAATTGATGGTGTTACCCTCGTGAAAAAAGTTTTTGCAGGGTGGGATGTCTGCGGTACCCCAAGCCTACTCGTTCACCCAGTAATTCAACATACTACAGGCTCTCTCTCTCTCTCCCTAACAAGGGAAAAAGAGGTGTCCCCAATTAAGGTGGGCATTGAACTTTTCAAAAATCTTGTCAAGGCTTTTATGCTCTGACGCGCTTATTTCCAAACTGTTAAGAAAATGGTCCAATCATTTCTATCCAATTCACAAAAGAAGATAGCTGAACTTCACATGATCACTTGTGTATTTCCGGAAAGTGCTGATTGTCAATTCACATTTTTTGTTTAAGTTTTCTGATCTCATGTTGTTGTTGGCCTGGAATTGTGTAGTTTTCACAGCCATCTTTCACAACCTCAGTTCATGTATTTCACCACAGGTCAGTGTAAAAGTCAATTTTAGCCTTCAGCTCTTGTGAAATTTTACACATTAAGTGCAGTCATTAGGTGAAATTTTACGCACAGAGTTCTGTCATCATGTGACATTATGCTCCTGAAGATGCTTCTTTGTTCCAATTTAATAGACAAAATGTACTGCATCAATAAATGAAAATAGTATACATCCATGTATTACAATCAGATTCCCTATTCATTCAAGTAATAATATAACTTGAAATAAATCCATCCAATATCCACAGAAACTCAACTCATTCAACATTCACACTAACTAAACCCACATAATTCCTGTGGAACCAAAACCCATCAACATTTTCACCAACTAAATCCACTTCACACTCACACTGACTAAGCCCTGTCGATATCCTTATAAATTAAACTCACCTGAGATCCACACAAACTAAACCCAGCTGATAAAAGTACTTACTAAATCACCCAGTACCCATAACAACAAAAACAAAGGTGTCTAAAGATGTACAAGTTAGGGTTAGTAAGTTGTGGGCATGCTTTGTTGGCACCAGAAGTATGACGACACTTGCAGGTACCCCAGCACATATTCGGACTATGTAGGTTATTGTCACGAACAACGCATTTCACTGTATGTTTTGATAAGGGTAATCTCTAGTCTTATTAAGAACCAGTACCTGTATCAACTGAACTATTTTGATATGTATACCAACTAAATCCAGCAGTATTGTTATTAAATAAATCCACTTGACACTCATGTCAACAAAATCTGCCATTAACAGTATCAACAAATTCTGGCCAAGACCCATACCTGTACCATTTACATTTATCCTGTACCTGCACCTGCATCTACTAAACCATTGATGAGAAAATACAAGTCCTTGAGATGATCGATTAGATGGGGACTACTCAACTGAGGATCAATTATACTCATTCGGCTCAGCTAAGTAGACTAACAATCCCAACAACAGATTCCCAAATCACACAGTCTAATCCAATCGCAAACGAGAGAAAGCCTGCGGATGCTGCAAGTTGGAAGTCTGAAGATGCTGGAAGTCCAAGTCAAATGCCGGAGGAACTTAGCAGGCCAGGCGGCATGAATGGGAAAGAGTAAACAGTCGACGTGTTGGGTCAAGGCCATCAGAACTGGAGGAAAAAAAAATGAGGTCAGAGTAAGAAGGTGGAGCTAGAGGAGGAAGAAATACAAGGTAGTGGGTGATAGGTGAAACCAGGAGGTGGGAGGGGTGAAATAAAGAGCTCGGAAGTCGATTGGTGAAGAAGATAAAATGCTGCAGAGGGGGGAATCTGATAGGAGAGGACAGAATGCCGTCCCCTTCTCTTAGTTCTTAAAATGATTTCCCCTCTCAATTCCTCTGTCTCCGCAGCACCTGCTCTCAGAATGAGGCTTTTCATTCCAGGACTAAGGAGATGTCTTCCTTCTACGAAGAAAAGGGCTTCTCTTGCACCACCATCAACACTGCCCTCAACTGCATCTCATCCATTTTGCACACGTCTGCCCTCATCCCATCCTCCTGTCACCCCACTAAAGGTAGGGTTCCTCTTGTCCTACCATCTCAACAACCTTCACGTCCAGCATATAATTCTCTGTAACTTTCACTATCTCCAACGGGATCCCACCACCAAGCACATCTTCCCTCCCCCCCCACCCACTTTCTGCTTTCCGCAGGCATTGCTCCCTACATGACTCACTTGTCCATTCATCCCTCCCCACTGATCTCTCTCCTGGCACTTATCCTTGCAAGTGGAACAAGTGTTACACCTACCCCTACACCTCCTCTCTCACTAGCATTCAGGGCTCCAAACAATCCTTCCAGGTGAGGCAGCACTTCACCTCTGAGTCTGTTGGGGTCATCTACTGTATCTAGTGCTCCTGGTGTGACCTCCTGTATATAAGTGAGACACGATGTAGACTGGGAGACCATTTCTTTCCATCCGCCAAAAAAAGTGGGATCTCCCAGTGGTCATACATTTTAATTCTACTTCCCATTCCTATTCCAACATGTCAGATCATGGTCTCCTCTACTACTTCGGTGAGGCTATATTCAGGTTGGAGGAGCAACACCATATATTCCATTCAGGTAGCCTCCAACATGATGGCATGAACATCGATTTTTCAAACTTCTGGTAATGACCCACCGCCACCTTCTTCACCATTCCCCATTCCCTGTTCCCCCTCTCACCTTATCACCTTATCTCCTTATCTGCCCATCACCTCCCTATGGTGCTCCTCCCCCTTTTCTTTCTCTCATGGCCTTCTGTCCTCTCCTATCAGACACCCGCTTCTCCAGCCCTGTATCTCTTTCACCAATCAACTTCCCAGCTCTTTACTTCACCCCCACAGAAGAAGACCTACTACCACAGCCACGTATCCTTCCTGGGAACATGTCTTCTCCGCCATCTTGTGCTCTTTAGTCCTGATGAAGGGCCTTGGCCTGAAACATCAACTGTTTACTCTTATCCATAGCTGCCGCTTCAGTTCCTCCAGCATTTTGTGTGTATTGCTTGGATTTCCAGCATCTTCAGATTTTCTTGTGAAGAGATTCAAGGCTGTCTTAAAAGTCGCCTTGAAAAGAAATGGAACCTCACCATTGGCTCCTGGGAAACTTTGCTCCAACAAAAGGAGAAGGAGAATTAAGAGAAGTACTGAGAACCTCAAGTCTATGTCAGGAGGAGCTGTGTAAACAGTGGAAAGAGTGCACCAGTTCTTCTTGTCCCATCCACCTGTAGTCCCCTCACAGAACCAGAATGAGGCAAGTCCTCCTTCATTCCCAGGAATAGTTTTTACATTCTGATCTGTGAACATTTTCATGTTCTCTTATAACATAGAATGAAATCCTTTTGGCCATCTGAAGCTCTACCAGTTCATCAGAGCAATCCTATTGGTCCATAAGTTTTCTCCGTGACCTATTCTCCCCCATTCCCATCAATTACCCTCGACTCACCCCCCCCCCGCCATGCCCCACCGCTGCATTAATTCTAGCACTCGGCTACACCCCAGGAGCAAGTTGTAGTGGCCAATTAAATCACCAGTCTGCACATCCTTGCGATGTGGCGTGAAACCAACACAGCCAGAGGGAAAATGTGCAAACTCCACTTGATGATTGAACTCAGGTCATTAAATCTGTGAGGAAACAGTACTAATAGGTGTTCCACTGTGCTGCATAAATAATGCTAGAAAGGGCACTGGATGAAGCTGGCTTTGATCAGCATCTGGATTCTAATAAACATTCTATATCCAAAAGATGCTTGTCTTTTTCTCAGATGCTTACATGCTGTACTCCTTTTGGCATTGCTTCAGACTGCTATCTTTTTTTGCCTTTTCTGTTCATCTGTATTATCAGTAAGACTTTTTTTTAGTTGTTGCTGTATCTTTACTGGACATTTGCCTTCCATAATCCCAATGGATTCAGGAGCTTCAATGAATCATTAATGAAGCTTTTAAGATAAATGCCACAATGTGGGTTCCATCTGGAGCTGAGAATCAAAGTCAGTATGATTCTGAATCTAAATTTGGAAAACTTATTTATTTCTGACTTTTAGCTTTTGCATACTTTTGCGAGTTTGGATTTCTGCAATAGCTTTAGCCTCATGTTAGATTTGTTGGCAGGTTAAAGGTCTGGTGACGTAGTCAATCAAAAGCAAAGAGAAATCTAAAGAGAAAAGATCAAGTAAATTTTAAAACATTTATTATGCAGGGATTATGTTAAAGGAAATTTTGGATCAGACAGAACGACATATATAAGTGACTGCCTCGATGGAGTGTTTTTAACATAGTTTTGATACCTTCTGTGATGCATTTCTTGCTGGAAACAGCAATTATGCTGCTTGAAAATAAATCCCAGCTGAGAACCAAAGAATTTTTAAACCTTTAATCACCAACCTAATTAGCAAAAATTACTTCATTGTAAAACCTTTTCCTGATGTAGCAGAGGTTCCAAAGTAGGTTATGTTAAATGTTCAGGGGCCGTGTTTTACATTTGTTTCACAACAGCAACAGGGATAATTAGTAGATTTATATGGTAACTTGTGAATGACTACTGAACTTCCAACTTAACATATCTGAGCATATATATCTGTGGAACTGAAGTTAACCAATAATTGATCACCTTATTAGTTGAGAATAGAAATACATTTGTAACGGAAAAGTATGTTTCAGTCTGTGGACATGTGGCTGGTGCCTGGTTCACTGACTTCACTAGGCTTTCAGTGACATGGCTTTCTTCATTGACAGATGATTCTTTGTAGATGAATTTTGACCTGCTTGATTTGTCAGCACCAGGTCTGGATTTTAAGGAGAGAATGGAGTGATTGGATCACTGCAGAGTTCTGTGGCACGTGAATGAATGAAATCTCCACTTCTTTACTTCATGTGAAAGTATTTTTTGCGTTATTGTTCTTTTTCAACTGTGGTTGGTCCCCTGATACATCCAGATCAGGAAAACTCAGCTGGAGCAGCCCTGACTCTTGTCAGCTCAGTACCGTACAGTTCTAGAAACAACATCAAGTCCTTTGTCAGGAAGTCTGAACTCTGAAAATCATGCAATGCAAAAAAGCACAGCCTGCAAAATTAGTCCTTTATCCCCTTCAGATATTTTTTTATCACATACCTTTTTAACCATTCTTGAACCCCTATAAACAAGGATAGAGGCTGAAAAGTTTGTTATTCTGACATTTTAGTAAATTTCACAGAGAAAGAAACACAGTGCAGTCTATTCTTGCAAAGTCAAGTAGAGAATATAATATCACAGGAACCAGATGGTTGGCAAAATACATGCATATGCCTGGCGAACAGAGTACAGCTGGAAAAGTCAAGGGTTTCCACCTTTGTACCCTATAATGTTCTGCCTATTCTGTGGATTGAAGGAACTAGCAATTGCTATTCTGGGCACTGAACCTATGAAACCAAGCAGTGCATCTCCTGAGCTTTGCAATATTATCTAACAATGAAATACAAAGTAATAGCAAACCCTATTCAAGACAGCATATTAATACACTACCAGGATAGTCTCTGGGTCAACTGACCTAGTTGTTCTGACCAATCATGCAATACCCAAGACAAGGTTATTATCACCTTATTGCTCATTTAACAAGAGGAATAATAATTACTCATGAAGTAATTACCCTAATGTTACTGCAATGCCGTTATAAATAAGTGATTTTATGACTCTCCTGCACAGAAGGTAATACTCTTTTTGACTGTTAAACTGGGCTCGTCCACTGAATAGGTGAAGGATGCCTACCTAGAACTGATGGAATTAGTAATGTTGCAACTGTTCTCGTACAAGGATGCAAGAGCAAATCTGCATTATTAAAGAATTTGCAGCTATTTTTAAATCTGTGGTTATTTATTAATTTTTCATTTTGTTTTAACTCCCAATTGCACGCTGTTATAATTCTTTCCACCTGTGTCAGAAACAAATATACATAAGCCTGTTAAACTTACTACAAATAATAATACTTTTATTTTAAAATTTAACAATAATTTCAATTAAGGAGTTGTATTTCTGAATTACTGTGAATGTTGTAATATAGTCATTCAGATTACCCAGGTATTATACTTCATCAAAACATTACTTGAAAGCTGAAGATGTCCATTGTCCACTGACCTCTACCCAAAGACAATGGGGATAACCAGGAACATAAATGAATAGAAGCAGACTCTGTAGTGGCAAGTGACTGTCAATGAGAATTCAAGGGACTGAATATTCAGGCTGTTCGGGGAAGATGCTTTGAATGTAAATCATTCCTAGTAAATTGGGGTAATCCATCATAGAGAAGGTATGTGGTTTACTTGTGAGATTCTAATGGTACTGCTCCTTACCTGAAAATGAGCAATGAATAAAAAACATAAAACTTATGTCCTGAAGAAGGATCCCAGCACAAAACTTCGACTGTTTATTCATTTCAATGGATGCTGTCTGACCTGCTGCATTCCTCCAGCATTTTCTGTGTGTTGCTTTGGATTTCCAGTATCTGCAGATTTTCTTGTGCTTATAAAACTTGCCTAGGTTTCTCTTCAAACACAAAAGGTTCTGCAGTTGCTGGAAATCCAGAGTCACAATACAAAAATGCAGGAGGAGCAGCAGCAGGTGAGGCAGCGTCTATGGAAAGGAAGAGTCCTGATAATCCTGCTGAAGGGCTTTGGTCTGAAACATCAACTGTTTATTCCTTTCCATAGATGCTGCCTGACCTACTGAGTTCCTCTAGGATTTTGCATGTGTTACCTTAGGATTCTTCTGATAGTTCCTGCCATCAACTGTTTTACTGTCCAGGAGACAGTACTGTCCTTGAAAACCATCATCAGGCTTCAAGACCTGGAACTCTATATCTCCCTCTGCAACTCAATCTCCTCACTGGCAGACCACAGTCAGTGAGGATTGGTAACAACATCTCCTCCTCACTGACCACCAGCACAGGCACAATCTAAGGCTGTGGGCTTAGCCCTCTGCTCTACTTTCTATACACACAACTGTGTGGCTAAGCATAGTTCCAATGCCAATGTCAGATTTGCCAATGACACTGCTGTTGTTGGATGATATCAAAGGTGAGACAAGGCACCAAGTTTAGTCATTCTGCAACAACAGCCTCTTGCTCAGCATCAGCAATACTAAAGAGCCAACTCTTCAGGAAGGGGAAGAAGGGTCAAAATGTGCAGCCTACACTGGGGAATCAGCTGTATATTCCTGGGAGCTAACATATCTGATAAGCTGTCCTGGGCCCAGCACACGGATGGAATGATAATGAAAGTGCACCAACATCTTTACTTTCTTAGGAGGTTAAGGATGTTCAGGCTGTCACTCAACCAACTTCTACATATGTACTGTTCCAAGTGGTTGCATCATGGTCTGGTATGGCAATTCAAATGTGCAGGGATGTAAGAGGCTGCAGAGGGACGTAGGCATTGCCTGATACATTACGAGTATATCCCTCTCCACCACTGGCAATGTTTACAGGAAGCACCACCTAATCAAGAGAATATCCATCATCAAAGATCCCCACCATCTGGGATATAATATCTTTTCGTAGCTACCAGGAGTTGCAGAGGTCTGAAGTCCCACACCACCAGGTTCAAGAACAGCTATTTCCCTTCAACCTTTCAGTTCTTGAAATGACAAGCACAACCCTAATCGTTACAGTTCAGCAACACTCCAAACACTTTGACCTCCTTTTGTTATAACTATTGAAAACCTGTATCATTTATGTTTGTGCTTTCCTTGAGAATGTTGTTTAGTTATGTATCTGTGAAGCTGCTACAATAAACTTTTATAGACCTGTGCAAATGACAATAAACTCAACTTTGAATTTGACTTTCACTTGGTTATTCCTAGTGCTTGTTACAATGCAAGATGCAAGTGACACGTGTGAGACTGGTTCGCAAATCCAAATAAGTGGTGGAAAGTGACCAGCAAGAGGAGGTCAAGAGAGACAAGTCTGTAATTACAAACACCTTTTTTTACTTCATTTTCTTAACTTCTGAAATGCCTGTTTCGCTGCCGCTGCTACTGTGCAGTAACCAGAATCTCCAGAGCTGAAGGCCCCGAAATCCTCGGCTTTACGTGCTTCAGCGGCTGGGGCGAGGTCAAAGGCACTCGGCAGAGGATGGCGCTTGGGAGGCTGGTCAGAATCTCGAAGTTTTCGGACAGATGGACTCAGTGTCGGCTGTGGTCGGCTGCTTCCAAGGCATCGGCAAGTTGACGGTACCTGGAGGATTATGGCAGGGAGTTTCTCTCTTTTTGTTCCTGCTATCGAGGACTCGGGAGTTGATCGACTTGGGGACTTTTGAGACTTTATTTACCGTGCCCATGGTTTGTTCTTCATCAAATTATGGTATTGCTTTGCACTGCTGTAACTATATGTTATAATTATGTGGTTCTGCAGTGTTAGTCTTTGGTTTGTCCTGTTTTCAGTGATATCACTCTGGAGAAACATTGTATCATTTCTAAATGACAATAAAATGGAGTGAGTGTTCTCATAATCTAAAAAATTTTCTACCATTGGTCTAGAACTCCAAATACCATATGGTTAATCGGGCTCAGGTGACAGGCCAATAATGTGCTCCAATGAGAACATATTTTGCGTGGCTAAATCTCCTTCAATGCATGTCAGTGGTTGCACATATGGAAGGTGTTACTCAAGAAAACCCGATGGCTCTCTATTAAAAAGGCCCATTGGAATTCTCAGGAACATCTCCAATTCCCAATGTTCCATGAACCAGCACGAATAACTTCACTCACCACAACTCCGAATGGATTGCACAACCTAAAGATTCAATTTCAAAAGCTCTACAATTCATGTTCTCAGTATTATCTATTTATTGCACAATTTGTCTTATTCTGCATAATAGTTGTTTGTCAATCTTTGTTTATGTATAGCTTTTCATAAATTCTATTGCATTTATTTATCTTCCTGTAAATCCCTGCAGATAAATGAATATCAATGTAGTATATGGTAATATATACACACTTCGATAATAAACTTACTTTGACTTTGGTTGGAGAACTCTTCTTTCTTCACCTTCATACCTAGCACAGTCTTGCTACTTCTTCATCAACAATATTCCCAACTAATTACTAAAGTAGGGTCTGTGAATGCTTCTCAACATTACTATTTAGTCAGGAGAGTAAACATTCTTCACAGATGACTTACAATACAGAACTAACAACTAGCACAGATTCAACAATCTCACCATTGTTACACTCTGTTCTTGAAAAGGCATATACACATTCTATAAACTCCATTTCCTTTCTCAATTCATACTAACCTCTTGCTTATTCTTGTGGGCATAACCAATAAATCCATAATAAAATAATGACCATAATAGAATCAATCAAAGACCACACTAATTTGAGCATTCAACCAGTATGCAAAAGATAACAAACTGTGCAATACAAAAAGAAAAAAAACATGATAAATAAATAAATAAGCAATAGATATTGAGAACATGAGATGAAGTGTCCTTGAGAGTAAGTCCATAGTAAACAGTCGACGCTTTGGGCCAAGACTCCTGATGAAGGGTCTCGGCCTGAGGTGCTGTCTGTTTACCTTTTTCCATGGATGCTGCCTGACCTGGTGAGCTCCTCCAGCATTTTGAGTGGGTTGATTGTGAGTCCACAGGTTGTGGACAAATTTCAATGATGGGGCAAGTGATTTTAAGTGATGTTATTCCCTTTGATTCAAGAGGCTGATGGTTGAGGGGCAATACCTGTTCCTGAACACAGTGGTGTGAGTCCTGAGCCTCCTATACTTTCTTCCTGCTGGCAGAAATTAGAAGAGAGCATGACCTGGGTGATAAGGGTCCCTGATGATGGATGCTGTTTTCTTGCGACAACGCTTCATGTAGATGTGCTCAGTGGTGGGGAGGCTTTACCAGTGATGGACTGGCCGTATCCACTAGTTTTTGTAGGTTTTTCCATTCAAGGATATTGCAATTTCCATACCAAACTGTGATGCAGTCGGTGTACTCTCCACTATATAGAAATTTGTCTAAGTTTTAGATGTCAAGCTAAATCTTCACAAACTCCTAAGGAAGTAGAGATGCTGCCATGCTTTTTTGTAATTTCACTTACAAGCTGGGTCCAGGACAGGTCCTCTGAAATAATAACAATGAGGCATTTAAATTTGCTGACCATCTCCACCTCTGATCCTCTGATGAGGACTGGCTCATGGGCCTCTGGTTTCCTCCTCCTGATATCAATTATCAGCTTCATTGACATTGAGTGAGAGGTTGCTGTTATGGCACCACTCAGCCAGGTGTTCTGGAAGTTTATCCATTTTCAATCACGTTACTTAGTATGTTCTTTTTCCTTTAAGTCTGCTGCGTGAGGAACTGAACAGTCCTCCAGTTAAATTCCCATTATAGATGATGCTTAAAATGTCTCAATCCGAGCAGTTGGCTCCAACTTTCTGACTTCTGTCAGCATTTCAGAATATGTGCCACTATGACCGTTATGTGCCATTTAAAATCTACACCATTTATTGCCCTCGCATCGACTCACAAGCCAGCTCAGACCCTGCCTAAAGCTCACCACAAACAGATAATGAGGATGACCTTGGGGAATTTTACGTGATTAGACCACTACAATTGCAGTGTCCCCGATAGCCATTATCCCAAAGCTCCAGCACCATAGTCAATTATCCTGGCCATTTGTTCTGCCAGCTGTGTGAAAATAATGATAATAGAAATATTCAGAATGGTTTAATTTTAATCATAAGCACTTGCTTTTTTTTCTCTCCCCCAGCAGCTTGTGAGTTAATTATGAAGAAACCCCTGTTTGCCTGATTGTACTTGGTAAGCCGTAGCTTATTATAACAATACTGCTGAGATTAATGACATTTTATGCATGGTCATACCAATTGCATTTGGAGTAACATGCTAAATTGTGCTCTGGGGGAATCAAAAGTACGTGTATCAGTAATTTCCACAGAGCAGGAGGCACATTGATCTACACAGCTCTGGTACTGTTGAGCTGCAGTTGTGATCTCCCTTTCATTGTGGAATTGTCAGTGAGCATTCGCCTGCTCAAGGCAGACGCGTCACTTTATACAGAATATCAAAAGGAAATAGAAAAGGAACAGTTGGAACAAAGGTGGTAACTGGAGCACAAGAAATATGCAACAGTAACCAACAACTAACAAAGTTCTGCTTCACTGAAGTAGATATTCTTTTTTTTTCCTGTTCAGATCTTTTGTTACGCTTGTCATACCATTTGCTGTGCTAAGTACCTGGAGTTTCCGTTTATTCAGCAGGGGATTTTTTTTACGTGTACAGAAAACATGAATATGAGTTGCTTTGAAAAATGAAAGGAACAGGGGAGAGGCTGCCACCAGCTGTACAGTACACAAAGAAAGACAGGGATTCAGAATGAAGCAGCTTTGGAGTATACTGGTCAAGATGTCTCAAATATTGGAGAAGTTCATTGGAAATCTAATCATTCATCTGGACAAAACTGATAATTTGTGCATTGTGCCCACACAGATTGCAACTATCTATGAATAGCTTCCTAGATAGTTGCAGAATGTCCCATGGATTTGAAAATTAATGCAATCTGTTTGGATTAATAATGTTGCACTTTGTGCATTATAAAATTACACTATCAAATAAAGCACCTTGATTTTTTTTTTGGCAACATATAGACAACAGAAAATGGACTTTTACCATACTAGTCTGCTGCATTTTCCTCAGTATCAGCCAAATATACACAATGCAATCATTTCAGCGATCTGGGGTGAGTATTGCAGGTTCGCCACATCATGAAGTGAGTTTTGTGGATTCTTCAGCTCATGAATGTGATCTTAATTTCAAGGGAATCACGCTGACTTTCAATTTCATTGCAAGAATGCTTACTATTCAGCAGGCACAGAGAGGGTGATTTCCCCGGTGTTAGTTCCACTTCTGGACGCCACCATGTGCCGATCCTAAGCACTGAGGGGAAGCCACTTGAGCATTTTTTATTGTCCATTATAATAGATTTCCTCATTTTATCTACTGTAGCCAAAATTCAGTCCATTTCAGAAGTGCCTAAAGACAGGATATTCATTCTCCCTGTAAAGACATTATATTATCAGAACAATGGACACGTTCAGTCAGCTTAATAATAACTGGACAAACGGTGTTTAAAGAAAGGCTCCAATGAAATTATTTTTAACCTTGCACCTTGCATCTTTTTTATATTTCTCAATTATCAAAAGCAAATTGAATAAAAATGAATGTGACACGGTAACTTTGAGGGGTTTAATTTGGAGATGTTATTCAAGATTTGAAGCTGCGCACTAAAGGCAATATGTTACTGTGCCTTAACCTCACTTCCATCTGTGGACTCAGGTAGTGGTCAGAATATCAGAAACGCTGTCTTAATTAATAGTTTGAATCATCCTTAATCACAATAACCTGGAACATTTCAATTAGCAAATAAAGCAAAATTAACTTGACAAGATATATTCTAAAAAAAAGTACACTAAATAAATATATATACAGTGTTAAACTCTGAATAATACTTAAAGGTAGAAAATGGTACAATTTACAGAGTTGGTTAGATCTTTTATTTGACCCCTGATGGTTGTTGAGTTAACTGATCTCAGTAGAGACAACAGTGAAATTGCTTTTGATCTACTTAGATTAGGGACAGGAAAGACTAAGTTCATGCCTTATGCAGTCAGATTACTTATATGCAAGTTTACCAAATAACATTTGCACCCAGTTTACCATGACCAGATCAGTCATCATCATTTGCAACATCTGCTTTCCTTGAACTCAAAATCTGAGTTTGTTAGTCGACCTCTCCCTCATAAATCTAACACAAGTTTCAATCATATCATGGCCATTATTCCCAAGATGCTTGCTTACTGTCAGATTGTTAACTAATTATGGTTCATTACTCATCATTAATGAGCAGATGAGGGTTTGGGTGGCAGATGGACTGGGGTTGGGGAGGAAGTGGGAGATTATTTGATCAAAAGGCACAGTATGATACGTAATTAAACAAGACAACAATTCAAACTTTATTACATAGTTATTCCTGTGATTTAGATAAGCAGAATACACTGTGACATTTCTACAGCTTTATAAATATACTGGCAAATAAATTTTAACAGAACATCTGCACTTGTTTATTTGTAATAGTAAACAAGCCGATGCTGCAGAACACCAATTCAATTAGTTCCTTGTATTTCATAGCAGAGGAAAACCCATCCATGGCAGTGAAGCCTCTGGGTTTGACTATTGGGGGAATTATATTATGACAAAACTGTCGGCTGAATTAATGTCTATTCCTCATTTGTGTACATATAACCATATAACAATTACAGCACGGAAGCAGACCATCTCGGCCCTTCTCTTCTGTGCCAAACTCTTACTCTCACCTAGTCCCACCGACCTGCACTCAGCCCGTAACCCTCCATTCCTTTCCTGTCTATATATCTATCCAATTTAACTTTAAATGACAACATCGAACCTGCCTCAACCACTTCTGCTGGAAGCTCGTTCCACACAGCTACCACTCTCTGAGTAAAGAAGTTCCCCCTCATGGTACCCCTAAACTTTTGCCCTATAACTCTCAACTCATGTCCTCTTGTTTGAATTTCCCCCATCAGTTTTTGAGGCAGGCTTACATTCAAGTGACCTGCATGAAAAATTTCACTCTCCTGTTTCTGATCATTTGTAAATTCATTGCTTGTTTGAATGTGGGCAGAAACACAAGTGCACTACAAGATTTCTCACTTACATAGGACAACAAAGTTTTTGCTTTCTGAATAGTTTTTGGGTGCATCTTATGGATTTTGGGCTGCTGATCATGTGATTTCCCTATCACGTACCATTTTTAAAAGTCGCCCATATTTGTTATTTCAATTCCTAAATCAAGTCAATTAAAATGTTGCCCACAAAGTAAGCTGAAAAGTTTTTTTTTTATCTTGTCCAGGTATGCCTGGGCATGCTTAGGCAGGGCAGATGCTGCATGGCAAGACAGGTTTTAGAAATGATATAAATTTCCATGAAGGATTTTGCTATCTGAGACAGATGTTTCCCAGAATAACTGATGTCAAGATTAAAGATGGCATTTTTAGTGGTCCACAAATCAAACAGATCATCAATTGCAGGCAATTTGATGAACATCCAGTGGGACCGGAGAAAATCTCACGGAAGGTATTCAAGGATGTTTCAAAGGTTTCAAAGTTTCAGAGGTACATTTAATGTCAGAGAAATGTTTACAATATACTTCCTGGAATGCCTTTTCTTCGCAACCATCCACGAAAACAGAGGAGTGCCCCAAAAGAGTGAATGACAGTTAAATATTAGAGCCCCAAAGCACACCCCAGCTCCCCTCCCTCCCTCATGTAAACAGCAGCAAAGCCATAATTCCTCCCTCCCTCAGCAGCAAAAAAACATTAGCACCCACCACTGAGTACTCAAACGTGCAGAAAAGCAAAAGTACCCTTGTTGTTGAAAATGTCCCTTGGGGACATTTCAAACTTCATCTCTTCTAACTATGTGCAGCTGGTTGACAACATGCTTCAATCATTCAAAGCCATGAAGTGCAACATGTCACTAAAGATTCATTTTCGGCATTCCTATTTAGACTTCTTCCCTGCAAATCTTGACACTGTCGGTGACAGGCATGGTGAAAGGTTTCACCAGAGCATTGCGCTCATGGTGAAATGGTATCAGGGCAACTGGAATCCATCAATGCCGGCTGCTTATTGTTGGACACTTAAGCAAAAAGCCTCTGACACGGAGTACAAATGGAAGTCATCAACAACATACTTTCAGCTTAGTTGAATTATTGCAAAGCATCAGCACTGTTAAGCAATTAAACACGTTATAGTCAATAAAAGTTAATTTCTTGTTTTGCCAAATTCTTACATGATAAAAGTAGTCTGAAATTGAATTTGTGTTCATCTTCAAGCCGTCTATCAAAAACCAAAAAAGATTTCTAAGGAAGCAACACTTTTGAAAAAAATTGTTGTCCAGCGTTATTTCTCAAATTATATCTAGTTCTGCCTATTTTTGATGTCCTTCTGGCCTGCAGCTCTCAGGTTCCTCCATATTCAGCCTACTATAGAGATATGTAGCAGAGAATCAAGCCTTTTGGCTCAACCTTTCCTGCCAAAGTGTCTTTCTGAGCTGAATCCATTTGCCTGCATTTGGCCAGTATCACTCTAAATATATCCATTTACCTGTTCATTCTCACATGAAATCCATCACACCTCAGCCTCCAATTGGAAAGGTACCTATCAGACAGCTAGTTTAGACTGAGGCCTTTTTGGTTGCCAAAGGGTAACTGCAGCATTCCTCACTCTGACCAAGATCTGCTTACTCATCAACACTCAGATTAATAACAACGTACCTGATTTACAGGTACACTTGGCCATCTAATCCCTTGGGGACGTTCTAAAATTCATCTCTTCTGCAAGCCTTCTGATTAGGTCGGTCTTCTGCAGCAACTTCATTGCCAGTGGAATATGAATCCCTTGTTTTGGTTCCTGTAATCAGACGTTAAACAAAAGGCAGGTCAGCCTTCTCGTGCACAGTAACATTCTCAGAGCAATTATTTGAAGGCTTGCCATTGCCAGATCAATATTTATTTCTCAATAAACATTGGTAAAGACCATCACTGATTCACACACCATAGGTGTTTCCTGAGCTGCTGAGGATTTATGATATTTCTTGTTTTTATTATCATTTAAAAGGATCCTCTGTGATTTTTTTAAAGATTTATTTTCAATATCTGGCCATTATGGGCAAAGTTGACCTTTATTGCCCTTCCTTAATGGTTTTGAGCAGATGGTGATGAGCCAGCAATGGAACTGCTGCTATCCTTGGGGTGAATAAGTTCCAACAGAACTGTGAGATAGGGAACTCAAGGATTTAAACCCAGCAACCATGAAGCCTCTATGATATATTTCCATGTCAGGTTTATGTGGGACTTGATAGGGGACCTACAGATAGTGGTGTTCCCATGCATTTAAAACACTTGACGGTAAAGATCACAGTAGTCTTAGAACGTAACTCTGTGCAATTTGTAGATGACAGATTGCAGTCACATTATTAAATGGACTGAATATTCACAGAAGTGTACAAACTGCAAGTCAGATAGTTCCCTGTTGTGGATGGCGTTGAGGTCTTGTTGCAGTCATCCAAGTAAATGAACGATATTGCTTTTTGCTTCTGACTCGTGCCTTGCAGAGACTGGAGAGGCTGATGGCCATCAGGAGATTAGTCACTCACCAATGGACACTGAGTCTCCAGCATACTCCCGTAGCCAGAATACAGATGTCGCAAGCTTCTGTTTAACACTGACCCCTTACAACAGGTGCCCCAAACCACCCCCCACCCCTGCCCTGCACAGGATGTTGATTGTGACTGAAATTGGTTATCCAGGGATATAACCAGAAATATATTTGTTGGAGACTAACCATTACTATGGTCGTGTATGGCAAAAATATTGCCTGCCATTCAACAGCCCATGCCTGAACACTGTCCTGGTGTGGCCGCATTCATGCACAGGGCACCTCATTTTGTGAGGAGCTACACAGTACTCAGCCCCATTTACAATCATCCCTACTTTGGACTCTCTTCTCATTATTACCACTGAGGAGGAAGTTCAAGAGTCTGAGCACTCAGGCTCAACAACTTGGAAACAGCTTCCTCCCCTCCGCCGTCAGATTTCTGATGAACCCATGATCACCATCTCAGCATTCCTTTTTATTTTGCACTATTCATTTTATTTTGTATTTTATAATAACTGTTATGTTTTTGCGCTGTATTGCTGTCAAAAAATGTCATGGCATGTAAGCAAATGAAAATAAACATGATTCTCATTCTCATGGAAGGGTTATGATGGAAAGAAGTTTATTAATGAAGCAACTGTAAGAGATTGGGCATAGGACATTACCCCGAGGAAGCCCTGTAATAATGTCCCGGGAGCTCCAGCAACTATTTTCCCTTCCTCAAGATATAACTCCATTAATGCCCATTGACTTTTAGTTTCATCAGGCCTTCTTGGTGTTACAATGAATCAAATGCCACCTTGTCATCGAGGGCAGTTACTCTCACCCCACTTCAACATGACTTAATTGGCTGCAAAAATGCTTTGGAGTATTTAGAATATTTGGCATAGTAATTAGCATGATGCTCGGGATGTTTCAGAGTTCAGAGTTCAATTCCAGCACCACATGCAAGGAGTTTGTATGTTCTTCCCTTGAACCATGTGGGTTTCCTCAGTTTCCACCCACATCTAAAGATGTAACAGCTAGTAGTTTAATTGGTTATTGTAAATTGTCCTGTGATTAGGCTAGTGTTAAATAGGTGGGGTGGCTGAGGGGTGCAGTTCATTGGGCCAGAAGGGCCTATCCCATGCAGTATTTCGAAATAAAATAACTTTCAAGGCCACCAAAGGAGCCTTACTGTTGCCAAGCTCTTTACTGTGCCAAAAATCCCAGAGAGTGGAAGAAAATATGAATTTTCCCATTTTGAAATGAGGCAATTGCTCTAGTGACAGTCCTGGATAGAACATCACTTGATTGCTATCAGCAGAAGTGCTGGGTGAGCAATATACAACATGGATAACAAAACTCACACAATAGGTGAAATCTGGGTGCTTGTCTATACAAATCATTGACGGTAGTGACATGGGTTAATTAAAGTATAAATAAAGACCCAACTGTGAACCTGATTACTGACGGATGGAATTATAAAGTCGGCAATCCATGATAATCTTATATTAGCACCTTATCAGATAATGCTTGAAGTGCTTGGCACACTTCTGGTCTCCATCATAGTATAGTACAATCTAAAACTGCAGATCTAGGAGACAGACTTGGTAAAAGACCCACGAATAAATTCCACTCAAAAGTATCAGCACTGCTTGCACGTTACCCCCATTCTACTCTTTCCCATCGCCAGTCACTCTGATATTTTGCTCTATCTCTCAGTGGCAGCAAATCCACCTCCACAGGGGCATTAGAGACCTCAAGCAGAAGAGTTCTGAACCAGTGTTTATGTCGGATCAATGTGACTGCTTGAAGCAATGCGAGGGTGTTATTGCCAACTGCAGCCACTAGATGGTGGGTTATCTTGACTGATGGCACGATACACAAGAGACTGTCGATGCTGGGATGAGAAGCAACTCAGTGGGTTGGATAGCATCTATATGAGGAGGGGCAGGGCAAAGGGCAAAGGGCAAAGAAAACCCTACAGCTGAAAAGGGTATACCTGATTTTATTGATAAGACAATGAGAGCTGGAGACCATTTCTCAGTCAGTCTGATGCCATCCCAAATTTAAAACTGCTGGAAAAGCTAATATGTCTGGCACTATTGCCCACAGAACAATTACCTTTTGTGTTGAACGCCGTTAGTTGACAACATGTTATTTCAACATCATTCCAAGTCAAGAAAATCTTCAAGTTGTAGAAGCTTGCTCTTTGTACAAGTGTTAATTTGAGGAGAGAGAGGGGGGGGGGTTAATTAAATTTCATATCCAAACAATTTTAGTCGTCAATGATCAGAAGATTTGAGAGTACCAATGACTTAATGCAGTGATGCCCAGTTTTTTTGCAGGCAGGGGAGCAAAGTGTTTTCTCAAAACTAGCTGTGGACATGCTGCTTTTGAAAATGCTAAATAAAAGATTTGCAAACCTTGCAACACAGTGTATAACCATGACTACTGGAACATCAAAGAACGATATGGTAAACACTGAGAAGTTAAGTACAGCAGTTCCAAACCTAATCAGTTCCCCTCTACCACCACTCTGCTCCGTCTAGCGGAATTAGTCCTTACTCTTAATAATTTCTCCTTTTGCTCCTCCCATTTCCTCCAAACTAAAGGTGTAGCTATGGGCACCCGTATGGGTCCTAGCTATGCCTGCCTTTTTGTTGGGTTTGTGGAACAATCTATGTTCCGTGCCTATTCTGGTATCTGTCCCCCACTTTTCCTTCGCTACATCGACGACTGCATTGGCGCTGCTTCCTGCAGGCATGCAGAACTTGTTGACTTTATTAACTTTGCCTCCAACTTTCACCCTGCCCTCAAGTTTACATGGTCCATTTCCGACACCTCCCTCCCCTTTCTAGATCTTTCTGTCTCTGTCTCTGGAGACAGCTTATCCACTGATGTCTACTATAAGCCTACTGACTCTCACAGCTACCTGGACTATTCCTCTTCTCACCCTGTCTCTTGCAAAAACGCCATCCCCTTCTCGCAATTCCTCCGTCTCCGCCGCATCTGCTCTCAGGATGAGGCTTTTCAT
The DNA here is from genome assembly GCF_963921235.1 of Mobula hypostoma. Lineage (NCBI taxonomy): Eukaryota > Metazoa > Chordata > Chondrichthyes > Myliobatiformes > Myliobatidae > Mobula > Mobula hypostoma. The sequence goes on along the minus strand of NC_086102.1, from coordinate 156,224,010 downwards.
TCTAGGACGAGGGAGATGTCTTCATTTTTTAAAGAAAGGGGCTTCCCTTCCTCCACTATCAACTCTGCTCTTAAACGCATCTCCCCCATTTCACGTACATCTGCTCTCACTCCATCCTCCCACCACCCCACTAGGAATAGGGTTCCCCTGGTCCTCACCTACCACCCCACCAGCCTCCGGGTCCAACATATTATTCTCCGTAACTTCCGCCACCTCCAACGGGATCCCACCACTAAGCACATCTTTCCCTCCCCTCCTCTCTCTGCATTCCGCAGGGATCACTCCCTACACAACTCCCTTGTCCATTCGTCCCCCCCATCCCTCCCCACTGATCTCCCTCCTGGCACTTATCCGTGTAAGCGGAACAAGTGCTACACATGCCCTTACACTTCCTCCCTTACCACCATTCAGGGCCCCAAACAGTCCTTCCAGGTGAAGCATCACTTCACCTGTGAGTCGACTGGGGTGATATTCTGCGTCCGGTGCTCCCGATGTGGCCTTTTATATATTGGTGAGACCCGACGCAGACTGGGAGACCGCTTTGCTGAACATCTACGCTCTGTCTGCCAGAGAAAGCAGGATCTCCCAGTGGCCACACATTTTAATTCCACATCCCATTCCCATTCTGACATGTCTATCCACGGCCTCCTCTACTGTAAAGATGAAACCACACTCAGGTTGGAGGAACAACACCTTACATTCCGTCTGGGTAGCCTCCAACCTGATGGCATGAACATTGACTTCTCTAACTTCCGCTAGGCCCCACCTCCCCCTCGTACCCCATCTGTTACTCATTTTTATGCACACATTCTTTCTCTCACTCTCCTTTTTCTCCCTCTGAATATACCTCTTGCCCATCCTCTGGGTCAACCCCCCCCCCCCGTCTTTCTTCCCGGACCTCCTGTCCCATGATCCTCTCGTATCCCCTTTTGCCTATCACCTGTCCAGCTCTTGGCTCTATCCCTCCCCCTCCTGTCTTCTCCTATCATTTTGCATCTCCCCCTCCCCCTCCTGTTTTCTCCTATCATTTTGCATCTCCCCCTCCCCCTCCAGCTTTCAAATCCCTTACTCACTCTTCCTTCAGTTAGTCCTGACGAAGGGTCTCGGCCTGAAACGTCGACTGCACGTCTTCCTATAGATGCTGCTTGGCCTGCTGCGTTCACCAGCAACTTTGATGTATGTTGCTTGAATTTCCAGCATCTGCAGAATTCCTGTTGTTTGTATACAAATAACTCCTTATTTTCCTATCTAGCTTCACCTATATTCTTCATATACATTTCTATACATTCGGAATTTGCTGTGACGTGTTGGTATGACATGCAGCAGAAAAACATTCATCAATTAGAAAGAATAAAGAATTATATTTAAAAAGTTAGTATTAATCCCAATATTTGTTAGCCATACCTGTCCTTTATTAGCCCAACCTAATAAGAGAAAAGTTTTAAGATGAAGAAGTTTTGGTCTCAAGTCATTATGTAGCTTATACCATAAGTCTTACTATTCCAAGTCCACCAAAGATTGCTCTAATTTCCCAAATGTATTATTTTTATTTTAAATCAAGCAGTTCAATCATTGCAGGTTACCTAGTCATCCTTTTCTTAAGTCTAGAAACAGAGTTGTTACCATTTTGTCAAGTAACTTGTCATGCCTCAAACTGGATTTCTATATTTAACATGAAAAGAAGCAATGGCAGGTGGAAAGAGTTCCTATTCCAGGTTTTACTCACAGCCCAGGTGTTTATCAGTCCATGATACCAGAATCAAAATTTCTATTTTAAGAAAGATTGAAGAGCCCAAAGAATTATTTTCCATCAGGTTATGATATGACACACTCTTTCATCTTAATGATAATCTGTGTGCATTTTTTTTACTGTAGATATTTATCTGAATTGAAAACAGTGTTATTGCAAAGTAGTTCTGACTTTCTAGTTTATCAATTCAATTTCAAAATGCATTCAGGATCACCAGGGATGGTTAAAAAAACTCTGTTTTTTATTTTCAGCAAAGCTTTTGGAAATTTAAAATGTACAAATTTCATTAAACAGCTATACAGAAAATAAAATGCGATGGATCCCACAGCAACTGGAGAAAATAGGTTAAGACTGCATGTGAGCACATCTCATCAAAATAAAGTAAAGCATGCCATCTGAGACTGCTTACTGTTACATATAAGATAATTATGTTCTATTTCTCCAAAAGCATTTTTATTATACATTCCATGTTGAAATTGCACTTCCATCTCTTTTGTTCATTGTAATAAGCCACCTGTCTACTCTGTTGCTGGTCCCACCTTTCCTTACAGATAATAGAAGCCATAAATATTGATGCAGAAGATGGTGCTTCATGAGTGGTTGGGGAATAATATGTAAAGCTCAAGTGTATGTCAGGTGAATTTAGTCCGATTCAATCTTTTGAATATGATATATTTGTGCTCTGGTTCTAAAGTGCAATCACAAATAAAGGATAAATACTTCCAAAAATATTTACAGGTATGTTCTGATATGTTGTCTAATTAGTGTGTAACTTGGAAGTGGTATATTGTCACATAGCAGAAATATGAATATGTGCAAGATGAAATTCAGAAGCAATGAACCCATTGTACTGAGAAAAATGTTTATTCATTGGTCAGATGCTCTTGTGTTCAATAAGTCAGATTATGCTTAATCTTCTAAATATGGTGGTTGAAACATTAATTCAGTTTTTCCCTTTTCTGGTGCTGCCAGACAGCATCTATGGAAAAGAGTAAACAGTCAATGTTTCAGACCGAGACCCTTCATCAGGAAAGTTTGCTCAACTAGGATGTTCAACCAGAGTACAGAAGACAACAAACAGTGCAAATACAAAAAGAAGAAATAATAATAATAATTAAATAAATAAACAAACAAACAAACAAACAAGCAAGCAATAAGTATCGAGAACATGAGATGAAGAGTCCTTGAAAGTGGGCCCATTAGTTGTGGGAACATTTCAATGATGGTGCAAGTGAAGCGGAATGAAGTTATTCCCTTTGGTTCAAGAGCCTAATAGTTGTGGGCTAATAACTGTTCCTGAACCTGGTGCTGCAGATCTGAGGGATCCTGTACCTTCTTCATGGTGGCTGCAGTGAAAAAAAAGAGCATGTCCTCGGAAGTAGGCTCCCTGATGATGGATGCTGCTTTTCTGCGACAGCAGTTCATGTAGATGTGCTCAATGGTGGGGAGAGCTTTACCCATGATGGACTGGGTCATATCCTAATTTTAGTAGGATTTTCCACTGTTCGAGGGCATTAGTGTTTTCATACCAGGCTGTGATTGAGCCAGTCAATATACTCTACACCAGACATCTGTGGAAGTTCCTCGAAGTTTTACTCATCGAGCCAAATCTCCGCAAACTGCTAAAGAAGTAGATGTGCTGCCATGCTTTCTTCATAATTGCACTTGTGTGCTGGGCCCAGGACAGGTCCTCTGAAATAATCACATGTAGGAACACCTAGGATTTTCATCCCAAGCTCCAAGCCTCACCTTCTTTGGGCTTGATTTCCCACAGTGGGCACCACATTTTACTCGACACCACAGATGGATGAAGTGACTACTTTGGAACAAAAGGGCAGTCAGAAATAATAAGCATCCACTGAAGCTTGCGATCAATATCAATCCAGTATTGACAGGCCTCGGTAAGTACTGGGATTCGCTTTCAGTCCTACTGAAAATGTTAGTTAAATTCATCCTTTGTAGAGGATTGCAAACTAGGCAGTAGATCACAGGCTGTTCCCTCTCTGTTCCTCAAGATATGCTTGCAATGAGTGTTCTTTTCCACTGGGAGTTCTGAATCATGAAACTACGCTTCGTTTTGAACAACAGATTCACCACTGGTTTTTGCCCATCACAGTTAATTTAACTCTTCACCCTCCTGACTAAAATAATTTACTGTTTTATTTAACGGCACAGGATCGAGAGAAGACTAAAGTCAACTTTGTATTTTCCATGAATATGTAAGAAGCATTTAAAGTCTGCGCTTGATCATATTATAAGTGATCTGGCTGTGCTCTATCCTGACAATCATCACCCTTAATGGAAAATAATTTCATTTCTCCAGCAAAGCTACATGCAACAACAATTCTGATTAAAATATCAGTGTGTTATTGTTTAGGATTAAGGCCAAGTATGCCAGTTCATCAAGAGGTGTACCCAATAAAAGGTAGAACTACATCCCCTCTGCCTGCAATGAAAGCCGGCCTCACTAAATATGCTGATGTTCTTCTTTCAAAGAAAATCTTTGGCATTGACATCATATGTAATAGTTTACCAAGAGGGGCATCTGGTCACCTACATCCAATGTTAGGCTATACCGATGACATTGAAAAGATTTCTTTACGTCCCTAAAGAGGATTTTACTCTAAAAACTATGTTGAACAATATATTAAAAAATAAAAACTGATCATCTTTATTTGTTGCATGGAAACATTGAAACAGTGAAATGCATCATTTGCATCAATGGTCACATGGTCCAAGATGTGCTGGGGGCTGCTCACAAGAGTCAGCATGCTTCTGATGCTAACATAACATGACCACAACTTACTAACCCTAACCCAAACATCTTCAGAATCTCAGAGGAAACCACAGCGCCTGGAGGAAACCCACACAGTCACGATAAGAATGCACAAGCTCATTACGGACAGCAGTGAGAATTGACCCTCGATCTTCAGATCGTGCCACCTTATATGTTACAGTGCTGCCTTGTCGACGTTACCATGATGCCCTATTGTTTAGGAAACAATTCTTCAAAATAACAATAAAGACAAGGAATTCTGCTCTTGGTATTGCTGAAGGATATGAAATAAAGAATGATTGTCTCACTTTGCACCAACAGCATGTCCTAGAAAAATCACAACTACCTGTTGAATCAGTAAACATGACCTTGGTAAAAGCAAGGCTCGAGCTTTAATGCCGACATTATGTGTCCCTTTTTTATTCTGATTCTCTGTTGATGGATTATACTCATGTAGTTCAACATATATCAAAGTTGTCTGACCTTCTTTCTTTTCTTACCATCTCAAATACATTATCATAAAAAATTGCTCCATTTTCCCCTGCCAGGTTCTCCTGAGGATGAAGAAACTAAGAGATGTGAGTCTTGCACTATCAACCTGGACAAGTAAGTGGCAGAATTATTTTACTGCCTAATGATTATAGTTTGCAATTTTGAAGAAAGAGGCTGCACGTATTTTAGGACAAACATAAGAAAGCAAAAGTGGAAGTGTAATGAGTGTAGTAGTGAAATCTAACAATATATAAGTGATCCTGGGTGATAACTACTGTATTTGAACAGAATTGAAGACCTGCCTTCAGATAGCAAGTGCGCTTTGGCCACCACTTGCTTGGCAACGAGCTAGTGCAGATTAAAAGCAGGTCTTCTCCAGCATTTCCTTGGGATTTACTCAGATGGGGAAGACCACTGGAGGAGTGCCATCTCTCACAAACATTTGCAAAGGAGCCCCCAAAGAGCTGGGGAAGCAAGCATGGAGCACCATTCTCTCACTAACACCAAAGGCTGGAGCATTGTAAACTGGCTCTCAGTCATAAGTGTTTCTCACTACAGGAGTTGTTTGGCTCAGTGATCCATTGCAATGACATTGATGCCATTGAATTTGATCTAAGAATTGCTGTAATAGTGATGTTGAGTCAGCTAATAGGGGTGCTTCATTGTAAATCAGTGGCAGAAAGTCCATACATTAAAGACTTTAATGTTTCTGGATAGTTTTAGTATTTAACTATCTATTTATTTATTTGGCAATACAGTGCAGAGTAGCCCCTTCCGGACCTTTTGAGCAGCACTGCACCAGCAACCCAACCCCCAACAAATCTGATTTAATCCGAACCTAATCACGGGGCAATTTACAATGACCAATTAACCTACCCTATGGACGGTAGAGTAAAAGTACAGCACTCGGGAAAACCCACGCTTTCCATGGGAAGGGCGTACAGACTCCTTACAGAGGAGGCCTGGATTGAACTCTGAACTTGGACGCCTTGAACTGTGAGAGCACTGTATGCTACCGTGGCACCCTGCATTTTGTTCATTCTAAGGACCTTCAAGAGGATTATTTCAAAATCCTCCTTTCCATTGAAGCTTAGCTTCATGGAGATAAATTCACAGACTAGGGACCCTGAGAGCCTGGGAGGTATAGATTAGGTTTCAGAGGAACCATCCAGGTATAATGAAAGATCATTAATGTTTCAGCAACTTATTGCTGCGTTGACAATTCTTTTCATTTGAATTTCGTGGATGGGAGAGGGTGTGGTGTTGGAAGGTTGAGCTGATAGATTTGGCTTGAAAAAATCGGCCCTTAAATTTGCACAAATGCAAAAATTAGATTTAGTGTTTCAAGGATAGCGTTTCAGGCATTACCAATTTTCGTTCCTAAATCTTTTTTTGATAAAGTTGACTCTAAAATTTCTTCATTTATTTGGCAGAATAAGAATCCGAGACTGGGTAAAATACATTTACAGAAAGCTAAGAGAGATGGAGGTTTAGCATTACCTAACTTTAGATTTTATTATTGGGCTATTAATATTCGACATATGAAATTTTGGTTACTTGACCGGGACATACTATCTATTCCTAAATGGGTAGCATTGGAATTACAATCTGTTCAGGGTTATACACTTGGTTCTATTTTAGGTTCCTCTCTTCCTTTTGATTCGAAACGTCTTAAGCAGGTCTCTAACCCGATAGTTAAATATGCTTTGCGCATTTGGTTTCAATTCAGAAAATTTTTTGATCTTAATCAATTCGGGTTAGCGATTCCTATTTTAGGTAACATATTTTTTCCTCCCTCTTTTACGGATCGCGCTTTTCAAACTTGGAAGACTAAGGGTATTTTACGGTTTTTGGATTTATTTTTAGATGGTTCCCTTATGTCTTTTGAACAATTATCTAATAAATATAACTTATCAAGAATACATTTTTTTAGATATTTACAAGTTAGAAATTTCCTAAGTACTATACTTTCTTCCTTTCCAATGCTTCCTCCTATATATATTTTAGATTCGATAATTAACCTTAATCCATGTCAGAAAGGTGCATCGGCTATGATTTATAATATTATTATGAAACTTAGGAAAGCTCCATTTGATAAGATTAGGGTAGATTGGGAACAGGAATTGGGGCTTACCATTTCTGTGGATGATTGGGGGCAGATTTTACAATTAGTTAATACTTCCTCTATTTGTGCTAAACATTCCCTAATTCAATTTAAAGTGGTTCATAGAGCACATATGTCCAAAGATAAGTTAGCGCGTTTTTACTCGCATATTAATCCTTTCTGTGATAGATGTTCGGGGCAGATAGCCTCTTTAACTCATATGTTTTGGTCTTGCCCTACTTTGGAAACTTTTTGGAGAGATATTTTCAATATTATTTCTAAGGTATTAAATATAGATATCTCTCCTCACCCTATTACTGCTATCTTTGGACTACCTAAAATTTCTAGTAATCTTTCCCCTTCAGCCCGTAGAATGATTGCATTTCTTACTTTAATGGCGAAAAGATGTATTTTACAACATTGGAAAGAGCTTAATGCTCCAACTACCTTTTTTTGGTTTTCTCAGACGATTTTATGTTTGAATCTGGAGAAAATTAGAAGTAACCTTTATGATTCTTCATTTAAATTTGAACAGATTTGGGGACCTTTTATTCGATATTTTCATTTAATGTAATATTTACCCTTCTTGTTTTTTCTTCACTGTTTTAATGGAGGTCGGGATTGAGGACGTGATTTTAAGTTTAACTCTGTTTGGTTTCAAGTTAGCCCATTGCTTTGCTTTGCTTTTAGTTAGTTGCACGGTGGGTTTTTTTTTGGGGTTTTTTTTTCTTTTTTTTTCCATTGATATATATAAAATCTAGTATACTATTATGTTATCTTGGTTTCTTATGCTTAAATTACATTGTTTGTAGTATTTTCTTTTTGGTATTGTTATCTTTTGGAATTTTATTATACTTTAACATTGTATTAATGTTTATATGGCTTACCTTTTTTGTATACTTACTCAATAAAAAGATTTAAAAAGAAAGAAAGAAAGGATAGCATGCACTAAATATCAGTCAGTGATGTTTATCTGAAATCTGTTTTTTCCTAGAAATGAAAAGATTGAAAGGAGAATTGTTCTAAGTTGAAAGAATGCAGAAAAGATAATCTGTTTAAATCAAGTTAGATGAACTGGATGCTTGCAAACTTTGCCATTAAGAGTCATTCTGTGCACATCTGTATGTCCTGCCCTATTGAGGAGCAGAGAAGTTATGGCAACGTTTATCCCATGCAGTGATAACTTTGCCTGCTATAGGAGAAGTTAAAGCGATGGACATGCAAACAAAATGCTCAACATCTAGGTCAAAGTGGAATGCTACAGCTACATTTCCAGAATATTCTATTAGTATAGAGTCAAATCCTAGAAGGGCAAAAGACAAATGAGACTCTAGATACCGACAAGAGTCAACATCTCATCTGGGATGTTGTTAAGCCTGCAAGATGTTGTGCCCCCTGAATCCATCCTCTTTATCCAAACCAAGCTCTACTCTGTGAGCGTGAAAAGGGATTTTCACCTACTCAGAATCAGGTTTATTATCACTGATGTTTGATGCGAAAATTGTTGTTTTTGTAGCAGCAAGTACAATGCAAGGCATAAAAAATTACAGAAAGTTATAAAAGCAAATAAATAAATAAATACATACAGTAAATAGTGCCAAGAAGAAATAGTGAGTTTCTGTTCAGAAATCTGATGGTGAAGGGGAAGAAACTGTTTGTATTTTCAGCTTCTTGTACCTCTTCCCTGTTGTTTACAAGGAGAAAAGGGCACATCGCAGGAGTTGAGGGCCCTTCTTGAGGCTCTGTGTTTTGAGGATGTCCCCAGTGGTAGGGAAGGTTGTGCTGGCTGAGTTCACAACTCTCTGCAGCCTCTTTTGATTCGGTGCATTGATTGGGACCTCCGTAGCAGGTGTCGATACAACCAGTTGGAATGGCCTCCATGGTCCATCTATAGAAGTTTACTAAAGTCATGGGTGACATACCAAAACTAGCTTTTATTTTTAGCTTTAGTGTGCACAGCAATGAGAAATGGTGCAACATAACCAGAAATGTTCGACAAAGTGGACAATAAAAGTAGGCTTGCAAGTTAGAGAACTTCAACTTCAGGAACGGGGACATATTGGAATAGAAAACTCCAGGAAGTCCCAGGAAACTCTGCTTTCTTTTCCCATAAACCGTAAGGGTTAATGAATTTTACTTGTTAATCATAGGGGAGTGTAGTTATACAGGCCAGGAATGACCACCCAGTGTACATTCAGTATATGCAATTGGTTGGCCAGTTTCATGGTATATTGCTAACACATTGCAGACAGAGATAGTTATACTGTTCAGCATAAGCACTGCAGAACTCCAAGCTTTCTAAGTTAGGTGCATTATTTTCTTGGAAGGCATAGAGAGGGATATAGTCAGACACAGAAAGAATAGTTTATGGGAACCATTGATAGACAAGTACAACCTTCAAATTGTGTATCCAGAGATTGGACTCCACTTTTGACCTTGCAAGCATAATTGAAAACATTGGAATTATTTGGAATGTTGTGAGCAGTTTCGGTTCCTGTATCTAAGAAAAATGTGCTGGCATTGGAGAGAGTCCAGAGGGGGTTTATGAAAAATACCCTGGGAATGAAAGGGTTAGTGTATGAGGACCATTTAATGGCTCTGGGCCTGTACTCACTGGAGTTTGAAGAAGGGGGGGGTAATCTCATTGAACTATGAATATTGAAAGGCCTAGATAGAGTGGACATGGAGAGGATTAGTGGGAGAGTTTAGGACCAGACAGCACAGCCTCAGGCTATCAGGATGTCCCTTTAGGACAGAAATGAGGACGAATTTCTTTAGCCAGAGGATGGTGAATCTATGGAAATCATTACCACAGATAGCTGTGAAGGCCTAACCATTGGGTATATTTAAAGCAGAGGTTGATAAGTTCTTGATTAGTAATGGAGTCAAAGGTTATGGGGAGAAGGTAGGAAAATCAGACCGAGAGGGAAAACAAATCGGCCATGATAGAATGGAGGAGCAGATTTGATGGGCCAGATGGCCAAATTCTCTTCCTATGTCTTATGATCCGATGGAAAATGAAATCACTAAACAAACAGTGTCAACAAAGACCATTATCAGTTAGAACAGTAGCTTTGTGATGTTTACACAAGCTGCAGCAACTTAACATGATTGATTCTGAAAACAAACAGCGATATTTATATACATTCAGCTTGGTCCACATCCACTCTACTCAGGCCTTTCCATATTTAATGGGTTTCAATAAGATGCCCCCTCATCCTTCTGAACTCTTTGAACTCTACTAAGTACAGGCCCCAAGCCATCAAACAATCTGTAAAAGCTATGCCATTCATTCTTGGGATCATTCTTGTGAATCTCATCTTGACCTGTGATGGAATTAGGATTGCTGACTGCAAAACTTCAAAACTCAGACGAAAACTATAAATCTTATCTGATATAAATAGCTATGATTACCCTCAGTAAAGGGAGGTTATGCTTATAACTACCCAATTTTCAAAGACTAGTTCACTTCCCTGTTTATTCGCCACGGCAAATTTAGGTGCCAATACCCACTATATGTGAGGTGGGTTCCCCCCACCCTACCGAAGAGAAGATATTCCCAGGTAACAAAGTTGAAACACAGTTCATTTATTTTCAGTGATACGCATTTAAATCCAAACAACATTCTTAGAACATATTTAAAACTCATAGAGGATTTTCTATCATATAAAAGACTTACTAATTACAAACCATTTCTAAACCACAAAGAATTTCCAAAACATAAGTACAATTCCTATAAGCTAAAAAGACATACCAGCAATGTAGATGGACCAGTCATCTGTCTTAGAAATTGAAGGCAGAGGAATAGACTCTACTTCAACCCATGTTTCTTTCAAGCTCCTTTATGTTCCTTACCCCATTCTTAATAACCCTGAATGGCTGTCAATATTTATAGTTTCTTTGAAACTTGGATGACCTCACACATATGTGATATTCTTTTAGGTAACTTTTGACACAAACAACTTCAAAGTTTCTTAGAGATACAGATCCCAGGTTCCCTCAAATAATGCTGTGAAGCTAACTTCCCTGAGTACATAAACCTTCCAATTTATTAATACATCATCTATTGAAGTGCTTAATCAATACACAAACATCTGGACAGGAAAGTTGCATACATCAGGATGCTCTTTATCAAATCTAGCTCAGCATTCAGTACCATTATCTCTTCAAAACTAATCAATAAGCTTCAAGACCTTGGTGTCAGTATCTCCTTGTGCAGTTGGATCCTCAATTTCCTCACGTGCAGATCCCAGTCTGTTCTGTTTAGAAACAACATCTCCTCTACTATTTTAATCAGCACAGGTGCACCACAAGGCTGTGTGTTAAGTCCCCTGCTCTATTCGCTTTACACTTACGACTGTGAAGCTAGGCACAACTCCAAAACCATACTCAAGTTTGCTGACGACACCACTGTCATAGGCTGAATCAAAGGTGGTGATAAATTAGCATATAGAAGGGAGATTGAAGATCTGTCTGAGTGGTGTCATAACAACAACCTCTCATTCAGTGACACCAACAACAAGGAGCTGATTATTGACTTCAGGAGTAGTAGACCAGAGGTCTATAAACCAGTCCTCTGGAGGATCAGACTGTCAGTACCTCCAGTTGAACTCTGTCTTTTTGTGTGTTTTCCCCCTAGCTGCCAGTCCGTGGTTTTGTATTGCCATGTACTCCTGTCCCCACTCCTGCTCTACTCTGACCCCTGTATTACTGAGTACTCTGTCTCTCACCTGTTTCTCATTATTACCTGTATTGCTGCCACCTGTGTCTCATTGTGCTCCACCTATCATCTGCCTCTCTGTTTATTGCTCAGTGTATTTCAGTCCCATGTTTTCACCTGTTTATTGCTAGAGTATGTCAGTGAATTTTCCTGTGCCTTTCCAGCATTTGCATTTGTACTCTGACTGTCTGAATATCAAATCTGCCTGTTTCCTGATTCTGGTTTTTGGATTTCTCTGGATGTTTTGATCTCTGCCTGGACTTTGACACTGACTTTGCTTGTACCTTGGGATTTGTTATTTAATTAATATCACTGTGTGCACAGCACTGGGTCTGCAATTGGATCCCTGCTCCAGTGTCTTGACACAGACATGGAAAGGATCAGCAGCTCTAAATGCCTCAGTGTTATCATTTCAGGGGACTTGTTCTTGGGCCCAGAACACACTGTAAGTGCAATTACGAAGAAAGCACTGCAGCACCTTAGGAGTGTGCAAGGATTCAGTGTGACATCTAAAACTCTGACTAACTTCAATAGATGTGTAATGGAGAGTATATTGATTGGTATTCCATACCAGGCTGTGATGCAGACAATGCTTTTGAACATTGGAAAATTCAACAAAAAGTAGTGAGAACAGCCCAGTCCATCATGGGTAAAGCCCTCCCCACTGTTGAGCATATCTGCATGAAATGTTGTTTTAGGAAAGCAGTATCTATCATCGGGGACTCCCCACCAGGTGACACGCTCTCTTCCTGCTGCTGCCATCAGGAAGAAGATACAGGAGCCTCAGGACTCAGACCACCAGTTTCTGGAACATTTATTACCCCTCAACCATCAGGATTTCGAAGCAAAGGAGAAACCATCCTCACTTGCCCCATCATTTAAATGTTCCCATGACCTATGGACTCACTTTCAAGGACTCTTTGTCCCATGTTCTCAATACTTTTGTTCATTCATCTATTTATTTATTTTTATTTGTTTCTTTTTGTATTTGCACAGTTTGTTGTCTATTGCACAGGAGTTAAATGCCAAGTTGGTGTGGTCACTCATTGATTCTGTTATGGTTATTATTCTATTATTGATTGAGTATCCACACAAGAAAATTAATCTCAGGGTTGTACATGATGCTGTCTATGTACTTTGAAAATAAACTTACTCTGAACTTTGAAGTGATTGTCTCAGTCAGTCAGTGATTGTGCCCAATTAAATAATCCATTGCCTTATACTACACCTCTTCAGTATTATTAGACCAATTAGTTGTGACAGATGCATCCTAACCCCCTTCAAGATGAGGTGAGAAACACACATATCCATACACAACATTAGTGGTCAGGACTAGGAAAAGGAGAGGAGCAAGTATAGCATGATTAGGGTGCTCCCTGCTCTTCACTCTTCCAGGGTTAAGGATGAACCAGAGTACCAGGTAAAAAGTGAGTATGGGATAGTATATAGCAAAGCAGACATAGGAGAAATAAACCATAGTAGTGCAGGTCAGGTATGGGAGTTAGCAGAGTCTAGCAGTGAAACTAAATTTGCAACAGCTAGAAAGATCTTAACTATAGTTCCAGCTAGAGCATTAAGCCAGACTGTGGCTTTGTACGGGCTTCAAAGGATGCTTTTGGAAGGAGGTGCCTTACTGGTCTGATTGTGTCAGTTCAGTTACTCTTGTAATATACCTGTATAGAGATATATTCTTTAGATTTGACTGAGTTTCTTCTAACCATTATTGATGAATATCAAGTCCTTCTAGATATCCATCATAAATTGTTCACTGAAACTTGACTTGCATTTCTGTCTTGAAAGACACAATTTAGAGTAACTAAACAGATTACTCCAAGAGTTGTTTCTCTATAAATCTTAAAAAGTGAGTGATCCTTTGATAGTGGTATGTGAATGTGGCATAGCCATACAGGTAGCTGTACTCTAATATTTTTTAAAAATATATCATGAAAATTGTTTTAAGCCAAATAGTTTCTTTTCCACTAATGGACAACAATAACATGTGACTGAATATATAGCAATAGTTGAAGGCTTGACTGTGTACAGGTTCCTTAAGTTTGTCATAGCCAGGAGAAGTAGTGGAGAGAAGCTCCCAGTGGTGTGCATCTTAAAATAGCTTCTGACAAACAAGTCCAGCTCCTGGCCTTATCTTCTAAGCTCAGCAGAACCACTTCTACTGATAAGAGAAAGGCTAAAGACAAGGCACTGGCACCTTGAAACCAGTCGCTTCAGGCAGATGGAGCTCATCAGCCACGCTTGGCAGCTCATCTAGAAGAAGGATAACTCTAACCTCAAACCTCTGCTGCCTTCTGGCTATACCCATTCAAGGAGAAGGCTTCAGGAGTAAACCCTGAGGGAAAAATCCAGAGCTGGAGTCCCTAATGCAGTCCAATGTTGAGTTCACTGCTGAAGGGCAACTCCTGCAACACCACTGGTGCCAAAATATATCGGTTTCTGCCGTTCCTTTGGATTCATCAGCTCTGTGGAAATGTGGTGCAACAGCTTGCCCTCCACATCATACTGCCCTGGCTTGTGTACCGGTTTACATATCACAGAGACAGCTAGGATGACCCCAACCAGCAGAGGCCCTCATGGTGTCTACCTATGTGACATTGTCTATTTGGGAAGTAATATTAACAGTGCCACCACAAAATTTAACATTATCAATTGGTCCCCTGCAGTAACATTTGACACAGGTTTATAAAAGAATAGTTTATTCATCATGTATGCCAGGAAAGCACTAGATCCTCTTTATCATGGACTTGTTTACCCAGCTTTTCAATTTGTAGTTGAAGTCTATCAGAAATATGATTCAATTTGTAAGGACACCAATAATTCTGAACTAATTTTCATTGCAAGGTGTTATTTGCACCACAGCATAAACTATTCAATACTTTTTGATTTAAGGGTGAATAGGAAATCTGGGTTGATACAATAGTCTATGGAACTAAAGTCTCTACAAAGCTTATTGGACTTATCAATTTCAATTGGCCAGGTAGGAAAACGTGTTCATTTTATCTTAACTTCTGCTTCAGTCATTCCTTCTATCTTATTTTCCCATGCAAAAACTCAGATCAAAGGCTTCCCTTAACCATTTACAATATAAAACAGAAATGCAGAAAATTGTCTTGTTACATTGGCATTTAACAATGGAGTGAAATAGTGGCCATAATTGAAGAAATGGAAACGTCTAAAATCTTAGTAGTAAGTATATTCATATAATTGTAGGTCATAAAGGTAAAATGCAATAAGAAATCTATCTAATGTAGAAATCTTCATTAAAAAAATCGGGTTTTCTTCTGGTCTCCTGTTCCCATGAGTGGGATCTTTCAATGATGTAACAGTGGTTATATTCCTCTCAGGTGTAGTAGGATCATATCAAGGAATTCCACTATTAGTTTACCTTCAATATTTGGGCTGCAATCTTTCAGTTTTGTTCTGGTGTTAGTAATCATTTCTGCAAGTGATTATTTGCCTTCCAATCTATTATGTTCATTTCATCAGCAATGTGGTCAGAGTGAATGTTTAAGTGGATAAAAATAATTACTTTGCCAGAGGCAAGGATTAAGGGTTCCAGAGCATTAGCTCACATATGACCAAGAGGGCCACCTGGTGACTTTTAAATTAAAAACATCACTACTTGTAGAGCTTTGTAATGTAATATTCTCCGAGGCATGAAGTTTATGGGTGTCCGAGCCAAATGAGATCATTTCCGTACTAAATGTGACTTCATCTGCTAAAAAGCAAATTGTAAGTAAGGCAGCACTAAATAACATTGTTATAAGCACAAATATTAAAAATAAAGTATAGCAAGAGCAACATTTCTTCCTGGAGTTTGAGTCCTTCTTACTCTAAAAACAATGCGTTTTGGGTGTATTATCCCTGGACAATGTACCTATAAGATATTCCTCATATTCCCCACTTGGAGTACTGTGTTCAATTCTGGTTGCCTCACTACAGGAAGGATGTGGAAACCATAGAAAGGGTGCAGAGGAGATTTACAAGGACGTTGCCTGGATTGGGGAGCGTGCCTTATGAGAATAGGTTGAGTGAACTTGGCCTTTTGTCCTTGGGGCGACGGAGGATAAGAGATGACCTGATAGAGGTGTATAAGATGACGAGGGGCATTGGTTGTGTGGATAGTCAAAGGCTTTTTCCCAGGGCTGAGAGGGCATAGTTTTAAGGTGCTTGGAAGCAGGTACAGAGGAGATGTCAGGGGTAAGTTTTTTACGTAGAGAGTAGGAGTGCATGGAATGGGCTGCTGGCAGCAGTGGTGGAGGCAGACACAATAGGATCTTTTAAGAGACTCCTGGATAGGTACATGAAGCTTAGACAAATAGAGGGTTCTGGGTAACCCTAGGTAATTTCTAAGGCAAGGACATGTTTGGCACAGCTTTGTGGGCTGTATTGTGATGTAGGTTTTCTATATTTCTATGTTTGTATGGACAGGAATTTTTACCTTTCTTTATAGATCTAAACATGCATTTTATCTTTTCAATACATCTTCCCATTGGGTGTAGGGGTTCTGTGGTGGATCGATGGACCAATCTAAAATAAGGGTTCCACTCATTCTTTGTTGATAAATCCTGCTGGGGCAGGTTTGATGTTGTCTATGGAGATAGTTTTATTTACGGTCTTGTTTCCCTTCTCGGTCTCGCTTACCACAGTCCTCTCATTCATAACCTGGGTAATGAGACAAGGAGGTTTCCATCGAGGATGGAATTATTCCTTTGGAATTTCTTTTCTTAGACTCAGTCCCCATTTTACAGTATCCAAACTTTCTTCTCAGGTTCTTTTGCTTTCTCCTGAGTTCCCATAAACCCTCTCAATTCTGTGAGATCAGGGGTGCACTTAGGTGGGCATTGTACATTAAGAAATAAGGTGTAACATTCCTGTGTACACTAACTTTTGCAATTGGCACTTCGTTTACGGACAGTTGCACTTCCGCGACAAGTGTAGCCTTCCTACGGCCTCTAGAGTAGACCAGTTTTACCAGGCCTCCTTAATCTCTTGATTCCTTGGCTCCATCAAGCCACTTGATTGTGAGTGCAATGGGCTGCCGTACTCCACTGGTATTCCTGTTTGTTCACACATGGCTTGAAAGCCTTTACCATTGGAAGGAGGCCCTCAGTCAGCATGTTTACTGGCGGGGATGCCAGCATTTGGGAATATGGAGTTTTGGTGTGTTGAGGCAGCTACCCCTGAACTACAAGCAGTCGTGGAGACCAGCCATTTATATCCAATACAGAGGTCAATTATTACAAGAATATACTTTATAGGTTTCCGATAAGGTGGGTTGCTTTGGTGTTTCAGAAATGAGAATATATAATCAATTTGACACAGTTAGTTTTGCTTGTCTCATAGGAGGTGTTGCTGTGACTGCTCCTTTAATATAGGCCAGACTTTCTTCACTGTTTGCAAACAAATCACTTACAATCACTCAACATGCAAGGCCATCAGTATAACATGGCTAATTTCACATGAGTGGCTTATCTGTTTCTATAATTGCATCCGAATTCTTGGTGGGCTTCTTGAATCAGTGCTTCCCAGTTGTGGGCAGGAGGTATTTGGTTTTTAGGGTGGCAAACCCAAACCTTACCTTCACTATCAGCTTCATATTTGTATCATGTTGGCAAATTCTTTGGAACTGGGTTTAGTTGTATCCAGGAGAATTCTCAAAACATTATCCTGGTTATTTTTCATTTGTTATTTAGTTACTACCAAAACTCCGGCCTTCCTTACTGTAGTGAGGTCTATCCTGGCAGCTTGCTTAACTTGATAAAGAATCGAGTGCTTTTACCCAGAGAAATCGGCAGTAGCAGAACATTGCATTCTCAACAGCCATAGGATTGACTTGTATGGCCAAAACTACAGCGCTGCGCCAATTGTTTTTGGCACCGCCTGGTGAAGGAAGCCATTGGAATAAAACTAGAGGAGAACAATTTTAACAAAGATGAAGATCTCGCTCTAAGCAAAACTGGAATTCGTTTGTAAGCAAGGTGGGACAGCGGAAATCTGATTGGATGAGGGCTAACCAATCAGAAGGGACAGATGACAGGGGCATATATAAGGCATTGGTGAGGCCAAATCTGGAGTATTGTGTTCAGTTTTAGTCACCAAATTACAGGAAGGATATTAGTAAGGTTGAAAGAGTGCAGAGAAGGTTTACAAAGATATTGCCGGGACTTGAAAAACTCAGTTACAGAGAAAGGTTGAATAGGTTAGGACTTTATTCCCTGGACCGTAGAAGAATGAGGGGAGATTTGATAGAGGTATATAAAATTATGATGGGTATAGATAGAGTGAATGCAAGCAGGCTTTTCCCACTGAGAGAAGGGGAGAAAAGAAACAGAGGACATGGGTTAAGGATGAAGGAGGAAAAGTTTAAAGGGAACATTAGGGGGGGCTTCTTCACTCAGAGAGTGGTGGGAGTATGGAATGAGCTGCCAGATGAGGTGGTAAATGCGGGTTCTTTTTTAACATTTAAGAATAAATTGGACGGATACATGGATGGGAGGTGTATGGAGGGATATGGTCCGTGTACAGGTCAGTGGGACTAGGCAGAAAATGGTTCGACACAGCCAAGAAGGGCCAAAAGGCCTGTTTCTGTGCTGTAGTTTTTCTTTGGTTTCTATCTGCCACTGGACTAGGCATACGCAGGCATCATCCCCGATGAAGATGGCAGAGTTTGTCATCAAAACTTTGGTTAAAGTCGATACCTATACCCAGCTGGAAGCCCAAGAAGAGTTTATTAGCTTATTTAACTTGCTTATTACCGTATCTGTGAAACAGACCTGCAGACTGCCCTGGGATGTATAACACCTGTACTAATGGTCTAGTCAATAATAGATCATAAATATTCTTCCACATGGACAAATGTGGAAGTAATTTACCTCTGTGTGTTCATCTGGTAGTTGACCAAATGGGAAGATCCCTTTCTATTGCATTACTAACATAATTACAGTCAGTTCCTATCAAGATTGGCTCTGTTGTATTTACTTGTTTTAGACATAATTCTAGGGCTTTAGCCTCTGCAAATTGAGCTGTATGACTCCCTTTCTGGATTTTCATTGCTGATGCATCACAGTACCGTACTTGAGAATAGTACTCTCAAGGATGTTACATAGAAACATAGAAAATAGGAGTAGGCCATTCGGCCCTTCGAGCCTGCACCGCCATTTATTATGATCATGGCTGATCCTTCAACTCAGAACCCCGCCCCAGCCTTCCCTCCATACCCCCTGACCCCCGTAGCCACAAGGGCCATATCTAACTCCCTCTTAAATATAGCCAATGAACTGGCCTCAACTGTTTCCTGTGGCAGAGAATTCCACAGATTCACCACTCTCTGTGTGAAGAAGTTTTTCCTAATCTCGGTCCTAAAAGGCTTCCCCTCTATCCTCAAGCTGTGGCCCCTCGTTCTGGACTTCCCCAACGTCAGGAACAATCTTCCTGCATCTAGCCTGTCCAATCCCTGTAGGATCTTATAAGTTTCAATCAGATCCCCCCTCAATCTTCTAAATTCCAACGAGTACAAGCCCAGTTCATCCAGTCTTTATTCATATGAAAGTCCTGCCATCCCAGGAATCAATCTGGTGAACCTTCTTTGTACTCCCTCTATGGCAAGGATGTCTTTCCTCAGATTAGGGGACCAAAACTGCACACAATACTCCAGGTGTGGTCTCACCAAGGCCTTGTACAACTGCAATAGTACCTCCCTGCTCCTGTACTCGAATCCTCTCACTATAAATGCCAGCATACCGTTCGCCTTTTTCACCGCCTGCTGTACCTGCATGCCCACTTTCAATGACTGGTGTATAATGACACCCAGGTCTCGTTGCACCTCCCCTTTTCCTAATCGGCCACCATTCAGATAATAATCTGTTTTCCTATTTTTGCCACCAAAGTGGATAACTTCACATTTATCCACATTAAATTGCATCTGCCATGAATTTGCCCACTCACCCAACCTATCCAAGTCACCCTGCATCCTCTTAGCATCCTCCTCACAGCTAACACTGCCACCCAGCTTCGTGTTGCGCTACATTAGGTCACGGAGAAGACGTTTCTGCATCTTCCATGATAGGTAAGGTTGTAAATCAAAGCACTCAGGAAAGTATTCCCACTTTAAGGTGTTGCCTTGTAGAAGTATTTGCCATTTCCCATATCTAGTTTCGGTAGCTCTCCATTCATTTGTTGGTAATCTGCTATCATTTTTCAAAGCCACAAACTCTATTTGTATAATAATTAGTTTGTCCCCTTGCAGTAGCCTTATGGAATACCATAGTAAGTCATCAACGTAAGGCAGTAAATTTCTGTTCTGTCGGTGAGAAGTTACTTGAGGCATAGTGTACGATGACTTGTGTTTCTCCTCTTTCATTGGTGCAGATGGCTAGTGGTTTTTGGACAAACACAAAATTGCAGAACAGGAGATTGTAATTAGGTCTCTTGTCCATTGCTAAATGCTTTCTTAATTGTATTCATCAATTTCTCCAGTGCCTCATAACGTCCTGCAGTAAAATCAAAAGGCTTGTCATGTTTTGGTGTGTATCTGTCATAGCATGGTTTTACAATTGAGCACAGTCATGTATAAAAGCACTAACATAATTCAGTTGGCTCTAGGGTTGAATGTAAGGCTTGTAGGGTCTTTTGAAATCCGACTGAAGTGACTTTTTTTCCACACTCAATGGTTAAACCACATCCTTTGGAAAGTTACTTCCGTATGATAGGAGTTGATGTTTTTTAATGTTAACTACATAGCCTCTGTCCGTCGACTTTTTAATGACAGACTCAGTCTGTGTTAAGTGCTCACCCAGTGTGTTGGCTGTGCAATATATGTCATCAACATATGCATAAACATCTCGTATTCCTTGTAGTGTCTGAATGACTTCTGCAAAAAATATTCCGAAAACCTTGTGGGAATCTGGTCCACTGATATTTTGAGCCATCAGGTGCTGTAAAGACTGTGTAATCTCTGTCACTTTGAAGAAGTGGGTATCACCAGAAGTCATTGGCCAGATCTATGAAATATTTATATTTTTACGAGTCAATCCTTGCAGAATTTGTAGTTCTGACTGTTGCTGGTTGAATTAGTTCAAGTTGAATTGTCATTCAACCAAACAAGTATACGCATAGGTACAGCCAAACAAAACAGTGTTCCTCACGAGCCGAGGTGCAAAACATAGTACTGACAGTCATACACAGCACAAGGACATATAGCACATAAAAGATAGTAGCAAACATACATTCACACAAAAAACTATACCCCGAGTCCCTGAGTGTCATGCTCTTGAGATGAATGGTGCATGGGATGTTGGCGGCAAGAACAAGCCCACGGCAGTCTGAGCACCACACATTGAAAAACGGTGCGGCAACAGATGAACACAATCCAGCTCATCTTCCACTGGGTGAACATTGCAAGGCAGCATTGACAGGGGGGGACAGTCCCCATCCCAGCACGGATGATGCACCGCACCACCTCTGGGTCTTCTCCCCAGGCAGCTCAAACAGGCAACCCTGCAGCATAAGGCCCTGCCCCACGCTACAACCAAGGCCTTGTAGCTGCCCCTGCTTTCAGTCTCACCGATGAACCAGTGAACCAAACTTGCTGCATTCCAGATTACCAATGTCCAACAGAGTTCTGCGATCACGAGAAAAACATCCAAGACAACACACGCATTGTTCGTTGGATTTCGCATCACTTCCACGCACCACCTCTAATGCCTTCTTCCCTGGATGGCTGAGGTAGGCTGCAATATAGGACACAGGACACAAGCCCAGATCTACCTTTGCCACACCAAACATGGACGAGGTAAATTGAGAAGTTCTTTCATCAAATTTATAGAGGGAATCTATAGTTTCCTATAAGGATTGCTTTCCTCTTTGGATGGGAACATGCCACTGTTTCTGACATGGGAAAGGATTGCATTCAAATTTAGTCAGTTCAATATCAACCATCCCATTTATGTTATAAATGCTTATAACATTTGTACAAAGTATGTTTTCAATTTTACTGTGATCATTTTTATCCTGATGATAGTCTAGAGTCTAGACTCTAGAGGTGTATGACTACATCTGTCTCAATCATACAGTGCAGTGGCAATGGTTGTTGGTTTAATTACAGCACAAATCCAAATGTCCAATGTGCCTATTAAAAGTACTGGTTTAATTCAATCTGGGGTAAACTGGTGTAAAAACTTTACAGCTACTTCTATTGAAAAATGATGTTGTGATATCCCACCATATACGACGCACAAGTACTTCTCGGGCTTCTGACAAATCCAGAAGTCAATTTTAGCCAATATTCCGATGACGCATTCTGCCATCTTCAACAGGGATGATGCCTAGGCATGTCTAGTCCAGTGGTATATGCTGTATACTCAATTCCCATTGTCCATCCCTCCTGATTGATTAGTCCTCAACCAATAAGATTTCTGCTGTCCCACATTCTTTAAAATCATATTCCAGTTCTTACTTAGAATGAGACCTTTGTCTTTGTTGAAATTCTTATTCTTTAGTTTTACGTCAATAGCTTCCTTCACGAGGCAGTTCCAAAAGGCATTGGCGAACACAGTAGTTTTGTGCAGTCTAAGTCAATCCTGTGGTCATTGTGTATGCAATGTTCTGCTACCGCCTACTTCTCTGGGTAACCCAAACGGATGCACTTCCTGTACTCCTTGACGCGAGCTCCCACCGTGCACCCCGTCTGGACAATATATGCTGCTGCACATTCACAGGGAATCCTGTAAACGCCAGCCATCCTGAGTCCCAGGTCACCTTTGACTCGCATAAACTGGGATTTGAGTTTCCTTATGGGTTTGTGGATAGTATTTATCCAGTATTTCTTCAGAATCCTGGTGATCTTTCCAGAGACAGTGGAAATGCAGGGAAGACTGGTGGTAGTGACGGGTTCACTTTCATTGCTGGGTTTCCTGGTTTTTCCGTTGACCCTTTTAACGAATTGATTAATTTCCTTCACCTTGTAGCCATTCTGTAGGAACGTTGTGCATAATCATCTTATGTCCTTGTGGAGAATCTTCAGGTCCAAAGTAGTTTTTGCATGGTTAATCAAAATAAAAAGAACAACTCTACATTGGGAGACGTAATGGTGGCTTTTATTTTTGAGGTATAAGTCTGTGTGAGTGGGCTTCCGATTGATGGCATGCCCAAGGCTGCCATCCAGTTTCCTGTGTATTAAAATGTGCAGGAACGGGAGGCAACCATTCTTCTCCATCTCCATCGTAAATTGAATGCTTGGATGTAAGCTGTTCAGGTGGTCATAGAACTTCTGGTGTGCCGAAAGTCCATGTGGCCACACTACAAAGGTGCCATCAACCTAGCCATGAGGAGGAACCTGTCTCTATCGCCTGTCTTCCCTATATTTCCACGGTTTCAGGAAATGATTACGAGGATCCTGAATACTGGATAAATACCATACACAAGTCCACAAGGAAGCTCAAATCCCAGCTTATGCGGGTCAAAGATGACCTGGGACTCAGGACGGCTGGCATTTGCAGGATTCCCTGTGAATGTGCAGCAGCATATATCATCTAGACAGGATTTATGGTGGAAACCAGCAACAAGGAGCACAGGAGGTGTATCTATTTGGGTTATCCAGAGAAAGTGGCGGTAGCAGAACACTGCGCATGCAATGACCACAGGATTGACTTCGACAGCACAAAACTACTGTGTTCGCCAATGGCTTTTGGGTCCACCTGGTGAAGGAAGCCATTGAAATGGGACTAGAGCATAAGAAATTCAACAAAGACAAAGGTTTCATTCCAAGAACTGGAATATGATTTTAAACAAGGTGGGAGACAGCGGAATTGAGGACTAACCAATCGGGACAGAGTAGGTATATATGCCAGCGGAACTACATGCCTAGGCATAATCCCTGATAAAGATGGTGGTGTTTGTCATCAAAACACCGGTTAAAATTGACACCTGGATCCGACTGGAAACCTGAAATTGTTTATGCGAGCTACTTCTATTGTTTGTTTAATCCATAAGACCATAAAATCATGTCTGACGAATCTCATAGAATTTTTTGAGGATGTAACTAGTAGAGTGGATAGGGGAGAACCAGTGGATGTGGTATATTTGGATTTTCAAAAGGCTTTTGACAAGGTCCCACACAGGAGATTAGTGTGCAAACTTAAAGCACACGGTATTGGGGGTAAGGTATTGGTGTGGGTGGAGAATTGGTTAGCAGACAGGAAGCAAAGAGTGGGAATAAACGGGACCTTTTCAGAATGGCAGGCGGTGACTAGTGGGGTACCGCAAGGCTCAGTGCTGGGACCCCAGTTGTTTACAATATATATTAATGACTTGGATGAGGGAATTAAATGCAGCATCTCCAAGTTTGCGGATGACACGAAGCTGGGTGGCAGTGTTAGCAGTGAGGAGGATGCTAAGAGGATGCAGGGTGACTTGGATAGGTTGGGTGAGTGGGCAAACTCATGGCAGATGCAATTTAATGTGGATAAATGTGAAGTTATCCACTTTGGTGGCAAAAATAGGAAAACAGATTATTATCTAAATGGTGGCCGATTAGGAAAAGGGGAGGTGCAACGAGACCTGGGTGTCATTATACACCAGTCATTGAAAGTGGGCATGCAGGTACAGCAGGCGGTGAAAAAGGCGAATGGTATGCTGGCATTTATAGCGAGAGGATTCGAGTACAGGAGCAGGGAGGTACTACTGCAGTTGTACAAGGCCTTGGTGAGACCACACCTGGAGTATTGTGTGCAGTTTTGGTCCCCTAATCTGAGGAAAGACATCTTTGCCATAGAGGGAGTACAAAGAAGGTTCACCAGATTGATTCCTGGGATGGCAGGTCTTTCATATGAAGAAAGACTGGATGAACTGGGCTTGTACTCGTTGGAATTTAGAAGATTGAGGGGGGATCTGATTGAAACGTATAAGATCCTAAAGGGATTGGACAGGCTAGATGCGGGAAGATTGTTCCCGATGTTGGGGAGGTCTGGAACGAGGGGTCACAGTTTGAGGATAGAGGGGAAGCCTTTTAGGACCGAGGTTAGGAAAAACTTCTTCACACAGAGAGTGGTGAATCTGTGGAATTCTCTGCCACAGCAAACTGTTGAGGCCAGTTCATTAGCTATGTTTAAAAGGAAGTTAGATATGGCCCTTGTGGCTACAGGGGTCAGGGGGTATGGAGGGAAGGCTGGGTTCTGAGTTGGATGATCAGCCATGATCATAATAAATGGCGGTGCAGGCTCGAAGGGCCGAATGGCCTACTCCTGCACCTATTTTCTATGTTTCTATGTTTCTATAAGACAAAGGAGCAGAAGTAGGCCATTCAGCCCATCGAGTCCGCTCCGCCATTTTATCATGAGCTGATCCATTTTTATCCTATTTAGTCCCACTGCCCCGCCTTCTCACCATAACCTTTGATGCCCTGGCTACTCAGATACCTATCAATCTCTGCCTTAAAGACACCCAATGACTTGGCCTCCACTGCTGCCCGTGGCAACAAATTCCATAGATTCACCACCCTCTGACTAAAAAAATTTTTTCGCATTTCTGTTCTGAAAGGGCGCCCTTCAATCCTGAAGTCATGCCCTCTCGTACTAGACTCCCCCATCATGGGAAACAACTTTGCCACAGTTTCCAGCTGCTGTGCCGTCAAATGCTGGTCAATATTATGAATGTGTTAATGGAAGAGCAGAAATATGGGATAATACACAACTGCTCCTTAAGTTGAACATGATGAATATTTTATTCTTTATGTCAGAGTCTGGAATGATGAAGGGATAGAAAATAGATTAGGATGCAGATTAGACGGACGAAACCCCACTGTATGACCTTGCCATTTTGATACAGCTGCAGACATTTCAATGCAAATTCTGATATTATTCAAGGCAATACACTAGGGCATTTGACAGGAATATTAAAATTGTATACATTGAAACAAAGTAAAGTGCCCAACTTATAATGTTTCTGCACGGATATACAGGATTCCACAGGGATCAGTGTTGGGGCCGCTTCTTTTTACATTGTACATCAACGACTTTCATGGGGTATGAGACAAGGACGTCCGTTAAGTCCACTGTTATTTAATTTGGTGTAGGAACCTTTGACCATTGCACTTCATGAAGCTAAAGATATTCATGGAATTTCCATAAATGAGACTATTCATAAGATCTCCCTTTCTGCTGATGATATCTTAGTTTATGTTTCGAATCCTAAAGAATCCATTCCTAGTTTATTGAAATTATTAAATGAATTTGGAAAGCTTTCGGGATATAAATTAAACCTTCATAGAAGTGAATTACTTCCTCAATGATTCTGCTTCTATATATGTTGACATTCCTTTTAAAGTTACGGACTCTTTTAAATATTTAGGTACTATTATCACTAAAAATCACAGCGACCTTTATAGAGTTAATTTGGTTCCTTTAGTGGATTTTATGAAGCAATTATTTTGTAGATGGAATCCACTTACACTTTCGTTAGCTGGCTGAATTCATGCAGTTAAAATGATGATGTTACCAAAATTTTTATACGTATTTCAAAATATTGTTTTTTTTTAACTTTATGTTCCTTACCCCATTCCTAATAAACCTGAACTGTTAACATTTATACAGTTTCTTTGCCACTTGGATGACCTTACACATATATGATATTCTTTCAGAACACAAGCACTCTTAAAGCTTCTTGGAAACACAGTTCCCAGGTACCCACAATTAATACTGACTTCTCTGAGTACATAAACCTTCCAAATTATTAAAATAATTTGGTGTGCTAAGTGAGTGTCTCAATCTGGCTTGCAAGCTTCCTTGAACTAAACAAATTAACCAGCATTGTCTGCTTCGAAACAAGCCCAATTGTCTTGTACTGCACCTCTTCAGCAATAAGACAGGTACAGTGACTCAACATCTTGCTTTCTACAGACAATGCATTCGCTGACAAAGCTGCCCTTCCAACTGCAAACTGATACAGTTTGCCATTTACATTAAGAACTGAAGATTGGCTACCATTAGCTCCCAGAAGCTAAACGATGAATATTATTGGCAAGTTTAACTCACATATGTTTGATCTTTACATGTGGCAGCTGCTGTGTTTAGAAAGCTAAGCTTGGCAAAATCAAGGGGCCTCCTGGCACAGGAAGTAAATATCCTTCACAGACCCTCTCTAGGGCCAACACTTCTTTCCTGAGATACAGGGCCCAAAATAGTTCACAAATATCCAAACACAGCCAGTGCCTTAGAAAACCTCAGCTGTACATCCTTATAGTGAAGTTATAGTAGGAAAAATCCTGACCTTCTTCATCCAAACAGATTCATTAAATAGAATTTCCTTTCCTTGAAACTATGTTGACTCTGCCAAATATTATTATGATTACCATATTGCAATATGATTGCTAGTCTGGTTCAAGTTTGAGTTTACTGTGATGGATATATATACCCAGGGTATAAATACCATTCTATGAAATGTCATTTAATCCCCTAAAGTCATCTGAAGAATAATTCTGCTAAAAGTCAGCAACATCTCTCCACTAGTAGGAAAGCACTGGACAGAACCAGCCCAGGGTGTTTAGATGACCTGCAGTTTCACAGGACTTCATACATGATGTGTACAATGTGTGCTTTGTGTTGCTTAGAAATCTAAAGTGACAACGTATACCAAATCAGTGTGAGCAATCAGCTCGACATGCTTTTGACTACGTAAGGGATGTGTGAACTGACCTTAGTCCAAAGGAGGTATCTGACTTGTTTCACGTCAGGAGTGTATGTAGATAATGAAGGCATTCCTTTCAAATCCTAAGGCCGCATGCAACAACCAAACAAAAGTAGCATTAAATGAGCACCATTTCTTACATACTGTCTTCCACATCCCAAAAGCAGAGTCTCAGCAAATGGCAGTTCATTGTTTTTATTCAGAATCAATAAAATCTTTCTCAACCACTGATAATGTGTATGCCGAGTTAAAGTGTAATGAGAACATCTTATTTTATTGCGATTACATGCTGAGAAGTAATTAAATATAAAGGGTAAATCTGGATGAAGTTTCAAAACTGGTTGAATAAATTAGCATTATTTAGATAGCGAAAGTGATCTCAATTGAAGAAATGTTGCAAAATATTGACCCCTGCTCCTTCAAATACTGCCACAGTTGATTAGTTACAACTAATTTGGGAGTCTGAAACATTGAGATAGCAGGCAGTGTGTGTGCTGCTGTCAGAGGAAGGCCTCTGTACTTGAGTGATCCCTCTCTCGCTCTCTCTATCCATCTCTCTCTCTTTTGATGGTGAGTGAGAGCCTGTTGATCCTCGAGTCAGGGGGCTTCGAGAAGCGACGCGGAAAATCATAACATCGGAACAGCGATTTGCTGGTCTCCACTCTCGTTGTTGAAAGAGCGACCTCTCTTTACCCTGATGCAGAGAGAGAGCTTGTCTGAGATATCGAAGTGCTGGGTTATGGACTGTAGTTTTAGTGCTCTAGATCAAGGTCTCTTTGGGGCGGAGGGGTTTGCTATTGCTTGTATGGGGGGAGTGGGGGATACGGTGCTTCCGCAGGCACGTGGGGGAGGGGGAGGCTCAATGCTTCTGCTGCTCCTTGTGTGATGGGAGCGGGGAGGATGGCTTCAGGGTTCTGATGTTTTTATCACTCATTCTATGGCATTTCTAGTTTCATGGATTTCTGTAAAGGGTGGAGATTTCAGCTTGTATACTGTATACATTCTCTGATATTAAATTGAACCATTGGAGCTAATTTGTTATCTGCAACCTCTGGAAGAGTGTTGTTTATGTATCCTTCATGAATTGCCACAAAAATATTTGCAAAGTCATTCGAATAAGAGGAACACTTTTTAAGAACGATCTGGGTTCATAAGTACCAAAATAATCTTGCCAATTATTTTAAATATAGATGATCCCCTTCAAATCTATCACACTTCCCCAGTCTAATTCCCTAATGGTGAATATTTAGGTAATTGGAAAATGGGCATTTGAGAAGATCTCATCATACGTCACTTGCAGTTCCATTGAAGAAAAAAAAGCTTCAAGAAGTATTTTAATATTGCTGCTCTACAATTTATAACTAAGCTAACAGATCATGAGTTCAACAGACCATTTCACACAGCTTTTGTTGATTTTCATTAGGACTGTGGTCTTATCAGGCTTAAGGCTCATAAAGGTAAATGCTACATGCTGTATTCAAGAGCCTTATTGCCGAGAATCAGGAGAGGGTCTTTGCTATGATCACAGGATTTAGAGGAGGAATTGAAATAAAGATCTACTTTGTCTGCCAAAGACGGAGCACTACTACAGCCAGGACTGGGAAAGGACAGGAAAATCTTCCATGAAGCAGTTATGGTTTGATGCCACAATTAATTACTTCTGAAGGTTTCCTATTTTATTAGGTCCCTTCTCGTGTGGCATGGAGACAGATACTTTACAGCATTTCTGAGAAGCATCTTGGGATATTTCAAACATTGTAAATGTTGCGGAAATGCAGGTTGTTGTTGTAGAGGGTAGAAAGACAGCAGCCTAAGTTTTGCTTTAATAAGATTGACTTAGCAGCTCCAGTGTGGGATTTAATGCCTTATCAAAAAGAAAAATGTCAGGATGTCAGGGTGATTGGGGTGCTAGACATGATTGACAGATACTTTACGAGAAAAAAGACACATTTCCACATTTAATAAAAGTCACCACAACAACTTACATTTATATAATACTTAAAATAGCATGAAACATCAACAGTCACTTCACAGATATGATTATCTAAACAACACTTGTCTATAATACTGTCTGTCTATCTATTAGGGGACAGCAGTAGTACTGCTGCCTCACAGTCCCAGAGATCCTAGGTTCAGTCCTGACCTCCAGTGCTGTCTGCATGGTGTTTGCAATTTCTTCCTGTGACCATGTTGTGTTCTTCTAGCTGCTCCATTTTCCTCCCCTGTTCCAAAGATGTGCCACTGTAAATTACCCCTAGTATATAGCTAAGTGGATTCAACTCAGTCCAGCACAGCTAAAACCCTCCCAACCATTGAGCATGTTTACATGAAATCCTGTTGTAGGAAAGCAGCATCCATCATCAGAGACTCCCACCAACCAGACCATGCTCTTTTCTCACTGCTGCCATCAGGTAGAAGGTAAAAGAGCCTCTGGACTCTCACCACCAAGTTCAAGAGCAGCTCCAACCATCAGGCACTTGAATAAAAGAGGATTACTACACACACTTGCCCCATTATTGAAATGATCCCACAACCAACGATGTCAACTTAAGGACTCTTTATCTTATTATTCCATGTTCTCATTATTTATTGCTCTTTACAAAAGCATATTGGACACCAGCCTGCTGAGAATGTCCAACAGCACTGCTGTCAGCAACAGAAAATACAGACAAAGAAATATAATCTCATTCCTCCCCACCTTCTCTACCATGGAAAACTAGCTTGCTTTTTCTCTTTCACTGCTCTGATGAAGGGTCTTGGACCTGAAATGTTAACCCTTTTTTTCTTCCTGCACATGTAGTCTGACCGGCTGTGTGTAATCGGGTTTTTTTTTTGTTTATATTTTGGTCAGCAACTCTTTCCTACATTAAAACCAGAGGCAGCTCAGTTCAATATGAGGTGGGTTCCAATTTCTGATTCTTTTCATGAGGGCCTTTTATCTAATCTAACACACTCAGTTTTTGGGGCCATGACTTTGCCCACTGCAGATGTATGATACTGAGAAATACCCAGTATATTAATAAGCTAGCTGACAAGCTAGGAATGTTGGGGGTCTCATAGATAGAATTCTCAAAGTCATTTGTGATTTCTTTTAGTGCCAGCTAGGCCAGTAGCGAAGTCACTGTTGAGGGTGGAAACTAATCCCAAAGGTATGGTTGGTATCATTCTAAGATATTGACAAATTCGAATTTGTTTGCCAAAAAGCGTAAGTGTTTTGGAGAGCTCTCAAGGTCAGGAGGGAGACTGGAGGTGAATTCAGTGAGATCAGGGAGAGATATTTTTAGCTACAGTGGGTTAAGATCAAATGATTCCAGAGTGCTAAGGTGAACAGCAGGAACCTGCACACAAAACCGTAATGCAGGATTGTCAGATACAGTAACCTGTAGAGTGAACTGATTTCCTGACAAGCAGAAATCTGCTACACAGAGCAAGTAATTCATGAGCCCTGTAAATTTTGAAAGATTGGACCAAAGTTTACACATGAATTATTATGATTATGTCCTAAAATTGACAACTACTTCAAATGTTGATATTTCATATTTATATTAGATATTCTGTTAGAATTGTGAAAACATGATATTAATCATGGGTATTTTGGAATTGAAGCTGAGCTTGCTGCTGAATACTAATTACTTCTGTTTGCTCTTTATTTCTTTCTCTGCACACTTCACACAGTTTATCTTGTCATCACATAT
Organism: Mobula hypostoma; assembly: GCF_963921235.1. Lineage (NCBI taxonomy): Eukaryota > Metazoa > Chordata > Chondrichthyes > Myliobatiformes > Myliobatidae > Mobula > Mobula hypostoma. Next base: position 156,192,777 of record NC_086102.1, on the reverse strand, counting down.
TTGATGACCTTTCTCACTCTGTCTACTTTCCCGACAAATTGTGTCTGTGGCCATGATAACGGTGCACTGTGCATGTCGATCCAAAATGTTGGCAGTCAAGGAGAAGTTGGAGCCAGACTGGCAGTGCCTCACTTCCGTAACAGTTCTCTGGACACGCTGCCGAGAGTTTTCAAGATCCTGAGGAATTGCAGTTCCCTAGCAACAAGACGAAGAAGCCAGCTGCAACCACTGCAAGGACTGGCTGGAGATGGCTCAAGATGTTAGCAGTGTGAATATGGTGCCACGTTTCCCTAGACATAAAAATTTAAACACATCACATTCCTGACGACTGAAAAACTATCCAGACCACTCTCCATTTCCTGAACGGTTTCTCTGATTAACTTGACTACACCTCTTCCTACCCTGTCTCCTGTAAAAATGCTATTGCCTTTTCTCAGTTTCTTCATTTCTGCCGCATCTGTTCCCTGAATGCATCTTTCCTTTCCGGATCTCTCACCCTTCTTCAATCAGGGTTTCCCTCCTCCACCATTGATTCTTCCCTCACCTACATCTCCTCCTTTCTCTGAACATCTTCCTGCTCACTCCATCCTCCTGCAACCTCAACAGTGATAAGAGTTCCTTTTGTCCTCACCTATCACACCATGAGCCTCTGCATCCAACACATCATCCTTCACAACTTCCATCATCTCCAAAGGGATCCTATCAGCAAACATATCTTTACCTCCTCCCCTCTCGCCACTTTCCGCAGAGATCGCTCCTTCTGTGACTCCCTTCTCCTTTTGACCTTCCCCACTAATCTCCCTCCCGGAACCTACCTCTGAAAGCAGCCTAAGTGCTTCAGCTGCCCATTCACTTCCTCCCTCACCTCCATTCCCAAGCGGTCCTTCCAGGTAAGGCAACACTTCACCTGTGAATCTGCTGGAGTTTTCTATTGCATCCAGTGCTCCTGTTGTGGCCTCCTCTACGTTTATGAGACTGGTTGTAAATTAGAAGACCTCTTCATTGAGCACCTCTGCTCCATCCGCCAAAATCGGAACTTCCCAGTGGCCAAACATTTTCATTCCGATTTCCTTGCCCATTCTGACATGTCAGCCCATGGCCTCCTCTTGTTCCATGAGGAGATCATCCTCAAGGTGGAGGAGCAACACTTTATATTCCACCTGGGTAACCTCCAATCTGATGGCATGAATATTGACCTTGTAGTAAAACAATAATTCCCTTCCCTCCCCTCTTCTTCTATTCCCCACTTTGGCCTTTTACCTCTTCTCACTTGCCTGTCACCTCCCTCTGGGTCCACTCCTCCTTCCCTTTCTCCTATAGTCCACTCTCCTCAGATTCCTTCCTCTCCAGCCCTTTACCTTTCCTACCCATTCTTCACCTCTCACCTTCCAGATATCCTCCTTCCCCTCACCCCACCTTTTTATTCTGGTGTTTTCCCCTTCCTTTCCAGGCCTGAAGCATTGACTGTTCATTCGTTCCACAGATGCTGCCTGACCTGCTGAGTTCCTCCAACATTTTATGTGTGCTACTATCTAGACTAATCCCATATAAAAATATACATGCTTTGTACTTTCATGTTCCCGCCTTCTGTCTCTGCTGTTCCTGACAGGGCTCTGTGAAAGTGAATTCCAAGATTCCAATGTTCCTCTTTATTTCTTATTATCAAAAGATTTATTTTGTATTCCTTTGCGCTGTTTGCCATTCCTTACATATGAACTCACACAGCTCCAGCATTTATTTCAATTGCCAATCTTTGCCCTCCTGAAGAATCAGTGACAGCTTTCCTGAAATGTTCATGTCATCACCAATTATCAAACCTTTGAATTTGTCAAATCATTAATCATATAAAGCAAAAGAGCCAAAGCTGATGCCTACGAACGAACTTAAGCAAAATTCCAGTCTCAATAATTCCTTTCCACTATTGACGTTTGGAGTTGCAGACTCAGCAAGAAAGAAAACAAGCCCTTTGGTCCCGCTGTGTGGACACCAACCAGCAAATAACTATCGGTGCAATTTACCAGCACTCAGCCTTTTACACCATGGCACTTCAAGTAATCATCTGTATATTTCTTAGATTAGTGGTCACCAAGATCCCCTAGCTCGACCTCAGTGAAAGGCAAGATCTACCTACTAAATCGTTTAGAGAAAAAACAGCTCAGATTGTACTTCCAATTTGAGGCCTTTTATTTGGGCGAATTGTATTTGAATTACACAAAATACATTTGTCAAACTTTCAAATTAATTCAAACAAGAAAACACTGTAACTAGCATATCAAACAGGCCATAGCTGTCTTTCTTTAAGCATATTACAATACGTCACACCTTTAATTCTAAGTTTCATTATTTAATTTTATTTCAACATGAAAAATAAATGAATAAAAATTGACCGTCGCACTCAGTGTGATGACTGGGGCTGAATACTTTCTGCTAGTTCCCTGAAATTTGGCTCATAACTACAGACAGCCAGTCTGAGACAGTCTGTGAGGTGTAGGGTTGCCAACTGTCCCGTATTCCCCCTGCTAAGGTAGAGCGTTCCTATGAAACCTTTCATGCCAAAATGCTTTACGCTGAAAAAACAATTACCATTAATTTATATGGAAAAAATTTTTGAGCGTTCCCAGACCCAAAAAAATAACCCATCAAATCATACCAAATAACACATAAAGCCTAAAATAACACTAACATATAGTAAAAGCAGGAATGAGATGATAAATACGCAACCTATATAAAGTAGAAATAATGAAGATGAAGCCAAAACCAATTCGTGGGGTAAAAAAATCAGCACGTACGCGCATGCGCACACAGGTGCCCGCACAAGGCTTCATGGTCATGGTAGTCTTTCTCGGGGTAAGCACAAACGTCCCGGGATTTGACTGCTACTTTTATCCCTTATTTGGGAGTGAGAAAGTTGGCAATCCTAGTGAGGTGTCTGTCAGTAAGTTAGCTCCTGTATTTAGATTTAATAATTTTCATCTGTGAAAATGCAATTTCACATAGATAAGTTGAGCCAAAGTCGACACTGACTTTTAGTGCTATAAAACCAATGCACACACCATGATTTGCTCAGCCCCATCAGTAGTAATTGCCATCAATTTATGAATGGGGATGTCATTTTCACTGACATATTTTTTAAACTCATTGTAAATATCCTCACCTCTCGTTCTTTCCTTTAATTGCAAAAGAGTGAGGAAGTCCTCCTTTGTTGTAAAATCCTGGAAAGCCATTCTGACAAATACAACAAGCTGAGCTGTTTTCATTACATCCAGGGATTCATCGAACTGTAGTGAAAAATATTCACGTCCTCTGATGGTGACTCTACCCTCCTTGTCACTCTTGCAGGGCCAAGCAGTATATTATGTATTGTGGTTGTGATGCCATTTTTGTTTTTAAACTCATTAAAAACAGTCTCTGCGGTAATGACCATTGCTTCCTTGAATAAATCGCCATCTGTAAAAGGCTTCTTGTGTTCAGCCAAAAGGTGACTTACACAAAATGATGTTTTAATAGCAGCCTTATTTTGAGCAGCATGTTTTGTGGAAAACGATTGCTGGGCCTTCAACCCCGATTTCAGCTCAACTTTCCAGGCACGAATTGTGCTCTTTGGGGGGTAGGTGTCTTTAAATTCCTGGTGGTTGGTGTTGTGGTGCCACTCCAGATTCCCTCTTTTAATCAGTGCTTGTGTTTGGTGGCACAACATACATACACACTTGTCTTTCACCAAGGTAAATAGAAATTCCTCTTCCCATTCTGGATGGAATTTGTGTGTTTTCGCCTTCGGAGCCTCCGCTATGCTATCAGGATATCACAAGCGATTGCCGATTGCGTCGCCTCTGATCTGGGCTGGCATTTACGTGCCGGGCGGCTCCTAATTAATTAGTTTGTTTATTTCAGCTTTTTTTCTTAAAGATGTGCTGTGTGCATCCTGACTACCGCTGCACCCCTGCATGCTTCGCGGCCCGGTGGTTGGGGACACTGCCAAATATTGATGTTTGCGACAGTCTGTTCTCTTATCTAACCTGATTGGTCACTTTGATGCAGCACAGGCTACGCTGAAAATGCGGTGCATGGAGGGGGAACTACACACATGCGCACTGGGCAGAAAGAACGGAACTAAACCCCCGCAACCTGGAAATAATCTCTCTTTACAAACAGCTTTTTAGCAAAAATATTGCTATATTATCATTATGCTAATTAATATTACTTACTTTTATAATGCTCACATTACAACAATATTTGTATATTTATTTTTGATTTCTCTTTGGGATCTACTGGGAAAGTCTCAAAGATCGACCGGTCGATCGCGATCGACGGGTTGGCGACACCTACCTTAGAAGCTGTGCTTTCACCACCTTCTCTGTCCGTGCATTTGAAATTTCCACTGCACTCTCTAAATATCCCTCATCTTAAATACCATCCTGTCGAGTTAGAGACATTGCTGCCATGAGGAAATAGTTCCCACTATCAGCCTTGTCCATGACCCTCATACTTTTGTATAACTCTGTCAGCCTGCTCCATTCTAAGGAGAAGAACCCCAGATTAGCTCATCAATTGGCCTCTCCTCAAGGCAGAGCCACTCCATCCCACGCAACATCTTGCTTTATCTTCTCTGCTCCCTCTTCGGTGTAATAATATCCCACCTATAGTGTAGCGATCAGATATGTAAACAGTGCCATGATTTGTACCATTACCTACCTGCTGTGATATTCTGTCCCTCTGCAAATCAAGGCAAGCTTTTTTAATCACCGTGCCCCCTTTTGCTGCTGCCTTCAGGTACAATAAGGTCCCTCTGTTTCTCAGTACTTTCCAATAACCATTATGTTCATCATAGCCTTTTTAATCTTCTCAAGTTGAATCAACTCATACTGATCTGCAGTAAATTTCACTTGCCATTGCTTTGTCTGTCTTGCACACTCCTTCATTTCTTTCTGCAGCCTAACACTTACTTTCCTCACTATCAACAACATCACCATTTTCCATGTCATCTGCAAACTAATTAATCACATTCACATTCAACTCGTTAGTTATATACAGCACAGGCTTCCAGTTGCAAAAACAGTCCTTGATCATTAACCCCTGCTCCTTATTACCAAGCTAATTTTAGATCCAAATTGTTTGGACCTCTCCCTTCTAAGACTTTGTCAAAGGCCTTAGTAAAGTCCATATAGACTACATCAACCAAACCAATGCTTGGCATTGTACGCAGATTGAATAGCCCCTGGGCTTCACCCTCCACATGGTCCCTAAGCCCAATGGTGGTTGCTGTTTATGTGTCAATTGCCGCCGTCAATAACGAGGCCGCTACCACCAGATCATTACCCAGTCCCACAAATTCAAGACTTTTTGGAACATTTAGCTGGAAAGATGATTTTTTTCTAAAGTAGACTTAGTCAGGGGCGACCATCAGGTGCCTGTGTGAACTGCTGTTTTAACCCCATTTGGCCCATTTGAGTTTCTGCACATGCCATTCAGGCCAAAAAAATGCAGCACCGGTTTCCAGAGACTAATTGAGTCTGTGTTGAGAGACTTCGATTTTCTTTTTGTTTACCTGGACATAATTGTTGCTAGTACATCCAAAACTGAACACTTATTACAACTCCTGAATCTCCTGAGACCTTTCAAGCACTTAAACCAACATGGGCTGATTATTAACCCCACTGAATGGCAGCTCATGTTGGCTACTTTCGACTTTCCTGGTCACCACATCTCTGCAAAAGAAGCGACACCCCTGCTGACAGAAGTCGTCATAATAATGGACTTTCCACTGCCCTGCACTACCAAAGCACTGCAGGAGTTTTTATGTACGGTGAATTTCTATCACCGTTTCATTGCATGGGCTGCTGATTTTATACTCCCCTTTATAATGGTCTTAAAGGCAGTGTCCCTAATCGCGTGCTTGAATGGTCAGTGGACATGATTAGAGCATTTGACAGCACCAAACGAGCTCTTTTGAATACACCCTTACTGGTGCACCTGCTCACCAATGCACTAATAGCAATCACTACTGACACCTCAAACTATGCTGTGGGTACTGTGCATGAACAGCTGGTCAGAGGCGTGTGACAACAGCTCACCTTCTTCAGCTGGCTGCTCTGTCCCTGCCCTCCGAGAGGAAGTACAGCAAGTTTGACCACGAGCTTCCCAGTTTCTATCTGTCAGTCCACCATTTTTGTTTTCTACAGGAGGGTCGGCATTTCACAGCAAGTGCTGACCACAAGCCCCTCGTGCAAGTGACAGCCAAAGCACCAGACCCTTGGTCTACATGGCAGCAACACCACCTGACCTACGTTTTAGAATTCACGACTGACATACAGCACATCAAAGGGGAAAACAATGCTGTGGGCTGTCGGCAGTGCCAGACACATTGTGACTGATAATGCAGACAGGGCAGCTGACCAAGCTACCAACCCAAAGGTCCAGGCTTACAGGCCTGCGGTTGGCTGACGTCAAGTGTGGGGACGCAGGAGTTTCCCTCCTGTGTGATGTCTCAACCAGTTGCCCTCACCCCGTTGTGCCTGCAAATTGGAGGCATACTGTTTTAACTCCATTTGCAGCCTCTCACATCCAGGTGGGAATACTTTACAGAAACTAGATGTGTGGCACGACCTGCGAGACTGGAGTGCAGCCTGTGTTGTGTGTCAGCAGGCAAAAATTAACCGTCATGTATGGGTGCCGTCAGCAACTTTCAAGGCTCCTGAGAAACGGTTTGATGATGTCAATGTGAACCTGGTTGATCTTCTTCCCCCTCATCACGGTTTCGTGCTTCTCCTTCTCACAGTGAACCGTACCACCAGGCAGCCAGAGGTTCTCCTTCGAGCTTCGATGGTGGCTGTGGACATAGCCTCGGTCACTTGGTTCAGCCCCTCATATGATATTTCTTCCCACTGCGGCCTCCAATTCACGTCAGATCGCTGGGCCGCAATGGCCCAGGATCTCACCGTTAAGTCTCACCACGGTGCATCACCTGCAGTCCAATGGCCTCTGCCAATGGTTTCACCTTTCCTTGAAGGGTGTGCTGAGGGCCTCCCTGATGGACAAGTGTTGGCATGATCGTCTCCAGTGGGCCCTGCTGTGGCTCAGTACAGCTCCAAAAGAGGACCTCAGTCCTCTGCAGCTGAATTGGTATACAGGCAGCCACTATGCATGCTGGGTGATTTTATTCCTGACGTCATGACCGCCTGGTCAGCATCTCAGCTGCGTTCTTTCCTCCTCAGTAAACTCAATACCTTTACACTTATTCCCAACTCCCATCATGTCTTACATCATTCTTGGGTTCCTGTTGATCGATATTCTACCTTGTTCATTTTTGTTAACCGTATTACCTATCAACACCCCTTAAACCCTCTCACATTTTGGAATAGGAGAAAGACTTCTATTCTAGATAAGGAGGATAAACCTGAATGTATTTCTGCAGATCACCTTAAAGCAGCCCATCAAGTCCTGAGTGGTTCCACTACCACACCCCCTGCATCATGAATGACCATGTGTGTGTGAGCACAGCACTGGATAAGCCAGAGGACCTGCTGTTCATCCAACCAAGCTAGATTGGACCCTAGCCGGGAGGCTCTTACCACCTCCCAACAGAATCACAACACCAGTTCTTGGTCAATTCTGGGGGTGCCTGTGTAGGGTAATGTAATGGGTGACAAATGGCACAATTGTTCCTAATAGAAACTGTTCCACATAATTCACAAACACTGTCACTTTAAGAGACGGTGTCTGATATAATGATGTCAGTGTAAATTAACTGCTTTTGGTTTATTTTTAATGGAAGTAAAGGGCTGCAACTTTTATTAAGCACATAAAATGTCACGTATTTTATTCACAAAATCTTAAAATAATACCCCAACGTAATCTCAGTGAGCTTGAACTTTACCTGAGGGTTTTATAACTGCTGGTGAGACTGACCTATAAGCAACACATCCATAATCAAAGACAGATCTGATTAAAGCAATGTACATTCGTTCAGGCGACCTCCTGCTCACACTACAATCACAACCAACTAAGCACCACAGCACATTAAGGAGCTTTTTTTACACGTTTCTAGAACTTTATTCAGGTACACCTTCCGTATGAGCCGTGTGTCCATCTGCATACCTTGAAACTTTACCACTGACTCTTTTTCTACCATATAGCCTGAGATGAATTGTGGGTGTAACGTTCCTTTTAGAAAAACAAGTAACTTAGTCTTTGCAACAGAAAACTTAAACCCCCACTAATGTCCTCATTTCTCTAATAGCTGTCTGCATTTTCTTAACTATGTAATTTATATTCCTGCCTTTCTTGCATACTGCACCATCATCAGCATGTTATGACTTGGAAATGTCAACATTAAAAAAATTATCATTCATCATAATATCATAATATTAAAAAGGAGTGAGGCTACACACACTCCCATTCTCCATCTCATACTCCTTACGGAACATTGTTCCCACCCTAACTTGTATCATCCTATCACATAAAAATCTTGAATCGATTTGAACATTCTACCACCTATTCCGATCTTTGCTAATTTAATTAGCTACCCTTGCATCTGTACCATATCATAAACTTTCTCTACATCAAAGAAAACTGATTCCTTATTAACCAGAGCCTCATGAATATTAGATTCCAAACTCAACACCAAGTCCATGATTGTTTTTCCTTTACAAAATACAGATTGGTACACAGTTAATTTTCCACTACTTTCCATAAAATAAGGAAGCTTTTCTAGAATAGTTCATTCCATTATCAAGTGAATTTAGTGAAAAACATCTATAACTGGACAGCAACATACATCAAAGTTGCTGATGAACGCAGCAGGCCAGGCAGCATCTATAGGAAGAGGCGCAGTCGACGTTTCAGGCCGAGACCCTTCGTCAGGACTAACTGAAGGACAGATCTGATTGAGGAAGTTGAAAAGCAGGACCTCAAGGGTGGTAATCTCAGGATTGCTACCTGTGCTAGGTGCCAGTGAGGGTAGGAATAGGATGCTCTGGAGGAGGAACAAGTGGCTAAGGAACTGGTGTAGGGGGCAGGGTTTCAGATTTCAGGATCATTGGGACCTCTTCTGGGGCAGGTGGGACCTGTACAAGAGAGACGGGTTACACTTGAACCACAGGGGGACCAATATCCTTTCAGGGAGGTTTGTTAGTGCTATTGGGGGGGCTTTAAACTAGATTTGCAGGGGGATGGGAACCAGAGTGCCAGAGCTGACAGTGTGGCTGGGGTGAAAATAAATGACGTTGAAAGTTTAAGCAAATCCGCTGATAGAAAGGTTGTGAGTGGTGGTAAAAATCTTCTGAGGTGTATATATTTCAATGCTAGGAGTATTGCGGGGAAGGCGGATGAGTTGAGGGCGTGGATTGACACGTGGAATTATGATCTTGTAACAATTAGTGAAACTTGGCTACAAGAGGGGCAGGACTGGCAGCTTAATATTCCAGGGTTCCGATGTTTCAGATGTGATCGAGGCAGAGGAATGAAAGGTGGGGGAGTAGCATCGCTTGTTAGGGAAAATATTACAGCAGTGCTCAGGCAGGACAGATTAGAGGGCTTGTCTACTGAGTCCTTATGGGTGGAGCTGAGAAACAGGAAAGGTATGGCCACATTAGTGGGATTGTATTACAGACCACCCAATAGTCAACGAGACTTGGAAGAGCAAATCTGCAGAGAGATAGCAGGCAACTGCAGGAAACATAAAGTTGTGGTGGTAGGGGATTTTAATTTTCCATACATTGATTGGGACTCCCATACTGTTAGGGGTCTAGATGGTTTAGAGTTTGTAAAATGTGTTCAGGGAAGTTTTCTAAATCAATATATAGAGGGACCAACTAGAGGGGATGCAATATTGGATCTCCTGTTAGGTAACGAATTAGGGCAAGTGACAGAAGTCTGTGTAGGGGAGCACTTTGGATCCAGTGATCATAACACCATTAGTTTCAATTTGATCATGGACAAGGATAGATCTGGTCCTAGGGTTGAGGTTCTGAACTGGAAGAAGGCCAAATTTGAAGAAATGAGAAAGGATCTAAAAAGCGTGGATTGGGACAGGTTGTTCTCTGGCAAAGATGTGATTGTTAGGTGGGAAGCCTTCAAAGGGGAAATTTTGAGAGTGCAGAGTTTGTATGTTCCTGGCAGGATTAAAGGCAAATTGAATAGGAATAAGGAACCTTGGTTCTCAAGGGATATTGCAACTCTGATAAAGAGGAAGAGGGAGTTGTATGAAATGTATAGGAAACAGGGCGTAAATCAGGTGCTTGAGGAGTATAAGAAGTGCAAGAAAATACTTAAGAAAGAAATCAGGAGGGCTAAATGAAGACATGAGGTTGCCTTAGCAGTCAAAGTGAAGGATAATCCAAAGAGCTTTTACAAGTATATTAAGAGCAAAAGGATTGTAAGGGATAAAACTGGTCCTCTTGAAGATCAGAGTGGTCGGCTTTGTGCGGAACCAAAGGAAATAGGGGAGATCTTAAATAGGTTTTTTGCGTCTGTATTTACTAAGGAAGCTGGCATGAAATCTATGGAATTGAGGGAATCAAGTAGTGAGACCATGGAAACTGTACAGATTGAAAAGGAGGAGGTGCTTACTGTCTTGAGGAAAATTAAAGTGGATAAATCCCCGGGACCTGACAGAGTGTTCCCTCAGACCTTGAAGGAGACTAGTGTTGAAATTGCGGGGGCCCTAGCAGAAATATTTAAAATGTCGCTGTCTACAGGTGAAGTGCCAGAGGATTGGAGAGTGGCTCATGTTGTTCCGTTGTTTAAAAAAGGATCGAAAAGTAATCCGGGAAATTATAGGCCGGTGAGTTTAACGTCAGTAGTAGGTAAGTTATTGGAGGGAGTACTGAGAGACAGAATCTACAAGCATTTGGATAGACAGAGGCTTATTAGGGAGAGTCAACATGGCTTTGTGCATGGTAGGTCATGTTTGACCAATCTGTTGGAGTTTTTCGAGGAGGTTACCAGGAAAGTGGATGAAGGGAAGGCAGTGGATATTGTCTACATGGACTTCAGTAAGGCCTTTGACAAGGTCCCGCATGGGAGGTTAGTTAGGAAAATTCAGTCGCTAGGTATACATGGAGAGGTGGTAAATTGGATTAGACATTGGCTCAATGGAAGAAGCCAGAGAGTGGTGGTAGAGAATTGCTTCTCTGAGTGGAGGCCTGTGACTAGTGGTGTGCCACAGGAATCAGTGCTGGGTCCATTGTTATTTGTCATCTATATCAATGATCTGGATGATAATGTGGTAAATTGGATCAGCAAGTTTGCTGATGATACAAAGATTGGAAGTGTAGTAGACAGTGAGGAAGGTTTTCAGAGCCTGCAGAGGGACTTGGAACAGCTGGAAAAATGGGCTGAAAAATGGCAGATGGAGTTTAATACTGACAAGTGTGAGGTATTGCACGTTGGAAGGACAAACCAACGTAGAACATACAGGGTTAATGGTAAGGCACTGAGGAGTGCAGTGGAACAGAGGGATCTGGGAATACAGATACAAAATTCCCTAAAAGTGTCGTCACAGGTAGATAGGATCGTAAAGAGAGCTTTTGGTACATTGGCCTTTATTAATCAAAGTATTGAGTATAAGAGCTGGAATGTTATGATGAGGTTGTATAAGGCATTGGTGAGGCCGAATCTGGAGTATTGTGTTCAGTTTTGGTCACCAAATTACAGGAAGGATATAAATAAGGTTGAAAGAGTGCAGAGAAGGTTTACAAGGATGTTGCCGGGACTTGAGAAACTCAGTTACAGACAAAGGTTGAATAGGTTAGGACTTTATTCCCTGGAGCGTAGAAGAATGAGGGGAGATTTGATAGAGGTATATAAAATTATGATGGGTATAGATAGAGTGAATGCAAGCAGGCTTTTTCCACTGAGGCAAGGGGAGAAAAAAACCCGAGGACATGGGTTAAGGGTGAGGGGGGAAAAGTTTAAAGGGAACATTAGGGGGGGCTTCTTCACACAGAGAGTGGTGGGAGTATGGAATGAGCTGCCAGACGAGGTGGTAAATGCGGGTTCTTTTTTAACATTTAAGAATAAATTGGACAGATACATGGATGGGAGGTGTATGGAGGGATATGGTCCGTGTGCAGGTCAATGGGACTAGGCAGAAAATGGTTTGGCACAGCCAAGAAGGGCCAAAGGGCCTGTTTCTGTGCTGTAGTTTCTATGGTTTTCTATGGTTCTACCAGATTTCACTAATTTCCAGAAGCAGGAAGTTGCCCTTCAACCCATATTTTATTTAAAAATTTCAAAACCAACATAAATTTTGAAACTGTAATCTGATATTAAAACAGATATTATCATTCCCAGGTGAAGTCTGACCAGCTCTATTAATAGCCCTTTTAAGTTCAGACAATGTAAATTCAACATCTATGCAGGAACTGGAATATTCCTTTTCTCGGTGATCTAAGGATTGCTTACCAAAACTGTTTCTCGAAAAGACCTCTCTTCTTTACTTAAATTGGCCAAACTATGTACACTGATTTATGATTTTGCTAATAAATCTGCTTATTCAAAGTCATTATTTGCAAACTTCTTCCCACCATTCAAAGCTGATAATGCATTAAATTTCTAACTCTTCCCCATTTTCTGTGTCATATCCCAAACTTCCCCGGATCTCTTTCCCAATGTTACCACAGTATATTGTGCAGTGCATTTTCATTGCCCATCTCACTACTTTTCTAAAAGAGCTTGAGCTCTTTTATATTGTATGAAAGATATATAGGAGCAAAGCTGCCTAACTTTCCTGAAAGTTTTATTCTGCTCCTTCCAAGTTCTTTTACATTCATCCATTAACCAGGGTACAGCTTTCCTTTTATTATCTCCCAATGATCTGGGAATTGATTCTTTGAAGATTAAATCCTACCTTCCCATCTAATTAATCCAGGCTGTCAGAATTTTTGGATCAGGTTTGCAACTATTCCATGGATCTCGTGGCTTTTGCTTTACTAATTAATTAGATGTGTGGGTTCTCGTCAATAGCCTCGTTAAAATTCATGTTAACTGCGTCAAATGTACCACACTTATCAACCCTCCTTGTTAGCTGTTAGAAATTCGAAAGTTGCAAAGATGCAGAGGCTGAATATATAAAACAAAACCAGAAGATACCCAGAATACTCAACAGGTCAGACATATCTGTGGAAAGAGATCAAATGAAAGGTCATCAACTTCAATTTGTTTTCTCTCCAATAATGCTGTCTGATTACAGAGTATTTCCAGTGTTTTCTGTTTTTACTTATCTGACTCTAATTATTTATTCCATGTTATTTAGAATTATTTATGCTGTCCTCCACAACAACCCCATCATCAAGGATTCGCTGACTTCTGTACTGCGGTGACTCCATTTTTTATGTCATTTAAGAAGATTGACCTAAATCATCTTTGAGAACCACAGTTAAGTGTTCCAAATCCCCATGCTGGTTCGCCTTTTAATCCCTAATAGGCTTTATACTCTCTTTAGTTTGTTCTTTTAAGTATGTATTTGGGTGAAACACAAAATAATTGATTGCATAAACGTTCACTCCCTTCAAGTCCGTACTTAGTAGACATACCTTTGGCAGCAATTGCAGCCTTGAGTCTGTGTGGATAGGTCTCCATCAGCTTTACACATCTGGACACTGCAATTTTTCTCCATTCTTCTTTACAAAACTGCTCAAGCTCTATCAAATTGCATGGGGATCATGAATGAACAACTCTTTTCAAGTCCAGCCACAAATTTTCTATTGGATTGAGGTCTGGACCCTGACTTGGCCACTCCAGGACATTAAAGTTGTTGTTCTTAAGCCATTCCTGTGTAGCTTTGGCTTTACGCTTGGGGTTATTGTCTTGCCGGAGAAAAAGTCTTCTCCCAAGTTGCGGTTTATCCCTGTATTTTACTGTTTTCATTTTACCCTCTACCTTCACAAGCCTTCCAGGGCTTGCTGCAGTGAAGCATCCCCACAGCGTGATGCAGCTACCACCATGCTTCACAGTAGGTATGGTGTGTTTTTGATGATGGCTGATGGCCAAAAAGTTCAACTTTGGTTTCATCAGACCATAGAACCGCCTTACAGCTGACTTCAGAGTCTCCCGCATGCCTTCTGTCAAACTTTAGCCGAGATTTCATGTGAGTTTTTTTCAACGGTGGCTTTCTCTTTCCCATAAAGCTGCGACTGGTGAAGCACCTGGGCAACAGTTGTTGTATGCACAGTCTCTCCCATCTCAGCTACTGAAGCTTGTAACTGTTCCAGAGTTGTCATAGGGCTCTTGATGGCCTCCCTCACTAGTTCCCTTCTTGCACAGTCACTCCGTTTTTGAGGACAGCCTGCTCTAAGCAGATTTACAGCTGTATCATATTCTTTCCATTTCTTGATGATTGACTTCACTGTCTCCAAGGGATAATCAGTGACTTGGGAATGTTCTTGTATCTATCTTCCAACTTGTGCTTTTCAATAACCTTTTTGCAGAGTTGCTTGGAGTGTTCTTTTGTCTTCATGGTGTCATTTTTGCCAGGATACTGGCTCACCAGCAGATGGACTTTCCAGATACAAGTGTATTTTACTACAATCAATTGAAGCACCTTGACTGTGCACAGTGATCTCCATTTAACTAATCATGTGACTTCTAAAACCAATTGGGCTGCACCCATGATGATTTGGTGTGTCATACTAAAGGGGTTGAATACTTATAAAGGCATCCGTTAGTTTTGCGAGACCATGGCTCTGCGCCTGGAAAGTCTTCACTCTCCAGGGCGCAGGCCTGGGCAAGATTGTACGGAAGACCGGCAGTTGCCCATGCTGCAAGTAGCCCCTCTCCACGCCACTGATGTTCTCTAATGGAAGGACATTAGGACCCATACAGCTTCGCACCAGTGTCGTCGCAGAGCACTGTGTGATTAAGTGCCTTGCTCAAGGACACAACATGTTGCCTCGGCTGGGGCTTGAACTCACGACCTTCAGATCGCTAGTCGAACGTCTTAACCACTTGGCCACGTGCTCAGAAAAACAGAAGATTTATGCAATCAATTATTTTGTATTTTATATCTTTAATTAATTTAAATCACTTCGTAGAGATCTGTTTTCACTTTGACATGAAAGAGTCTTTTTTCTGTTGATCAGTGTCAAAAAAAACAAATTAAAACCACTGTAAAACAACAAAACATGAAAGGTTCCAGGGGAAAGAATACCTTTTATAGGCACTGTATATCAGACAAATTTACACATTATTATTGTGGGATACAGCTACTGATATTACTGTTCCGGGCATAATTGCAAGTTTTATAGTTTTCTATTCTTATCATGGTACTGTAGGAATAAGTTTACAAGAATTTGGAATTTATGCCCATTTTAAAAGTATTGTAAATCAGTGAGTTATATTTAATTGTATTGAACAGAGAGGCAGAAGTACTCCATTTCTGCTCCTGAAATGAAAATAAAGGATCACCATTTTGTTTAACCTGTCAGCATCAATAAATTGCCTAGCAGTTAATGAGTGTTTTCTTTTTACAGGTGTGTATTTGCAATATATTCTATTTTAATTCATATTTCAATCAGTATGTTTAAATAAATCCTTTTATTTCCTATAGACTATGGGGTGTATGTGTTTGTAACTCATTATTTTAGCTTAATGCACATAAAATGTTGGAGGAACTCAGCAAGTCAAGCGGCATCCACAGCAGGAAATAATCAGTCAACGTTTCAGGCCAAGACTCTTCATCGGGACCAGAGAGGAAGAGGGCGGAAGTCAGAAAATGAAGGTGGGGAAGGCGCAGAAGTACAAGCTGGTAGGTGATAGGTGGGACCAGGTGAGTGGGGAAAGAGAGGTGAAAGGGAATGAAAGGATTAGTTCCTGAGGATTGGAGGGTGGCTAATGTAACCCCGCTTTTTAAAACAGGAGGGAGAGAGAAACTGGGGAATTATAAACCGGTAAGCCTGACATTGGTGGTGGGGAAAATGCTAGAGTCAGTTATCAAAGATGTGATAACAGCACATTTGGAAAGTGGTGAAATCATCGGACATAGTCAGCATGGATTTGTGAAAGGAAAATCATGTCTGATGAATCTCAGAATTTTTTGAGGATGTAACTAGTAGAGTGGATAGGGGAGAACCAGTGGATGTGGTATATTTGGATCTTCAAAAGGCTTTTGACAAGGTCCCACACAAGAGATAAGTGTGCAATCTTAAAGCACACGGTATTGGGGGTATGGTATTGATGTGGATAGAGAATTGGTTGGCAGAGAGGAAGCAAAGAGTGGGAATAACCGGGACCTTTTCAGAATGGCAGGCAGTGACTAGTGGGGTACCGCAAGGCTCAGTGCTGGGACCGCAGTTGTTTACAATATATATTAATGACTTAGACGAGGGAATTAAATGCAGTATCCCCAAGTTTGCGGATGACACGAAGCTGGGCGGCAGTGTTAGCTGTGACGAGGATGCTAAGAGGATGCAGGGTGACTTGAATAGGTTAGGTGAGTGGGCAAATTCATGGCAGATGCAATTTAATGTGGATAAATGTGAGGTTATCCACTTTGGTGGCAAGAACAGGAAAACAGATTATTATCTGAATGGTGGCCGTTTAGGAAAAGGGGAGGTGCAACGAGACTGGGTGTCATTATACACCAGTCATTGAAAGTGGGCATGCAGGTACAGCAGGCGGTGAAAAAGACGAATGGCATGCTGGCATTCCTAGCAAGAGAATTCGAGTACAGGAGCAGGGAGGTACTACTGCAGTTGTACAAGGCCTTGGTGAGACCACACCTGGAGTATTGTGTGCAGTTTTGGTCCCCTAATCTGAGGAAAGACATTTTTGCCATAGAGGGAGTACAAAGAAGGTTCACCAGATTGATTCCTGGGATGGCAGGACTTTCATATGATGAAAGATTGGATCGACTAGGCTTATACTCGCTGGAATTTAGAAGATTGAGGGGGGGATCTTATTGAAACATATAAAATCCTAAAGGGATTGGACAGGCTAGATGCAGGAAGATTGCTCCCGATGTTGGGGAAGTCCAGAACGAGGGGTTACAGTTTGAGGATAAAGGGGAAGCCTTTTAGGACTGAGATGAGGAAAAACTTCATACAGAGAGTGGTGAATCTGTGGAATTCTCTGCGACTGGAAACAGTTGAGGCCAGTTCATTGGCTATATTTAAGAGGGAGTTAGATATGGCCCTTGTGGCTAAAGGGATCATGGGGTATGGAGAGAAGGCAGGTACAGGGTTCTGAGTTGGATGATCAGCCATGATCATACTGAATGGCGGTGCAGGCTCGAAGGGCCGAATGGCCTACTTCTGCACCTATTTTCTATGTTTCTATGTGAGCAGCTGGGAGGTGATAGGTGTAGAGGTCAAGGGCAGAAATTTGTGGCCACCAGAAGATCCTAGCTATCGTAATAGACAGAGCAAAGCTGCTCAACAAGGTGGACCCTCTACGGCAGGAGTCACTGAGTAGAGGAGGGCGCACTACAAGCACTGAATGCAAAAAATAACCCCTGACAGATTCACAGGTGAAGTGCGTCCTCTCAGTTTATAGCCCTGAATGGTGGTGAGGAGGTGTTCCATCCACCACAATAGCCAAGATCTTCAGGTAGCCACCTATTTCAATTCCACTTCCCACTTCCATACTGACTTGTCTGTCTATGGCCTTCTCCATGATGAGGCCACACGCAGGGTTGAAGGAGCAACACCTCTTATTTCATCTATATAGAGTCCAACCTGACAGCATAAACAGTGATTTCTCTACACAGTCACTTCTTCCCTCTGCTCCCCTCACCACTTTATTTTCCCACATTTTGGTAACCCTCTCACCCCTTCTCTTCCTCTCTTCTACCCTCATGACCTGCCTATCACCTCCTTTTTATTACCCACCCCCTTCCCTTCATTTCATGGTCTACTGTCCTTTCCTATCAGATTCTGCCATTTACCCCTTCCACCTATCTCCTCCCAGCTTCTCACATCATATCCTTTCATCCTCCGCCCTCCACCCAGATGCTTTCCCTCTCACCTGGACTCGCCTATCACCTGCCAGCTTATGCTCCTGCCCTCCCAACCTTTTGTCTTCTAGCATCTGCCCCATTCCTTTCCGGTGCTGAGGAAATGTTCGACCCAAAACATTGACTGTCTATTTCCCTCCATGGATGCTGCCCCCACGAGTTCCTCCAGCATTTTGTGGGTGTTTCTCAAAATCTCCAGTATCTGCAGAATCTTCTACCTCAACAGATTTTGAAAATTCTTGGCCAGCATTTGGTGCATGCACTATTTTGCTCTATTTATCATCGACTACTCACAAATTTCTACACGAAGAATTCTCACAAAGCAGCTGAGATTGATTTTTCTTGTGTAAACGAGGGTATTAATACGTGAAAAAGCATGAACCACTTTCCGAGTCAGATAAGCCGATAGTCATAGGTGATATGAGGACAAAGCACAAAATAAGTTAGAATGAAATGGATTTAGTGCTCAGTAGATTGGTAGTGAATGAGGAGTTAATAACTGCACAGATGCATGAAAAATGGAAATTTGCTTCGATCTGAGGATAGAACTGAAGAGTAGAATTGAGTTAAATGACCCTTTTAAAATGCAGCTAATGGGCTTTGGGCCCTTCTTCTTCTTCTTCATGTGCCTTGCGCGTTACACGCTTGGGCGATCATGGCTCTCCACATCGAACGATCCCTCGCAGCATCAATGATATCTGGCACACTTAGATCTGTTAGTTCTTTCACAGTATCCATATATTTTCTTCTTTGCCTTCCTCTTCCGTGTTTCCCAAGATCTTTTTGTATGGGCACGTTGGAGTACTATCTCATTAGTTATCCTATCTCTCTATGATATTTTCAGCATTCTTCTAAGAAACCACATTTCTGTTGCTTCTAAGTTTCTTTGGAGTTCTGGTGTTATAGTCCATGTTTCGGAAGCATACAGCAAGATTGACCAGATGTAACATTTTAGTAGCCTAAGCCTTGGTGTCATAGAAATGTGTCTGTTGGTAAAAATGGGTTTCGTTTTTTGGAAGTTGATTTTGGCAAAGGCAATTCCTCTTTTTATCTCTACTTTACTTCTAGCATCTTGTGATATAAAGCTACCAAGGTAATTAGAGCAACACATGTGTGTTGCTTGAGTTTCCAGCATCTGCAGAATTCCTTTTGTTTAAGGTAATTAAAGCCAGTCTTTTGTTCAATCTCTTGGTTACCGATGTACAATTGGCAGTTGAGAGTATCCTGCTGTTTTGATATTACCATACATTTGTTTTTTTTACAGTTGAAGGTTAGACCAAAATCTGAATTTGTTTGTGCTACTTTGTCTAGGAGGATTTGTAGGTCTTCTGCAGCACTTGCTATTAGGGTGGTATCATCTGCATATCTTATATTATTGATATTAACCCCTCCAATTTTTATCCCATCTAGGTCTTCTATTTCTCTGAGAATCATTTCACTATAGATATTAAATAACTCTGGTGAGGCAATGCATCCCTGTCTAACTCCTCTTTGAATTTTAGTCCAACTGCTTATATTATCATCAATTTTTACCGCCGCCATTTGATTCCAATATAAATTTTGAAGCAGTTGTTGGTCCCTTCCATCAATGTTTAGTTTAGCGATAATTTTTCATGTTGCACTTAGTCAAATGCTTTAGTGAAATCAATAAAACATAAAAAGACATAATTTTGATATTCAATTGCCCTTTCTGAAAGCATTCGTAGTATGAAAATTGCATTCCTAGTTCCTCTATCCTCAATAAACCCAATTTGCAGTTTAGAAGTTTCAGGGCTTAACTTGTTTTTAATTTGACTCAGAACAATTCTCAACAAAATCATTATTATGTGACTCATAAGACGATTGTTCTATAATTTTCGCAGTCAAGAGTTCCAGGAATTTTTGGCAGAGTTATAATACTAGTCAGGCAATATACTAGACTCATAGATGCCATTAAACAGTTCAAAAAGAATATCTATGCCCAGATCTTCTAGGACTTGTATCATTTCCACTGAAATTTCTTCAGGTCCAGTAGCTTTACCATGTTTCATGTTTTTCATTGCTTTCGTTATTTCTTCTTTGGTAATAGGTGGGCCAGAATTAGGGTGTTTAATATCTGGGGGTTCCCCTCTATTATATTCAAAAAGCTGCTCTATATACTGAATCCACCTTTCACATACTGTATCTGGATCTGTTAGTATGGATCCGTCTGCTGATCTTATGCATCCTGTAGAGGAGGTTTTCTTAATTCCAGTAACTTGCTTAATTTTCTTGTGTATTTCTTTGCTGTTGTTAATATGGCCTTCTACTTCATTGCATTTTTGATTCAGCCATTCTTCCTTTGCAATATTGCACAATTGTATGATCTGTCTGTCTAGCTCTCTGTATTGTACTTCAATATTCTTCACTAACCTTCTTTGTTCCATCAGATCTAGAATTTCTTGGGTTACCCACCTCTTGTTGGTGTGTTGGATTTCTTACACTGGGATTATCTCCTCTGCTGATTGCTGTATAGCATATTTAAATCTGTCCCAAAAAGCTGTTCTTTCGTTTTCATTGTATTTCACAGCTGTTTTGAATTGCTGTTTAAGTATGCTATCATTTTTCAAGTTCAACATGCTATCAAGTTCTCCCAACATATAATTCTTTCTCTTTTCTCCACATTTCAGTTGCTTTAATTTTGTTTTGATGGTAGCTATTACTGGATGGTGATCTGAACCACAGTCTGCTCCAGGGCAGGCTTTAGAATTTGTGATATTATTTCTAAAGCGATCATTAATGGCAATGAAATCTATTTGATTCTTTGTTCTATTTCCAGGGCTAATCCAAGTACACAATCTACGTGGATGGTTTTTATACCAAGTATTGGTGATCACTTGGTTGTTTCTGACACACCAATCAGTAACCCTTTCTTCATTTTCATTTTTCTTCCCTAATCCAAAAGGTTCTATGATGTTATCAACCCTTTCCTGTCCAATTTTGGAGTTAGAGCCTCCCAAGACTGGTTTTATATCCTGAGATTTACATTGCTCATAAGCACTGTCGAGATCTTCATAAAACTTGTTGATATCCTCTTCATCTGCATCACTTGTTGGCACATAGGCTTGGATTATGCTAATGTTAAAAGGATTACCCCTTAATTAACTAATAGCAGCCGGTCGGATATCACCCAATATCCCATAAGACATTTTGATACTTTTGTTTAAAATAATTCCAACTCCATACATATGCTGTTGACCTCCAGAATACATTATCAGAAAACTATTCTTAGTGAATTTTCCACTGTCGGTCCATCTAAGTGTACGGATGTTCCAGGTCGCTACCCTTAGCTTTTCCCTATTGCTTACAGTCTCTGGATGACGGTCTGGTGTCACCTGCGGCACATGACTACCCCTACCGAGCAAGGTGTTGTTCTGTTGATTAGAATCAACCCCATTCACGCTGTTGTCTGATTTCCTTCCGTTTCTGTCCGTGATTGACTGGGCAGAAATTACAACAGTGGGTTGCCGTTGCCTTCTGTTGCCGCAGTGCTCATCTAACTAGAGCATTTGACCTCTGCTGGTGTTCCCATTTGGGAATCATACACTAGACTTTGCCCAGCCTTTGCTGTTGTTGTACAAAGACAATCCTCCACCAAAGCTTGGAATCCATCTCCCTGCTGCCAGACACTTCAGTGATTTTAGGTGACACCACCACCATCAGTCTGGTAATTTTTCTGGTGCCAAACACTCACCGTAGACAGAGCTCCTTCAGCGAGACAGGGTGCACCCGGACCTAAGTCCTACGTGAAGGCGGAGTTGTCTTGGGTGGGAGAAGCTACATAATGGCTATTGGCATTTCCTGATATTTAGTCAAGACCCAGCCACCCCATACACACCTAACACCTTTGGGTCCTATGACCTGCTTTTTCCATAATGATTCTGAATTGTTCCTTCTGATTTGAAATTCTGTGTTACATGATTGCAAACTCTGAGCTTATGATACGATTCTTAATTCTGGACAACATAACTTTATATTTTATGATTTGTGATTCTAAATTCTGCTCTATACACTTACGGATAATTTTGCACGAGTTTTAACTGGAGTGATGTCATTGTATTTGTTGTATTCTCTGAGAATCGTCACCTTGTCATGATGGAAAGGCTTATGAGTTCCTGAGATTCCGACAGCAATGCTGCCTGGAATTTAGCTCCTGGTAGGGTCAACCATGGTGGTAAGGTCTAGGGGGAGTTTCCAGACAAAGAGCAATCCAACCGAGACCTCAGTGGTGGAGCTTGCGGAAGATGATGACACATTACAGTGGAGGTGGAGGCTAGAGTAGTGAAGTGTCCCAAGTCATTTTGCATTCCATGCCACCAGACCCAAACTGTGTGGTGGCTGCCCGTGCATCATCCACTCCACGTCCAGTGAAGCCATGCACAGGCATTCTCCATTAACGGAATCTATTCATTGTATTAACATTTTATGCTCCAGTATTTAGTTCAATGGCTTAATTTAATAGCAGAGAAATGTATGCAATACACAACCTGAAATTCCTTTTCTTCGCAGACTTCCACGAAAGTGGAAGAGTGCCCCAAGGAATGAATGACAGTAAAAAAATGTTAGTACCCCAAAGCCCCCCTACTCCCCCCTCTTATGCAAACCCACCCCCACCCACTTTCCCAAAAAAAACCATCAGCACCCTCCACCCACCAAGCAAACAATAGCAAAGCCCCCAATAAAAACGGTGATCTGCTGTACAGCAAAAGCTAATCATTCACCCAACAATTCAACATAGCACAGGCTCTCTCTCTCTCTCGCTTTTTCCAATAAAGGGAAAGCGAGGTGTCCCCTTTCACAGCAAGAGGCGAGACATAACAAAACCAATCGCTCATTCGCAATGATATAGTCTGTCGCGTTGCTTCCCCCCCACCACCCCCCTCCGAGTTCTCAGACTCTAGACTTGGCAACAAGCTCTCTCCTACCAACAAGAGAAGAATGAGAGTGTGATTTGCCAAGTACATAGCCTCCAACAGCTGATCCACTGCTCCCAATGTTTCACTTTCTCCCATGATGCTTCTGTAGCACCGGCACAGAATCAGCCCGTCCACAGGGCCACGAAGACTCGGAACCTGAAGGCGCACTCATCTTCTCGACCGTGTCCTTGGGAAAGCAAGAAGCCAAAAACTGCTAGAGGCATAGAGACTGTGCATGATGATTAGTACACAGTTGCAGGCAAAATCCAACATTGATGGTTCAAAGATCACATGCATGGTTGGGGGAAATTCCATGGACTTTCTCCTCCTCAGAGAGGGTTCATTGTGAGGCATAAAATCTCAAAAGAACTCTAAGATTTGTAAAGCAATCCTACAGCATCCAAAATATTTTTTAAAAGTCATTTTAGCAATTTTGAAAGATCACAGTAAGCCCACATAAGTTGCTTATCTCAGTCATTTTTTCAAAGAAAAAAAGTCAAAGTAATTTATTATCTCAATGGATGTAGTATATGTCACCATACACGACCTTGAGATTCATTTTCTTGTAGGCATTCACAGTAGAACAGAGAAACACAACAGACTGAATAAAAATTAGCTGACAAACAACCCATGTGCAAAAGAAGACAAACTGTGCAAATATAAAAGACCTCACTTAAAGATTTGAATACCAAAAAGAATAAAGGAACAATTAGCAGTTGACGCATTTGTGTTATTCTTGTGTCTGGTAACTAATTGCAGAGTAAAATATTTTATTACAATCTAAAAATACAGAGTAAATAAAACAATGCGTGAATCTTATTATAATTTAATTCTGAATTATTGATAAGCAAACACTGTCTCATGGTAATTGGGGTATTTGTAAAATAGGACTTGACTATATTTGCATATCAATGGTGTATTGTGGATGTAAAGTTAATACCAGAACTGATAGTTTATTAACAGGCAACAACCCATGACAGCACAAGAGTAAACCAGACCTTTCTTATTCATGACACACAATGCATTAAAACAGCATTATCTGTGAAATCCTATGCCTTACTTGTTATCAGAATCGTTACTTCTGTGCAGTGGTGTGCTTGAAGGGACATGCATATTTCCTCAAACCTTAGCAGAAAATGAGCATCTGACACGATTATTTTGAGGCTGGCTGTGAGATAAATCCAGGGTATGCAACCATCAGCTTAAATTAAAGAAAGTTCTGAACAGCACAAAATGTTAAATCTTGAACTCAACCAAAATGCCACCAGTGCTTTCAAGCATGGATTGAAAGGCGACATCAAAAAGACGCTTAATTGGTTTGTGGGAGCATATTTTTTGTGCTACTGTTCCACACAGTCATTCGCTCTGCACAAAAGATGTAACTATGAATTCATCATTTCCATGAAGGACTGCAGCAGAATGATAAATAGAAGATTTAAACTGCTTTATTTGTGCATACTGTGAGAAAAATTAAATTACATGATAAAATGCATCTGAAAGACTTACACAACAGTGCAAGTAAATTAAAACTTTATTGTCTTTGTAATGATTTCATCCATCAATATAATGTGTTTGGGAAGCGGCTTTAACATGAAGTAATGCTTAGGGAGGCTTGTTTTCTTCTCACCCCACATTGCTTCTTCCTGCGAATGTGCTTCTGGTTTCATTGGTGAATAACATTGTAAATGAACTTCATAGTATATCAGAATTTCTACCAATTACAATTGAGTTCAACTACAACGGTTAATGTGAATATACTGTGACGGCGATGGTGCCAGTGACCAAAGGCCACATCCTCCAGACAGTTCACAACACTACCTTTGTTCCTTCATCTTCTTCTACTTTTTTTGTTTCTTCTTCTTTCAAATATGATTCTGCCACTATTGGAACCTGTGATTTACATTTTGATGGTCTGTTCTTTGAGTCGATTGAGTGAGCTGGCCCTTTGCTGTCTCTGAGGGAGCTCAGTGTGCAGCCTGGAGACAAGGCACGGGCCCATGATCAACTCCTCTTCTTGACAATGTCGCCGATTAAAGCATGGAGCAAGATTAAAATCAACAAGGATGAGAGTCATAGAAAAGTACAACAGAGAAACAGGTCCTTCATTCCATCTAGCCTGTGTCAAATCCTTTAAACTGCCTACTCCCATCGACCTGCTCCAGGACCATAGCCCTCGAAAATTCTACCATCCATATACCAAACTTCTCTTAAATGTTGAAATCGAGCTAAGGTGCACCACTTGCACTGGCAGCTCGTTCCACACTCTCATGACCCTCTGAGTGAAAAAGATCCCCTCATGTTCCCCATAAACTTTTCACATTTCACCCTTAAGCTATGACCTCTAGTTATGGTTCCACCCAATCTTGGTGAAACAGCCTGCTTGTTTTATCCTATCTCTATCCCTTATTTTGTATATCTCTGTCAAATCTCCCCTCAATCTTCTTTGTTCTGAGGAACAAAGTCTTAATCTATTCGATCTTTTCATATAATTCAGGTCCTCCAGACCTGGCAACATCCTTGCAAATTTTATCTGTATTCTTTCAACCTTATCTTCATCTTTTCTATAGGTTGGTGACTAAAACTCCACACAATACTCCAAAATAGGCTGCACCAATGTCTTATACAATTTCAACATAACATCCAATCTCCTGTACACAATACTTTGATTATTGAAGGCCAATGTGCCAAAAGCTTTCTTTACAATCTATCTACTTGTCACGCCACTTTCAATGAATTATCTTCCCTGATCCCTTTGTTCTACAGCACTCCTCAGTGCTCCACCATTCACTGTATAAGACCTACCTTGATTAGACCTCCTGAAGTGCAACACCTCACACTTGTCTGCATTAAATTCCATCCGCCATGTTTCTAGCTGACCCAGATCATGCTGCATGCTCTGATAGCCTTTGTCGCTGTCCACTACACCCCCAATCTTGGTCTCATCTGCAAATTTGCTGATCCAGTGAACCACATTATCAGCCAGATCATTGATATAGATGACAAACAACAATGGACCCAACACTGACCCCTGTGGCCCTCCACTAGTCACAGACCTCCAAACAGAGAGGCGACTGTCTACTACCACTCACTGGCTTCTCCCACAAAGCAAATGTCTAACCCAATTCAGCGACTGAACCGTCTTAGTCAAACCCCCATGCGGGACCTTGTCAAATGCCTTGCTAATGTTGGTGTAGACAACATTAACAACCTTGCCTTCATCAACTCTGCTGGTAACTTCCTCTAAAAACTCTATAAGGTTGTTTAGACATGACCTACCATGCACGAAGCCATGCTGTCTATCCCTAATTAGTCCATGTCTATCCAAATGCTCATATATCTGGTCCCTTGGAATACCTTCCAATAACTTTCCCACTAATGATGTCAGGCTAATCAGCCTATTATTTCCTGGTTTATTTTTAGAGACTTTCTTAAACAATGGTTAAGTATCCACCTTAATGTGTCTCCTTGTGCATGAAGTTGATGCAGCTTTGCCTCACTTCTATAGACTGTGTCCATCTCCTGGGTATATACAGATGAAAAAAAAATTCATTAAAGATCTCCCCCATCTCGTTGGCACCATGCAAGGATTGCCATTCAGATCTTCCAGAGAAGATGGAGAGCAGGTGTTCGGTGCTATCTGCCTGAGTTTGACCAGTCTTTCTGTCTCTCTGACTCACTGCTACTGGAAGAAGTTGCCTGGGTTTGATCAGTCCCGCTCTCGCTTCCTGCTCCCGGGGGAAGGTGTTTGCATTTGACTGGCCTCTCTCTCCTTCTGCCAGAGGACAGGGCTAGAGTCTAGGGTTTGGGGCAGGGTTTAATCGACACAGTTTGTGGATTGTACTCTTCAGCTCATGTTATATGTGTTTCTGTTTTTTTGCATATTGGGTGTTTGATGTTTTATCTGAATGGGTTCCATGGTGTTTCTTTGTTTTGTAGCTGTCTGTAGAAACAAGAATCTCAGGGTTGTATACTGCATACATACTTTGATAATAAATGTAATTTGAACTTTGAAAGCTTTGAATGCATTTCCAATGCAACTGAAAACCCTTGTCATTTAGGACACAGGACATGAGTTTATCTACATCAACATTTTTATCCAAACAGTCGGACAGGAACAGGGTAAAACTAACTCTATCCCACGAATGCTAAGAATTAGTTGGCACTTCAATGGGCAACTTCTGGATAGCTTCAATACAAGAGTTAGTGGCAATGCACCCTTGATTTCTGCGCCAACGCTTTGCAAAGAGGATGCCAGTGCACGTGAACTGTTGCTCTGCAGGGGACTCACTAATGAGTGCAGATCGCAGGACCAAACACATTTTATGACCTACCTAGCAAAGCCCTTCATTGTAAAGGGCTTGTTAACCTGAATGTAAAAGGAAAGTGTTGTTTTTTTATTTAATTCTAAAGTTTTTATTATTGTTGGAATACCATTTAATGAGGTTTCAGGGCATCAGTGCATTCTAGACGCAGATTCAAATGTCTCAAACTTAGTTGCTGCAAATATACTGCTCCTCCTTGTGGGGCCTTTGTTGAAATGAGTACTCATGTGTGTCTGGACACACACAGCCCAAGGAGGAACTGTCTGGTCCTCCAATGACACCAAAATTGCTTTATTCCATTCATTTAAGTCCGACATAATGCCACCCAAATCGCAGTTGATAACCATATAATGAACAAAATGTATGTTTATATTACTTTTAAATATATAATGTTAAAATGTACATCAAGAGAATGCAAACCGACAAGCACCTCAGACAGCACTGACTCCTAAAGCAATGAATATTTTACTTTACACAGAATCCAGCCTCCAATAAAAACAGCTGCCTATAAACTGAATAGAAGAACAAATCATCTAGGGAATCAGGGAAATATCCCACACACAGTGTAATTTATGTTGGATAATGTTGTTAAAATATTACTTCTCTTTGTGTGTCTCTTGGTGGAGGCGTTCCTCCCCAAATACAGGAATTTGCTAATTCCTAGGAAATGAGGAACTGCAGGCTCGGTTTTGTAGAATGCCATTATGTACAAAACAAAAACAGAATCCTGGTTGGACCAAGCACTGAAATGAAAATTATGTACTCTGTACTCAAGATGCTTAACTGCTTTGAAAGATCAAAATTAACTTCCATGAAAAGTAACAAAAACAACAGTCAATAAAAAGATATTCTAAAAACGTAATGCATTAAAATTTTTGTAGAGTATTTGCAGGTAAGTCAACTTACACCATAAACAGTGCAAATTTACAACAGCTTTAATTCTGTATTATTATGAATTGTACTCATATCTGCATAGCAATTGCTGATATGCTGAGTAAATATGATAAAATGACCAAAACTTAATACAATTTCTGAAATAACCATGTTCATTTAGATTACCTCTTTAATGTAAAATGTCCCAGGCTGCTTCACAGGATCATTATCAGGAATAAACAGTTAATTAAAGATGGAAAAATTGGGTCAAAAGATCAGTTGGATGCATGAGCACTGGAATTAATGATTCTTCAGGGAATTGCAATCCAGGAGTTAGAAATTATTTTCTGAAGCACACGTTTGAGTGCACTGCATAATAACATTTTATATAAGCCAAGGAAAATGATTGGATACTTAGCAAAAGACTTCAAAGTACTTCTTTGACCTTCATGTACATGATTTGTTAATGCACAGAGACCACCGCAAATATACAATGGTATCCAGAAATTTACAGCACTAGAAACCAGTACTGTAAGGTTCATCTTCACCCTCATGGGTTGCAGACAGTATCAGTTTCCCTCAGCCCATCCTTCCACACCTCACCAGGGACAGGGTTTCTCTTGCCCTCACCTACCACCCCACTAGCCTCTGTGTCCAGCACGTAATACTCCGTAACTTCCACCATCTCCAACGGGATT
Source organism: Mobula hypostoma (assembly GCF_963921235.1). NCBI lineage: Eukaryota > Metazoa > Chordata > Chondrichthyes > Myliobatiformes > Myliobatidae > Mobula > Mobula hypostoma. The sequence continues at coordinate 156,164,003 of NC_086102.1, read as the reverse complement.
CCATCGTCAGTCCTGATGAAGGGTCCCAGCTCGAAACATGTTGCTCTGTTGGTAAGAGATGGAATTATATCTTTAGAAAGCGATGACATAGGGTTAGAGAAGGTTGAAGCTTTGTGGGTGCAATTAAGAAACTGCAAGGGTAAAAAAAACCATTATGGGAACCATATATAGGCCTCCAAATTATAACCAAGATGTGGGGTTGAGATTGTGAATGGAGCTGGAAAAGGGATGTCCCAGTGTAATATCACAATTGTAATTGGGCACTTCAGTACACAAGGGGATAGGGAAAATCAGGTTGGTGTCAGATCTCAAGAGAGGGAATTTGTTGAATGCCTACAAGTTTTTGTTAAGCAGCTTTGCTTGAGCCTACTTGGGGAAAGCTTATCTTAGATTGGGTGTTGTGTAATATCCCAGATCTTATTAGGGAGCTTAACGTAAAGGAACCCTTAGGAGGCAGTGATCATGATATGATTGAATTCATACTGCAATTTGAGAGGGAGAAATTTAAGTCACATGTATCACTATTGCAATGGAATAAAGGGAATTACAGAGGCATGAGAGAGGAGCTTGACCAGGTGGATTAAAAGAGGATACTGGCTGGAATGACAGCAGACTGTGGTGGCTGAGGTTTCTGGAAATAGTTCACAAGGTGCAGGATAGATAAGTCCCGCAAAAGAAGAAATTATCAAATGGCAGGTGTGGGCAACCATGGCTGACAAGGGAAGTTAAGGACTGCGCAAAAGCCAAGGAAAGGGTACATAAGATAACAAAAGTGAGTGGGAAGTTGGATGATTGGGAACTTTTTAAAATCCAACAAAAGGCAAACAAAAAAGCTGTAAGGAGATGATGATGATGATGATGACGTCGACTCAGGCCTGAGAGGCCAGCGTCGGGCATTTTCATGCCTTACAAGGCGCCGATGGGAAGGATTGTAAGGAGAGAAACGATGAAATATGAGGGCAAACTAGCCAATAATATAAAGCAGATTACTCAAGGTTTTTTCAGTTATATAAAGAGTAAAATGGTGGTAAGAGTTGATATTGGACCACTGGAAAATAATGCTGGTGAGATAATAATGGGAGACAAACAAATGGCAGTTGAATATAACAGGTACTTTGCATCAGTCTTCACTGTGGAAGATACTAGCAGTGTGCCATAGGTCCATGAGTGTCAAGGAACAGGAGTGAATGCCGTCGCTATTACAAAGGAAAACGTGCTAAGCAAACTTGAAGGTCTTAAGGTGGATAAGTCACTTGGACAAAATGGACTACATCTCAGAGTCCTGAGAATGGTTGCTGAAGAGAATGCATTGGTCATGATCACTTGATTCTGGCATTATCCCAGAGGACTGGAAAATAGCAAATGTCACTCCACTCTTTAAGAAGGGAGGAAGGCAAAAGAAAGGAAATTATAGGCCTGTTAGCCTAACCTCAGTGGTTGGGAAAGTTTGAAGTCTATTATTAAGGAAGAGGTTTCAGGGTACTTGGAGACCAATGATAAAATAAGTCAAAGTCAGCATAGTTTCTGTAAAGGGGAATCTCATCTGACAAATCCATTAGAGTTCTTCAAGGAAGTAACCAGCAGGGTGGACAAAGGAGAGGCAGTGAATGTCATTTAATTGGATTTTCAGAAGGCATTTGATAAGGTGCCACACATGAGGCTGCTTAACAAGATACTGGCATGGTCAGAGGAATGCTTGACCTGCAGGAGGCAGCGAATGGGAATAAAGGGGACCTTTTCTGGTTGGCTGCCAATGACTGATAGTGTTCCTCAGGGGCCGGTATTGGGACGGCTACTTTTCACATTGTTTGTCAATGATTTGGATAATAGAATTGATGGCTTCGTGGCAAAGTTTGCAGATGATACAACGATAGGTGGAGGAGTAGGTAGAGCTGAGGAAGCGACATGATTGCAGCAGTACTTAGGCAAATTGGAAGAAAGGGCAAAGAAGCAGCAAATTGCATTTTGGTAAAAGGAATAATAGTGCAGACTATTATCTGAATTAGTAGAAAATTCAAACATCAGAGCTGCAGAGGGACTTAGGAATCCTCGTGCAAGTCTCCCAGAAAGTTAATTTACAGGTTGAGTCTATGATAAAGATGGCAAATGCAATGTTGGCATTTATTACAACAAAAGTAGGTAATAAAAGCAAAGAGATAATGCTGAGGCTTTATAAGACACTAGTCAGGCCACACTTGGAGTATTGTCAATGGTGTTGGGCCCCATATCTCAAAAAGGATGTGCTATCATTGGAGAGAGTCCAGAGGAGGTTCACAAGGATGATTCTGGGAATGAAGAGGTTAACATCTGAGGAGCATTTGACAGCTTTGGACCTGTACTCACTGGAATTTAGAAGAATGTGGTGGGGAGCTCATTGAAACCTACTGAATGTTGAAAAGACGAGATAAAGTGGATGTGGAGAGGAGGTGAGGGTATCCAGAATTAGAGGGCACAGCCTCAAAATTGAGGGGCAACCTTTTAGAATGGAGGCAAGGAGGACCTCTATTGTTTTTAGCCAGTGAGTAGTGAGTAGTGAATCTGTGGAATGCTCTACCACAGACTGCAGAATCCATGAGAATATTTAAAGCAGAAGCTGATAGTTTCCTGATTGGTCAGGGCATCAAATAACATGGCAAGAAGGCAGGTGTCTGGAGTTGAGTGGGATCTGGGATCAGCCATGATGGAATGGTGGAGCAGACTTGATGGGCTGAATGGCCTAATTCTGCTCCTATGTCTTATGACCATATGGTCAACTATACTCTTTTCCATAGATGCTGCCAATCCTGCTGAGTTACTTCAGCATTTTGTATATGTTGCTTTCCACCAAGCTCATCTTTCCCTCCCCCACCCGCTTTGACTTCCATAGGGACCGCTTCCTACTCATCTCCCGTGTCCATTCGCCCCCTCCCCACTGATCTCCCACCTGGCACTTATCCTTGCAAGTGGAGCAGCTGTTTCACCTGCCCCTACACCTCCTCCCTCACTACCATTCAGGGCTCCAAGTAGTCCTTCCAGGTGAGGTGACACTTCATCGGTGAGTCTGTTGGGATGATCTGCTGTATCTGGTGCTCCCAGTGTGGCCTGCTATATATCGGTGAGACCCGACATAGATTTGGGAAACTGTTTTGCCGAACACCTATACTCTGTCTGCCAGAAAAAGAGGGATTTCCACTGGCCACCCATTTTAATTCCACCTCCCTTTCCTATTCTGACATGTCAGTCCATGGCTTCTCTACTGACATGATGAAGACACAGTCAGGTTGGAGGAGAAACACCTTGCATTCCAACTCAGTAGCCTCTGACCTGATGGCATGAACATTGGTTTATAAATATTACGGTAATGATCTCCCTGCCCTTCACCATTCCCATTTCCCTCTCTCACCTTATCTCCTTACCTGCCCATTACCTCCCTCTGGTGCTCCTCCCCTTCCCTTTCTTCCATGGCTTTCTGTCCTCTCCTATTAGATCCTCCCTTCTGCAACCCTTTATCTCTTTCACCAGTCAACTTCCCAGCTCTTTACTTCACCAGTCTTCAGACCTGATAAAGGGTCTTGACCCAAAACATCAACTGTTTACACTTCTCCACAGATGCTGCCTGGCCTGCTGAGTTCCTCCAGCATTTTGTGGATGCTTCTTGGATTCCCAACATCTGCATATTTTCTCTTGTTTGAGAAAAGAGCATGGCCTGGGTGGTGAGGATCTCTAATGATGGATGCTGCTTTCCTACGACAGCATTTCATGTAGATGTGCTAAAGATTGGGAGGGGTTTACCTGTGATGTACTGGGCTGAATCCATCACCTTTTGTAGGATCTTCCATTCCAGGGCTTTGGAGTTTCCATACCATTATGTCATAGCATAATTTAGCTTATCATGCATTATTAAGCTCAACTAGGATCTATAATGGTGGAAGTGGCTTTATACTTGCATCCCACTGCATTATCCTGTTACTGTGCAGCATCCTTATGGGTGAGGGTCAGAGAGAATAGTGGACTGACATGCTCTGTTGACCAATGTATCCATGTCTGCATTGCAAAACAGACTGGCTGACACTGCTGTAATCACTTCAGGGCCCCTACAATGAGCTGGCAGCGTGGGCACTGACAGCCATTGTCACTTTGAATGCTGTGTATGAGCAGGGAGAACTAAAGTACAAGTTTTGAAGTCATTCTGCAAGTCATGACACGGGTTAGTCAGAGCTTGTCTCTTGTGATTAAAGTGCCAAAGGCTTTGCCTTTCACTGCGAGCCAAGTTAATTCATGCAACTTCTGTGCAAGTGTGAAAAAAAGGAATATTACTGCCTGTACCCAGCTTTTATCATGCTATCTGTCATTAGGAATAGAATAATTGGCTGATGAGCCTTTTTTCCCCATCACTGTGAGATGCCCCTATATAGATTTGTCCTGAAAGTCACAAAATGTGTACTGCAAGGGATGACATATTTGCTTCTAAATTACCCATTCATTAAAACTTCAAATTGTTGTCAAACTGAATGGTGATGAGAGTAAGTGCTGGATATTATTATGCACTGGAAAACAAGAAATGAAAATAAATATCATAACTGTAACTGGAGAATAAAATGATATTGGATTCAGCACTGGGAATACATTGATCATAAAGGAACTTAGCATTTGGATGCAATAAAATGTGCTGGGAGCAGAATGATTTTTTTTAAATATCAGTTATCTTGGCAAAAATCCTAAGCTCAAAGCTGAGTTGAAGCATCATGTGTTCAACTTTCTAACCATTTGTCTCCTCACAGCATCTATATTGACAATGACTTGCATACCGTACTTGAGTGATGCAGGAAAAAAAATGACGCGATAGAAGAAAAATTGTTGCAAGAAACAAAATCCATATAAGCTGCATGAAACTTTGGATAGCCACATTTGCAGTAGTTTGTGCAGTTCTGATCTCTGCTTTAAAGGAAGGATATGCGGGCTTTGGAGGGGTTGCCGAAGAGGTGTGTCAGGATGCTGTCTTGATTGGAGAGCGTAAGCTTTAAGAAAAGAGATTGGCCACATTTTTTCCACCTTCTGGTCAAGTTGGTGTCGAGCTGTGGTCTCCATCAAAGTTATGGCTGAGATTTAGTTGCTTTTAAATTTGTAGGGTTGCTCTTGGGGACAGAGAGGGGAGTTTAGGGTTCATGGACCGGGGTGTGGGGAGTTAGAGGTCAGTCAGGAGTCTAGGCCTCTGCTCCACAATTCACGTTCATAGGTCAGCCACGTGTTGTACTTTTGTTTGTTGTGTTCTGCATTGTTATGTCAAGCATTGATGAGCATGCTGTGTTGGCCCAGGAATGTGTGGTGACAATTGTGGGCTGCCCCCAGCACATCTGAGGTTATGCTGGTTGTTAATGTAAATGATGCAATTCACTGTGTATTCCAATGTACATGTGATAAGTAAATCTGAATCTGAATCTGAACTTGAATTGCTCATTTGCTGGAGCATCAGAGGCTGAAGGGAGCCTGACTGACAAATATAAAAGTATGTGAAGCATAGGTAGACCAAATAGTCAGTCTTTTTCCACAGGGCAGAGGTGTCAAATACTAGTGGCCACAGATACTTGAGGAAGAGGTAAAGTTTAAAGGAGATTTACTGAGCAAGTTCTTTTACACAGAGACTGTTAGCTACCTCTCACACAATGACAGGAGAGCATAAACACAAGAGATTCTGCAATTACTGGAAACTTTGAGCAACACATTCAAAATTCTTAAGGATTTTGACCTGAAGTGTTGAGGGTCATTCCCCTTCATAGATGCCATCTGACTTGTTCAGTTCCTCCAGCATTTCACGTGTGTTGCAGTGACAAGGGAGGTCATGGAAGCAGATACAATAGTAACTTTGAAGAGCAAGGTGGACAGGCACACGAGCAGGCAGGGAATTGAGGGGTATAGACCTCTTGCAGGCAGATGTGAAGTTTAAATTGGCATCATGGTCTGCACAGACATAGTGGGCTGAAGGGCTTGTTTCTGTGCTGTCCTGTTCCATTTTCCAACCCAAAGTCATGTGATACCATTTATAATGAGTACCAGCCGAGCAGCAGCACCTAACAGAAACTGCAAATCACAAGAAATCATTTAGAAATCATTCAAATTAATCTTTATCAGCCTGAAATGAGTCACTTCTCTCTCAGCAACACCACTATCTCTCACCAGCCTGTATCGTTTTGTAACTTCAAAACATTAAACTAGTTCAACGGAAGACTCGAGGAGTCCAAAATATGGGTGTAACTTCGTCTTTACTCTTAGCAAAGGCTCACATATCACGTGGTAGCGTGATGATGTATGCAATTAATGTAGTTTTACATATAACCCATAATAAATTATTTAAATCAACAAGAACGTTTGAACATAGAATATTTACAAATGATATTACTCAAATATTATTGAAATATTAAAAACACAACATTCCTCCCTGCTTAGTTATAAACTCCAACTCAATAAAGGATGCATCTCAACTACAAACATTTGTATATACACAGCATACTAAAGAATACAAATATGATATATAGATATATACAAATGTGATATATATGATATAGCATCGTAAATTTTAAATTGTTCCAATCAGGCCTAAAGGTTTAATCACTGTGGAGGCTTTCTTACTTTTGTGGGATAACATCTTTCCTGACAAGAGGGGTCTCTCTGCTTGGCAAGTGAGACTTGTGGCTGTGTAACAATCTCAGATTCTGCGGTCTCCTTCGTGGTGGTTGTAGGAGTTGACTCCGAGACTGCAGGAAGTGGTTCTGACAGCTGTGGTCACCGTTCTTCTTCTTTTCTCTCTTTGGATTTACTTCAATCTCTTTCTTTTTCTTTCTCACATTCCTTCTCTCTCACACCTTTCTCTTTCTCATTCACATTCTTTCCTCATTCTCCATCTCTTTCCTCATTTCTTCTTGTAATTTGTGCATCTAGGTCTTGGGAAGGCGCACTTAGTTCGCTGGAGTATTCTGTTACTAATCCTTCTACTGCTACCTTTATGCTTTGTGTGCATGCACCGGTCGTGCATGCAGCCTGGTACAGCCGTTCTGATCTACTCTTACTTTCTTCTTCTTACTTTTTAATTTACGTTATTTTTTGTATTTTTTCTCACGGTGACACGTCGAAGCTGCACCCTCTCTAACATGCTGGTAGAGAGAGTTTTATTTGGGTTTTTTTTAGCGCTGGAAATGGTTACATCCCGACATGCGGGACAGAAGCAAGGTCGCATTGTGTATTCCAGGGACCAGCTAATGCCGGCCGGTTTAGCGAGCAGAGCGGCGGACACCCCTGCTGAAATCCGGAGGAAAACACACAGAGGATGCAGAGGGGGATCACAAAGTCGAGGAAAGAGGACTGGATCGAGACAACAGAGACTTTTGGAGAAGAGGAGTTCGATGGGTAATACCATTCCGGCTGACCGGAAGTGGACTGAGAGCAGTAAGCGTAAAGAAGCTTACTGATCTAGTTAACAACGGATGGTGCAATCCAGGGTATATTACGATCGAGGAACGTGTTTATAGACCGGATATCGAACTTTTTACTGTTGGACTTCGGCCACATTCCACCGTGATACAACACTTGGCGGCACGGGAGGTCGTTCCTGCCTGTGGCCATCGAACATGCAGCTCCTCCCGTGGAGGGTCAGACACCCTGAGCCAATAGACTGGTCCTGGACTTATTTTCCATCTGGCATAGTTTGCATTTTGTTGTTTGATTGTGGTTTTTGTATTGCTATATTTACGCTCTATTCTTGGTTGGTGCGGCTGTAACGAAACTAAATTTCCCTCGGGATTAATAAAGTATATCTATCTATCTATCTATCTATGTGATCTCTCCTCTTGGTTTCTGCAGCATCTGACAAATCCTCTGTTTACACATCTCCATTTACCTTGGCCTTCCATTTATCCAGCTGAGCTTTGGTCTTTGCATCTACTTTTCCAAGCAGCTTTTCATCTCCCACTTGAAGTTCATGTAGTAACACACAGAGTAGATTCAGGCTCTTTATACTCACAAAAGCCGAATGCTTGCAACTTTCCTAAATCTCCTTGAACTTTCTTTCACCTGAAAACCAAGCCACATTCCTCAAGTAACTGCCTTATTAACATATCAGAAGCTAGTTCAGATATGTTGCCTAGAAAAACTGTTGGAGTCAGACTGCTTTTGTTATTTCCACATCTCCTGAGGAGTATGATTCTTCTTTGGTCCAATATGCTTTCCAAACAGAAGCACTGAGTTTGGCACCAACACTTGTTTGTCCTCTGTTGGGCAACAGTTCATGGTGTTTGGCATGGAGATAGTTGAGGCATCATCCAGTACCTTTCTTAATAGCTTCATTGCAGGGGATGTGGCATGCAAATGGTGGATGGATCTCCAATCAAGTTGTAATTGTCCTAGTCAATCACATCCCCACAATGGTGGTCTTTTTATTTTTACCACGTACAAGCTCACTGCAACTTGTTTGTTGTTGTATTTCACTGTCACAACTATCATTCCACCAGGAAATACCTCTTCTCCAGTATAAGTTCCTAGCTGGATATCTGCAGGCTTCATTTTAGTATCTTTGAAATGCTTCTTAAACTCATTATGTGGAATGACTGACACTGCGGAACCAGTGTTCATTTTAATTAATCTGCCATTCACTTCTGGTGTAAGCCATATTGCTTGCCTGTTGTTAATTTTCAAGGGTACGCAAACCTGCATCACTGTCATCATTATCAGATTTTCATCAACTGCATACAGACTAGTGCTCTTTTTGAAACTACAACTTGACTTTTTAGCATTTTCCCTTCCCTATGCAGTCCATTATTTTTGTCTACCCAACATGATCTTCCTATGTGTCCTACTTTGTTACATTTTCTGCAAGTTTCACCTTTAAATCTGCACTTGCTTGGTGTATGTGAGCCGCTGCCACCGTGTAACACAATTTGTTTGACTGCACCTCTTCCTAGAGATGCTGCCTGGCCTGCTGCGTTCACCAGCAACTTTTATGTGTGTTGTTTGGCCAGGCTGTTTTCTGTTAGACATTACAATTTTGTTCATGTACACTTTCATTCATGACTACAATTCAATTGCATCTCTGTCCACAGTTTCCACTGACACAGCAATTCCTACCGGACCTTTGAACGTAAACTGTGCTTCAATTAGCAGCCATTTTTGAATGCTTTCTTCTAGTGAGGGAGGATGTCAATGAAACCTATCGAATGGTGAAGGGCCTTGATAGAGTGGATGTGGAGAGGATGTTTTCTATGGTGGGAGAGTCTAAGACAAGAGGACACAGCCTCAGAATAGAGGGGCATCCTCTTAGAACAGAGGAATTTCTTTATTCAGAGAGTGATGAGTCTATAGAATTCCTTGCCACTGGCGGTTGTGGAGTCCAAGAGTATATGTATATTTAAGGCAGAGGTTGATAGATTCTTGATTGGTCAGGGTATGAAGGGATACAGGGAGAAGACAGGAGACTGAGGCTGAGAGGAAAATTGGGTCAACCATGATGAAATAGTGGAGTAGATCAATGGGACAAATGGCCTAATTCTGCTCCTATATCTTATGGTCTTTTCAAATTCCACAAACTAAGCAATTTCTCAGTGTGTATCATTAAGCCCATTACTGAAATGACAATGTTCTGATAATCTCTTCAATTCAGCCATATATGCTGAAATGGACTTTTCTTTTTGATTCTACTTAGGAAACCTAAAACATTCTGAAATCAACAATGGCTTTGTGTCATGGTCCGGTCCGTGAAGTCCGTATTCCGGTTCACGGTCTGGTCCATTGGCCCTTGCTCCAGGTTTTCCTGTCTACCCTGTTTCTGTTCTTGTTGAGCTGTAATTGAGTCAGCTGATGCTCTTATGGGCTGGCTGCATAAATACCTTCAGAGACCAGGGATGGGCTGCTGGATTGTTCTTGTCCTACTCCTTGTATCCCTTCCTCTGCCTCCTGTTTCCTCGCCTGAAGCCCTGCCTTGTCTTGCCAGTAACTCTCGCCTCGCCTAAAGGTCTCGTCTCGCCTTGCTTTGCCAGAAGCCTTGCCTTGTCTTGCTGGTAACTCTCGCCTTGTCTCAACTACAGTCTTGTCCTGGAGCCACCCTGTACCTAGCTCCCTCCCTGTCCCTTGCCTCCGCCCAGGTAAGCCAGGCCGTCTTGTCGTTACCTGCGGTTGTTTCTGGCCCTTCCTGTCCCTTGCCTCCGTTGGGTAAGCCAGGCCATCTTGCCGTTACCTGCAGTTGGTTCTGTCCCTTCCTGTCCCTTGCCTCCATTCGGTAAGCCAGGCCGTCTTGCCGTTACCTACAGTTGGTTCTGTCCCTTCCTGTTCCACGCCTCTGTTGGGTGGTGATCCACACCCTGCCCAGGAGTACCATGCCCTGTCCAGGAGGAGCCTGCCTAGCCTCAAGCCTGAAGACTCCAGCCTCCTGCCCAGCCTCAAGCCTGAAGACTCCAGCCTCCTGCCTGGCCTCAAGCCTGAAGACTCCAGCCTCCTGCCTGGCCTCAAGCCTGAAGACTCCAGCCTCCTGCCTGGCCTCAAGCCTGAAGACTCCAGCCTCCTGCCTGGCCTCAAGCCTGAAGACTCCAGCCTCCTGCCTGGCCTCAAGCCTGAAGACTCCAGCCTCCTGCCTAGCCTCAAACCTGAAGACTCCAGCCTCCTGCCTCCTGCCTCCTGCCAAGCCTCGCCTCTAGCCTCAAGCCTGAAGACTCCAGCCTTGTCCTGCCTGCCTGCCAAGCCTCGTCCTTGCCTAGTTCTGGGGTCCGAGCCAGAGGCAAGACCCAAGTACTGGGTCCTTGTCCAGTCTCTGGCTCGGAGTCCAAGCCCAAGCTCCTAGCTCTCTTGTCCAGTCCTGTTCTGGGTTCCCAGTTTTCGTGTCCATGTCCTTGCCCTCACCCTGTATCCTAGTCCTGCCCCTAGTACTTCAGTGTCTGTGACTTGCACTTGGGTCTGTTCCTAGCCACCGCCTTATGACACTTTGGTTCTAAATGGTCCTGCATTGATTTTACAATAGCAGCAAAGCTCATTTCTGATGGCCTAGTTGGAGCAGTCAAACTTCAAAGCAAATGAGAGAAAATCTGCAGATGCTGGAAATCCGAGCAACACTCACAAGATGCTGGAGGAGCTCAGCAAGCCAGGCAGCATCTATGGAAAAGAGTACAGACGATGTTTCAGGCTGAAACACTTCGGCAAACTTCAAAGCAATCTGTATGTCTTTAAATCTAATGACCTCAGCAAAATTAGCAGTCGCTTCTCATTGGCAATTTCATTTGCCTCAAAATACTATTCCAATAGTTCAACGTACATGAGCCAATTACCTGTTGTGTAATCAAAATCCTCAATCTTTCCAAGGTAGCCAGCCATTTCTGATGTTTTTAAATCAGAATCAGAATCAAGTTTATTATCACCAGCATGTGATGTGAAATTTGTTAATTTAACAGCAGCAGCTCAATGCAATATGTAATATAGAAGAAAAAAACAAAATAAAATAATAATAATCATAAATAAATAAATACAAAGTTTGTAAATTACAGTACATTTATATGGAATAGATTTAAAATCATGCAAAAAACAGAAATACTACAAACGTACATATTAAAAAAAGTAAGGCAGTGTCCAAGTGTTCAATGTCCATTTAGGAATTGTAGGCTAGTACCCAAGATGGAGCTGACTAAATTTACAACCTTCTGCAGCTTCTTTCGATCCGGTGCAGTCGACCGACCGACCATGGAAGTTTTTGTGTGTGTTTGTTGACATATCAAATCTCTTCAAGCTCCTAATGAAGTATAGCCACTGTCTTGAGTTCTTTATAACTGCATCGATATGTTGGGACCAGATTAGATCCTCAGAGATCTTGACACCCAGGAACTTGAAACTGCTCACTCTCTCCACTTCCGATCCCTCTATGAGGATTGGTATGTGTTCCTTCATCTTACCCTTTCTGAAGTTCACAATCAGCTCTTTCGTCTTACTGACATTGAGTGCCAGGTTGCTGCTGTGGCACCACTCCACTAGTTGGCATATCTCACTCCTGTACGTCCTCTCATCACCTCCTGAGGTTCTACCAACAATGGTTGAATCATCAGCAACTTTAGAGATGGTATTTGAGCTATGTCTAGCCACACAATCATGTGTAACTAGAGAGCAGAGCAGTGCGCTAAGCATGCACCCTTGAGGTGCGCCAGTGTTGATCGTCAGTGAGGAGGATATGTTATCACCAATCCGCACAGACTGTGGTCTTCTGGTTAGGAAGTTGAGGATCCAATTGCAGAGAGAGGTACAGAGGCCCAGGTTCTGCAACTTCTCAATCAGGATTGTGGGAATGATGGCATTAAATGCTGAGCTATAGTCGATGAGCAGAATCCTGACATAGGTGTTTGTGTTATCCGGGTGGTCTAAAGCCATGTGGAGAGCCATTGAGATTGCGTCTGCCATTGACCTATTGTGGTGATAGGCAAATTGCAATGGGTCCAGGTCCTTGCTGAGGCAGAAGTTCAGTCTAGTCATGACCAACCTCTCAAAGCATTTCATCACTGTAGATGTGATTACTACAGGACGATAGTCATTAAGGCAACTCACACTATTCTTCTTAAGCATTGGTATAATTGTTGCCTTTTTGAACCAAGTGGGAATTTCCGCCCCACTTTTAATGATTATTATCATCCTGTAATCACTCTTTACGAACCCTGAATTCTTCTGTTTACTGTCCTTTTTTTTTAACCCAACTGACTCCCCATACTGGGATGCATTCATCACTTGTGTTTTTTTCAGTTCAAACATCTCCCTGCACTTTAACAAATCAGTAGCCACGTTGGGTTTGGCTTAAATTAAGTTTTGTAACTTCAAAACATTAAACTAGTTCACAGGAAGACGTGAGGAGTCAGAAATATGGGTGTAACTTCATCTTTACTTTTAGTGAAATGCACGCATATCACTTGGTAACGTGATGATGTATGCAATTAACGTAATTCTACACATAACCCATCATTAATTATCTAAATAAACAAGAATGCTTAATCAACCAATATATATGCAAGATTACTCAGATATTATTGAAGTAGTAAATATACAACAAGCCCTGCATCCCTTCCCACCACCTACTGTCAAAAGGGATTTGAAACTGGTAAAGAGGGGCTGGTGATGGGTGAAAGATAACTTAGCATGGATGGGCCTCTCCCAAGCTGTGCAACTGACCACCACTCCATTCTATCAATCCCCAAGCCTAGACACCCACCCTGAGATAAAACTGGCCATCAAAAGACTGTGGGTTCAACTTATTGCATCAATCTAAATGTTTGTTGACAACACCTTAATATAAGGTTCATACACAACACCCATGTTACTGCATGTCCTGGGTACTTTGTACTAGCCTGCAAAGTACCCAGAGATATCTTTAGGGAGTGGTGGCTCAGAAAGGCAGTGCCCATTATTAAGGACCTCCAGCACCCAGGGAAAGTCCTTTTCTCACTGTTACCATCAGGTCGGAGGTACAGAAGCCTGAAGGCACACGCTCAGCGAATCAGGTACAGCATCTTCCCCTCTGCCATCCGATTCCTAAATGGACATTGAATCTTTGGACACCACCTCACATTTTTTTAATATACAGTAGTTCTGTTTTTGCACGTTTTTAAAATCTATTCAATATACATAATTGATTTATTTGTTTATTTATTATTTTTTTATTTTATTTTTTTCTCTCTGCTAGATTATGTATTGCATTGAACTGCTGCTGCTAAGTTAATAAATTTCACGTCACATGCCAGTGATAATAAACCAGATTCTGATTCTGGTTCTGATATATGTCTGTCAATACTCCTCTGAGAACACTAAGTCCATACAATCCATGAACAGAATTGTATCTGGCCTGTATTCACTTAAGTATTGACAAATTGTAGTTGTAATTTGATTGTTTTTGTGAACTAAGTTGTAACTGAAGATAATGACAGTCACCTTGAAAGTTCTCAATCATCAAAACGAACAAGAGATATTATTCTGTGAAAGCAATATCATTGCCAGTATATTGGTGTTATTTGCAGTATCAAGGAAATAGTATTGAACATGACAAACTATATTAGGCTTCTCTGATTTAAGATGTGCTGTGCTGAAATATAATTTCTCTTGTCAGTAGGAAGGACTGAGCTTGTATGAAAATGCTAGATAAAATTTGTTTGCATTGAATAGTTCATTTAAAATTATCAAGAAAATTGAAGATTAGAAGATCACTAAACTGTAGGCTAACAAATAGCAACAGTCATAGTCATAGTCATACTTTACTGATCCCGGGGGAAACTGGTTTTCGTTACAGTTGCACCATAAATAATAGATAGTAATAGAACCATAAATAGTTAAATAGTTATATGTAAATTGTGCCAGTGAATTATGAAATAAGTCCAGGACCAGCCTATTGGCTCAGGGTGTCTGACCCTCCAAGGGAGGAGTTGTAAAGTTTGATGCAATAAAGTCATTCACAGGCAGGAATGACTTCCTATGACGCTCTGTGCTGCATCTCTGTGGAATGAGTCTCTGGCTGAATGTACTCCTGTGCCCACCCAGTACATTATGTAGTGGATGGGAGACATTGACCAAGATGACATGCAACTTAGACAGCATCCTCTTTTCAGACACCACCGTGAGAGAGTCCCGTTCCATCCCCACAACATCACTGGCCTTACGAATGAGTTTGTTGATTCTGTTGGTGTCTGTTACCCTCAACCTGCTGCCTGAGCACACAACAGCAAACTTGATAGCACTGGCCACCACAGACTCGTAGAACATCTTCAGCATCGTCCGGCAGATGTTAAAGGACCTCAGTCTCCTCAGGAAATAGAGACGGCTCTGACTCTTCTTGTAGACAACCTCACTGTTCTTTGACCAGTCCAGTTTATTGTCAATTTGTATCCCCAGGTATCTGTAATCCTCCACCACGTCCACACTGACCCCCTGGATGGAAACAGGGGTCACCGGTACCTCAGCTCTCCTCAGGTCTACCACCAGCTCCTTAGTCTTTTTCACATTAAGCTGCAGATTAATAAGTACTGACAAACTTATTTTAAATAGCACTCTTTGGGACAACTGAACTTCCATTCATATTATTTAAAGAGATACAGAAAAAAAGTTCTCTAATGTTGCCAAACAAATTCAAAGGTAATTATGTTAAAGAATTAAAATGCTCTGTGTTGTAATGTGAGCATTGTTAAAAGTAAGTTAATACTAATTAAGATAATGGGGGGTTTACTTCCGTTCTTTTTGCTTCCGGTGGGCTCTGTATATAGTGTTCCTGCCATGCCGTATGGGTTGTGAAAGCCTCTGTATATACATATCGGTTTTGACGTTCGAGATAAAGTTGTTTCTTTGGGCATAAATTTGTCAAGTGTGCCTTTTTCAAAGTAGAAGTTACCACACTCTGATTGTTAAATATAAAAACTACTAAAATGATAAATTTGGGATTAAAATTAGTTCTCAAAATTTCCATTCTGAGTAGGAACAGTAACGTATTTTTGTTCTGTACCTAAAAGTGCTCCTCATATCCTCCTCACATAGTCATTAAATCACAAAGGTCAATTTTGTCGTCTTCCTTCTCTGGGGCCAAAACCATCGCCTGTAATTCATCAGCCCTCTCCAAATTTTCCCAGTGCTATATGATTCTGGTTCAATTTCCCTGCTTGTAAGCCCAAATATTCACAATAGCATTGGTTAATCAGGAGTTTCTTTTGTCGTTTTCAGCAACAGGATGAATTTCTATTTGCACATTGACAGCAGTATTTATAGCTTCTACAGTGAACACCCACAGCTCTGTTCCATCCCAATAGATGAAATTATGTGTTTACATCAAAGATCTCAGCTTGAATGGTTGCTCAAAGTCAATATTGAAGGATGTTTAGCAGATTTTGGCCATTTACTAAACATTGATCAAAAAGCTGCCTTTGTTTGAAGAACAATCAGTACTGCCAATGTTCATTCTTTCAAGTCATCTTTGATAATCCCCCTTTTGAAAAGAAATCATGTGTAAAAGCAAGAATACAACAATATGCTATTAGAATAAGCCATGAACAATTCACTAAACTGCTTTCCAGTGTGTCAATTTGTATAGAAATCAGTCAGATAAACAGTTCACCTTTCCAGCCCAACAACCTCGTGTGTGCCTGCCTATTAAATCCCAGTTTGTAGTAATCTTCCCCTCTGAGCCGAAAAGTTTTTTAAGCTATGCCTGTATGTTTTGACATTTTGTAAGCTAACATCATCAGCATGGTCAATCAAGGGTTAAGATTACGATGCATATTCTGCCAAAACTGCAGTCAGGCATGGCTCTACAGACTGATCCCAGCAGCTCAGATGGATGAAGTAAGAGGCAATGCCCCCACTGTGATGTCCATCTGCTTGGTTCTCTATTAAGATCTGAGAGCTCAGCAGCAAAGAAAATGAAAGGTAGGGGAGAGAGTTAACACATGCTGGAAGGAAGCATAACAAACTGTGGGGAATTGAGAGATGACGGGCTCACTTCTGGGGCAGCTCCAACAGCATCCAAGGGCTCTCAATTGACACCAGAGCTTGCTGTTGCCATAGTAACAGGAATAACAGGAACTTACTCCAGCAGACAATGACACCTGTCCATCACAGTCCACCTGTCTCAGGTAAAGGTAAGGAATTACCATGTGCAGTCACTCAGGGGGACAGTCCAGAAAGAAACACATTATTTCTTTTTGTATTTGCACAGTTCGTTGTCTTCTGCACGTTGGTTGTCCATCCTGTTGGTGCAATGTTTCAATGACTTTTTTACAGTTATTGGATTTATTGCGTATGCCTGCAAGAAAACGAATCTCAAGGTTGCATATGGTGACATATACACTTGGATTATAAATTAAGTTTGAACTTTGAGTCACTGAGGATACGTGAAGTCAAGGTGAAGACATAGTGGAGCAGCTGGTAGCAGTGGAGTTGCTACCTCAGTGTCAAGGACCTAGGTTCAATCTTGTCTACAGGTGATGTCTGTGTGGAGTTTGCACGTTCTCTCTGACACTAGTTGAGTTTCTTCTGGGTGCTCCGGTTTGCTCCCACATCCCATCACAAAGAATTGTGGGTTAACGAGTTAACTACTCACTGTGAACTGTCCCTAGTCTGCAGACGAGTGATCAAATCTGGAGGTAGTTGATGCTTGAATGTGATTCTGGAACTGTTAGAGCCTGTAGTTTGCAGGTTGGAGATTGTTTGGGTGTTCCAGTCTCCGAGAGGATTCTGTGAGACAGAGGCAGCGTGAACAAACCTCATGGGGAGCAGGCTGTAGAATGGGGGGGGGGAGCTGATATTCGACTCCATTTTGCCGATTAAAGCTTCCATTGTTCCCCAATTAAAGCGACGAGGGAGATTGCAACGTCGAGACAAATGTGGAAGGTGAGCGCCGGCTGCCTGCCTTTTTTAAACTCTGGGGAAAATCGCTCTGCTATGGAGAAAGGAGACTGCCATTTTATCGCTGGTAAGTTTGCTCTGCTATGGAGAGCAAAGCCTGCCCTTTTAATCGCTGGTGAGGTCGCTCTGCTACGGAGAGGGAAAGGCCTGCCACTCTGCCTGGAGAATGTTACTGCATTCTGGATATGGACTTGGACTGGAGACATTTTCTTTCAGTCTTATGGTCTTTTTTATATTCTGTGTTTTTCGCCCGATCTTCATTTCTTTTGTGTGCAGGGGAGGGGGATTTGGGGGTTGATGTGCCTGTTCTGTTTTTGTTCTTTTTTTTGTGTGGGGAAGAGGCATTTGGGGTGGTAATTGTGCTGCCATTCTTTTCTTTCTTGGTTTCATGGCTATCTGGAGAAGAAAAATCTCAGAGTTGTACACTTTGATAATAAATGAACCTTTGATCGTGGGGAGAATGAAAACAATGCGAATAATGTAGTATTAGGATTAGGTGGCTGATAGCTGACGTGGGTGTGCTGGCTGAAGAACCTGATTCTTTTTTCTATGAGTATATTGCTGAATTGCATTGTCTTTGTCCCATGAGTGTCTAAGAAAAGGTGCTTTCTGTATTAACTGAGAGTGGGAGAAAAGAGAAGTAAGAGATATATCTGTGAGCCTTGGAACATAGCACCCATGCAGGCTGCACTGTTCATTCAATAAAGACTTTCCATTTGTACTGTGATAGTCTCAAGATTGGTTATTGAATCTCCCATCATAGATATCAGTCCAGAAATTTCAGCACATAATCTATCTGACAGACGAAACAAAAAGAAGAAATGTTGCTCTGTTGGAAGTGCCATCTATTAGTGAGCTAAGACCATGTCTATCCTCCTCACTGGGCATGCAAGATCTCTGGTATAATGTCAAAGGGTAATAATGTTAAATCTCAGTGATCTTGCCAACATTCATTGTCAATCTACACTATTAAAATGGATTAACTAGTTATTATCATATTTCTCTTTTTGAGAGATCTCTGTGTGCAAATTGGTAGTTACTTTTCTAAAGTTACATTACAATAGCTGAAAACTGGTTTCTTTTTGGCTGTTGCTATTTTGGTGCACAAAACAAAATCTATAACAATTGAGGCAATAAAACATGCAATATTAATACAATACTTTTGTGTTTTTAGTGGAAACTGATGAAAGAATAACTGGCACCTTGAACACATTAAATAGGTACACAGCAACATGAAATAGATGCTGAGACAAAGGAGGGATTCAGAGCTGACCCGTAACTACATCCAAAAGGTGAAAAGATTATAATAAGTGATTTTATAATCCAAACTATTCAGTGATCTGATTGTTGGTAAAATTCCTGCTGCTAAACAATCTGGTTGGATTTGTGTTCCATCACAGCGAACTGCAGATGCAATTTTAAAAAGGTATCAGACATCAGTTCCTAAAGCAACTTTTCCACATTTACACAGTCAGAATGGTGCCATGCATGGGAGCATAAGAGAAGTTTGTCTTCACATTGGTTTCTTCAAACTAAAACTTGGCATAATTCAAAACTTGCCTGCACATATTGCCAAACAATTCACACGTGGCACAGTTTTCCAACCTGCAGCCTCTGCGGCTAGAAGTTGCAATGAAGGATAATGTGATGTACCTTTTTAAAAGGATAGCCAGATATTTCTGTGAAACAAAATCAATCAACCAGTGGTTGTTAATTAGACGAGTTCAGTTATGTAGCAAAGGAGACCGGTCCCAAAGTCTCTGCAGCAGACGTCATCCCTCATATACGAGGCAGGGCCTGTTCATTGCAGCCAAATGTGTGACAAGAGACAGTAGGGAAGCTACATAGGTGCAACATGACCCATCTGTCAGAAGAAACACTCAGCTGTCTACTGTTCAGTTTAGCAGGATCTTACAATTTTCTAAAATCTATAACAATTGAGGCAGAGATTTTCTAAACAGTGATTTTTAGCCTTATTAATGTTTTTTCCTTCTGTTACTCACTCCATGCTGTTCTCTAGCAATTAATCTAAAAAGTGCTTCAGGCTTCTTTTGGCATGTATGGACCTGGAATTTGGGGAAATAAACGCATCAACTGCTGACCCTGTTAGAAGTCTCATTTCTCAATCCTGAGTCCTTAGTGGCTTCTAATGGCAGAGATACTGTGGGACACAGTGCAGTGATAGATATGCTTGCAGGCAATGGATGATTAACAGGGACAGGAAGGGATCCCAGCAAAGTGCTCAATCATAGGCATCAGGTCAATTTTATATCACACCGTTCAGCTCTCCAGGCATTGTTTTCAGACCTGCGCTGGCTCTTGCCAATTAATGCAGAGATCATTGTTCAGAGAGTGGGTTTAACCTGCAACAGGTGGCAGTCTTGTGAAACAATAATGAATATTAAGGCTTTCAATTTTGATCAGTTGAGCTTTCTGAACTAGTAGTTGTTTTATCCAAACAAACAAAAAATTAGAAAGGTTGAATATTTATGTAGTTAAACATATCAAGCTTTGGAGTTTTGACTTAAAATTCAGCTACTAAATCATTAAATTCTATTTATTGAACAGGTCTTCTAGATGTGCATTGAAACCTCTTTTGTTAACATCAAACACTGAAATTGTTAAAATCGTCATTACATTGTTATGTCAATTTAAAAGCTCTTTACAATGGATAAAGTTGTTGACATTAAGCTTCAAATGAAATTTGTTATTAAAAGCTAGGCACCAGTCACTTTTAGATTGTACTTTGATTGATGTCTTGTTTCAATATCTTTTGAAAGTTTTAGATTATGTGAAAAGAGACTTATGTTATGGAAGTGCAAGTTGAAAAGTGTTTTTATAATGGCCATTTCAATTATTCAACTTAATATCAGAGAATGGATACAGTATACAGCCTGAATTTCTTATTCTTCATAAACATACATGAAACAGAGAACAAAAAACTTCAAAGAATGAATGACAGAAAAATGTTAGAACCCCAAAGTCCACAAAAACCACAAGCAGCAGCAAAAGCACCAAACCTCACCCGCAGAGCGGATGCATCCAGGAGATAAAAGTAGTGCCAGAGATTTTTATGGACCTGGGTGATTTCTTTCAGTTCATTTTATTATGTTATACACCTTCCACATTTTTATGGAAATGTAGCATTACTAATCAGCTTACTGAACCATTGCACGCTTCAAATAATATGCAAAAGTAACTCAAAACAATTCTTTTACCTATATAGTAATACTATCTATTAATTTAGGATAATCCTTTAGGATGTTTGACATACTGAGACTGTGACATCAGACAACATTCCAGCTATGCTACTGAAGACATATTCCAATAGCCACATTGTTCCAGTGCATCTATAAGACTGACACCTGTCCAGTTCCCAAATATATTTTTCCTACATAAAAGCAGGAAAAATCCTTTTTACACAGCTACTGTCCTGTCAGTCATTATCAGATAAGTAATGAAAGGAATCTTTGACCTTGCTATTAAATAGTAATTAAAAACTACTCGGATGGCACATTTCAGACCTGCCCAAGAAACTCAGATGCGGGTCTCAATTGAGCTTTGTCTCAACCAGTTGAATTACAGAGATAAAGGCAGATTGACAGCACTCCTAGCTAAGACAATATTCGATCACGAACCTCTATCCCAAAAATCAGTGAGAATCAAAGAAAAACTTCCAATAGTTATGATCCAGACTTAGCACAAAGAAAGAGGCTGTGGTTCCGAGAGTCAAAGGACCTTTTCAGTGTAATGTCCCAGTCCCAAACAATTCAGCTATGATCACAATGGCCCAGGTGGAAAATCTTACTAGGATGAATTTTATATGTTGCATAATTATTGATGTTACTCGTGAGATTTACACCAGAAATAAATGTGTCAAGGCAGACAGGAATCCTACTTAAACATCAAGAGTTCAACATCCTGGCAGGTACCAAAACAGCCTGTAATGGTTAAACCAATTTTCAACAGCTCTGAGTTTTTTGGATATGACAACTAGTTCTTTCAATTTCTTACCCTTGCAACTCTCTATCAATCTTTTTCTGTTCTCTTTGTCGAACAACACAAGGTCCCTGGCAATTCAGCACATGGAAATGAAGGAGACATGATGATCACCTATTACACTTCCTATGATGTTGCCCACATTTAACATTGGATACATTACCCATGCTCTGTCAGTAAATTCCAGTAGGTGTGTAATTATGCTAGCCAATTCGGAGCTAAGATTTGTGTGAATGGATAGAGAGATGATATTTGATGTTGCTTGGTTCTTCCATTATATTAGAATTGAAAATGGTTTATTACTCTCATATACAATAGTACAGTGAGAAGCTTCTCTGGCATACTGTTTATATAGATTTAAGCATTCCACAGTGCAACGAGGCAGTACAAGGTAATAACTTATTGCAGAAGAAAGTGCATTAGAAACATAGAAAACCTACAGCACAATACAGGCCCTTCGGCCCACAGAGTTGTGTTGAACATGTCCCAACCTTAGAAATTACTAGGCTTACCTATAGTCCTCTATTTTACTAAGCTTCATGTACCTATCTAAAAGTCTCTTAAAAGACCCCATCGTATCCGCCTCCACCACCATTGCCAGCAGCCCATTCCACGCACTCACCACTCTCTGAGTAAAAAACATACCTCTGACATCTCCTCTGTACCTGCTCCCCAGCACCTTAAACCTGTGTCATCTTGTGACAACCATTTCAGCCCTGGGAAAAAGCCTCTGACAATCCACACGATCAATGCCTCTCATCATCTTATACACCTCTATCAGGTCACCTCTCATCCTCCACCGCTCCAAGGAGAAAAGGCCGAATTCATTCAACCCATTCTCATAAGGCATGCTGCCCAATCCAGGCAGCATCCTTATAAATCTCCTCTGCACCTTTTCTATTAGCTGAAGAAAAAGTGTAGTGTGGGTAGACAATAAGGTACAAGATCATAACGAGGTATATTGTGAGGTCAAGGGTCCATCTTATCATCCTAGGGAACCAATCAATAGTCTTGTAAAAGCAGGGTAAAAGCTGTCCTTGAGCTTAGTGGTACATGCTTTCAGGTTTTTGTACCTTCTGCCTAATGGGAAAAGAGACAAGAGAATGTCCACAAACAAGAGAAAATCTGCAGGTGCTGGAAATCCGAGCAACACACACAAAATGCTGAAGGAACTCAGCAGGCCAGGCAGCATCCATGGAAAAAAGTACAGTCAACGTTTCGGGCCAAAACCCTTCGGTCGGCAGAATGTCCAGCATGGTTGTGGCATTTAATTACACTGGCTGCTTTACTGAGTGGACAAGGGTCCAGGGCGAGGCTGGCTTCCATGATGTGCTGTGATGTGTCTACAAGTCTGAAATTTATTATGGTCACTGGCAGAGCAGTTCAAATTTCAAATTTCAAAGTTCAAAGTAAATTTGTTATCAAAGTACCTACATGTCACCATACCCTACCATGAGATCCATTTTCCTGCACAGTAGAACAAAGAAATACAATAGAATCATTGAAAAACTACACACAAAGACTGACAACCAATGTGCAAAGACAACAATCTGTGCAAATACTAATAAATACATACATACATACATACAGTGCATACAGTATTCTACACACAGTACTCTACATGAGTTGTAGAATCCTTGAAAGTGATTCCATAGGTTGTGAAGTCAGTTCAGATTTGAGGTGGGTGAAGTTATCCGCACTAGTTCATGAGCCTGATGTTTGAAATGTAATAACTATTCTTCAGCCTGGTGGTGTGGGATCTAAGACTCCTGTACCTCCTTCCCAATGGCAGCAGGGAGAAGAGAGCATGACCTGGATGGTGGGGTTCCTTGATGATGGATTCTGCTTTCCAGTTGTAGGAGTGCTCGATGATGGGGAGGGGGATTTCCTGTGACGGACTGGGCGGTATCTGTCTCTTTTTGTAGGATCTTCCTTTCTTGGGCACAGGTGTTTCCATACCAGGATGTGATGCAACCAGTCATCTCCTCTGTGCACCTAAAGAAATCTGTCAAAGTTTGAGATGACAGTCCATTTCAATGGCTCTTCAC
The DNA here is from genome assembly GCF_963921235.1 of Mobula hypostoma. Taxonomy (NCBI): domain Eukaryota; kingdom Metazoa; phylum Chordata; class Chondrichthyes; order Myliobatiformes; family Myliobatidae; genus Mobula; species Mobula hypostoma. The sequence goes on along the minus strand of NC_086102.1, from coordinate 156,140,592 downwards.
TCATCTCTGGAATATCTAATCAGTAAAGATGCATACATCAGGATATTCTTCACTGACTACAAGTAGGCTTTCGATACTATCGTCCCCTCTAAACTAATCAATAAGCTTCAAGACCTTGGCCTCAGTATCTGCTTGTGCAATTAGATCCTCAATTTCCTCACTTGCAGACCCCAGTCAGTTCAGATCGGCAAAAGCATCTCCTCCACAATTTCCATCAGCTTAGGTGCACCGCAAGGCTAAGTGGTTCAACCCCACTCTACTCATTTCACACTTATGACTGTGTGGCTAAGCACAGCTCCAATGCCATATTTCAGTTTGCTGACAACACCACTGTATTGGGCCAAAGCAAAGGTTGTGGTGAATCAGCAGACAGGAGAGATGTTGAAAATCTGGCTGAGTGATCCCACATCAACAACCACACAGCCAATGTCAGTAAGACCAAAGAGTTGATTATTGACTTCATGAGGAGGAAACCAGAGGTCCAAGAGCCAGTCCTCGGAGGATCAGATCCTTTTGTTCTCCAGACCTGGAATACCTGGAGCTGCTGTGCAGACCCGAAGACCCTACTGGCTGTCTAGGGAGCCCACAGCTGTTACCGTCACAGCGGTGTACATTCCACTGCAGGCTGATACCGACCTGGCTCTCAAGGAACTGTACAAGACCATCAACATGCTGGAGACTGCAAACGCAGAGGCTGCCTTCATCATCACCGTTGACTTTAATCGAGCATCAGTGATGGAAGTCTCTCTGAAGCTTTGTCTGGACATCCAGGTGAGCAGTCGTGGAGATAACACACTTGACCACTGCTACACTCCATTCCACAACACTTACAAAGCTCTCCTTCGTCCAGCTTTTGGAAAATCTGATCACTCATCGATCCTGCTTTTGCCAACATACAGACAGAAGCTAAAACAAGAAGCAGCCATAGTTAAAACCATCCACTGTTGGTCCGACCAATAGGTCTCCATGTCGCAGGACTTCTTTGATGACGTCATCAACTGGAATGTTTTCCAGGATGAGGATGTCTCCGAGTTCATGGATGGAATCACGCGCTTCATCCTGAAGTGCATTGATGATGTTGTCCCCCAGAAGTCGGTCAGGGTCTTCCGGAACCAGAAACCCTGGATCAATAGTTCCGTGTGAGTCAAAATTCACAACAAATAGCACGCATGACTTATGGTGAGGGTCTCTCATACCATCATAGACATCAAAGCCAAACATTGTGGTGTCGCCAACATCTCAACCTCTCTCCCAGATGAGCTCAATCGCTTTTATGCTCAGCTTGGTGTTGCTAACTCTGAGCCTCCGAGGAAAGCCACCGCTACAACCTGCAACCTGGTCATCTCTGAGGCTGAGGTACGCCGATGTTTCCAACGAGTGGACAGTCGCAAAGCTGCAGGATCGGACGGCATCCCAGGGCAAGTAGTCAGGATGTGCGCAGCACAGCTGGCAGGGGTATTTACAGACATTTTTAATCTCTCCCTCTCCCAGTGTAGAGTGCCCTCCAGCTACAAATTATCTACCATTGTCCCTGCACCAAAGAAGACCAAGATAACACGCCTGAGCGACTGGTGTCCTGTTGCACTCACCTCAATAATAAGCAAATGTTTTGAGAGGCTGGTCAAGGATTACATCTGCAGCATGCTACCACCCAAACTGGACCCTTACGATTCACCTACCGACACAACAGACGCAATAGGCACCGCTCTAGATACCATCCTTACACATCTGGAGACGAAGGATGCTTATGTGAGAATACTGTTCTTGGACTACAGTTCAGCCTTTAACACCATAATTCCCTTCAGGCTTGACAAGATGCTCAGGGACCTTGGCCTTCACCCTGTGCAGCTGGATCCTGGACTTTCTGTCAGATTGCTGGCAGGTGGCAAGAGAGGGCTCCCTCACCTCTGCCCCTCTGACCCTCCACACAGGAGCCCCTCAGGGCTGTGTCCTAAGCCTCCTCCTTTACTCTCTGTATATCTATGACTGTGTCACCACCCACATCTCTCTGACACAGGGGTGCCAAGAAAACAATCTCTCCCTCAATGTCGCAAAAACAAAGGAGCTGGTTGTGGATTACAGGAGGAATGGAGATGGGCTAACCCTATTGACATCAGTGGATCTGGGGTTGAGACGGTAAAGAGTTTTAAGTTCCTCGGCATAAACATCACTGAGAATCCCACATGGCCTGAAATACAAACTGTGAGGTGTAAAAGGCACAACAGCATCTCTTTCACCTCAGGCGGTTGAGGAAGTTTGGTGTGGACATCCAAATCCGAAGAACATTCGACAGGAGCACAATTGAGAGCATCCTGACTGGCTGCATCACTCTCTGGTATGGGAACTGCACCTCCCTCAATCGCAGGACTCTACAGAGAGTGGAGCAGATAGCCCAGCGCATTTGTAGTTGTGAACTTCCCATGATTCAGGATATTTACAAAGACAGGTGCGTAAAAAGAGCCCCAAGGATCATTAGGAACCTGAGTCACCCTACCATGGCCTATTCCAGCTCCTGCCATCCAGGAAACGGTACCGCAGCATAAAAGCCAGGACCAGCAGGCTCCGGGACAGCTTCTTCCACCAGGCCATCAGACTGATTAACTCACGCTGATTTGAGTGTATTTCTGTTACATTGACTGTTCTATCTATCATAAATTATAAATTACTGTGATTGCACATTGCACATTCAGACAGAGACGTAATGTAAAGATTTTTACTCCTCATGTATGTGAAGAATGCAAGAAATAAAGTCAATTCAATTCAATTCATGGCATTACCTATGGGCAACATTGTCCAGAACACAAGGGAGAAAATTTAAAGGATATTCTCAAAAAATGCAACATTCTGACACACCCCGGAAATCTCTCACCCATGACTAAAGTGGAGAAGCAGCATTGAGAACCTCAAGTTCATGCAAGGTGAGTATACAGATGCCCAGTATCACGATCAGGAGCATACAGTCTCATACTCTACCCTCCAGCTCACTGTATCTGGCACCTCCTACCTCGTTTGCAGAAGTATGGCAATATGTATCACAGACCAGCCTACATTGTGGGACCTTGTCAAAGGCCTTGCTAAAGTCCAAACCGACAGCATCCACTGCTCTAACCTGAACTACCTTTTTTTGGTTATCTCTTCGAAAAAAAACGACTAAAGGTTCATCAAGCATGACTTCCCACACAAAACCACACTGGGAGCCTGTTTATCCAAATGCTGATAATCCCCTCAAAATTCCCTTCAGTACCTTCCCCTCAATTGATGTCAAGCAAACCAGCCTGTAGTTCCCGGTCTTGTCCTTGTGACACTTCTAAAACAACGGAAAGACATTAACCACCTTGCTAATGATGAAGCAAATACCTCCTCATGGGCCTCCACAGTTCATTCTCTAACTTTCCACAGAGTCCAAAGATGCATTCTGTCAGGCTCTGTGGATAGATCTACCTGAAAGTGCTTTAAGGCTTTTACTCTGAAGAGAATTATTCATTAAAACTCTCACCTATCTCCTGCAGCTTAAGACATAGGCACTCCTGCTAAACTCTAAGGGGACTAACACCCTCTTACTCTTTGTACAGCTATAGAATTTCTTGGGATTTTCCTTGAATTTACCTGCCAGTTCCATCTCACACCACTCTTTGACCTCCTGATCTCCCTCAAGACTACTCTTGATCTTTTTATAGTCATCAAGGGATTCACTCCTCTCTGATCTCCTAAATCACTGTTTACTTCCTTCTTTTTCTTGACAAGAACCTCAATAGCACTCGTCAGCCAAGCTCTCTAAACTTACCAGGTTTTTCCTTCATCACACTCTTAAAAGCCTCCCACTTTCTGTTTGTTCCTTTCCCTTCAGTCAGGCTTACCCAATTGACCTGAGTTAGATCCTGCCTAATTGAAAGGAGGAGGAGGAGAAGATGGCGACGCAATGCAGCGCGCGCGGCCACTCCTGTGAATGATATCTGTAATCTGTCAAGTAGGTACTGTGCACAATTCTGATTTGATGGAGACAGACGTGAGAGTACGGAGGAATATCTGGAGAAACTTCTGAAATGGCCACTTCGCTGCCACTGCTACTGTGTGGTCCGGAATCTCTGGAGGAGAAGGCCCCGAATCCTCAGCTTTGCTTGTTTTGGCTTCCGGGGCGAGGTCGAAGGTGCTCGGCAGAGGATGGCACTCGGGAGGCTATATCGGAGGGGCTGGTTGGAGGCTCAAAGTTTTTGGATGGACGGACTCAGTGTCGGCTGTGGTCGGCTGCTTCCAATGCATCGGCAATTGACGGTGCCTGGAGGTTTATGGCAGGGAGTTTCTCCCTTTTGCCGCCTGCTATCGGGGACTCAGGAGTCGATCGGGACATTGAGACTTTTTTTTTTACCGTGCCCATGGTCTGCTCTTCATCAAATTATGGTATTGCTTTGCACTGCTGTAACTATATGTTATATTATGTGGTTCTGTCAGTGTTAGTCTTTGGTTTGTCCTGTTTTTCTGTGACATCACTCTGGAGGAACATTGTATCATTTCTTAACGCATGCATGCATTTCTAAATGACAATAAACAGTGTTCTCATAATATAGATTCCTCCCAAATTAACCGCTCCAGTTTAGTACCCTAATCTGTGGATCTGTCCTATCCTTTTCTTTCACTGCCTTAAAGCTAATAGAATTAAGGTCATTGGAACCAGAGTGTTCCCTGACTTCCTCTTCCATTATTTGCCCTATCTTGTTCCTAAGAAAAAGTCCATATTGTACCCTCCCAAGTAGGACCTTCTATATATTGACTCTAGAAGCTTTGCTGGGCACACTTCACAAATTCCACCCCATCCAGGCTTTTAACACTCTGGGTAATCCAGTCAATAACGAGGAAACTAAAATTTCGCACTAATATAATCCTATTATTCTTACAGCTTGCTCCTCAAGTGTCTCCTGATTATTAGGGGAGGTCTATAACTCAGCCCCACTAGAGTGACCCTTCCCTTTTGAATTCTAATTTCTACCCATATGGACTCGCTAAATGATCCCCAAGAAAGCTGTCTCTAAAAGCTGGCGAGATATGATTGCTACCTCTCTATTGGAAAGCTTTGCCTCCTTATGGAAATACCACAAAGATTCAGAGAAAACAAGCAATTTAAGTTTAAACAAACACTTGTCATTGTCTGTTCCAGCTCCTGAAATTACAGCAAAATCCATCATATTTGTGTCTCAGCATGAATAAATCCTATTTTCCTCTCATCACACAGCCTGATTCTAAGATTTCATTGAACAGTCTCATTGGTTCCTCCCAGCATGCTGGCGTATGAAGCTTGGTGGATTTTTAAGTGCGGAGACCTTTACAGTAGATTGCCTGACCTCTTTAATGTCAGCTTCCTTTGAGTTTAATGTGTTTCTGCTTGCAGGCCTGCCTACATCTCTCACCAATCAATCACCACGTAATATATTATGCAGAGCACTTCCTCCTAGACAAGACTGAGTGTCTGCATATGAGCACTCTCAGTCAATGGTCTTTTCATCTCCTGCATTATGGACTGTCTTTTCATACAAAACATGTGCAGAGTTCATCACATGTATTTCTCTCTCAGTACATCGAGTTTCTGGGACTGTCTGTAAGTGCATATACATCCCAAAACCAGCCGTGGCACTCAGAGGGTTGGTGGATGCAGTTTAAGTAAAAAGCATTTGGTGTATCCGTGATCATGTATTATGCAGGTCAAATGTCAACTGTGTGCAGAGCTTTGGGATACGTCTGTCTCATTACAGGCATGCAGCTCACTTTAAAATATCACTAGACACCCATAGATTAGCTGTTAATTATGCAGCATTTTCCAGAATGCATGCTCTTTCCAGATTTTCCTTCACCTTCCTGAAGAATAGAGGAAGGCCAGCCAGGTGATTGACACCCTGATTTAATACTGATAGATATCTTGGCACCATCTGAAATCTTGTATCAGTTGTGGGGACCAGTGGGGGGAGGGGACGGGGGGAGACAGGGGACAGGGGGTGGGGACGGAACATGAGGGGGATGGGAGATGGGATGGACAGGAGATGGGGGGGATGGGACGTGGGGGGAGGGGACAGGGAGGGGACAGGGGAGAGATAAGTTCTGGCTTCAGACAACCCAATGAGTAAGTGAGAGAGACAGCCATGTTGAGTCATCCTGCTGAATGTTAAACAAGCAGCCAAGATCTAGACCCGGCCATGGAATATCATGGAGTTACACAGCAAGGTGATGAACTCTTGTACACACAACGACTGTGGTGAAGTGGGAACTAACTCACAGGGAGAAATGTTGCATTAAACTTCAGGGATGCTATGCATTTACTGCTCTATTTTTTCATATTTTTCTTGCTACCTAGGAATTGCAGAAGTAGCACTAGGGACCATCATGCAGTTACTCAGAAGCCCAACTATCCTCCCGGTCACATGGCTTCCAGCAGCAATTCTTGCTTTGCTGAAATTAAAAGTCATTTATCTGCTCCCTTTTTGCTTAATTCATTTCTCGGCTGAAGTTGACAATTGTTCCTTGAAGCCTTTCTGGTCTTTAAGTGGGGTGGCACAACGGTACAGTGGTTAGTACGATTGCTTTACAGTGCCTGTGATCACCGATTGGGGTTTGACTCTCATCTCTGCCTGTAAAGAGTTTACACGTTCTTCCGTGACCATGTAGGTTTCCTCCTGGTACTCCAATTTCCTCCCACATTCCAAAGACATACAATTCGGATCAGTGAGCTGTGAGCATGATACATTGGTGTCAGAAGCACAGCGACACTTGCGAGCTGCTCCCAGCACAATCTGGTCACTGATCCAAACTGACACATTGTGCTGTTGGTTTTGATGCTTCTAAGTACACGTAACAAATAAAGTTCACCTTTAATTCTGTAGCTGGTTCACCTCCATCTACAGGGACCTAAACAGCAGCAACTCACCTGCAGGAAACCACCTACTGCTAATTAACAAACTCAGAAAATCTGCCGGGATCAACAGTCAGATCCAACGAGCCCATCTCAGCATTTCTGTTGAGTCGCCCTATTCTCCTATTTGTCAGAAACTACTTCTGCAATAGAATCACTTTTGCAATCAAAGTGTTGATTAAAGTATTTGTCTCAGGCGAACCTGACACTTATGCTTCATAATGACCTAGTCCAACAACAAGAGAACTATGTTGTGTGCATGCTTCCAATACAAAACTCAAGTAGATTCGACAAAGTTCATTTAGGCTGCTCCCATTGGGCCAGACAGAATTGAAATCTCAATGAGGATCACATTTGTTATTGATAGAGGCAATTCAAGCCTGATTGCATATCTTTGCCCAGTCATATTTTTAGGGGCAATTGTACAGCTTATACTGACTCCTGGGGAAAGATCCATTAATAAACCTTATCACAGTATCATCGGGAAACCTCTCCACCAAGAGGACGATTTAAATAAAGACAGGCTTTCCTTCCAGACTTGTAATTCTGTCCTGGATCTCATCTACGACAGGCTCTTGTCACTCCTCAGTCTTATCTTAAATCTGGTTTTGCAATTTCATTACAGATTGCCACAAAAGCACCTCTTATCTATCATGCCTTTGACATATTACTGATAATAAGTCTCCACATAATCTGCCAATTTTAATACAGTGGAAGTTTTTCCCTATGCCCCCAATTCAGAGAGATTTGTTTTCCTCCGGGTGCTGGTTCTGATCTCCAGACGAATTATGAATGTGAAATTTTAAAAAACCTTTTGTTACTTGCACCTCCCCCTCCCTGACACACTGCGATGCTAACTTTATCCTGCTCCTGTCAAACACACCACCCCTAAAACTCCCAACCTAGTTTGGGGACCTTGACCTATATTTTGAAGGGTCTGTTACTGACCATTTATTTGAATTTGCACCTGAAAATACAAAAGAAATCATTATTCTTGGCCCCAAGCCTAACTCTACTGTAGTATTTCTCCTGATCTGCTCAGGCTGACTGCCCCAGAACTGTCCAGGACCTCTACTCATAAACTTAAAGCAGCAGTTATTAATCACTGAATATATCCTCTGGGGGCTACCTGTTAACTCTATCCATGTCACCGGTGTGCAATCCGGAACAAAGCAACAAATGGATAGCAACGCACATAAAAAATGCTGCTGAACGCAGCAGGCCAGGCAGCATCAATAGGAAGAGGTACAGTCGATGTTTCAGGCTGAGACCCTTCGTCAGGACTAACTGAAAGAAGAGATAGAAAGAGATTTGAAAGTAGGAGGGGGAGAGGGAGAGATCTGAAATGATAGGAGAAGACAGCAGGGGGAGGGATGGAGCTATGAGTTGATTGAACATAGAACATACAATAGTACAGCACATTACAGGCCCTTCAGCCCACAAAGTTGTACCAACCCTTAAACTCTGCTTCCCATATAACCCCCTACCTTAAATTCCTCCATATACCTGTCTAGTAGTCTCTTAAACTTCACTAGTGTATCTGCCTCCACCACTGACTCAGGCAGTGCATTCCATGCACCAACCACTCTCTGAGTAAAAAACCTTCCTCTAATATCCCCCTTGAACTTCCCACCCCTTACCTTAAAGCCATGTCCTCTTGTATTGAGCAGTGGTGCCCTGGGGAAGAGGCACTGGCTATCCACTCTATCTATTCTTCTTATTATCTTGTACACCTCTATCATGTCTCCTCTCATCCTCCTTCTCTCCAAAGAGTAAAGCCCTAGCTCCCTTAATCTCTGATCATAATGCATACTCTCTAAACCAGGCAGCATCCTGGTAAATCTCCTCTGTACCCTTTCCAATGCTTCCACATACTTCCTATAGTGAGGCGACCAGAACTGGACACAGCACTCCAAGTGTGGCCTAACCAGAGTTTTATAGAGCTGCATCATTACATCGCGACTCTTAAACTCTATCCCTCGACTTATGAAAGCTAAAACCCCATAAGCTTTCTTAACTACCCTATCTACCTGTGAGGCAACTTTCAGGGATCTGTGGACATGTACCCCCAGATCCTTCTGCTCCTCCACACTACCAGGTATCCTGCCATTGGCAAAACGTATACAAGGCTGGAGAAGGGAGAGGATCATAGGACGGGAGGCTAAGGGAGAAAGAAAGGGGGAGGGGAGCCCAGTGGATGGGCAAGGAGTTATAGTGAGAGGGACGGGGGAGAAAAAAAGTAAGTAAGTAAGTAAATAAATACATAAATAAATAATGGATGGGGTACGAGGGGGAGGTGGGGCATTAACAGAAGTTAGAAAAGTCAATGTTCATGCCATCAGGTTGGAGGCTACCCAGACAGAATATAAGGTGTTGTTCTTCCAACCTGAGTGTGGCTTCATCTTCACAGTAGAGGAGGCCGTGGATAGACATATCAGAATGGGAATGGGATGTGGAATTAAAATGTGTGGCCACTGGGAGATCTTGCTTTCTCTGGTGGACAGAGCGTAGGTGTTCAGCAAAACGGTCTCCCAGCCTGCGTCAGGTCTCACCAATATATAGAAGGCCGCATCGGGAGAACCGGATGCAGGATATCACCCCAGCCGACTCACAGGTGAAGTGTCGCCTCACCTGGAAGGACTATCTGGGGCCCTGAATGGTGGTGAGGAAGGAAGTGTAAGGGCATGTGTAGCACTTGTTCTGCTTACAAGGATAAGTGCGGGGGGGGGAGATCGGTGGAAAGGGATGGGGGGGACGAATGGACAAGGGAGTCGCGTAGGGAGCGATCCCTGCAGAAAGCGGGGGGGGGGGGAGGGAAAGATGTGCTTAGTGGTGGGATCCCGTTGGAGGTGGCGGAAGTTACAGAAAATTATATGTTGGACCCGGAGGCTGATGGGGCGGTAGGTGAGGACAAGGGGAACCCTATTCCTAGTGGGGTGGTGGAAGGATGGGGTGAGAGCAGATGTGCTTGAAATGGGAGATATGCGTTTGAGAGCAGAGTTGATGGTGGAGGAAGGGAAGCCCCTTTCTTTAAAAAAGGAGGACATCTCCTTTGTCCTGGAATGAAAAGCCTCATCCTGAGAGCAGATGCGGCGGAGACAGTGGAATTTCGAGAAGGGGGTGGCATTTTTGCAAGAGACAGGGTGGGAAGAGTAATAGTCCAGGTAGCTGTGAGAGTCCGTAGGCTTATAGTAGACATACTGTAAGCCTACAAAATGATGTTGACATCAGTGATGCCAACAAATGAATAGATCTGCCACTTACGAGTTATCAACTGCAAGGAATAGGTGAGTATAGAAAGATCCTTTGTTATGGGAGTGACTTTAATTTAATTCACAGTATGATCTTTCATTACTCATGATCTTCTTGGGGTATTTTAGCTTACATTTGAAAAGAGAAGTAGAAAGGTTTTTTTTCCCCAATTCTCTACACCACGCTCCAGTCCAGTTGCTGGCAGTAGTGCATCTTTTAGTTGGACTGCCAACTGCCATTAGAAGTCAAAAGAAGAATTTCCTTTCAGTAACTTGACTGCATATTCACCATGCTGGGTAAATTGCATAAATTAACATCAGTAACCTACGGACACAGACAATAAATGGCACTAGCAGGCGAGTCATTTAGCCCTCTCCGGCTGTTCTGCTGCATTCCTGTACTAACACCACGTACCTCGATTCCATTGGAAGTCCAAAATGTATTCATCTGTGCCTTGACTAACCTCAGCAACTGAACCTCCATAGTCTCAGCAGAGAATTCCAAATATTAATTATTAATTATTTTCTGGGTGAAGAAATGTCTTCTCATTTCTATTCTGAATGACCAAATTAGTGTGACATAGGCACTCACATGAGCCCCAGCTATGCCTGCCTTTTCATGAACTACATAGAACAGTCTATATTCTAAGCCTACACTTGTAATATTTCCCAACCTTTCTTCCACTACCCTGCTTCCTGCACCCATGCTGAGCTTGTTCATTTCATCAAATTGCCTCTAACATCCTCCCTGTCCTCAATCTCTCTCCTTTCTCGATATCTCACTGTCTACCTCTGAAGGTAGACTATCCCTGACCTCTTTTACAAATGTACTGATTCTCACAGTTATCTGACTCTACCTCTTCACACCTTGACACTTGTAAAAATACTTTTCCCTTCAGATTGGGCACTAGTGAATGACAAGGTGGCCAGAAAGGAGCTGAAATCAGGACTTAGGAGAAGTAGACGAGAGTATGAGAAGGCCTTGGTGAGTAAGATTAAGGAAAATCCCAAGGCATTCTACACAGATGTGAAAAAACAGGAGGATGACTAGAGTGAGGGCATTTTTACATGTGTTGCTCAAAATTTCCAGCATCTGCAGAATCTCTTGTGTTTTTAACCAAAATAATCTTCCTTATTTTGAGAATGTGAACACTGATCCTAGCCAACCTATCTAGAGGAAACATTAACTTTCTGCTTAGACCCATTACAGTAAATAAAATCAGAAAATGCTGGAAATACTTAGCAGATCAAGTAACATCTACGGGAAATGAAACACCATCAGAATGGAGAAAGAGGTGAATCAACAAACCTGCTGGAGGAACTCAGCAGGTCAAAGAGCGTTTGTGAGAGGACAGAGTTTCAGCAAAAAACATGGACAATTCTTCCCCAACCCATCACACACACACACACTCACACACAAAAAATGTGGACAATTCTTCCCCGGCCCATCATGCACACACTCACACAAAACGCACATGCAGCCCAACCTGCAGAGTTGAATTGTTGCTCCAGATTCCCCTGTCTGCCCTGTGCCTTCCAGTGGGAAAACAACCAAGCCCGAATAGCAGAGAAGATGAGTGAGGACAAAGTCAAAGTAAATTTATTATCAAATTATGTATATGTTACCATATACTACATTGAGATACATTTCTTTGCATGAAAATTCAGAAATACAATAGAATTTCTGAAAAATTCTATTTTTATCAAAGACTAACAATCAATGTGCAAAAGAAGACAAATGGAACAAATAAAAAAATAATGTAATGAATTGCTGTGATTGAATGAAATAATGTAGCAATTAAATGGTAGTAGATGCTCCTTTGTCTGTGTTATGTGATGCTAATGTTGTAAAATCTAGGTAATATTGTATAGGCGTACTCAGCAGGTCAGAGTACACAAGTGAAAGATGAGGGAAGAGAGGAATGAGAGGCCAAAATAGCTCAGCCTAATACAAATAGGAAGTTATGTGAGCAAATTCAGTTAAGAGTCCTGCAAAATGAAGTGTGTCCAGTCAAAAACTGAGTTGATGTCTTCCAAGCTACAGTGCACCTGACTGTAACAGTTCAGGAAGCCACAGGCAAAGAGGGTCAGAGTGGGAGTGGGGAATTAAAGTGGCTGGCAGCGGGAAGCTCAGGGTCATAACTGCACACTGGTTCCCCTAAGGACTGTAAGTTTCAATAAGGTTTCTTCTCATTCTTCTAAATTCAGAATAATAGAGAGCCAATCTGTCTAAATAAGCCTCTAAGATGTGGGAACAGAATGAGGCCATTCGTGTCTGCTACACCATTCAATCATTACTGAGTTTTTCAACTGCTTTTGCACTTGCAGCTCTGCACTTAGTCAACTTGGAGAGGACAACTTCCTTGTGCAGGGGAGGGGGAGTACGTGGACAAGCTGCCAAAGGAAGTGGTTGAGACAGCTACAATCATATTACTTAAGAAGAACTTGGATAGGTACATGGAAGGGTGGGACTTGGAGGAATATGGGCAAAATGTAGGGTTAAACTAGATGGGTGGGCACCATGGACTTGTTGGGACAAAGACTCCTGTATCAGTGTTGCATTGCTCAATGATTCATTCTGTGACCCAGTCTCCTGCTTTCTCCCCATAATCTTTTTCCCTCTCACCAATCAAGAATCTATCAGTCTCTGTCATATATATACCCAATGACTTGGTCTCTTCATCACTCTGTAGCAACAAATTCCACAGGTTCACCACTCTGTAGCTGAAGAAATACTATCACAGCTTAGTTTTAAAGGCACATCATTTAATTATGCCAGAAATTCAGGAGTGTCAGGGCAGAAGTGGGTGTCGCTGCTATTGCCAAGGAGGAGGTGCTTGGAAAGCTGAAAGGTCTGAAGGTAGACAAGCCACTTGGACTAGATGGACTAAACCCCAGGGTTTCTAAAAAGGTAGCTGAAGAGATTGTGGAGGCATTAGGAATGATCTTTCAAGAATCAATAGGGTCTGGAATGCTTCCAGAGGACTGGAAAATTGCAAATGTCACTCCGCTCTTTGAGAAGGGAGGGAAACAGAAGAAAGGAAAGGAAATTACAGGGCAGTTGAAGATGTTGGATTAAGAATGACTTCAGTGATTGGGAAGATGTTGGATTAAGAATGTGGTTTCATAGTCGTTGGAGGCACATGATAAAATAGACCAAAGTCAGCATGATTTCCTAAAGGGAAATCTTGCCTGACAAAGCCATTGAGATTCTTTGAAGAAATAATAGGCAGGATAATGAGAGTCAGTGGATGATGCTTACTAGGATTTCCAGAAGGTCTTTGACAAAGTGTTGCATGTCAGGCTGCTTAGAATCATAGAACACTACAGCACAGAAACAGCACCTTCAGCCCATTTCATCCATGCCAAAACATGAATCTGCCTAGTCCTATCTGCCTGCACCCGGACCATATCCCTCTACACACCTCCACCCATGTAATTCCCTCCTATCAATCTGCACCCGTACCATAGCCCTCCCACCCATACACCTGTCCAAATTTCGTTTAAGTGTTGAAATCAACCTCGCATCTGCCACTTGCACTGGCACCCCTTTCCACACTCTCTCCACCATGTGAGTAAATGAAATCTCCCTCATGTTCCACTTAAATGTAGCCCCCTGGTAAGCCTCAGGCTCGCTCAGCTCGCTTTCGTCAAGGGGGAGCAGCCTTCGGCCCCACCAAACTGGGTAATCAAGTTTGTGTGGATGCTGTGTGATGTACCCCCACCCCACCAAATAACAGACAGTACACCATATGCGATTAAATGATTACACTTTATAAGTATTTACTGGAACTATGTAATTAATAGAGATACAATATAAAAGGAAAGTAAAAGGCGCCAAACTTATCAAAGTTCAACCACTTCTTGCACAACCATTGGAGCTCAATTAATGGGGTCTCCCTTTCCTCCAGTCGATATCCTCCGATCTCTGCCGACCCTCGAATGGGACCACCCTCAATGATCGACCAAATGCTCCACACGAGTCTGTCCATGTTTCCTCTCCTCGCCAAAGACCCTGGGCCCCGGATTCCCGTTCGGGGTCCGTTCCGTCACCCAGTTTACAGTATCGCGTCTCCTCTCTCTGTCCCCATCTGCCTTCTGCCCTAAAGCCTGTGGAAAAAAAGCTTACAGACACACAGGAAAGAACAACATCTATCCTAATTGATTAGCAAATGAATACAATTCTCGTTATCTGTAATTATAACCCAAACAAGCTGCTGGAGAGAGAACCACTGTCTCAGCAGTTAACATCACAGAGAAGCCATTTTATTTTTAACATAACAAAGAAGCCATTTTATTAGCCTTAGCAATGACATAAAAGAAGAAACTCCTTACATAAACATTACAACTTTCACACTTAACTCATGACTCTCTAGTCCATCCCCAGCTTAAAAAAGCCCGCCTGCATTTATCCTATCTATATCCCTCTTAAACAGACTTTTTGCATCTGTATTTACTTGGAAGATGGATGCAGAGCTTACAGATGTGAGACATTGAGGTCATGGACTCTATACAGATTACAGAAGAGGAGGTGTTCACTGCCTTGAGGTAAATTAGGGTGGATAAATCCCCAGATTCTGACTGGCTGTTCCCATGGACCCTGTGAGAGGCTAGTGCAGAAATTGCAGAGGCCCTGGCAGAGATATTTAAAATATCCTTAGCCATGGGTGAAGAGCCAGATGATTGGAGAATAGCAACTGTTGTTCCATTGTTTAAGAAAGGCTCTAAGAGTAAACCATGAAATTATAGCCAGTGAACCTGGCATCAGTAGTGAGAAAGTTATTGGAGGGGATATACAAGTATTTGGATAGACAGGATAGTCAGCATGGCTTGAGCGTGGTAAGTTGTGTCTAACCAATCTTAGAGAGTTTTTTGAGGAAGTTACTGGTTGATGAATGCAAGGCAGTGATGTTGTCTACATGGACTTTAGTAAGGTTTCTGACAAAGTTCTACATAGGAGGTTGATCAAGGAGGTTCAGTCGCTCGGCATTCAAGATGAGTAGTAAATTGGATTAGACATTGGCTTTATGGGAGAAGCCAGAGAGTGGTAGTAGACGGTTGCCTCTCTGACTGGAGGCCTGTGACTAGTGGAATGCCGCAGGGACTGGTGCTAGGTCCATTGTCGATTATAATCTGTATCAACAATCTGGATGATAATGTGGTTAACTGGATCAGCAAATTTGTGGATGGCACCAAGATTGGGGATGTAGTGCATAGCGAGAAAGACTATCAAAGCTTGCAGTGGGATCTGGACCAGCTAGTGAAATAGGACAAGAATTGGCAGATGGAATTTCTTGCTGACAAGTATGAGATGTTGCACTTTGGGAGGACCGACCGAGGTAGGTCTTACATGATGAGATGGTCCTATGAGGAGATATTCCAATAAGGTTGATCGCAGGAATGAAAGGCTTAATGTATTTGATGACCCTGGGCCTGATCAATGCATGAGGAGCACTGAGGAGTGCAGTAGAACAGAGGGATCCAGGAGCATAGATCTATAATTCCTTGAAAGTGGTGTCTCTGTTAGATAGGATTGTAAAGAAAACTTTTGGCATTTTGGCCTTCATAAATCAGAGTACAGAGTACAGGAGATGGGATGTTATGTTAAAGATGTATCAAGTACAAGAGTTGGAATGTTATGTTGAAATTATATAAGAAATTGGCGAGGCTTCGCTTGGAATATTGTGTCTAGTTTTGGTCTCCTATCTACAGAAAACTGTGATTAAGATTGAAAGTGTGCAGAGAAAATTTACAATGATGTTGTTGGGATTTGAGGACCTGAGGTACAGAGAAAGGTTGAACAGGTTTGGACTTTGTTCCCTAGAACATAAAAGATTGAGGAAAGATTTGACAGAGGTATACAAAACTATGCTTTTTCCACCAAAGTTAAGTGAGACTACAACTAAGGTTGAAAGGTGAAATAAGGGGAACACGGGGAATTTCCTCACTCAGAGGGTGGTGAAAGTGTGGAATGAGCTGTAGTGCAAGTGGTGGATATAGGGTCAATTTCAACATTTAAGAGAAATTTGGATAGCTACATGGATGGGCGAGGTATGGAGAGCAATGGTCTGGGTGAAGATCAATGGGACTAGACAGGTTAATGGTTTGGCACAGACTAGATGGGCCAAAAAGCCAGCTTCTCTGCTCTAGTGTTCTAATGACTCTATGACTCTAAATTTAAAGTGGACATTGATAGGTCCCTGATTAGTCTGGGTGTCAAGGTTATGGGAGAAGGCAGGAGAATAGGATTGAGGAGGATACTAAATCAGCCATGATGTTGTGGTGGAGCAGACCCTATTGGCTGAATGGCCTAATTCTCATCCTGTTTTATGGTCTTATGGTCTTATTCTGAAGTTGTGCCCTTGGATCTTAGACTCTCCTACTAATGGAAACACCCCCTCTATGTCTACTCTATCCTGGCCTTTCAGAATCCAATAGTTTCATGGAGATACCATACTCATCCTTTAGTACTCCACTGAGTACTGACCAGGGACATCAATTGCTCCTCATACAATGATCAGGCCCAGGGACATGGAATACTCCTCATACATTGATCAAGCCCAAGGACATCAAATGCATTAAGCCTTTCATTCCTGTGATCCTTTTGGAGTATCTCCTCATAGGACAAGCTTCCATTCCAAAAAAATCCATCTAATGAAGCTATTTATGGAACTCCTTTGTTGCAAGTATATCTTTTCTCAGGTGGGGAGACCAGAACTGTACATACCATTACAAATGTAGTCTCATCAAGACCCTATCTAACTGCAACAAGATGTCTCTACTCAAATCCTCCTGCAATAAAGGCCAACATACAATTGTCTTTCTAATTGATTATTGTTCCTACGTCTTAAATTTCACACACACACACACATATATATATATATATATATATATATATATATACACACACAATAATTCCTGGGTCCCTCTGAACAGTAACACCTTTTAGCCTCTCATTGCTTCACAAAATACTCCATCTTACTATATTTTGCACCACAGTGGATTATGAGTATGGAAAATGTGATAGCTGTTCTCTTAACCTATATGCTCCATAGAATCTCAGTATTCTCCACGAAGTTCAGATTGGTGTCTAACTTCGTCTCATCAGCAGATTTGGATTATGTTACACTAATTCACCCATTCCAAATGCAGATGGTGAGCAGCTGGGGTCCCAGCATCAAACCCCATTGATTACAGCCATCCAACCTGCGAATGACATACCCTGTTTATTGTCCATTAACCAGTCTTCATTCCAAGCCTGTAAATTACCCTCAACGCCATGTGCTCTAGTATATCTGATAACTTCTAAGTTTGTTTTGAAACATGATATTAGCCTAAAATTGGAAGTTTATAGCTCACATGCAATTTCCAAAAACACAAAATGTAAACGGGAAATTTTTAAAGCACACTCATAGAATATTTCTGCTGCTAATATTTAAATGTATACTTGGTGCATTCTGACACCACCCCAGTATTGCCACAGATTAGAGAGATTTGCAGCAAGCGGAAGGCAGGTTTCATGCTAAATAAGCAACCCATAATATATCTAGAATATAGTGACACTATCAAAACTAGGAACAGGAAACCAGGCACAAACCTAAATGATAAAATCACAAACAAAAGAAGTTCTGTAGATTCTGGAAATCTGAGCAACACACACAAAATGCTAGAGGAACTCAGCAAGCCAGGCAGCATCCATGGAAAAAAGTACAGTTGACGTTTCAGGCCGAAGCTCTTGTCCAAAAAGCCTGCTTCTCAGCAGAGGAGTTCTGCTGAGTTCCTCCAGCATTATGTGTATGTGACCTAAATGAGACATTGCCTGTACTACTAAAAACAGGGAATAAACTAAAAAATACACTAAAAACGGAATGGGTCCTTTCGTTTGACAAAGATGGCAGGCTGATAACAACAAGCATCCCTTTGTATATTTAATGGGATGAACACAGCCTTCACCGCCCACCGCCAGACCTAATGGGTCTTCTACAAGACAATGGCTTGCAATGTTGAAAGCGGGGCGTGGGTTCTTTTGTTTAAGAAAGATGCCAGGCTGATAGCTACAAGAACGCAGAACATTTCTCTGTATATTTAACGGGATGAAGGCAGCCTTCACCACCAACCCCCCCCCCAATCCCCCCCCCAATCCCTAATGGCTCTTCTACAAGACAATATCCTACTACAAACAAACTACGACTACTACAAACTACAACTACAAACTTGACTTCAAAGTTGAAGAAATCTCAAGCTCCTTTGATGGTTCAAGATGCTTTAAGAAGCACCTAAATAATAATGTGAATCCCCAAGGCACATTTGACTGCAGACCAGGTGCTGGTAAATGGGAACAGCATTGGGAAGGATGTGATTGTCAGCCTGGACATATGGACTCAAAGGCCTGTTTCTGTCCTATACGATTCATTACTTTGTTCAACTTTGCTCATCCCCTGGGAACTGAATTCATCATAGGAAACTGAGTCACACTTGCATTCCATACAAAGGAAACACAACATATCACAGATATCATATCTTAAGCTTAGAATAAACCAGTGTCATAAAGGTTAAGGACTATGTAAACATTAATATCCATCAACATTACTGCTTAGGGTCAGTTTTGAGACAGTGTAAACTGCACTAGACCACCCCTTGTTCTTCCTACCACCATAAATACTCATGACCAACTTTTGTTAATGCACCATTCTATCTGGATACATACTAAGTTGGTGTGGCAACTACTCTGCACTTGTCTGCAAGAAACTACAGGGTTCAGTGCACACGGAAACCAAGCCTCCCTCCATGGATTCTGTCTGCACCTTGCTGCCTAAGTAAAGCAGACAGCATAATCAAAGACCCCTTCCACTCTGGACATACAGACTTCTCTCCTCTCCCATCAGACAGAAGATACCAAAGCCCGAAGGCATATGCCACCAGGCTTAAGGACGGCTTCTACCAAGCTGTTATTAGACTCTTAAACAGATGTCTTGTGCAATAAAATGGACCCTTGACTTCATAATCCATCTCATTATGACGTGTACTTTATTGCTCATCTGCACTGCACTTTCTCTGTAGCTTTAACATCACTATTGTTTTACCCTGTTTTGCCTCAATGTTTTGTGTAGTGATCAGATCTGTATGAACAGTATGTGAGACAAGCTTTTCACTGTATCTTGGTACATGTGACAATAAAAAAATATCAATGCTAATCCCAATTTAACCGACTTTGGAATTCATTCAGTACCTTATATAAACCCAACATGTAATCAGAAGCGTAAAGGATGGAAATAGACAGTAGCATAGCAGTTAACGCACTGCTATTACAGCTCTGGGTGTTGTCGTTCGGAGTTCAATCCCAGCATTCCCTGAATATCCTCCCAGTGGAATGCATGGATTTCTCCGGGTGCTCCGGCTTGGTCCCACAGTCCAATGATGTACTGAATACTTTATACTTTATTCTCTATTGCCACCAAACAATTGGTACTAGAACATACAATCATCAGAGCGATATTTGATTCTGTGCTTCCCACTCCCTGGATTACAAATATTAAATATTAATAATATTAAAAATAGTAAAAATTAGTAAATATTAAAAATTTAAATTATAAATCATAAATAGAAAATAGAAAAATGGAAGTAAGGTAGTGCAAAAAAAAAACCGAGAGGCAGGTCCGGATATTTGGAGGGTACGGCCCAGATCCAGGTCAGGATCCGTTCAGCAGTCTTATCACAGTTGCAAAGAAGCTGTTCCCAAACCTGGCCATACGAGTCTTCAACTCCTGAGCCTTCTCCCGGAGGGAAGAGGGGTGAAAAGTGTATTGGCTGGGTGGGTCGTGTCCTTGATTATCCTGGCTGCACTGCTCCGACAGCGTGCGGTGTAAAGTGAATAGGTTAATTGGTCATTGTAAATTGTCCCGTGATTAGCTTAGGGTTAAATTGGGGTTGCCGTGGGTTGATGGGGGGGGGGGCGGTGGCGGTTCAAAAAGACCATAAGGGCCTTTTTTACACCGTATTTCTAAATAAAAATAAATAAATAAATAAATAAGTCGAGGCAGAAATGAGGCCTTTAGGTTGACCACCTTCAAAGCATTTCTAGAGTGTTTCTGGGCTTTAACACTGTTGACAGACAGTAGACCAAATGCCTGCTCGATTCAGGTGAGTGCTTTGTGAAATGATGCAATGATGCACCAAGATCTCACTTTGACCCAAAGAAGAGCAATGGAATGGCATCTGCAATGTATTCCCACCAGTTTGCCTCTGGGTGGGGCTGGGGGCATGGAGGGGGGACGTTGCAGAAACAGGAAACTATTCCACAGTGCCCACAGGTAAGCCATGTCTTCTCTGACCCACACCCCACCTATTTCCCTTCTGCATGAACAAGATCTGTGGCTCCTGGAATCTGATGGCAGTTTTCACCAGTTTCTGGTGCCTGCTGTCTTTATTTCAGTTCTCAGTCTCGGAACAAAGTCTCTTTGGCACTCGCTCTGCCTTCCATTCCAAACCCTCTCCCCCTGGCATTCATCTGTCAAACACACACAGTGCTAAAAACTACCACTTGGTATATGTTTTTAGCTTTAAACTAGTTCAGTGCAGACAAGATAAAGAATTTAAAAGCTTGTACATTATGCATTGGCAGACTTTACCTGAAATTGGAATGCTCAATATTTTTTTTCTCTGTAAAAATCAATGCAAACTTCCGTTCTCCTCCCACTCATTCACTTCCACCATCTGCCTTCTCCACATCCTTCACTTGATTCCATGCTCCACTCTAATCTCCCATCAGAGTCCATTGTTTTAAGCCCTTTGTTGACCCCACCTGCCACTTCCCATCTTCCGTCACTATTTTCACTCTCTCCTCCTCCATCCGCCTATTGCTTGCCAGCTCTTGTCCAAACCCTTCCCTCCGCCTCTTTTTACTGGCTAACTCCCCTCAGTCTTTCAGTCCAGATGAAGGGTCTCAACCTGAATCACCAACTGTCTATTTCCCTCCACAGATGCAGCCTGAGGCTTTGAGCTCCTCCAGCATCTTGTGTTTGGTTTTGCTCCAGGTTCCGCCATCTGCAGTCTCTAACATCTCCGAATTGTGTCTTTAAACCCAACTGAAAGTTCTGACTGCCCTTTTCCTGCCATGTGTCAATGCAATTTCCATTTTACGACTGTACATATCAGTGCTGAGGGGTCAGTGGTGGAAAGAGTGAGTCATTTCAAGTTCCTGGGCATCAACGTCTCAGAAGACCTACTCTGGGCCCAACACATTGATGTAATTACAAAGAAAGCACGACAGTGGCTCTACTTCATGAGGAGTTTTGAAGATTTGGCATACTTCCACAGATACACAGTGCGGGGCATTCTGACTGGTTGCACTACAGACTGATATGCAGCCTCCAATGCACAGGATCACAAGAGGATACAGAGGGTTGTAGATTCAGCCAGATCCATCTCAGGCACAACCCTCCCACTGTAGAAAACATCTTCAAGAGTTGATGCCATCCATCACTAAATATCCACACCATCCAGTACATACTCTCTTCTTGCTACTATCATCAGGCAGAATATACAGAAGCCTGAAGACCCACTCTCAATGATTTAGAAACAGCTTCTTCCTCTCCATTTCTGAATGATCCATGAATCCATGAACATCACCTTATTGTACATCCCTTACTCTGTCTATTTAGTTCTGTACCTTATAGTAACTTTATCTCTTGTACTGTATTTTCACACAATATACAGTACTGTGCAAAAGTCTCATGCATAGCTAGGGTATCCAAGATTTTGTACAAGACTGTACTTGTCAGCATGGAGTGAAGAGAGAGTTTGTAAATCTGGCAGGAGCAAAGGATGTTGGGAATGGTAAGGGTGGAGTGCCACAGGAAGGGTGACGGACAGGTGACAGAGAAGGAGAGTCAAGGGTGGAAGTTGACATGAGTGCAGGCACACCAGGCAAGGTCATTTGATTCCAAATAGTTGGTTTATTGATTATTACAGAATGTCTCTTTGGTGCTTCCCACTCCCTGCCCTCACCCTTTCTCCCAACCATGAGTCCCTTCTCCCTGCCCCTTCCCACTCTCAGTCCACAATCGAGACCCATATCAGAATCAGGTTCACAAACAAGAGGAAATCTGCAGGTGCTGGAAATCAAAGCAACACACACAAAATGCTGGAGGAGCTCAGCAGGTCAGGCTATGGAAAAGAGTAAAAACACTCACACATGTCATGAAATGTGTTATTTTGCAGCAACAGTACAGTGCAATACATAAAATTACTACAGTATAGCGCAAAAGTCTTAGGCACCCTGGATTGTAAATTTTTCTTTTAAAGTTAATGTTCAGGCATTTTCCTCAAATTTGACCAAAGGAGTTGTAAGTTACATGCAATCTTTAATCCAAACAATTATAAGCAAGCTGCCTTCCTTATCTAACTGGGAAAAAAAAGTTTTCTAATCATCATTGCTTGTCTTGCCTTAATTTTAGTAGCATGTATGTTAGAAATGGGTGTCCCGAGCTACTCTGTTAATCATTGTGACCTTCACCAGCAGTGATAGAAGCACAACCAATACGCCACACAACTTAGTTCCTCCAGCTTCAGGTTTAGAGAGATTATTTATGAGTACACCATTTGCACTTGAAAGAAAATCCTCAGAGAAAATATTTCAAAACACTGCTCTGGTATTTCAAAGTTAATTTTTTAACTTAATGCACAGTTGAGCCACAAAGTAAGTGACACGTTGTATAAAGCAATGCTGGAAGGCAAGCGTAAAGATATGTTTACTTGAACATTGTCACAAATCTTACCATTATCGCCTGGATGCAAAAGGAACACTGCTCTCTAGTTACAGTCACAGATCTAGATCAATTTTTCAGCCACTGATATTACTTTCAAAAGGTAGATATGTTGTCATTAAGATTAAAACATTTTCCTTAAAATGTCCAATGGATTTCTTAGAGTCAATTTGTATTAGATGTAAATTTAAAGTTAAGTTAACCATGAAAGAATGATGGGTGAAATCAACTGGATTATTTGGAGTGAATTGACCTCAAGCAAGAATATCAAAAATGTAATTTAAAAACAAGGGCATTACTATTACTAAATAACGTGACTGATTTCACTTTTTTCTCTTCCAAGTGCATTGTTTTTGAGATAAGGATTCCCTGAAGAACGTCAATTCTCTTTGAAGTATTCTAATAGATTTCATATTGACCTTATAATTTTAATTGAACGGATCACTTGCTTTGCTGATTTGCTTGTGCATGGACTCTGTTTCATTGAACAGAAATTCCATTGGTCACATTTATTTTACAAGTTTGGGTCCATTCGATATTTCAATAAATAGAATTCCATCTGGTTCTTTACAGCACTTGTTTGCAACACTGCTGATTCTCCTAACAAGTAAAGAGAGATTCTATGCAGACAGGAGATATGAAATTTGCACATTGTAGTAACAGACATATTTAATGCAATATCTAAGATTTTTCACTTCTTTTATTTTTGTAATTTATTTTTTACTGAATTTCATCATCAAACAAACATTTCCATAAGATGTATTTCAGATACTATACATATATATCATAACTTTACTACAAAACAAAACATTTTTGTTATTCAAGCAGATTGTCTACACCAAATTCACCAGCTTCTCATTATGAATGGCCAGAATCTAAACAAAAAACTCTTCAACAAATGGATTACATCTTGCTGAATACTGTTTGGTCAGAATTGGTTTTGGTTTCTGCTAGGCTGGGGCATACAGGTGTGCACCAGAGGTCAGATAGAGCATGTCACTGAAGGCTGGACTTTGTAAAGCCAAATCAAGTTGGTCTCACTTCAGGAATGAAATTTAGGTCTTCATGGACCTCAACCCTCTACTAAATCAAGAGAACTATAGAGTACGTAAGGAACCTATTTCCTAACAGTAGCCAACACAAAGGTCTAGAGCCACAGGACCGTTGCTCCTTTGGAAGGAAAGTTAAAGAGTCAAAGATTCATATAGCACAAAAACTGGCCCCTGAGCCACATTATCCATGCTGACCACAAACAAGAGAAAATCTGCAGATGCTGGAAATCCAAGCAATCTGGTCCTGACAAAGGGTCTCAGCCCAAAATGTTGACTGTTTACTCTTTTCCTTAGATGCTGCCTGGCCTGCTGAGTTCCTCCAGCATTGTGTGTGTGTTATCCAAGCTGAACATTCTTTTCCATCTACATTAATTCTATTTGCCTGCATCAAGACTGTATCCTTCTATGCTTTGCTCATTGAAGAGCCTGTCTCAGTCCCTTTTAAACATAGTAATTGGATCTGATAACACCACCACCCCTGGCAGCATGATCCAAGTATCAACCCCTCTGCCTAAAAAAACTTATTCCTTAAATCCCCTTAAAAACTCCTTTTCGCCTTAATACGCTCTTATATACATACATATAGGGGAAATAACAGAAGGATATGCTAATTGAGGGTAATCAAACTTTTCCTCCCATTTAGCAGAAAGGTCATGAAGTCAGACCCTCCTTGAATATTTATATTGAGCTAATGCTGATGCATGGATATCAAAAGTTGACAAAGCACAATGGAGCAGTTGTGATAGAAATGGTACAGTAACTCACATTAAATAATTGGTTACAACTGGCCTGGATTTGCTTAAAAAAAAGCAACATGTGGATATCTCAAACCCTTGCATCTTGTTCTATATTGTGTTAGAATTTCCTCTGAACCATTGGTATGTCGCAACTGTAAGGTGTTTGTTCACATCTATAGATGTATACGAATCTGTCTGTGGTCAAGCAGAGATTGAATGGGAATGAGACATTAGTTGCTGTGGATTTTTTTCTTTTACACAATGCTTCAGCCACCAGAAAAGTGTGTGCTATCCAAGCCAGGAAATCTCTGACAGCCTTGCACTACTTAGGGATACCAATGCCTTTGTGCAGAACAGGTGGGTCGATGCCTGCCTGGTCAGCCTGGCCCAAGAATGGGTTTTTGACAGAATATCACATACATACACGATGGGCCTGCTTTCAAAAATGGGTTTTGGGGACAGATCATTAATTTGATCCAATTGATCTACACAGATATCCATTGTGCAGTTCCAATCAAAGGGTACAGGACATAGGTGCCCCATCAAGCCTGGAGTCGGGTAAGGTTGTCCTCTCTCCCCTGTCTTGATTGTGTGCTGTTTTAACCCCGTGGCTGAATCCATCAGGAAAGATGAGAACTTAAGAAAGCTGACGTTGCCAGGCAGTGGTGGCACACGAGACAAAACCTCTACATACAAGGACAATGTCACCATCTTCTGCTCAGATCCACTGTCAGTTTGCATACTGATCAGCATGCGTGACCATTTTGAGTTGGCATCAGGAGCCAGAGTTAACCACAGGATGAGAAGGGACATGCTAGTCAGTAAATGGCCTAACCAATCCAAAGTACCCTTCACCATCAGGTCTGGCTACCTGAAGTGATGTGGAACTACTTCTGAGGTGATGAGGCATGTAACAAGAATCGGCTGAGCAGATTGGAAAGGTAAAACAAAAATTGGATTTGTATAAATACACTTCTCTGTCAATAACTGGGAAGAACTTAGTCATCAGGTGCAAGATGCCCTCAGAGCTGTCGTTTTTGGCATAGGCCTCTTTCCTGTTCCTCTGAATCGGTAATCACTCGGGATTTTGCCATACTATCTGTCCATCATGGAAGAGTACTTCCAAGTAAATACCTTTGATGACAAGTCCATCGGGCAACACAGAATGTTCTGCAGACATTGTGAAACAAGTATGCTATGGACTCTTCAGTTTCTTTCCTGAACATAGAGTCCAAGCCATCTGGCAGAACACCTCCTCGCCAGATCTTACTATCAAGCACCAAGATCTCACTTGGCTGGTGGTGAGAGATGCCCTCCCAGTAACAGCCTCCCTTTACAGCTGACATATCACCCCTAGTGTACACTGTTCTTGGAACAGCTATGTCGGGGAAGAGATGGTCACCCAACTCTTTGCAGACTGTGAATTTTGCAAAGAGAATCTGAAGATAAATGCAAGTAGTGTCCATGTCCTGGTTCATCCCCAGCAAGTGTGTGACAGAAGACATTTAGATCTACGAGCTGTTCTCAGGCTCACGCCAAGACAGACATCAAATACTGCTAGAAGATCAACTCAGTGCAGGACATCCTTTGGTCTGTGGGAAACTTGTTGGTCTTTCAGCACAGTGAGATGTCCATGAGGGAATGCCACAGACTTGCATAGTCCAGCCTACTTGACAATGTGCTGAAGGACACACTAAAGGTTGATGCAGCCACTGCTTAAGTTTCTGATGGAAAAGGCCACCGTATAGGCTCTTTCCGCTACTGCACATGAAGAGGCAGGTGTGGGTGGACAGGCCTCTCAAACAATGAAAGGGGTATCATATCAGGGAGCCATGTGAGGGGCAATGGTGTTATGTTTGTTTAAGTGTTTTGAAGTATACATTATTGCATGTAATAACCATGAGTATAAAAGATTTTTTCTGCAACCTTTCTTCTTTTGTATATATATTTTAATACGAATAAAGTCTATTTTTGAAACAAAGAAGTTCGTCACTTGACCATAGCAGTCCATAATACACAAACATAATTAGCCCAGTTTCAAGAATCTCTAGAAATTAACTGGATGGAAAGAAGATATTCAAAATTTTTCCTTGCATTACCAGAAATGTAAACCATACAATAGAATCAGTCTCTTATACTACGTCTCTAGCTAGATATGATATCTATGTGTATCACTGTGTTCGATCATATTTTTGAACCAGGATTAAATCCTTCTAAAGGTAGATGTCTTTTAATGAATGGAAGGAGACTATATGCACATGTTAAAATCTGTACCATACAATTGCATATTCTGATTTTAATATTCTTTGCCAAAAATTAATCATGAATAAAAATATGAATGCATGTATTGGAAATTTCTGCATTCTAAAATGTTTTATATCTATGAAGCCTTGGGCTAGCCATATAACTTAAAGAATTATACACTTTTCCAATGTTGATTAGTGGTCTGATATGAAATATGTGTGGTGTATACTTCTCCCTTGCCTTTTCAAGCATGAGAAATTAAAACTAAAATCAAAAATACATATTTTTATATGATCATACGTACTTCTTTGTTCTTCATTGTTTTCTTTCAGGACCTCATCCGTATTGTACAACTTTGTAAGTTACAAACTTTGAATATTGGTAAATTTGTTAAACAGGTCATTAATAAGAGAATCGTTCATGCTGAAGATCATTTGTTTATCATCTCCCTGAAATGTTTTGAGATTTAATGAATTATCAAGTTCGTAACAGTTTTTAGCTGAATAATGTAATTTTAATTTTAATAATCTTCTGATGTATTCAATTGTAAATCTGAATATTAGAAATGCAATTTTTAAAAAATATATATTCAACCCCATTAATTTTGTATGTTCTAAAATTGGATACTGGTGCCAAAACAGAGTTATCTGAAATGGCACTGGGCATTAAGGTGTCAAAGAATATCATTTGGGCAGTACGACCATTGTGTAATTGACTCCATTGAGGTTAGTCTAAAATCGAGGGCTCTACATAGCAATAGATAGAGGAATTAAATCTTTGTACTTAATTCCCCAGACATAGTCATCACAGAAATTATTCTTCCCCCTTAGATCTTCAAGCCTTCAACCTCAACTCAAAGTGCTTACTTGTTAGAACAATGACAAAATAACTAAAGTTATTGCAGTTATTTTAGCAACACAGGAGGTATATTGGTCCCAAATAGAGATCAAAAGAGAAAAGGAACTTAAGATTGAAGTATCATTTTCTTAGCTCAAGAATCTGCCGAATGGATAAACCTCTGCAATAGGTGAGAATTACAATGGTTTGCCTTTATCATAATTTGCACAATGGTCACAGCTGCTCCTTTCTTTGAAGTAATCATTATCAGGCCAAGAGTAAGCAATACTCTTAGTTGTTTCTAAGGGAAAGATTATGATAGAATCATCTGGCAAACTTCGGTCTCCACTATTCCACATCCTTTGATACACACAGTAATAAGTCTAAATTGATCCTGCATATTTTTTATTTCCTGAAATCTATGTATCATCATCAAGAAGTGAACTATGATGTCTCATGTGAAAACCAGTAGGGGAAGTAATTCTCTAAAGTACTTTAATCTTGATCAACATTTTCTTCCATTTCCTTGTTACCTGAATGTCTTAATAAGAGTCAGAAAATGCATCTATATTTTACTTTGATTCGTTCTTCTCCAGTCTAACATTGGTGAGAAATTGCAGGTTAAGCAAATTTCTCAACTCCACTGCTGAGCTGATTTTTAAAAATGAAATGCATCAAACTTATTCTGCCCTGTCACTACTCAGCTTTATTAGGCTTCTGTGAATCAGGGGAATATTACAACTACAGGCCAAAGGAACTGGGTGCTGGAAACAAGGAGAGTATTTTTTCCCAGCAGTGTTTCCAGCTGTGAGCTGAGTCTAATTCTATAACAATTGAAGTATCTAAAGAATTTGGTAATTTCAATTGAACTTGCATCAGCAACAGAAATCTATCACTAATTTGAGAATGAAAAGCTTTCCCCTTCAGGCAGAGAATAAAATGAAAGGTACCAATTTTCATGCTAATAAATAACAAATAATAGCAACTATGGTGTTAGATACATTTCAACTATCCTATTTCACAAAATGGGATTTCATTAGTTCAGCAGGAAAGAAGCACCTGATCAGAGCTCATCTACTGAAATCAATACATTTGAAAACTGGGTACTATGTCTTGGAAAACAATTCTTCGTGGCAAACACATTGGCCTGAATTAGCTGTTAGGGTGAAATTACCTTTGATGCACTCCCAAGAGTTCATCATTTCACCCCAGTGCCACCTGCTGTATGCATTTTAGACATTGCTGGAATAGATTTAAACTGGTGATCAACTATATCACTGATACTCTGCGTTAGTTGAATTATGCTTGTTAACTCCTCATCATTGCTTCCAATGTTCACTCATTATAACTAAGTGTTACAGCTGGGCTTCCACATGTTGGGGATCTGAAGGAACTGCTTATTAAAATGGACCTTCCACTGCTTAAATTAGATTGTGGGTTAGTGGAACAAACTCTGCCACAATTATTGCTGAGGAAATGGTCAAGTGATTGAGTCATGACCCCCTTCTTCACTGTATTTGATCGTCAGCTGCCAGAACTGTCAAAGACATTTTTGTTCCTTACTTCTATGTCCTAACCGAAAATAATAATTAGTTTCTCTTAATACGGATGTTGCTTGACTGACTGAATTTGTGTGTTTTGATTTCAGATTCCAACATCTACATCTACAGTTTTAACAACACATACTGCAGATTTTCTCTTATTTGTAATTGTATCTACAGTTTTAATTGTCTTTTTCCTTTACTTGTTTCTTGCATTCAGAGACTTTAGATATTGTTAAGAAAGTTTAAAGACTCTATGTAAATTCACAGGATTTAAAATAGACTAATTTAATGATGTTTAGTGGATTACCTTGTTGCCATTCCCCTCCACAGAAATCACTGGGGTAAAGTGCACCAGCAGCAGAGTCTGCAGTTTCTAAGATGTACTGCATTTTGAGAGTGGAGTATTTATAACTTTGATGTTATCAGGCAAACACAGTGCAGGTGCCCATTACTTCAGCACCTCAGTAAGATGATCTCAGCCCCTGCCTTCCCCACTCTGTGCCCTCCTGTTTGTCAGGGCTATACAATGCAGGTTATCTGGAGCAAAATGCATTCATTAAACAAAGCAGCATGAACAGATGACAACTGCAGTTGCAGTGATGCAGATATCCTAAGGTTGTTGTCAGTTGCACCAGAAGTTTCAAAAGTTATGGGGGTAACTGTTAATGGATACCCTGAACTGTTAGAGCATAGAATAAGTACAGATTAGAAACAGATCCTTTGGCCCAGAATACCCCTGCTCTGAACATGATGCAGGAAGAAACTAATTCTCTTCCATCTATACAATGCCTTCTAAACTCACTTTGACCATCAGAACATGGAGGAACTATCACAAATTTCTGCAGCCCCAATGATCCAGTGATTTCAGTCTCTCAGGTTGATGTGCAGGCAGCATTTGGAGGGTGAACCCATGAAACGCATCCGGCCCGGATGGGGTACCTGGCCAAGTATGAAAGACCTGTGCTGACCAACTGGCTGAGGTGTTCACTGAGATCTTTAACTAATCACTTCGACAGTCTGAGGTACCCACCTGCTTCAAGCACACTTCAACTACACTAGTGCCAAAGAAGAATGTGGCAGTCTACCTCAATGACTATGGTCCAGTATCAATTACATCCACAGTAATGAAGTATTTTGAGAGGCATATCAATTCGTGTCTGAGAAGTGACTTGGATCCTCTCCAATTTGCTTACCAGAGCAATAGGTCCACAGCAGATGCTATCTCATCGGCTCTTCCTCAACCCAGGAACATCTGGATAGCAAAGATGCATACATCAGGATACTCTTTATCAACTACAGCTCAGCATTCAGTACATTATCCCCTTAAAACTAATCAATAAGCTTCAAGACCTTGGCCTCAGCACCTCCTTGTGCTATTGGATTCTCTATGTCCTCACTTGCAGACCTCAGTCAGTTCAGATTAGCAACAACATCTCCTCCACAATCTCCATTAGCACAGGTGCACTTCAAGGCTGTGTGCTTGGCCCCCTACTCTACTCATTTTACACATTTGACTGTGTGGCTAAGACAACTCCAATGCCATATTTAAGTTTGGTGACAACACCACTGTCATTGACTGAATCAGAGGTGGTGATCCATCAGCATGTAGGAGGGAGACTGAAAATGTGGCTGAGTGGTGTCATTGTGACAACCTCTTATTCAATGTCAGCAGAATTATGAAGAAAGCACAGCAGAGCCTCTACTTCCTAGGAGTTTGCTTCTATCAGCAGACACCCCACCACCCAGGACATGCTCTCTTCTCGCTACTGCCGTCACAAAGAGGGTACAGGAGTCTCAGGACTCACATTACAAAGTTGAGGAACAGTTACTACCCCTCAACCATCAGGCTTTTAAACTGAAGGTGATAACTTCACTCAACATCTCTTGCCCCATTATTGAAGAGTTCTCATGATCAGTGGACTCATTTCCAATTACTCTTCATCTCTTGTTCTTGATAAGCAATATTTATTGCTTATTTATTTGTTACTATTATTTTTTCTTTTTCACACAGATTGAACACCCTAGTTGGTGCAGACTTTATTGATTCTATTATGGATTTAATGAATATGCCTGCAAGAGGATGCAGGGTGACTTGGATAGGTTAGGTGAGTGGGCAAATTCATGGCAGATGCAATTTAATGTGGATAAATGTGAAGTTATCCTCTTTGGTGGCAAAAACAGGAAAACAGATTATTATCTGAATGGTGGCTAATTAGGAAAAGGGGAGGTGCAACGAGACCTGGGTTTCATTATACACCAGTCATTGAAAGTGGGCATGCAGGTACAGCAGGTGGTGAAAAAGGCGAATGGTATGCTGGCATTCATAGCAAGAGGATTCGAGTACAGGAGCAGGGAGGTACTACTGCAGTTGTACAAGGCCTTGGTGAGACCACACCTGGAGTATTATGGGCAGTTTTGGTCCCCTAATCTGAGGAAAGACATCCTTGCCATAGAGGGAGTACAAAGAAGGTTCACCAGATTGATTCCTGGGATGGCAGGACATTCACATGATGAAAGACTGGATGAACTAGGCTTATATTCGTTGGAATTTAGAAGATTGAGGGGGGATCTGATTGAAACATATAAAATCCTAAAGGGATTGGACAGGCTAGATGCAGGAAGATTGTTCCCAATGTTGGGGAAGTCCAGAACGAGGGGTCACAGTTTGAGGATAAAGAGGAAGCCTTTTAGGACCGAGATTAGAAAGAACTTCTTCACACAGAGAGTGGTGAATCTGTGGAATTCTCTGCCACAGGAAACAGTTGAGGCCAGTTCATTGGCTATATTTAAGAGGGAGTTGGATATGGCCCTTGTGGCTAAAGGGATCAGGGGATATGGAGGGAAGGCTGATGCAGGGTTCTGAGTTGGATGATCAGCCATGATCATACTGAATGGCGTGCAGGCTCGTAGGGCCGAATGGCCTACTCCTGCACGTATTTTCTATGTTTCTATGAAAGTGAATCTCAGGGTTCTATATGGTGACATACAGTATGTGTACTTCAATAATAAATTCACTTTGAACTTTGATAAATAACCCACCATTCTCTGCATATTTAATTGTCTATCAAACAGCCTCTTAAATGCCATTATTGTATCTCCTTCTATCCCCTAAAGGTCCATTCCAGGCACCCACCACTCTATGTAAAACACTTACGCACATTTCTCCTTTGAAGTTTCCCCCTCTCCCCTAAAATGCAGGTGTACTTAACACTTTTATCCTGAGAAAAAGATTCTGTCTACTATATCTTAGTCTCTTATGATCTTATAAACTTCTATTAGGTCTTCTCTCAGCCTCCAGGGAGGATTCCAGAGAAAACAGCTGATTGTCTAACATCTCCTTAAAGCTCATACCTTCTAATCCAGGCACCATTGTGGTAAACCTCTTCTGTACGCTTTCCAAAACCTCCATATCCTTCCTGTAGTGGGGCTAACAGAATAGCACCGCAATACTCCATGTGCAGCCCAACCAATACTTTATATTTCTGCAGCATAAATTCCTACCTCTTATGCCTCAATCAATGCCATATTTCTGCCTTAACATCTATGTGGCTACTTTCAGAGAGCTCTATCTTTTGACAGACTTCTTCACTATCCACACCTCTATCAATCTTTGTATTGTCTGCAAATTTAATAACCTACCCTTTTACATTTTCATTCAAGTCATTTATGTGTGTGTGTGTGTATATATATAAATTTGATCCAGAAGGCAGTGAGTAGTGGGTGAAGGGTGGTAGTGTGGTATTCTGCAGGAAATCTGTTTTCAGTGGTGTAGATCTCATCCACTGGCTACCCTCACCCTGGTATAGCCAGTCCAAGCAGCATGCAAAGTCAACTTCAGCAGACTGTGCGGATGAGATCTTCAGTGAGATCCAATGGCCAGGATGACAGTAATGCAACACTCCATGGAAGGGCATGACAAGGCACAGAAGAAGTCATGGTCATCCACGGCAGCCAAGGAAGACCCCAGTTTGTCACATTTGTTCGTACCACTGGACCCAGACCTTTGAGGTCAAGAAAGTGGACCTAGTCAGTGCAACAGCTTTTCTACTTTATAAACTCCCTCACAGGTTTCCTGTCATCATCAGACACGACGGACAACCAGCAAATCGCAAACAACAGAGGGTTCCAATTCTGATCACTGCAGAACACCACTGGTCACAGACTTCAACCGCCACCCTCTATGAATCCAAACCACCAGGTCACCATGGATCTTCTGGAGCAAATGCACCATTAGAAAGTTACAAAGTTTAAACTACATTTAAACTACATTTTAGAACAAATTGATTTGTTGTCATTTATCAGTGCAACCACCAACGTCATTTTAAGCTTTATCTTGTAAGTACAAAGAGGCCTATAGAAATAGAGGAAGTCAAACCTGGAGAAACACTGGTGCATAAAGAGAAGATGCAGGAGGGATGCAATTAAATTCCTGAGGTACAGGAACTGCATATATGGAACAGTTTACTCACAGGCAAGACTAGAACCAATATCTCAGCAGGACTGTATGAGAGAACTGGTGGAAAAAATTTAAACTCGAATGAGAATCTCAGCAGGAAGACTAAAGAGACAGGAAGGACAAAAGTGAAATGAGGTGACTGTAGAATCCACAAGCAGAACAGAAATTGAGTGCAAGAGGCAAAAGACCATCATACGAAAGTAAGTTAAAATAAGGCAAAAAGAGAACTTTAATTACATACTAACACACCAAGCATTTCAGTAAGATGGAACAAAGGAATATCTCTGACAGGAATTACAATCGGCATACATTGAAGTGGGGTTAACGTTGGGGATAGAGAATAAAAATGAAGGAAAGCTATGGAATGAGTACATTTAGAGTTTGAGAATACAGACAAACAGGCATAAACATTACATCATTGAGGGCCCTGTGGAGAAAATGGAACTGAACCGACAGATGATTTACAGCAGAAATGACCGATGTGAGAAAGTGAGTTGTAGAACTCAGTACCAAGACCAGAAGGCTACATCATTCCCAGACATAAGATATTTTCTCTTTCCCAGTTCTGACAAATGGTCTCTGATCGAAAATGTTAACACTTTATCTTTCTATGGCTATTACCTGCCTTGCTAAACGTTCCAGCCTTCTCTGCTTTTATTTTGTATTTCCAGCATCTGCAGATATTTTTTATAGGCCAAGAATATGTTGAATCCATTTGGGTGAAGATTTAAAAAAAAGAAGACTCTGGAAGGACCCTTGAAACAGAAATCTTATTGTCGGAGTTCAATACATATCTACTGTTTATTTAGAGATACAGCATGGTAACAGGCCTTCCAACCCAACAAGCTCACATTGCCCAATTACATCCATGTAATCAATTAATCTACTAATTCATGCATCTTTGAATGCGGGAGGAAACCAGAGCACGCGGAGGAACCCCATGTGGTCATAGGAAGAATGTACAAACTCTTTACAGACAGCAGCAGAAATGAACCCGGGTCACTAGCACTGTAATAACACGATGCAAACTGCTACACTCCAAAAACATTTCCATCAAGATGACACCGGTGAACCACAGTGATGTTCTACAGGCTGTGGACTCTGCATCTCATGTTCTTGATAATTATTACTTTTTTCTCTCTCTTGTATTTGCACAGTTTGTTGTCTTTTGCACATTGGTGCCTGCTAGGTGCTGTCTTTCGATTCTATTATGGTTCTTTGATTTACTGAGTATGCCTGCAAGAAAACAAATCTCAGAGTTGTATATGGAGAGTGTGTATATATATGTGTGTATATGTGTATGTATATATATGTGTGGGTGTGTGTGTGTGTGTGTGTGTACTTCAATAATAAAGTTACTTTGAACTTTGAAACACTGGGTTTTACAACAGAAGATATTATAAACTTTCCATAGATACTGAATAATGTCAAGAAGGAATTAATTACCATCACTGTCACAAAAGAACTGGTCATAAGCAAATTAATTGTGTCTGAAAAGTCCCCCGGCCCAATGGCTTGCACCCTGTGGATTTCAATGAAAAGTCACTGGCAGGATAGTAAACAAGTATAACATTTTCAGTCTGGTCCATCAAGGGTAAAGTACATCCTTGTATTGATGCATCTCTCCCATTTTTCATAGCCTAATGCATGTTGATAAGCTGATATGTACTTTCTATTTCAACAGAACTGATGAATTTTCAGGATTTGGTCCCTCAACAGCCTCCTAAAGGTCACACATTTCAAAGGCTGCCATTTGTCAGCAGCAAGGTGATCATGTCCCTCAAAAATAAATTATATCTCAAAGTGGAACTTTCAGCAACATAATAATAACTTACATTATTTATATTCTGCTCTCCAGCTGAGAAAGGAAAACTTATTATTGAATTGCAATTCCAGAGACCTGAGTCTAAGATATTCCATAGTTATGCTTTGTTCCTTTAGCCCCTGGGCAGCCCTCTTTATATGTAAAGTGAAGCTTTATGAAGGGGAGAGTGAACAAAGTGCCACTAGAAGTGACGTTGCTTTGGT
Organism: Mobula hypostoma; assembly: GCF_963921235.1. NCBI lineage: Eukaryota > Metazoa > Chordata > Chondrichthyes > Myliobatiformes > Myliobatidae > Mobula > Mobula hypostoma. Next base: position 156,104,784 of record NC_086102.1, on the reverse strand, counting down.
TACCACTGGTCTTTGATGAGATTAGCTCTGTGTAGGTCCTTAGATTCATGGTCTACATGTCATTGTGAAACACACTCCAGAATCAAGTTTACATAGGCCTCCATAGTGGGGCTACTGTTTACCTCTGGGTCTGCACATATCTGAAGGTTGAGCTCCATGGCGTCACCAACTTGTTAACTAAAGCATATAACAGGATGGGACTATCACTTAACAGGCACAAAACCTTTATCCCTGCACCCAATGTACAACATTGCCGCACACCCAACAATAAGGATTCACAAGTGGACATGAACCATTTCTCAGATAAGGGGAGAAACCTCCTAGCAAAAGCAAGCATACCTCCTTCAATGTGCCAGCACAGTCTTTGGTTTAATGGGGAAAAGAGTATTTGAAGATCAAGATCCCAAATCTAGCACAAAGCACAAAGATTGGAAGGGGCTATGAGGAGGACTGATGGTAGAGCAGCAATGGCTGGAGTTTACTGAAGTAACTGGTAAGACACAGATTAGGTTCATCCCAAAGAGAAAGAAGCATTCTAAATGGACGATGAGGGAATCATGAATGACAAAGAAAGTCAAAGACATCATAAAATCAAAAGAGCTACAAAAGAGTATAATGTGGCCTGAGAGAGGTGTATAAGATGATGAGAGGCATTGTTCGTGTGGATAGTCAGAGGCATTTTCCCGGGGCTGGAATGGCTAACATGAGAGGGCACAGTTTTAATGTGCTTGGAAGTAGGTACAGAGGAGATGTCAGGGGTAAGCTTTTTATGCAGAGAGTGGTGAGTGCATGGAATGGGCTGCTGGTGATGGTGGTGGAGGTGGATACAATAGGGTCTTTTAAGAGACTCTTGGACAGGTACATGGAGCTTAGAAAAATAGAGGGCTATGGGTAACCCTAGGTAATTTCTAATGTAAGTACACGTTCAGCACAGCTTTGTGGGCTGAAGGGCTTGTATTGTGCTGTAGGTTTTTTATGTTTCTATGGAATAATGGGGGCCTTTTTTGGTTGGCTGTCGGTAGCTAGTAGTGTTCTGCAAAGGTCAGTATTGTGTCCACTACTTATCACATTATATGTTAATGATCTGTATAAAGGAATTGATGGTTTTGTGGCCAGATTTGCAAATGATATAAAGATACGTGAGGGGCAGGCAGTGTTGAGGAAGTAGGGAGTCTGCAGAAGGGCTTGGGCAGATTAGAATAATGGGCAAAGAAGTAGCAAATGGAATACCGTGTAGGAATGTGTATGGTTATGCAAGGGAATAAAAGCATAGACTATTTTTGAAAGTGGAGCAATTCAGAAATCAGAGGTAGAGAGGGACTTGGGAATTCTCATGCAGGATTACCTAAAGATCAACTTGCAGGCTGTGTCGGTTTAAGAAAGGCAATGCAATGTTAGCATTCATTTCAATGAACTAGAAAATAAAAGAAAGGATGTAATGCTGGGACTTTATAAGGCATTGGTCAGAGCACACTTGGAGCATTGTAAGTAGTTTTGCACCCTGTACCTAAGAAAGGGATGTGCTGGAATTGGAGAGGGTCTAGAGGAGGTTTACATGAATGATCCTGGCAAAGCAATTGTTAACATATGAGGAGCATTTGGTGGGTTTTGATCTGCACGTGCTGTAGTTCAGAAAAATAACAGGGGAGGAGGGGGTATGGTATTGTAACCAATTGAATATTGAAAGGTTTAGATGGAGTGGACGTGGAGAGGATATTTCCAAAGGTGGAGAATCCAAGGCTAGAATACAAGGAACCCACTTTAGAACAGAAATGAGGAAGAATACCTTTAGGCAAATAGTGGTGAATATGTGGAATTCATTGCCACCAACAGCTGTGGAGGCCAAGTCATTGGGTATATTTAAAGCAAAAGTTGATAAATTCTTGATTAGTAAGGGCGTCAAATTTTACAGAGAGAAAGCAGGAGAATGGGGTTGAGATGGATAATAAATCAATCATGATCAAATGGCAGAGCAGACTCAATGGGCTGAATTGTCTTATGGTCTCTTGGACTTCAGACAACAGTGATCCATCTACTCCTTCATGTTCTGCAAAGAAACCTGCAACCCTGTTTATGCAAAATCCTGTAAAGCATGATCTCCCAGGCCGAATTCCCCAGCACTAGGGCTCTTAGTCTGTTTTGCTGAGCAGACCACATCATTCACATGCCTGGTACCAAACACTCAAAACATATGATCTGTACCAAGCCCTTTCACAGAAAAAGATCTCTAGGTGGACAGAGGAAAAAGGTTCAAAGAATTGCTCAAAGTTTTCTTGGAAGCAATATGCACACGTTTCCACTCACCCAGGGAGTGCAGCATAGGTTCACTGGGTTAATTCCAGGGATGGCATGAATGTCATATGTTGAAAGATTGGAGTGACTGGGCTTGTATGCACTGGAATTTAGAAGGGTAAGAGGGGTTCTGATTGAAACAAATAAGATTATTAAGGGATTGGACACACTAGAAGCAGAAAACATGTTCCCGATGTTGGAGGTAGTCCAGAACCAAAGGCCACAGTTTAAGAATAAGTGGTAGACAATTTAGAACAGAGTTGAGGAAAAACTTTTTCGCACAGAGGGTTGTGGATCTGTGGAATGCTCTGCCTCAGAAGGCAGTGGAGGCCATTTCTCTGGATCCTTTCAAGAAAGAGTTAGATAGAGCTCTTAAAGATAGCGGAGTCAAGGGATATGGGGAGAAGGCAGGAACAGGGTACTGATTGTGGATGATCAGCCATGATCACAGTGAATGGTAGTGCTGGCTCGAAAGGCCAAATGGCCTGCTCCTGCACCTATTTTCTATTGTCTATGGACCCCACTGACTCTTGGAAATGTACAGATGTCCATAAGCACTCAGAGTGGAGAAGGAGCACATATACTTATATATAAGAAATTGTTATAATGACAATAACTTTCACATATCAAGTGAATTTTAAATAGGCATGTGTCGTTAACAACTCAATATAGCATGGATTAAACAAGTACGTTCTCTGTAATAATTCAGCTTCAGAATTTAAAGGTTTTCTATTCTCATCTCAGTATACCACTGCTATTCAATGCAAACTGATGGAGAACAATTTCTGATACCTGTTCACTTATTATCACCCAATGAAATTCATTACTGGACAGATGCAAATGTAATGGATTCCGGTTAATGGGCCATCAGTTATTCAGGGCAGTCACTTACAGTATTTGAGACAACTGTTAAAGAAGAAAAACTAATTGAGAAAATAGCCAGGATTCTCTTCATTTATTTGGGACACTGTACTGCTTAATTGGGACAGGAGACTGTTGCTGACTAGGTTCTAACTAGTGTGTGGCCATTAGATCAGTGGTCCCCAACCACCGGGCCGCAAAGTATGTGCTACTGGGCCGCGGGCCACAAGGAAACGATATGATTTGGCGATATGAAATGATATGAGTCAGCTGCACCTTTCCTCATTCCCTGTCACGCCCACTGTTGAACTTTAACGCACGCAAGGTCATCAGTGACCCAAGACGTGCAAAGGAATGGGTCCATGACCCATTTGTCGATGTTTCCGTTGAATCTTCCATGTCAGCGTGGGAAAAAGATCAACTCCTCGAGCTTGCAAATGACGGTGGGCTGAAAAGTATGTTTGACATTACATCTCTGCCAGCATTCTGGATCAAAGTCAAGGCTGAATATCCTGAGATAGCCACGAAAGCCCCTTTGAGTATCGCTGTCTCCAGTCATCCCTTGATGGGACCGTCTTGTTGCAGGGAAAGAAGCCCAGGGATCCCACTGATTCAGCGATATTGGTGTGTTGCAATGATTTTATATGTTCATACAAGGAAAATATGCGCTGTGTGTTTAATATCCAAACATTACTTAAAATGTTATGATGCTATTGACTTATAAGTGACTTACAATTCAGTGGTCCCCAACCTCCGATTGCATTGCCTCTGATCTGGGCGGACATTTACGTGCCGGGTGGCACCTAATCAACTAGCTTTTTTATTTCAGCTTTTTTCTTAAAGATGTGCTGGGTGCGTTCTGGCCACCAATGCACCCCTGCAGCCCTGCATTCATCGCAGCAATGTATCGGCCCACGGCCCAGAAGTTTGGGACCACTGTTATAATTGACTTATTACTACATTCATGCGAGGAAAATATGCGCTGTGTGTTTAATATTAAATTCGTTAGATAAACCCCTTTAGAAACGAAATTGAGCGTATTAGCCACTTATAAGTGACATAGTTGACTTATCACTTATATTCCGGTTGTGATTAACAGCCCCCAGCCCCCCGGTTGGCCGGTCCGCAAGAATATTGTCAATATTAAACCAGACCACGGTGCAAAAAAAGTTGGGGACCCCTGCATTAGATGATACACTGTACTTATCAGGAACAGTTTTTAAATGGCATCAGTTTAGTGGGTTGTATTCATAAAACAGTGATTTTGGTGAGATGTAAGCAGTAAGACCATTCAGAGCTGTTTTGCTCACTGCAGTTTCAAGCATTCATGCTTGGAGAAACCAGAGATGTCTGGAAGTGAAAAGGAAATAATTTCATTACATCAACCAGTTAGGACGATGAAGAATTTATTTACTTATTTATTGAGGTAGAGTGCAGAATAGGCCCTTCTGACCCTTCGAGCTACACCAACTAGCAACTCCCGATTTAACCCCAGGCTTATCATGGGAAAATTTCCAACGACTAGTTAGCCTACCAACCAGTAGGTCTTTGGAACGTGGGAGGAAACCGGAGCATCTGGAGGAAACCCATGCAGTCTTGGGGAGAATGTACAAACTCCTTACGGACAAGAAATTGAACCTGTGTTGCTGATACTAAGGCGTGGTGCTAATCACTACGCTACCGTGCCATCCTTTGAAGGTATCAACAATCATCTGGAATGTTGCAATGAAAATGAGGATATGGAGGATCATTTGTCAAAGGCGTTGTATGAAGCCAGTCCATTATCTACACTGGGAGTCTGCACTAATTTTGTTCATTGAGAACACTGGATGAATTCCTGCTTCGATAACTATTTAGGACAAATACACAGCTTTATAGTACTGTAGTACTATTTGCAGAGTCCTAATTTGTTCTGTATTTCATTTAAATGCATAATTTGTCACTCAGTTTGTCTTTTTTATACCTTTTTAACTATTTCTATGAAACTTCAGCTAGCTGGGGCAGCCGGTTAATTGGGCCAAAATGCGTTGGTCCCAATGTGGCCCAATTAACCGGAATCCACTGCACTTAAATTCTTTCCAGCCTTCAGCCTGAAATGTCTGAGTGCACAGGGAATTTCACATCATCTCAGGCCCTCCCTGCTAATCTTGAACCAATGAACCAAGGCTGAAAATGTAAAAAAGAATTAATTTCACACTGCTACCTTGACTTCAGAGCGCAAGTAGTGTCTCAGTTTTACCAAGAATTTATTAAGTAATCAGCTACTATGAGAAATTATCTGCAGTCAAGCTACACTCAACTTATATTTCTTTATATCCTCTTCTCATTGTTACCATCAGGAAGGAGGTACAGAAGCGTGAAGGCACACACACAACAATTCAGGAACAGCTTCTTCCCCTCTGCCATCCGATTCCTAAATGGGCATTGAACCCATGAACACTACCTCACTACTTCATTAATATTTATGTTTTGCACTACTTATTTAAATTAACTATTTAATATGCATATATAGCTTATGGTAATTCAGTTTTTTGCAAAGGTAACAAATTTTACTACACATGCCAATGGTATTAAACCTGATTCTGGTTCTGAATCTATATTATTCCTATTCCAGCTCCTTGAGCACAAAAAATTAATTTGCAGTGAAGTGCTTTGGGATATCCTGACTTCATGAAGTTTCTGTAATGAAGGAAGTGTTACATATTTATGGCAGTGTTTTGTTAATAAAAGCAAAGCATTTTTAACAGGTATTGTCATTTCATATCATCCCTGCAGGACAAGAAAATACTACACTGGGGTTCACTTGTTATCATACTTACTTACTTTTCACCCGACCCTACCTTCAATGGTGGGCTAGAGACTAACCTACGACCAACTTAAAGGCCCTCTGTCAGAGATCCCTCACAGGAAAGGCCCAGTTTCCCAAACAAGCATCTGTTGTGATTAACTTGCTCATAATTGTAAACCATGATATACCTGCAGAATAGTTTGCCCCTTGGAATAATTGGCATTAATTCAAAACTTACTTAAAGTTTAAGCATTAGGGGAAATACAACTTGTCTAATGAGCTCATTTACATATGTCATTATGATTAATTCATAGTCTTTCCTTTAACACTCCCTCCAAGCCTTCTAGAAATTCTGTAGCCCTTTTGTTCCTTACAATTACTAAGCCGTACCTGACAATGTTTCAGCTCTACTGTTTTGTGCTGATAAAGCAAACTGAAAGTATTTCTCTGCCCTGCTTCTATGCTTTCTGAAGTTGTACAGAAAAACCTAAAATAAATCAACAGACAAGTGTAACCTTTATTGAAGCTCAATGGGGGGGTGGTGGGGTCAGGGGGGGAAGACAGAGGTTGGGAGAGAAAATATATCGACACATGACTTTTCAATTGGTGAGCGTAAATATAAAGATTAGAAAGTGCCACATTCAGGCAAGTTGTGTCAGAGATCACCAAGCCCCTCCCAGGAGAGAACATAAAAGCTTATTACACTGCATTGCTTCAATGAAATAGAAAATTCATTTTACACATGAATGTGCACTGTATGGTAATCCTGGTTCTATTCACACTTCAATTGTATTCTTTCATTAAAAAATTAATCCAACAATGGAGTTTGCAAATTTATGTTTGACAGGACAGCAAAATATCTTTAATTATTTGACTGTATCTTCCCTAAAAGCATTTTGAAATAAAGTCAGGATGCCTATTGTGCCTGGGCTGCTATTCCATCTGGTCCTTCTTTCTTATTCGCTATTTTTATCTAATCTATATTTTCAAAGTGGTATATTAAGCATTTGACCATTTGTTATTAACTCTCAAGTTACGAAAGACGGTCGGTTCGTTTTCTAATTATGAACTAGGTGGTAGTTCATCCAACTGCTTCATTTAGCAGTTAGAAAAGAGTAGACGCTGTTGAAAAATCTAAGTGTATTAGTATCTTTTGTATGAGGGAATATGAATTAGCTGGAACGCATGTTGGGCTGCTTTTTTTTAACTGGAGAGAGTTAAATGGCTGTTGTGGAAGGTTGGGGTTGGGTAGCAGAGGCTCTTTATCTTTATAAAGTAGGAACTTAAGCTTCACAAACTAGGCCTATTGACTTGGAGAGATTCCATGACAGGAAGGCAAGTCTGACTAGGCAGGATGGATTCTAGAACTGCACAGAGCCAGGTATATCCGATGACTAATATTGGTGCTGAGGAAGGGAGGTGAGACACCTCATACACCCACCCCAGGGGACATCACAGAGGGTGTCAAAAGTCTGACAGAAAGTAAGTTGAGGCAGTACAGAGAAATCCTGCTGCTCTGTCAGACCCACTCCAGCTGCTCCACAAACACTCTTTCCAAAATATCCACACCTTGCTGCGATTACTGTTTCCTGAGGAGTGGAAAAGGGAGCCACCCACTGCAAAATCTGCACAGCAAATCACTGGCGGCCAGTCTGATGAGCATCCTTTTTAAAAAAATAAGTTTGTGTTCTGAGAGCAGGCTGGTTTTCCAGTCTTTACCAGCCTCCATTAAGCCCTGCGGTCAGCAGGATTGGGATGGGATCCTGATGTAGCCAGAGTTTTGGAATCAGGAATCGCGGAAACAAGCCTCCCCTCCATGGATTTCTCACTGCCTCTGTAAATCAGCCAACATAATCAAAGACCCCACCCACCTTGGACCTTCTCTCTTCTCCCCTCTCCCATCGAGCAGAAAACACAACAGCCTGAAAATGTGTACCACCAAGCTCAAGGACAGCTTCTACCCCACCGTTATAAGGCTATGAAATAGTTCCTTAGTACAATAATTTCAACTCTTGACCAATATTCCCTCTAAGGTATGCGCGCACACATCTTTTGCTACTAGCACACAGAGGAAGTTAAAATGCGCTCAAAAGGTTATCATCCTCTACCTCATTGACATGTTAAGTATATTTCACGATCATACACAATCGCATTTCTTTTTCCAGTTTCTGATGCGGACGGTGTTGACAATGTAGAGTTTGTGATGATATCTGTCTGTATATTTTAGAACTGGCTTAATTACACCGCTTTTATTGAAGAAATTATTAATTCACTATGTTGAATTCCAAAGAAGCAAAGGGCATGAATACACAAAAGAACTGCTAGTTCATTTAAAGCGGAATAGCTTAATAAAACTGTAGCAACTGCTACACTGAAAGCTCATGAGATCAAGAACATGCAGCTACGCGAAATATTTATGTACAATACAGAATCTGGTGTTAACTGCATGTATTGTCACAATGCAAAAGCTGCTGAGAATTTGTAAGCGGGAAGTGGAGTGATATTTGGAAACTTGAATTTTTAAAGCATCATTTAGCAAGCAAATCACATATGGACGGTGTGCAAAAGCTCCAGCAAGAAATTCTTCATTACCTGCTATAAGCCTGCGACATATGTTTTGTAAGAGTGCAGATGAACGAAAGCAAAAATGATCAAACCCAGAGGAGATCAAAGTTCTTATTGACAGTGTTTTACTAGCTGTTATAATGAATGCCTCTATACATAAGATTCAGTGCACACATGTTGTCACTGGGCAAAGAATTGCACAGCACTAGATGTTTATGCACACTGGTTTTTACAAATTAGAGGGAACATTGCTCTTGACATCACAATATGTCCTTATGATCTTGCACTTTGTTGTTTATCTGCACTCCACTTTTTCTGTGTCTGTTACACTTTATTCTGCATTGTTATTGTTTTACCTTATTCTACATGAATGCATTGTGTAATGATCTGACCTGTATGAACAGTGTGCACGACAAGCTTTACCCCAGGGGTTCCACAGGGGCTCCACAGACCCCTCATTAGAACATAAGAACATAAGCAATAGGAGCAGGAGTGAGCTATCTGGCCCATCAAGCCTGCTCCGCCATTCAATAAGATCACAGCTGATCTGACCATGGATTCATCTCCACCCAGCTGCCTATTCCCTATAACCCTTAATTTCCCTACTATGTAAAACTCTATCCAACCTTGTCTTAAATATACAAACGTATTTACAGAGGTGGCATCCACTGCTTCATTAGGTAGAGAGCTCCACAGATTCACCACTCTCTGGGAAAAGCAGTTCCTCCTCATCTCTGTACTAAATCAACTCCCCCGAATCTTGAGGCTGTGTCTCCTAGTTTCAGTACAGTGGTTAATGGTAGGGGTCAGTGGCATTAAAAAAGATTAGGAACCCCTGCTTTACACGGCGCATTTGACAATAATAAATCAATTCCAATTTCAGTCAGTTTTTGCTCAAACCAATCCTCGCCTTTCCCATGTTAAAACACACCCTGCCTCCCCCACCAAGCCATGGAGATAGTCAGACTACAAGCGATAGAAATGTCTCAAAACATAGGGAGGCTGAAACTAAAGAGAAAGAGCAAAACACACTGATGGGGTGTGTTTATATCGAAATTGTAATATTGTACCATACCAACAGATTGAGATGATTAACAATGTAATTTCACAGATAAACACCATTAGTGACAATGTAGATGAGTCACACAGATCTTCCAGTCTGCACTGAGCTTGGAGGCATTGCACATTCTCTCAAAACTCTGAATAATGGAGAATAAAGATGTCAGTGTGTTCCTTTGAATATCCTTTCAGCTCTATAGGTGTGCAATATTGGATTATTTCCTATCCAAGTCCAAAGTGGGTTGTGATGAATATTAATACTCACTACTTAGGTCATTCTGAGGAAGTTAATAGAGGCTGACTGATGATAAATAAACCCACATCTGTGCTGAATCTCAGCAATCTAACAACACTGGATCTGTAGGGAGTACTGGACTCTGTCCAATTAAACAGGGGCACATTCTTCTGCACCATTGGAAGTATCTACAGGAGGCACTGTCTCAAAAAGCCAAAACCCATCATTAAGACCCCACCATTTGGGTCATGCCTTCTTTTCACAGGCACCAATGGACAGGAGATACAGAAACCTGTAGTCCCACACTAGCAGGTTCAAGGGCACCTAACTCCCTTCAATCATTTTGGTTCTTGAGCCAACCAGCAAAATGCATTGGATAAGGTTTCCCATGCGAGGCTCATTCAGAAAGTAAGGAGGTATGGGTTCCAAGGAGACCTTACTTTGTGGATCCAGATTTGGCTTGCCCACAGAAGGCAAAGGTGGTTGTGGATGGTTCGTAATCTGCATGGATGTTAGTGACCAGTGGTGTTTTGCAGGGATCTGTTCTGGGACCCCTCCACTTTGTGATTTTCATAAATAACCTGGATGAGGAAGTAGAGGGGTGGGGTAGTAAGTTTGCTGATGACACAAAAGTTGGGGGTGTTGTGGATAGTCTGGAGGATTGTCAGAGGGTACCGTGCGACATCGATAGGATACAGAACTGGGCTGAGAAGTGGCAGATGGTGTTCAACCCAGATAAATGTAAAGTGCTTCATTTCAGTAGGTCAAATTTGAAGACAGAATATAATATAAATGGTAAGACTCTTGGCAGTGTGGAGGATCAGAGAGATCTTGGGGTACATGGCCATAGGACACTCAAAGCTGCTGTGCAGGTCAACAGTGTTGTTAAAAAGGTGTGTGATGTGTTGAAAAGAGAACTGGAAATGAATACCAATGAATTGGTCCACTTGACCCGAAACAGGAGTATGTGGGCCATGGCAGTCAAAGCTCAAACTGGGCAACGGCACCTTATGATGATGATGATGGTGTTTTGGCCTTCATCAACCGTGGGACTGAGTTCAGGAGCCAATAGGTAATGTTACAGTTATATAAAAGCTTAGTTATACCCCACTGTGTGCTGTGTTCACTTCTGGACACCTCACTGCAGGAAGGATATGGATACTATAGAGAGTGGAAAGGAGGTTTACAAGGATGTTGCCTGGATTGGGGAGCATGCCTTATGAGAATAGGTTGAGTGAACTCAGCCTTTTCTCCTTGGAGCAACGGAGACTGAGTGGTGACCTGATAGAGGTGTATAAGATAAGGAGACGCATTGGTCGTGTGGATAGTCAGAGGCTTTTTCTCAGGGCTGTAATGGCTAACACGAGGGGGCATAGTTTTAAGGTGCTTGGAAGTAGGTACAGGGATGTCAGAGGTAAGTTTTTCACACAGAGAGTGGTGGGTACGGGGAATATACTGCCAGCGACGGTGGTAGAGGTGGATGCAATAGGGTGTTTTAAGAGACTCTGAGATATGTCCATGGAGCTTAGAAAAATAGAGGGCTATGCAGTAGGGAAATTCTAGGCAGTTTCTGGAGTAGGTTACATGGTCAGCACAACATTTTGGGCCGAGGGGCCTGTAATGTGCTGTAGATTTCTATGTTCTTTGTTCTATGTTCTAATGCTAAACACTAGAGTTTAGCAACATTGTAACCAAATGGGTCACTTTGCACTAAAATGGACTGCTCTTTTGTTCTAATTGTATTCTTTCTTGTAAAGATTGTGTATAATTTATCTTTAATTCACTTTTTCTTGCAAAAATTCCTCATCATACCCTTGCAATAAACCCAACACAAAATAAATCCCAGCTTTGCACAATTTAGTGGAGGACAGGATTTTCATTAAGGACGGAGCTATAAAATGCTCTTGCTCAGGGAGCTGGTGATTTACCGAGTAGCTTAGACAAAGTCTACAACCAAACCATCTGTTTTCTCTCACCTCCATAAATGATAGATGCAGTAGTTTGCATTTCTGTTGCAACCTGCTTCAGCTCTGAAACAGTGTGCCAGACCACAGGGCAATTGTGCTTTTGGCCGTTCTTGCCTCGTGAGAATAACCAATGCCTTAATCAGAAACTTATTGCAAGCAGGATCAATAAATACGCAGCAAGATGTCTATTATGTGCTTGTTTAAGTATCAGGTGTTTGGTGATTGTTTTGTAATGTGACCAATCTGTCTTAGATTTATTACATATATTTTGCATTGGAGAAACACTTCTGCCTGAAAATATAACCATGAACTGGTAGGATATATTGTCACACTTCATTCATGTGCATCCTTGTCAACAGAATTCTCCTACATCATGACCACTGCAAGGGGAATCAGAGCGAAGCAGGTCACAGGGGCATATTACTTTCCTCTAACATATTGAACTTGGGCACCAGTATCTTCATATCCTCTCCTCCAGCCTCAAATAAAGGACATATCCTTCAACCCCCAAACCCATTCTGGAACATGACCTCACATCAGCTCCTCTACTCCGACGTGACCAAGTCAATAAGAATCGCTTGAAGCCAAGAATAAATGCACCCTTTCCTGTATGACGCTAACCTTCAAGAATAACAGAGTGTGGCACGAAGGCAGAATACAACATCATGTATAGGATTCTGTTACGCAGTTGCACGGACCAAACCTCGACAAGGATTGTTTCATCCACTGCCAGTCTTTCTTTGTATTTTAATCCAAAAATACCGTTTATTCCTGAAGATCTGTAAAGGAGAAACAATCCAAACAGTTTTCTTTAGATTCAAAGTGTCAAGTCCTGCAATTCAGAACAATCTGTCCACAAAGCACCAATGCGGCTCATGTACCCGTTCGAGGGGCTGGTGCGCCTCAGTATCAAACAGCATCCAAGCCTTGGACTGCAATTCATTTCCACCATGCCTTTGAAATGACAGTGGAGTTAACAGCCAGTGAGCAAAGCAGCCTGAGAACCAGGCAGTAGCTGCAGCTACTGTGAAAACTACCGGCCTGCACATTGCACCACTACACAACTGGTACACCAGAGCTTAGTCATTTTGTTCAACTTTAAAATTCGACCAAAAGGAAGGTACAACATTCCCAGAGGCACTGCAGTGCTGAGTTTCTGCAACTGAGTGAATGCTAAGTCCCTATTTCACCTCCCTGCTCTAAAAATCAATTTAGTATATAGTCCCCACATAAAGGTCATGCCAGATATTAAAGTGATAAGAACATTTCTCCCCTTAAAATAAACATCATTCTTAAATAATCAATGTCCTGGGTGGCTCTCAACCCAGGACATGCCTTTATCTCACTGCTACCATCAGGAGCCTGAAGACACACACTCAGTGTTTCAGGAACAGCTTCTTCTCCTCCACCATCAGATTTCCAAATAGACAATGAACCTATGAACACAAATTTCACAACATATGCCACTGATATTAAACCTGATTCTGATTCAGTGGCCACTTTATTAGATACTTGCTATACTAAATAAAGATGCCACTGAGAGTACATCCGTGGTCTTTCGCTGCTGTAGCCTATCCATTTCATGGTTCAATGTATTGTGCATTCAGAGCTGCTCTTCTGAACACCACTGTTGTAATGCGTGATTATTTGAGTTACTGTCGCCTTCCTATCAGCTTGAACCATGCTGGCTGTACTTTTCCGATCTCTCTCATTAACAAGGTGTTTTTACCTACAGAACTGCTGCTCACTGGGTGTCCTTTGTTTTTCACACCATTCTCTGTAAACTCTAGAGTCTTTTGTGTGTGAAAATCCCAGGAGATCAGCAACTTCAGAGATACTCAATCTCCCCCGTCTGGCACCAACAATTATTCCACGATCAAAGTCACTTAGATCGCAATTCTTTTCCATTCTGATTAATGTTTGGTCTCAACAACAACTGAACTTCTTGACCATTTCTGCACATTTTTATGCATTGAATTGTTGCCATAAGAGTGCACTGTACAGCTGCCACAAAAAAAACAAATTTCACAACACGGATCTGACTCCGACATATACAAAAAACAGTGCCTGCCTTTCTTTACATTCATAATAATGTCCAATCTATACATTCATGATATAATCAGGTCTACAGATTTGTAGTATTCTCTGGAACTGTTGTAACACCATATATTGCATTCTGTTATTGTTTTTCCCTTGTACTACCTCAATGCATTGATATGATAAAATAATCTGTATGGATGGCATGTAAAGCAACGTCTTTCACTGTCCTGATGAAGGGTCTCGGCCTGAAACGTCAACAGTTTACTCTTTTCCATAGACGCTGCCTGGCCTGCTGAGTTCCTCCAGCTTTTTGTGTGTGTTGCTTTTCACTGTACCTCGTTACATGAGACAGTAACAAACCAAGTTAGCACTCCATTACAGTTAGCTCACCACTCATGTGGCCTCTTTGGATGATACAGATTTCAAGTGTTTGAGAGGTTTTCCCACAGGACCAAAACCCTCAGTGTCTAATGGCAACAGGACCTTAGACTGCATTTCTCCCTTACAGCGAGCACCTTTGCATTTGCTGCACTGATATTCAGTGCATCCTTTAACACAAACTCCATAAGCCTGGAATGCACCAAGTGGCAGCATTCCCTTCCAGACATCTTGGCATCCTGCTCTGAGTAGCAGCAGCAGGAGACCTGGCAAATCCTGCACTGCTGACACAAAGCAGTTTCACTCCGTTGTTTCTCTTTAAATTTGATATGAACGCAATTTTCCCCTCCCACTAATAATATCCTCCCTAGCCCTGTCAGAAAATTCATATTGCAGGTGGAGGCGGGTGTGAGCGTCACTGACGTGTGAACAATTATCCAAAGCAATATGAATAATTATCCAGATAAATTCAGAGCAGAAAATTTAATCCTAATAGCATTTGTTTTTTTTTTGTGTGGAATTTCTAGCAGTCTTTGACTGACTTAGATCTTACAAGGAAAATCTGTCCTAATTCCATTTGGATAGACAAATCAGATGGAGTAAAGATTTTTGTTGAACGAAAGAACAGCATGCTGTGGGTGAACATCAATGAGATTGTAGGGGATTAGAGAAGTGGGGGTTTGGGTGGGGAGGCCCAGGATGCAATTCCTCCCATTATTCTTGTGGATCCCAGCTAATTCTAACCCTGGTCTGAAATTCATGGGGCAGATCTTCCACTGAGATCCGTCTAGATTTGTGAGCCTTTAACAGGGCTATTACCAAGCAGAGCTCAAAAAGTACTTATGTTGCACCAGTAAAACATGGAATTCAAATGTCCAAAGGTTTCCCAGCTCTCAAGCAGCAAATTCTGTCTGCAGAGACTGTTCCAAGTTTAACCTGAGACCCACAGGAAGCTCACTGAAAGCATTCAGGATTGTTTAATGTCATTTTCTGTACACAATTGAATAGGAAAACAAAATAATTGATACTTTGGATCTGACGTGGCACAACAAATCACAAAATATAAAGAACACAATAAACATAAATACATAAAATAGCTTATATGCGTAGATTGATTGTGTTTCCATAAAGTGATGCTAAGCTCAGGAGTATCTGCAGAAAAGGTAACTGACAGGAAATGATAAACTAGTTGGGGGTCATGGAGGGTTGGGTTTGTGGCTGGGAGCTGACGATCAGCCTTCCTGCTTGGAGAAAACAACTGTTTCTGGGTCTGGCTTGGATGCTACATAGTCTCCGCCCTGATGGGAGAGGGACAAACAGTCCATGAGCAGGGTGGGTGGGATCTTTTATGATGTTACAATCCCTGTGGGCTGTTTCAAGCGATGCACTGGCCAGTTTTGACTACCTGTTGTTAAGCCTTGCTGCCCACCTCAGTGCAGTTTCCGTACCCTGCAGTGATGCAACTTGTCAGAATGCTCTGTACTGCGCATCTGTGGAACGGCGTGAGGGTGGATGTGCACGGTCCGCTTCTCTTCAACCTCCTCAGAAAGTAAAGGTATGGGTGAATTTTCCAGACTGTGTAAGATGTATTCTCGGACCAGGAGAGGTTGTCTGTCATGTGTACTTCCAGAAATGTGTTTTCCGCCACTGTGTCATCAATGGAAAGAGGGGTTTCAGTGGTGTGAGTTCTCTTGAAGTCAATAACCATCTGCTTTGTCTTGTTGACATTGAGGAAGAGGTTATTTGCCCGGAACCAGGTCTCGAGCTCTTCCACCTCCTCTCTGTAGGCCATCTCGTCGTTGCTGGTGATCAGCCCCACGACTGCCGTGTCATCGGCGAACTTGACAATGTGATTACTTGGGTGGTTGGCGGTGCAACTCTGTGTGAACAGAGTGAAAGCAATAGGCTCAGCACACAGCCCCGGGGTTTACCCGTGTTGGGGATGATGGGGGGCGGGGGGGCAGTCATGCATGCTGACTATCTGAAGTCCGTTCGTTAGGAAGTCCAACACCTAATTGCACAGTGGTGTATTTAGTAGGAACTTGTTCACCAAGGTCTGTGGGACAAGTGTTGAATACTGAAACAACATTGAGAAACAACATTCTGACGTGTGTCCTTGTTTACTAGGTGTGTCAGGGCCAGCTGCATCTGTCACAGGGAAGTTTTGTCAGTAAGCGTACTGGTGAGTGTTCAGAGTGGCAGAAATGGAGTTGTTGATACAGTGTGTGCCATCACCAGCCGTTCAAAGCACTTCATGATAATTGACATTAGTGACACCAAGTGTTACTCATTTAGTGCTGCGGGTGTAGAGTTCTTTGCTATGGGGTGATAGTGGCTGATTTGAAGCACATGGGGACAGCAGCCTGGATCAGTGAAGTTCATTCAGCAACCTGATTTGAAGAGGTCTGTGAGCTGGTGTGCACACCCCCTGAGTACTCAGCCTGACCAGTCCTGGCCTCCTTACAGAGGTTGACTCTCTGCAGAGTCCTTCTCATGTTTGCTGCTGTCACAGACAGTGGCTGCAAACCTGGGAGGGGAGCAGCTTTCATGGCCGGTGTTGTGTTGCTTGTCTCAAAGCAGACATAAAAGTTGCTTAGAGCGTCAGGGAGAGGCATGTCACTGGTCTAGTCAACACTACTTTTCCTTGCACTGTGGCATACGGTATGCTAAGGATCATTATTGGACAGGTGTGCTTGAATCTTTTGTGCATAAGTGGTCTTTGCCATCTTGATGCCGAAGGTGAGGTTTCTCCTTGTTGCTCTGAGAGCTGTTCTGTCATTGGAATTAAAGGCAGCATCCCCGGCTTTCAGGAGGGAGTTCACCTCTGCATTCAACCAGGGCTTCTGTACGGGCCTTTAAATGACTGTTCTTGAGCCACCAACATTGTTTACACACTTTATTGACATAGCCAGTGACAGGTGAGGTATATTCCTCGAGGTCTGTGTCTTCCCCGTGTGTGGTGACCCCTTAAACATCTTCCAGTTAGTTCAAAACAGTCCTGAACCATAGGGATTGTCTTATTACACCATGCAGTGATGGTTCTCCTTATTGGGAGAAATAAGCAGAAGAACAGTAAATAAAGATCTTCATTTGCTCCAGAATGAGTCAGTTTAAGTGTGTTCAGCTATATGTGTAAATACAGACCTCTTTTATTTATTTTGTCTTTAAATAAAAGTTCCTAATTAGGTCCCAAGTGATTTTGAAACTATCAGGAATAGAGACAGCTTGGATGTGTGGTGAACCTGGGGCCAAGGCTTCACTAACTATCAAAGCTGTTTTGTCTATGCAACTGGCTGTTTACACTGGGAGAGAGCATGCACTGCACTGCACTGGGCTGGACAACACCATTGCAGTGGGAGCTAGGTTCCCAGAAGAGGTCTGTTCACCATACTAAGTTGCAAGGAGCAGCAGAAACACTGGCTAGTTCACCAGCAGAATCAGATCAAGGTGCCGTCTGCTTTTACAGCTGCATGTTCCATCTAGTAAGCATATAAAACTTAGTCATGGTTCTACAACAGGTTATAATGGACTAAGTCAACTGCACTGCTCCAAAGAGCACTATATGAGATCATTCTTACCCTCGGCCATTAGGCTCTATAATGAGTCAACCTGCAGCCGGGGAAGTGATGACAGTCTTCCTGTTAGACTGTTTGAGGTAACTTATTTTTTTATTCTTTCTACTTCTCTTCTAATATTTGTATAATCTGTGCACTTGTAATGCTAT
The DNA here is from genome assembly GCF_963921235.1 of Mobula hypostoma. NCBI lineage: Eukaryota > Metazoa > Chordata > Chondrichthyes > Myliobatiformes > Myliobatidae > Mobula > Mobula hypostoma. The sequence goes on along the minus strand of NC_086102.1, from coordinate 156,086,875 downwards.
TGTAACTCTGTAATTTCCTTGGGTTCTATGATCGATAGATACATTATCGATCCCATGAATTCAAGCATAGACAATGCAGGCCACCCACTTGAAGTCCCAAGAAAATGTGCACAGGAGAGAAAATGATATTCGCCTTTCAAATCCCCATCTACCTGTTTCTACATTGTAATCGATCACCATGTCTTCAGCTTTGAAACTGACAGAGAATGTATCCTCGTGACTGTATGTCTAGATCCTGCTCTAACTCCATCTGCAAGTTGGAAGTTGATACCATCATAGTGAGCCGTATCTGAAATACAGATGAGATGGAATACAGGGAGGAGGTTGAAAACTTGATGACATCAGAATCAGAATCACGTTTATTGTCACTGACATACATCGTGAAATGTGTTGTTTAGTGGCAGTAGGGCAGTGCATGGACAAATTATTGTAGATTACAAAAATAAATAAAAGATAGATAATGATGAGAACAACCTTTCCCTCAATATCAACAAACCGAAAAAGCTGATCATTTACTTTGGAAAAGGGTCAGTGCATATGTTGTTGTTTACATCTAGTGTGTTGAGGTTGAGAGGGTTGAGAGGGTTCCTAGGACTGTGGGACATCACCAGCAACCTATCCTGATGCAACTACATTGATATCATGACCAAGAAAGTTCACCAATGCCTCTACTTCTACAGGAGGCTAAAGAAATTTGTCATTTCTCTTTCAACCCTTACAAATTTTCATTGATGCATTCTATCTGGAAACTACAGTATGCATGATAACAAGAAAATGTAGAGAGTTATGTACACACAGCTCAGCACATCACAAAAAATGGCCTTCCCTCTATGGACTCTTTCTGTACATCTCACTGCCTCAGTAAAGCAGCCAGCATAATCAAAGACCCCCACATCCCAAGCATGCCCTCTTCACCCCTCTTCCATCGGGCAGGAGATACAAAAGCATGAAAGCACTTACCACCAGGCTAAGAAAAGTCATCAAACTCTTAAACAGACCTTTTGTACAATAAGATGGATTTTTGGCCTCACTATCTACCATGTTATCATTTCTCTTCAGTATTTATTTGCACTCCACTTCTGTACTTCCTCTGTACTTCTTGTCTTATTCTGCATTATTATTGTTTTACCCTGGTCTGCCTCAATGCACTTTATAATGATTTTGATCTGTGTGAACAGCATTTTCTGTTTTTCACTCCATCTTCCTACATGTGACCATAATAAACCAGTACCAATACCAATAAATAGTTGGCTTCAAACACTCGCTGTGGTAATATGGTAAATATTAAACCATCCCTCTCAGGCCATGGGGGGATGTATTTTAAATTTTTTAAAATGTTCCTGTCTTAACGTACTTTGAAGCAGCAACTGGTAAAACAAAAGAGCAACAATAAAGAACTTTATTTGAAAACAAATCTCTCTTTCACGTGTTTAGAAATTGAATCATAATTGTATTAAAGATATTCTGCATGATGATGCAGAGGGCCAGATACTGCTGATTAGCTTCTCATGAAACTGCCTTTGATCTCCCCACACCCACGTGTCGAGGACCACCTTCTGGCACAAAGTGTCCCAGATACCAGCACCGGAATGGGAAGGTTTCTCCCAAAGCACCCCAGACAGCCTTTGACACCAGCAAAGCCCTTATCTCAAATTTGCCTGCTGTAAAAGCTATGAGGTATTTTTAATATTCTTAACATCTCTGACATTTAGTTTCCTTAAGGTTATCATAGCTGGGGGGACAGGAGATAGAGGGGATGAGCTCACACTACCTGTTAAATGCTCCCAATGGAGTGCGTCTCAAATAGCTTCAGAGAACCAGGCCCAGCTCCTTGTCTGCGCATGTGGCTTAGCTACTAAGCCTGGTGGATTCAGTTTTATTGACAGGAGAAGGGAAAAGACAGGTTACTGGTGTTGCGTTTTTAGTATTTCGGTAATATTTGAGTAATACTGTAAATATAGTGTTTGATTAAGCATTCTTGTAATTTTATATAATTCATCATGGGTTATATTTAAAAGTACATGCATGGCATACATCATTGGGTGCCACGTCATAAATGCATGCCTCATTTAAAGTAAAAACCAAGTTAGACTCACATTCCCAGCTCCTTTGTTTTCCTTTCAATTAGTTTTTATTTATGTTTGGAGTTACAAAATATAACAACTGGCACCTTAAAACCAGTCACTCTGGGCAGATGGGGCTCGTCAGTTCATCTAGGAGAAAGAAAACTCTGTGATCTCAAACCTCTGCTCCTTTGCGGCTATTCCAACTCATGGGAAAGGCTTTGGGAGTAAACCCTGAGGAGAAGTCTGGAGCTGGAGTTCCTAAGACAGCCCTATGTTGAGTTCAACTCTGACTGGCAACTCCTGCGATGTCACTGGTGCCAGACTGTATTGGTCTCTGTCGTTTCTTTGGATTCATCAGCTACACAGAGACGGGGAGCCTGCTGCATGGGCAACAGCTTGTTCTCCATATCATACTGCCCTGTCTTGTGTACTGGCTGTTTATTGACTACATAGACACAGCTATGACACAGCATCCATTGTCAACTCTGGCCAATGGAAAGCCCCCCCTCCATTTAGACATTTAAAAATCTTAGAGAATCTGAATCAGAATCAGGTTTATTATCACCGGCCTGCGTCATGAAATTTGTTAACTTAGCAGCAACAGTTCAAGTACGTAATATAGAAGAAAAAAATCAATCAATCAATCAATTACAATATTTATATATTGAATAGATTAAAAATCATGCAAAAACAGAAATAACATATTTATTAAAAAAGTGAGGTAGTGTTCACAGGTTCAATGTCCATTTAGGAATCGGATGGCAGAGGGGAAGAAGCTGTTCCTGAATCGCTGAGTGTGTGCCTTCAAGCTTCTGTACCTCCTTCCTGATGGTAACAATGAGAAAAGGGCATGCTCTGGGTTCTGGGGATCCCTAATAATGGCGCTGCCTTTCTGAGATAGAACTCCTTGAAGCTGTCCTGGATACTTCGTAGGCTAGTACCCAAGATGGAGCCGACTAAATTTACAACCCTCTGCAGTTTCTTTCGGTTCCGCCCCCCCCCCCATACTAGACAGTGATGTAGCCTGTCACAATGCTCTCCACAGTACATCTATAGAATTTTTTGAGTGTTTTTGTTGATGTACCAGTTCTCTTCAAACTCTTAATGAAGTGTAGTCACTATCTTGCCTTCTTTATAGCTGCATTGATATGTTGGGACCAAGTGAGGTCCGCAGAGATCTTGATATCCAGGAATTTGAAACTGTTCACTCTCTCCACTTCTGATCCCCCTATGACGATTGGTATGTGTTCCTTTGTCTTACCCTTCCTGAAGTCCACAATCAGTTCTTTCGCCTTACTAACACTGAGTGCAGGGTTGTTGCTGCAACACCACTCCACTAGTTGGTATATCTCGCTCCTCTACACCTTTTCGTATCCATCTGAGATTCTACCAACAATGGTTGTATCATCAGCAAATTTATAGATGGTATTTGAGGTATGCCCAGCCTCACAGACATGGGTATAGAAAGAGAAGAGCAGTGGGTTAAGCACACACGCCTGAGGTTCACCAGTGTTGATCATCAGTGAGGAGGAGATATTATCACCAATCCACACAGATTGTGGTCTTGCAGTTAGGAAGTCAAGGATCTAATTGCAGAGGGAGGTACAAAGGCCCAGATTCTGTAATTTATCAATCAGGATTGTGAGAATGATGGTGTTAAATGCTGAGTTATAGTCAATGGACAGTATCCTGACATAGGTGTTTATATCTATTGGAATTAATGCCAATAATTCAGTTTTTCTGTAACTGCAGTGACTAGCTTCAATCACCACGACTCTGAACTGATTCTATGACCTACAGACTCACTTTCAATGAGTCTTTACAACTCATGTTCTCAGTCTTATATTTTCATTTGCTCAGTTTGTCTTCTTTTGCATATTGGTTGTTGGCAAGTCTTTGTCTGTTCATGTTTTTTTTGTAAATTCTATTGAATTTCTTTATTTCCTATAAATGTCTGCAAGAAAATGAAACTCAGGATAGCATATGGTAAACTATATGCACTGATAATAAATTTACTTTGGACTTTGAACCTTGAACTTTGAAACTGGCTGAAGTAAGACCAGGACTGGTAATTACAATTATTTCTAACATCTAAGTCTAAGACTTCTGTACTTAATCGAGACACATAAGCTATTCGCATGTGCATTTTAACTTTTCCTTCAAATCTCACACTTTCCAACTTGGAATATTGTTAATCCAATATCTTCAAACTCCCTACCTGGCAGTATTAGGGGTATACATTATATTTACCACAAACTGCAGCAGTGCAAGAAGGCTGCCCTCCATTGTCTTCTCAAGGGCAGTTTAGGAGTCACCATGAAATGGTAGCCTTGACAGTGCCATCCACATCTCCTGTGTGGATTTTTTAAAATCAAATTCTAGATTTAGCATATTTATTGGGACTATTTTTTAGCCATACTATAATTACATTCCATCCTTCAGGTACAAAAGGAGTAAATAACTGCAGCATGAATTCAGCAAGTAGGAAAAGGATAAAACAGCATCAAGTTAAACTTAAACAAACAATCAAGGTATGTTGTAGAACTAAAAATAGCAAGGGAGGCTAAGCTCCAGCTTTCAAATGCTTCCATCAGAAACAACATCAAACCAAACCATTAAACAGCAACATTCTGAAAAATAGTTTGTAATATGGGGTTCCTGGTTTCAACCAGACGCTCAAACAAAAGACCTGTTTCTGAACAAAAAAAGTGTTAAGAAACAAAAGATTAAAGTTAAAGTGACAAATACAATGTTTCAATGTACAGGATAACTCCACTAATCATCTCTTGCAGTTAGGCACATCACAGGAAGTGTGCTTCAACACAAAGAAGGGTTGTTAATAAAGATATGGACAAAATCTAGAAGCACATGAGAAACATGACTTTACTTCACATATTCTAATTATATGCTCATTAAAATCGCAGTTCACCTGAAAGTTGATCCAAAGCAATGATATACTAACTCTGTTCTAAGGTGTTGCTCAGACATATTTTATTTGCAGAGTATCTTTGGGTTTCTCCAACAACTTTTATGTGCCTTTCAAAAAAACAGATCACTTTTACACTGAAAGAAAAGTTTCCAAAGAGTATTTGGAATGTTAGAAACAAAGCAACCAGTTAATAAACAGCAACAATCTACCAACACCAGTGTTTTCAAGACCAAATAATTTGTTTTTCTGAAAAGTCAGTCAAGAGATATCGGCCTGTACTTAGGGGATAACTCTCTGCTTCACTTCAGAGCAATATGTAAATTATTTACAATATTTTAGTTATGCATATTGCATATGTAACCCTCAGGCTCGCCCAACTCGTGTTCATCTAGGGGAATCAGCCTTCGGCCCCGCCAAACTGGGTAATCACATTTGTGTGGATGCTGTGTAATGTACCCCCAGTTACAAACCCACAATGTAAAATAACAGACCGTACACCATATGCAATTAAATGATAGAACTTTATGAATCTTAATCTGAATATAGTGTTAGTAATGGAAATAAACAAAAAAAAGGGCCCAAAGTCAAGTCAAAATTACGTTGGAGCTCACTCAGTAGTCATTCTACCACCATCGGTCTCCTCTGAACGTCGCCAACCTTTGGACCCTCAGATCCTGGTCCACTCCATCTGGTGGTCTACCAGCTCTCTCCACACACGTCCTCCCTCTTCATCTCTCCTTGACAAAAGACCGTGAAAAAAAAACATCCTTCCAGACTCACAAGACACAGCAACAAACTCTTATTGGTTAATAGGCATCCCGTTATCTCCAGCCGTAACCCAAATATTGCTGCTACAGAGAAACCATTACCTCAGCAGGGAACATTACAAAGAAGCCATTACATTAGCAGTGAAACCTTACGGAGTGTTACACATATATGAACCATTATTGCAAATTTTAGCACTATTGAATTGAATTGACTTTATTACTTACATCCATCATATACATGAGTAAAAATCTTTACATTACCTCTCTGTCTAAATGTGCAAAGTGTAATTTATAGTAATTTATAATAAATATTATGTACAACAGAACAGTCAATATATCATAGAAATACAATTGTGTCAGTGTGAATTAATCAGTCTGATGGCCTGGTGGAAGAAGCTGTCCCAGAGCCTGTTGGTCCTGGCTTTTATGCTGCGGTACCGTTTCCCGGATGGTAGCAGCTGGGACATTTTGTGTTTGGGGTGACTCATGACCCCAATGATCCTTCCAGCATTTTTTACACACCTGTCTTTGTAAAAGTTCTGAATAGTGGGAAGTTCACATCTACAGATGCGCTGGGCTGTCCACACCATTCTCTGCAGGGCCCTGTGATTGATGGAAGGATGCTCTCAATTGTGCCCTTGTAGATAGAAAGTTCTTAGGATTTGGAGGCTCATACCAAACTTCTTGAACTGTCTGAGGTAAAAGAGGTGCCTTTTTCACCACAGTGCCAGTATGTACAGACTACGTGAGGTCCTCGGTATTGTTTATGCCAAGGAACTTAAAGCTATTCACCCTCTCAACTCCAGATCCATTGATGTCAATAGGGGTTAGCCTGTCTCCATTCCTCCTGTGGTCCACAACCAGCTCCTTTGTTTTCACAACATTGAGTTTTCTTGACACCACTGTATCAAGGTCATAACATCTTCTCTGTAGGCTGCCTCCTTATTATTTGAGATTCGGCCAATCAGTGTAGTGTTGTCAGCAAATTTAATTAGCAAATTGAAGCTGTGGGTAGCAACACAGTCGTGGGTGTACAGAAAGTAAAGGAGGAGGCTTAGGACACACCCTGAGGGGCACCTGTATTGAGGGTCAGAGGGGCAGAGGTGAGGGAACCTACTCTTAAGACCTGCCAGTGATCTAACAGAAAGTCCAGGAGCCAGCTGCACACAGCAGGGTGAAGGCCGAGGTCCCTGAGCTTCTTGTCAAGCCTGGAGGGAATTATGGTGTTAAATGCTGAACTGTAGTCCAAGAACAGTATTCTCACATAAGCATCCTTCTTCTCCAAATGTGTAAAGATGATATGTAGAGCAGTGGCTATTGCATCGTCTGTTGATCAGTTGTGTCGGTAGGCGAATTATAGGTGTTCCAGTGTGGGTGGTAGCATACTGCAGATGTGGTCCTTGACCAGTATCTCAAAGTATTTGCTTATTATTGAGGTGAGTGCGACAGGACGCCAGTCATTCAAACATGTCTTTTTAGGTGCAAGAACAATGGTGGATGTTTTGAAGCAAGAGGGCACTCTACACTGGGAGAGGGAGAGATTAAAAATGTCCGTAAACACACCTGCCAGTTGTGCTACGCACATCATTAGTACTCGCCCTGGGATGCTGTCCGGTCCCACAGCCTTGCGACTGTCCACCCATTGGAAACACCTGCATACTTCAGCCTCAGAGATGACCAAGCTGTAGGTCTCTTCAGCGGTCTCCTCCGGGGCTCAGTATTGGAGCATTAAAAAGATTTAGCTCATCTGGGAGAGAGGCAGCAATGTAGGAAACTCCACTCTGTTTCGCTTTGAAGTCTGCGATGGTGGCAGACCTTGCCATAAGCTGTGTGTGCTGTTGGTGGAAAGTTGTGTCTGAATCTTGTCCCGTCTTGTTGTTTCACTGTCTTGATGACTTTGCGCAGATCGTAGCTGCATTTCTTGAGTTCCTGTTGGTCACCGGCAACGTAAACTCTGCGCTGCACGGTAAGTGCTGCTCTCACGGAACTAGTGACGCAGGATTTCTGGTTTGGATAGACCCTGACCACAGCAATTATTTCCAATTAATATCCTGCCCATGGTGAAAATGTCAAACCATTCTGGGCACATTCTGGTGCTCGCATAGGTTTCATTCTGAATAAATTTTTAGGTCACTCAATGTCCCTGTGTCATCAATGTGCATGACGTTCACTTCCACCATGACTACCACAAATTGGAACAAGAGTGTGCAAACTCCTTCCTTTGTTGAATATTCACAGTTCCACCACAAACTTTGTTCATAATTTAACTGACACTGACTTATCTGACTGTGTCAATCTGCCTCTCTACCAGAGGACTTTAGGTTCAGACCCAGGGATTAATTGTCAAACACAAACAACAGGAATTCTGCAGATGCTGGAAATTCAAGCAACACACATCAAAGTTGTCAAACACAGTTTACTTAAAAGTACATAATGTTTATAAGCAAGCTTGCATCACTCAGTTAAACTACAGAGACCCACTCACAGAGCTTGGGAAAATCTGCAAATCAAGTGAGCCCGAGCCCTGCTGTTAAACATTCATTATCACATACATACTCTGATAAGGGTACACAGAGCAGCTTTCACATGCAACAAACACTCCTTCGTTCATACATTATTCCCACAGCATGAATTGTCAAACTGCCAATAAGTCAGTTAAGTTTTAATCTTTTAATTCTGTGTATAATTCTGGGCGCTCATAGTTTTACCATAGCTTGCTCAAACACTTTCCAATGCCACCAGAGTGTGCTACAACTGACATTGACTGCAGTTATCAGCTGTGAATACACAAAGATTAAATCGTGAGCAGCAATCTATCACTGGACGTGTCTCTGTGATAGGGTGAGGATCCCAGGACAGCAGACTGCATCTCTGTAGGACCTACCCCCACAGAGTCTACAGATAGGCAACATCCTCTCTGATAAACAGTGTTTTCCAGCAACACACATAAAAGTTGCTGGTAAACGCAGCAGGCCAGGCAGCATCTCTAGGAAGAGGTGCAGTCGACGTTTCAGGCCGAGACACTTCGTCAGGACACTTTTATGTGCGTTGCTTGAATTTCCAGCATCTGCAGAATTCCTGTTGTTAGTGTTTTCCAGCTCTCATTTTCCAAAACTGTCAACAATGAGATGTGATGCTCTTCAGCAAGGCTTTTAGTCACACTTTCGTGTCTGAGCACTGGACCCCCTACAATTCGCCTACCAGCACAACAGATCGACAGACAACGCAATAGCCACAGCTCTACACATCTGGAGAAGAGGGATGTTTATGTGAGAATGCTGTTCTTGGACTACAGTTCAGCATTCAACACCATAATTCTCTCCAGGCTCGGCAAGAAGCTCAGAGACCTCGGCCTTCACCCTGCCTTGTGCAGCTGGATCCTGGACTTCCTGTCAGATTGCCGGCACATGGTAAGAGAGGGATCCCTCACCTCTGCCCCTTTTCCCCTCTGATTATCAACACAGGTGCCCCTCAGGGCTGTGTACTAAGCCCCCTCCTTTACTCTGTGTATACTCATGACTGTGTTGCCACCCACAGCTCCAATCTGCCAATTAAATTTGCTGATGACACAACACTGATTGGCCTAATCTCAAATAATAATGAGGCAGCCTACAGAGAAGAAATCATCACCCTGACACAGTGGTGTCAAGAAAACAACCTCTCCCTCAACATCGCAAAAACAAAGGAGCTGGTTGTGAACTACAGGAGGAATGGAGGCAGGCTAACTTCTATAGACATCAATGGATCTGGGGTTGAGAGGGTGAACAGCTTTAAATTCCTTGGCATAAATGTCACCGAAGATCTCACGTGGTCTGTACATACCGGCTGTGTGGCGAAAAAGGCACAACAGTGCCTCTTTCACCTCAGAGAGTTGAAGAAGTTTGGTACGCCCCCCCAAATTCTAAGAACTTTCTAAAGGGGTATGATTGAGAATATCCTGACTGACTGCATCTGTGCCTGGTATGGGAACTGTACTTTCCTCAATTGCAGGACTTTGCAGAGAGTGGTGCGGACTGCCCAGTGCATCTGTAGATGTGAACTTCCCACTATTCAGGACATTTGCAAAGACAGGTGTGTAAAAGGGGCTCAAAGAATCATTGAGGACCAGAGTCACCACAGCCACAATCTGTTCCAGCTGCTTCCATCCGGGAAACAATACCACAGCATAAAAGCCAGGACCAGCAGGCTCCGGGACAGCTTCTTCCAACAGGCCATCAGACTGATTAATTCATGCTGATGCTACTGTATTTCTATGTTATATTGACTGTCCTGTTGTACATAATATTCATTAAAATTACTCCAATTACACATTGCACATTTGAACAGAGACGTAACGCAAAGATTTTTACTCCTCATGTAGTTGAAGGATATAAGTAATAACGTCAATTCAATTCAATTCAATTCATTAAGGTCAACATCATCACAAAATGATCCTTCCATGTAGCCACTGAAGATCTGGCTGTTTCCCAATGTACTGAGGCATCAGGGAGGTAAGTCAGCAATTGTATTTTTGAAGGAATAATTTCATCTCATTCGGTTACAACAGGTGGCATCTCAGACACTGTGATTTGCTCATATTACTGTATTCTCGTGACAGTAGACACCGAATGCCCATTAGTACTCCCGTCTTTCCACCAACAGGAAGGATTTTCGCTTTCTCAAGGTTCACAAGATCACAAGTCTCCAAAAGATTTTCCTCATAGTCAATGCCAAATTCCTTGGCAGCTTCGACGATTCCTTCATCCTTAAAGAGAGTGAACTGTCAGACTTTTCTGGTGACCAGTATTGTCCAGAGGAATAGATACTGGGGATAAAACTCCCTGGACTCCTCACTGTTCAAAGAGAAACTCACAGTGCATTTCTCCAGCCAAATAAAAGCTGCAGATGTCATGGTCTGGTCCGTGAAGTCTGCACTCCAGTTCACGGTCCGGTCCATTGACCCTTGTTCCAGGTTTTCCTGTTTACCCCATTTCTATTGAGCATGGTAATTGAGCCACATGATTCTAGTTTGGGCAGACTCATAAATACCTCCAGAGACCAAGCCTCGAAGATCCCACAGCCAAGCTCCAAGCTCCGAACCCAAGCCTTAAAGATCCCGCAGCCAAGCTCCAAGCTCCAGACCCAAGACCCCAGCCGGCCTCTAGTTCCCAGCCACATCCTGTCCTGAAGCCATGTCATGTCCTTGCCTGGTTCCAGGGCCCAAGCCCAAGGCAGGACCCAGGTTCTGGGTCCTTGTCCAGTCTCGGGCTCGGAGTCGAAGTCTTGTCTCCTAGTCCATTGTTTCTAGTCCTGGTCCTGCTTTCCCTAGCCCAAGTCTGCGTTCTTTTCCCTGCTCCTTGCCTGTATCCCGTCACATCCCTACTCTAGTCAAGTCCTGTTCCTTGTACTTCAGTGTCAGTGTCTTGCATTTTTGGGTCCGTTCCCAGCACCCGCATTGTGACAGCAGATCTCTACAACAATAAAAGCCATGCGGGCACCAGGATGTTATAGAAAAAAAGGACCTTCTTGAAAGGGAGATCTGAATGCATAGAATCATCCAAGTACACCCTGTAGTATATAATCAACCAGGAGCGTTGAGTTCTTCATCGTGCATTATACATTATACACCACTTTATAGGTGCTAGAGGAGGAAGAACAAGAAAAGCAGAACACTGAAGGCCTGCAAGTTCTGCAAGAGAAGGTGTTGGGGGCGGGCGGGCTAACGACGAAAACTCCAAGGAAGAACATCCTGCTGAATAACCTCAGCCTCATCAACCAGCACAGCACAGAAGGAAGGGGCATCACCTGTATTAAAAATGAGCAAAGATGGCCCTCAACCCAGAACTTTGCCTACCACATAATCAATCCAAAATCAGCCGCAAGAGTCCAGATGATACATTGTCATCCCTTGTCCTCTTTTCCAGATCTACTTGCAGGAATCAACACAATGTACTGAAGAGAACTTGAACGAATACTGAAATATCTTGCTATATTTCCTGATGTGACTCCTAGTTACAACAAAACAGACCTCCACATAAGCTGCGCTCTCCTTATTCTTGTTCCAAATCTGATCAGCCTTGTGGTCACAGCAGCTCACACCTATTTGCATATTGATCAGATTGCCATTCAGTACTGAAGAAGATGAATTGAAGGGGCATCAAGTCCATCAAATTCAAATTAGGTAAACAATCAGAAATCCAATACCAGACTCCAGCTGAGGTTCATTTCATACCATTTCTCCAATTGACCATTTCTGGTGATTATAAAAGGCAGAGCATTACTCAGCTCTCAACAAAATATTCTGATCAATGTAGCTTTGTGCTTCACTGCACAAGCCATCACTTTTCCCCGCAGCTATGTCATCTCATCGAGTCCACTTCAAATAAAAGTGCAATCGGCAATTTCTGATGAAGGGGAAGCAGTGGAGCAGATTTTCCATTTCACCATGTGACCACCCTCATATTTCCCCCGCTTTTCCTAGAATTCCCCCTCCTAGTGGCTATGACAGTTACGACAGTTAATACCTGGCATGTAGCAGACAAAAATCTAATCTTCGAAGTAATTGCTGATTGCTGTCAATAAAGAAAGCAGAGGTCACTCAGTGCACAACAAAGCTTCACTGCAATGTAATGGTGACCAGAAAATCTTTTTATCAGGTTGAGCGAAAATTATTGGCCAAGATCTCCTCCAAATTTCTTAGAAACAGTGACATGGAATGAGAAGCTTAGGGTTGTGCACATACAGCAGAGACAACAGACAGAAACTTGGTCTGAAGGTCGAGGAATGAAGGTCATATATCAAAAGTAGAGTCCTGAAGGTGTCACAGGGTCCGACAGAGTCATGAGGGCCTGGGTCACAGGGATCAGAGGATTGTGGGAGTCTGGAAGGCAAGGCCTAAAGTTCAAACCTTTGATCGGCATCCTAAGATGAAGTTTGAAGTTGAAGTCTGCGAGTCTGAGATTTCAGGCACCAAGAACTGAAGGCCCAGAGGAGGCCTGTACTTGGGTTGGAGGCCTGTCTGAGTCTGTAAGTAGGAGGGTGGGAAGGAAGGGGAAGAATTTTGCTGTTGTTGCTGTTATTGTTGGTGCAGCTTGTCTTGTTCTGTAGAACATTGTGAACATGCTATGTTGATGCCAGAGTATATGGTCATACTTGCAGGCTGCCTCCAACACATCTGTGGGTGTGCTTGTTGTTAACACAAACAATGCATTTCACTTTGTTTCAATGTTCAGTACATGTGATAAATAAATGAATCTGAATCTATACAAAGGATGATACCATCCCTAACTGCACATAATTTCCATGAGTAGATTTCAGTTAATCCACAGTCAAGTTCTTTTTGGGCCTGACTGTTGGTATGCAGCATCAATAAATTGCAGAAATCAAATACTTTATTGTCAGCCATATAAGGTAAAAATTGACTGGAGGAGGGATAGTCTTAGCAGAGTAAATGTGACTTCTATGGTCATATCAGTTTCATTCCTTTGACAGAGCAAGTGAACATATCTCCTTTCAGAACTACGTTGATTCACAAAGCATTCAAAACCCCAATTCAGAAAAAAATATGATGGCTATATGTGAACTATGCTAAGCAAAAAATCAATTTACACTACACAGATATAATTACTTGTCCTTCCATTGATCTTTTATGTTCATAGTGGAAAAAGTTCAAAGGTGTCCTAAACTAAAACCAGGGCGGGCAGGTATTATGATGAAAGGTTGGACAGGCTTAACTTGTATTCTCTGTAGTTTAGGTATGTGAGAGGTAGCCTGATTGAAACATATAATTCTGAGCAGTCTTAACACAGTGGATGTGGATAAGATGTTTTCTCTTGTTGAAGAGACAAAAAGTAGGAGTCACTATTTAAAATTAACAGGTTTCCCATTTGTGACAAAGCTGAGGCTTCTTTTTCTTGGATATCTGTAAATCTTGAGAAATCTGAAGGCAGAGGTACAGGATATCTCCAGTTTATGACTGCCTGACTTATGGATACCCAACGTAACAAGCAAACACTCATAATATTCAAAAGTCCAACATATATGCATTGTTTGTTCCCACAAATGGAAGAACTAATTTACCTCTGTCTCCCCACTTTTATTAGTTATAATTTCTAATGTATCATATATCTTTGATGTCATGTGTTACAATAATGCAGACATATGTTTACCATATTGACTGATTTTTGTATATTTTCCAATTTATGAAAAAAAACAACTTACGGACATCTGTAAAAAATGGAAACTGTTTGTTACCCAGGACTGTCTGTACCTAGAAACAAGGGGGTGATAGTTTCTGGAAGTAGGCAGCAATATGGAGTTGAGGCCACAGTCAGATCAATCATGGTTTTATTAAGTGACAGAGCAGATACAAAGTTCCACTGCCTTGTTTATAGAATGTGTGTGCTTGTAAGTTCAATGAAAAAGGTTTGAATGCAAAGTACTCACATTTTAAAGCATTATGTTTTCTAAGTAACACTGCTTTGAATTTTAAATTCTTTATGTAAAATAGTCGCATGTAGATGATCTAAAGTCATACCACAAATTTCATTTTCAATCTTCACTGCTCTGCATGATTTAATATCTGGCAGCTTCTAACACCCAGTGGAAAGAAAATACTGGGGTACATTTCAAAAAGAATAAATTAGAAACAAAAGGAAATAATCTTAAATCTGTTCAGACTCTGTTACCACATTTGCATTTCTGTTTCTCTCTCTTCAAAAATGGATATTAAAATGATGGCAAAACTGCAGAAATGATTATATATATGAAGGTTGATTTTTACCCTTAGAAACTGAGTGCACTCTGTGGCATTATCCAACCACAAATGCTGGTTGGGAGCTGACTACCTTCAATAAAAAAGTTCTATTTCTGTCATTTGCCTTATTACTAATCTGCCGCACCAAAGAGCCCAAAGACACAACTCACAGATGTCAAAATAATTGAAAGAATGTAACTTTCAGGGAAGACAATACTTTCCATTGGAACTGCAGGTTTGGATAAAACTTTGAGAAAATTATGAAATTTGACAGGCTATATATCGAACGGTTTTCACTTTTGGGTCAGTGGGAGGCAGACTGCCATAAACATAAGAGATGATCAATAAAATGGAGTAAATGTTTTATAAGCAATGTGGTGGAAATTATTGTGAATTTAATATTTCAATAATATTTGAGTAATCTTGTATATATATTGTTTGATTAAGCATTCATGTTCCTTTAAATAATTCATTACAGGTTCTATGTATAAATAGATGACCTTCATCATCACGTTACCACGTGATACGTACTGGCCTCGCTTAAAGTAAACTCGAAGTTGCACCCACATCTTGGACTCTCATGTCTTCTTTGAATTAATTTAATGTTTTGAAATTACACAGCATAACAGCAACATGGAAATCGCAGCTAATGCATGGTGCATTGATGCATTTCACAGAAAGCTTGATGAAGAAGAAAACCAATGGAGTAGAGAGAAAGATAGGAGTCCTGTGCGGACCATTTTGAGGATGTGACTAAACACATTGATGA
Source organism: Mobula hypostoma (assembly GCF_963921235.1). Classification (NCBI taxonomy): domain Eukaryota; kingdom Metazoa; phylum Chordata; class Chondrichthyes; order Myliobatiformes; family Myliobatidae; genus Mobula; species Mobula hypostoma. The sequence goes on along the minus strand of NC_086102.1, from coordinate 156,071,610 downwards.
AGGAAGAGCAGTAGATGTAGTGTATTTGGATTTCAGCAAGGCATTTGATAAGGTACCCCATGCAAGGCTTATTGAGAAAGTAAGGAGGCATGGGATCCAAGGGGACAATGCTTGGTGGATCCAGAACTGGCTTGACCACAGAAGGCAAAGTGTGGTTGTAGAAGGGTCATATTCTGCATGGAGGTGTGCCTCAGGGATCTGTTCTGGGACCCTTACTCTTTGTGATTTTTATAAATGACCTGGATGAGGAAGTGGAGGGATGGGTTAGTAAATTTGCTGATGACACAAAGGTTGGGGGTGTTTTGGATAGTGTGGAGGGCTGTCAGAGGTTACAGCAGGACATTGATAGGATGCAAAACTGGGCTGAGAAGTGGCAGATGGAGTTCAACCCAGATAAGTGCGAAGTGGTTCATTTTGGTAGGTCAAATGTGATGGCAGAATATAGTATTAATGGTAAGACTTTTGGCAGTGTGGAGGATCAGAGGGATCTTGGGGTCCGAGTCCATAGGATGCTCAAAGCTGCTGCACAGGTTGGCTTTGTGGTTAAGAAGGTGTATGGTATATTGGCCTTCAATCGTGGAATTGAATTTAGGAGCCGAGTCGTAATGTTGCAGATATATCGGACCCTGGTCAGAACCCACTTGGAGTACTGTGCTCAGTTCTGGTCGCCTCACTACAGAAAGGATGTGGAAGCCATAGAAAGGGTGCAGAGGAGATTTACAAGGATATTGCCTGGATTGGGGAGCATGCCTTATGAAAACAGGTTGAGTGAACTCGGTCTTTTCTCCTTGGAGCGACGGAGGATGAGAGGTGACCTGTTAGAGGTGTATAAGATGATGAGAGGCATTGACAGTGTGGATAATCAGAGGCTTTTTCCCAGAGCTGAAATGGTTGCCACAAGAGGACACAGGTTTAAGGTGCTAGGGAGTAGGTACAGAGGAGATGTCAGGGGTAATTTTTTTAAGCAAAGGGTGGTGAGTGCGTGGAATGGGCTGCTGGCAACGGTGGTGGAGGCGGATACGATAGGGTCTTTTAAGAGACTTTTGGATAGGTACATGGAGCTTAGAAAGATAGAGGGCTATGGGTAAGCCTAGAAATTTCTAAGGTAGGGACATGTTCGGCACAACTTTGAGGGCCGAAGGGCCTGTGTTGTGCTGTAGGTTTTCTATGTTTCTATAAAGACAGGGATTGATTAATAGATCTGTGGGTACTATTTGTGTGTTGTGCACACCACAGCTGTGAATGTGGGAGTAAGTTTTTCTTGCACTTAAATGGAAATGTTCATATCTTTTTTCAATAAAGGACCCTAATCAAAGATTGGCAGTATGTAGGAATTTTCTAAACTCTTTCCCAACAGCATTTACTTACTGGTCTTCTTAAAAGCCAAAAATCCCCTTATAGAAAATGTTTGCAAAAGCTCCTTTAAAACCATAGGCCATTGGTTTTTATTTGTTCATCTATTAATCCATGCATGTAGGCATTGTTGAATAACAACATTCAAAGCCCATCCCTAATTGTCCTAGAGAAGGTGTTGGTGAGCCACTTTCTTGAACAACTGCAGTTTTCCTAGTAAAAGAGCTTCCAAAGATAAATTACTTATGAAGTTACAAGATACAGGTCGGACAATACAGGTGGTGGAGTTCTTTTGCCTTGATCTTTTAGGTGGCAGAGCTTGATAGTTTTAAACTCACTGTTGATGAAGCTTTGGTGAACCTTGGCAAGTAAGTCAACATTATTTCATCACAGTTCTGATTGCCTCATCACATTGCAGAGCACCCAATGTCCAGCCTACACTTGTAGCCACAGCATTTATGTGGGAGATTCATTTAACTCTATGATCAATAGTGACCTTAAGGTTGTTGGAGTGGATGCTTTGATGAGGGTAATGCTCCTGAATTACAAGATGACGGTTTGACTCTCCGTTTAGGGTTGCTCAGTTCCTGTGTGGTCATTTATTATTCCATGCCTCGTTATTATCCAGGTCTGCTGTAAGAGGTCACATCCTCTCTTAATATCTGAGAGATAGGCTATGTGGACTTGTTAGTAAAATTCTCCTCTTTTGTCCACTATGACAGCCTGAGGAACTTCCTGGAAGGATGTCCAGTCATTGGGCTGGTTGGCCTTCAACAACCTCTACAACTTTCCTTTGTGCAATATATAACTCCAGAAAGAAGAGCATATTCCCCACAGTTGCCAAAGAGACCTGTCATGGTGAGCGCTGGCAACGACTGAGTCCAGGTGCAGAGGAATGACCAACTCCCATACTGATACAGAAACAAGAGTTTATTCATCAGAACTCCAAATGAACTTCCATTGTTTGACTAAGCGACACCGTGACATGAATCATTCGCAAAGCACACACAAGGACCCCGTGATGAGCATTGATCGCGAATCAGTTTTAAATAATCACACAATGCGGAAAACCCATGCCAGTCAGAACTAACTTGACAAGGTTAAACAGAAATCACAAGGGCTTAATGACTGTAGTTAGAACAAGAATTAGTAAATATTTGTGCTTGAGACATCTAGAGGCCCAACAGTCTATGGCAGGACTCATGACAAGAGCAGTACCATGATGCAGCAAATAATGTTTCAGGTTATTTTCCCATTTCTGGTGGTATCTATTGGGCAAATCATCACCTTGGAATTTGCATGTTCTCCCTGTGACCATGTGGGTTTCTCTCAGGTGCCCGAGTTTTGTCCCATATTCAAAATACTTCCTGGTTGACTGGTTAATTAGTTACTGTAAAATTATCTCCAGTGTAGATGGTTGATAGGAGAAATAAAGGGGAGCTAAGGACCATGTGAAAGAGAATAGGTTACAGGGAAATAAGTGGGGGAATGAAATTGACAGCAGAACTGTAAAAGCTAACATCAATACAGTGGCTGAATAACTTCCTTCTATGTTGTGAGGAAATGGGAATTCACTTTTACCAGGGTTCCTGACAGTACACTAGACGAATGGTTGCCTTAATCACAAGGGCGGTCCATCATCTTTGGAGTTCACTTCATCTGTAACGTGTTGTGGTGCCATGCGATCCTGAAGGATCCCAAACTGAGGATTAACAGGCTGAGTAATTGTCATTTACCAGTGCAGTCAATGATGCTTTTGATGATGAGTCAAATTAAACCAATGGGGCACTTTTTGGCAGAAATCCTACATTTCTATTTTTATTTTACCTTTCAATTCCTACTTGGACAGATTGGCTTTGCCTTGCTTTTCTGAAGATGACATTTTTAGGCAATAGTATGCTTGAATGGCATTGTAGTTGTACTAGAATTTCTTGGTGGGAGGCATGGCTATTACAGGAGATCAGGTCTTCAACACAACAGTAGGATATCATCTAGCTCCATGATCTTTCCTATAATCAGTGAATTGTTGCTTGACTTTAGATGGAGTGGATCAAATTGGTTGAAGACCATGTTCTATGATGGTGGGATTAGTCTCATTTGCAACTACACAGATCTCAATTGTCTTCTGCTTACTTCAGTCTAAATAATGGGGAAGAGAAGTCTATGAATTCCTATGCTATCTAATAAAGTATTATGTTTATTCTTATAGCATTATGTCCCTAAATCTCTTTGACTGGCAAACTTTTAGATGCCCAAAGTATTCAATCATTGAGCTTTTATTAAATGGTTGTCAGACAAGTATGAATATTTATCAGAAATTTCCACGTTCAGTGACATCAAGTATGAAAAAAACAAGTTTTCAATCACTTCACCTCAAAAGAGTTTTTAATAAGGTATGATGATATTGGTCACACACAGGATGCATAATATCAATGGTATGGATATTGATTATAACAGTTTCAAAAACAGTCAAAGAAAAAAACATTGCCAGTCATGGGTAAACTAGATTTTCTGGCCATCTTGCCCATTTATAGCATGCTTGCATTTAAACCATAGGGAAGCAAAAAATAGAAAATGAACTGTGTGTCAAACTCAACCTGCTTTCATTCTGAAAGAATAATACACCATGAAATATGGAAGCAAAAAGATAAAAATTGATTGTTGAACCAAAAAATTGTAGAAATGCAATTTGTTAGCTAACCCCTTTTAACCATTTTGGAAACTTGATCACTTTTAAAGCGTGCTATTTTTGGTGTGCAAACTCAGCCTTCATATAATTAGTACTCAGCGGTATCACAAGCACTGGATTGAGTGCACTTTTTGCCACTTTGTGAAGGGCCATGGGAGCTCTTTACTAGAACCTAAGAGTATGCAGAATGCAGAAAGAGAGTGGAGATAAAGAGAAACAGCTTTGAATATGTTCCCCGACCCCCAAATCCTTTGAACTAATCTAACTGAAACATTTCAGAGTGTATTGCCAACTTCTACTCGGTGTAAAAAAAAAACAATATACTGTATGAGAGATAAGATATTCTGGTGAAAGGTCTTTGATGTTGCTGATCTGCTGAATATTTTCAAAATTTTCTGATGTTCATTTCTGATTTTCAGTTTCTGCAGTATTTTACTTCATTACACAGGACCAGATGATTGGATCTATCCATCTCCTTGGAGAAATTAATGTGAAGCTGATATCTTTTTCTCCCCATGACTGACTTCACAGCAAACCTTCGACACAAGCCACAGACAACAGGTGAATATTCTATGTAGTTTCTCTTGATCTTTGGGGTCATTCTGCTGGGTAATAGTAAAGAGCCCCAGTGACCCTTTGCAAAGAGGCAAACGGAAGTATGCAGGTCTGCCTGACAGTGCATATCTATTCATTATTCAGAGTTGTTCTCTGTTTACAGCAGCAATCTGAGGTCGGTCACTAACTCAAGCTTTCAACCCACAGAAAGAAATACTATCACTGTGCCTGAGGCTTACTCAAGAATTGTACATCGTTTACAATTTAATGACAAGGCAAGTTCAGTTCTCTTTATCTAGATGCTGCAAGCTTGTTATTTTTAAGACTGGAGCCTCAACTGCTTCATCTTGTGATAAAGTACTTGTAAACTTGGCTAGAGGCTTCTTTGAATTTCTCTTAATTTTGTACAGTGATACATCATCCAGTTATCTATTGTGCAATTAAACACATCTATCTTCCCGATGTAGACAGCCATTTCTGCTTTTATTTATTATTATTATCATATTGTGCTCAATGTTTATGAACTCGTGGCCATACTTGCTATTTGTTAATTTAGTCTGTTTTCTGCCTTTTTTTAAACTCAAATGTCTCCTTCCCCTTCTTTAGGTTTCATAAACAGAATCAAAAGGAAGGGGAGACTATTTCAGCATACATGAGTGAATTAAAAAAAACTGTCCAAGCATTGTTCATTCAGTGATGGGCTCAAGTGATGAGAGATCATATACTTTTTGGAATCTTACAAGAAAACATTCAAAAACAGCTTCTAACTGATGCACAACTCACATTTAAAAGAGCAGCTGAAATCACTGTGTCAATAGAAACAGCAGCCAAAGACACAACTGAGTTTCAGTCAGGAATGAAAGTGAACATGAACAAAATTGCAGCATCTAAACAGAAACCTGCGTGGCCAAACAAATTGTGTAACCGTTGTGGCAGGGGCTCCAGAAACTTGCAGAAATTGCAACAAAATAGGAGCATGATGGGCCGACAAAAATAAATGGACAAGGAAGAGAAAAAGATAAAGAGTCTAGCTGCAGTTTCAAAAAGAGCACTAATCTGCATACTATTGTTGAAAATCTGATAATGTGACTCGGTAGCCTTGAGATTTACAATGTGAAAACTAACAATAGAGAAGCAATCTGGCTTACACCAGAAGAGAACAGCAAATAAAAGGATGGTAGCTCAGGCAGAGTGGCCATTGTTTGAGTGTGCAGTGACAGACTGTGAAGACCTTGACATTGTCTTAACAGGTGTAACCCCCAGATTTGGCCGGTGGCATTAGCCTAGGGAAGAGAGTCTCTGGCCCCACCAAACGTGTGAAATCTCAGGTGCAAAACCGTTTGTTTGTGTGGATGCAATGTGATCTGTTCCCCTGTTACAAATCAGTACTACGACATAACAGACGGTACACCATTTGCAATTAAATGACTTAGCTTTATAATTCTTAATTTGACTAAAGGGTTAGTAAAGAGAAACAAAAAGAAAAGGGCCCATTTTAATCAAATAGTCTAATGTGCACTGGTTGGAGCTCACGGTTTTCTTCTCGTTGGTCCTCCATCAATTTTCCCCGGGCTTCGTCGACTCCTGGCCCCACACCACGTCCATTCCATCCTACTGTCAATGGCCTCTCCTTTCTGGCGTCTTCTCTCTTCATCTCTCGCTGAACAAAAGACCCAGATCACCTCGTTCTCAGGCACACAACAAGAAAAAACACCCCCTTCACTGGACGGTGCACATTCCAAAGCCCCTGTTATCTCTAGTCATAACCCAAACACTGCTGCTACAGGAAACCATTACATTAGCAGTGAAACCTTTCCCAGGGTGTTACACTCTCCCCCCCACCACCAAATTTAGTCATGTCCTTATGACATTGAGATAATTTGCCAACCTTTCTTGCAAAGCACAAAGTCCAACCCAGGTGTAAAAGGCAGTGACGTAGCTCCCCAAAGTGTTAGGGGCCACACTCTGTTCCCCCTGGTGCTACATAGGCCAGCCTATCTGGTAGTTTCCTGATTCTTTGAGACTTCCGTACCCCCCATGTACTACTTAATGCTCTGACACTACTGGGGATACTTCTGGTCTACTTGGCGAGGCCTCCCCCGGCCTATTGCTTGTGCCCTCCTGCCACTTGGATTCCTCTGTCCCTTGGCTGAGCCCCACTTCATCTCTTGCAGGGTCCCACTGAAACCCAGGCTCTCCACAGATAGCCCCACCCTGATTTCACCTGACAGAGTGAGAAGGGTTGGGAATTTCTTCCTCATTCAGTGGGGAGCTGGCAAAAGGCAGCATATACCACACCCCCATTCCCTCATTCTCCGAATCAGTAACCCACTCAGGGGTGGGGGCCGACCTAATCTTACCTGCTGTTGGTCCTTCACACGCCCCTTGTCGCCACAAATTATGCTTCCCAGATAGCCCCAAATTCCTTACGAGGACTCGGTCTCCCGGCATGAGTTGGGAGAACCTAACATTTTGATCATACCTCCTCTTAGTTCCTTGATTCTGCTTGACAGCTGCGACCTCAACCGATTCAAAAGCCTTTTTCAGCTCCATTCTCATGTCAGACACATAATTCAGATAAGTCTCCAGTGGTAGGTCTTCTTCGTCAGTCCAAAAAAACAAAGGTCAATGGGCAACCTCGCCTTGCGCCCAAACATCAGGTAATATGGTGAGTATCAAGTAGCTTCATTTCAAGTACAGTTTTAGCAGTGGACCAGATGCCTAATATGTTGACTCTACCTGCTCTTCTTGTTGATCTCCAAGGTTCTGAGCATGTCTAGCAAGGTCCAATTAAACCTATCAGGCTGGGGATCACCTTGTGGGTGATAAGGAGTAGTCCTCGACTTTTCGACTCTGAGCATGCTCAGTAACTCAAGGATGAGCCTACTCTCAAAAATCCATCCCTGATCATTATGTATCCACCTGGGAGGCCATAATAAACAAAATACTTCTCCCAGAACACTTTGGCCACCGTGGATGCTCTCTGATCCTTGGTAGGGAAAGCTTGCGCATATCTGGTGTAGTGGTCCGTGATGACTAAGACATTCGCCATGTTGCTGGCATCAGGTTCTATTGACAGGTAATCCATACACACCAGGTCCAGGGACCCCGCACTCTGCAAGTGGGACATGGGAGTTGCCCTCGTAGGCCGCGTTTTCCTCCATATGTATTGAATGCACGACTTGCAGTATTCTTCGACCTTCGACTTTATTCGGGGCCAGTAAAACCGACCTCTGAGCAATCCATAGGTCTTTTCAACTCCCGAATGTCCAGAATCACCATGAAGTGACTTCAACACAATCCTCCGTACTTCTCAAGCAGAACCAGCAGGGAACGCCGAGATCGGTTCGGAGATGATGTGACCGGGTATAGAATCTGGTTCCTCAACTCCAATCTGGGCCATTCTCTCAGTAATAGAGGCACCACAGTGTGTTTCGTCTTCTCCGCTTGGGCCATGTCTCCCTTTTCAACCGCTGACCAAATGGTACTGATGAGCAGCTGTCACTTCCCCACGACTCAATTCCGGTAACTGGTTTGTCTTCAGAGCAGTCGGGTTACAGTAAACTTGTAAAATGGCATCATCAAAAGCTCCCAATTGATTTACCACTCGATCCTGCCATTGCCTTCCGACTGCCTTCACTGTGATGGAGGAACTGGCACATGGCTTTCACCCCCGGGGCAGAATCGCTCTTCCACTCTTCGTTCCTATCCAGCCCTTCATGCGCATGTCAGGACAAAGCATCAACATCAATGTTCCTAATTCCCCGCCAGTACTTCAGGCTGGAATCATAGGCAGACAACGCTGCCAACCACCGATGCACTGTGGCATCCAATTTCGCCAAGGTCAGGATAAAAGTTAGGGGATTGTTGTCCACCCTCACCTCAAACTTGGCACCACAGAGGTAGTCACTCAATTCATCCACCACAGCCTATTTCAACGCCAGAAACTCCAACTTGTGCGTGGGATAGTCTTTCTCAGAGGGCGACAGACTCTGCCTGACAAACGCAACAGGTCTCAACCCAGTGCCCTGATCCTGATATAGAACACCCCCTAAGCCTTCTCTGTATGCAGTACTTACGGCAATCGGGGCCTGCAAAAGCCAGCATAGGCTCCTTCAGTGTCTGAAAGGCCTCTTCACATTTCGCATCCACCTTGGACCAAAAGGCTCCAAAGGGCTAAGAGACTCTTTACCCTCCTCTCCTATTGTCCTCCTCCCTTTCTTCCCCAAGGGAGGGTAACCACACAGAAGCTGATTTAAGGGATGACTCACTTTCATGTAGCCCTTCATGAACCTCCGATAATAAACCACTGAACCCAAGGAACGAGCGCAGAATGCTCTCAGTCTGGGGCCTTGGCCATGTGGTCACCTCTATCTTAGACGGATCTGTAGCTTCTTCATCCTGTGAGACTATGTTCCCAACATAGCTGACAGACATCTTGCAGAACTGGCACATGTCCAGGGAAAGTTTTAACCCTTCAGCTTTCAGGCGGCACAGCACCTTCAGTAGCCTCGCTTCATGTTCTTCCAAGGTGGACCCAAACACTATGAGGTCATCCAGATACACCAATACCTCAGGCAAGTCCATATTCCCCACCGTCTTCTCCATGACCCGCTGGAAGATTGCAGGGGCTCCCGATATGCCCTGGGGCGTCCTCTCGAACTGGGAGAATTGCAGTGGACATATAACTGCCATCTTTTCTTTGTCAGCCTCACTTATGGGGATCTGGTAATATCCACTCCTCAAGTCCAGCACACTGAACCACCTCGCACCACTCAGACAGGCCAGCGCGTCTTCGATCTTTGGGACCGTATATTGGTCGGGGACTGTACACCTGTTCAGAGTCCTATAGTCCACACACATCCGTACCTTCCCATTCATCTTCCCGGCCACTACTACTGGGGATGCATAGGGGCTTCTGGACTCAGTGATGAACCCAGCTTCCTTCAGTTTACACAAATGCTGCCAATCGTCTTCCACTTCTGCAGGGACCATTTGCCGCGATCTCTCTCTAAACGGGGTGTCCTCAATCACCCAGATGGTGTGATGAGTGCTCTTGGAACAACCCACATCAAACTCATCAGTGGAAAAGACACCTTCCAGCTTCAATATCTTCTCGACCAACCTCCTCTTCCAACCTGCAGGAACCAGGGAGTCGCCAAATCGAATGACTTCAGCGGTCAACTTTCCCCCCTTTTCAGAGGGTTCCTCCCCGGCTTGTCTGACTGGGATGTTAGACATTACTGTCAGCGGGAAAAGATGCGCCAGAGGCATCCCCCACTTGAAGGTGACCTCCCTCTTCGTAGTGTTCCTGACAATCACTGCCATCCTGTTTGCCTGTACAACCAAGGGCTTCTGTAGTTTGGGCCTCACCAGTACCCCAGCAGGTAACCCCAACTCCTCCTCATGGTCTTCTAGAGCATCCATTAAGAGGGCTTCACCCTCAGGCATTCTGGGAAATTTGGGGGTCCCCGTCACTCTCGCTACTTCCCCGGGCCGTAACATGATTGGCTTTGACTGGGTGAACCACACAGTCCCTTGTCTAAACGGTATCTGGCCCAATTCAGCCATGCATTTCCTCAAAACCAGCTCAAAACACCGGGTGAACAGACAATGTTCTCAGAAAGCTCTCTCCAACTTTCTTCTTGCAAACCCCCATGAGCCCCCACACAAGAGGAGTGTTCCCCACCAGAATTGAAACACCGCCCTTCTCAATGGGGTCCAGACCACCCAGCACTAATATATCAAGAACCTCAGCCACTCCCACATCAACCTCTGAAAACTCCAGTTTCACTGACAAATAACCATCGTATGGATAATCACCCACACTCAGACCCCAGATCTCTAGTGCACTGAGTGGTGTCAATGGTAAATGTCTCAGGTACTGGTTATAAAAAGAACGGTACAGAAAAGTGACCTGCAACCCGGTGTTGAGTATAGCTTTAGCATAAATACCCTCTATCCATAGCAATACACTGGAGCATGGTCCCACTAAGCCTTCAGGAATAGGGCCTTTCGCTTTCAAGGGTTCCTTGGTATATTGCTGGGAAGGTGCCCCCCACCAAGACACCAGGCCGTTCCGTCATTGGGTACCATCTAAGTTTCCTGACGTCTCTCTCTGCTTAGGTACACAGGGGCTCACCCTCCGTGGGGTTTCCTGTCGTTCACATTCCTGCCTGAAGTGCCCCTCCTCACCACTCTCCCCTTCTCGCGGAACCCCGACCACCAGCAACCCTCTGCGTAGTCCGTCCTGTTAGGGGATCCACCTCCCTATCAGTTCCATCAAATGGGGGGGTTGGGGCTAGGGTGGCTACACCTGCTGATAACAACCGGGACATCTCAGTCCTCAACTCTACCACAATCTCCTTCACCACTCCACAGGTTGGGCTAACCGTGGTCAATTCAACAAAAGGGGCTACTACTGAGGACAGTACCCTGCTGACAGTGCCCTCCCGTGCCTCCAACGCATTCTGCTCCTCCAGTAGTTCTCTGATCAGCTCAACAAATGAGGGAGGTGGCACGTCTTACGAGACAGCCAGGGACTCCAAGCGATCAGGTCCTGGGACTGGCGCCCTTTGCTATTTGGTCCATTCTTAACTGATCCATCTCAGCCGCCTGAATGGCCCCTCTGTCCCGCAAGCAATTTAACTGCCTCTCTAGTCAAAAGATGTAGGCAGACAGCTTCTTCCCCTTCTCCTGACACATGTTCAGAAACCCCGTCATGAGCTCCTTTGGGCTTCCTGTCGTGTCAAACGCATTTTCCAGTACTTGCGTGTAAGTGGCAGCAGTGGCAAGGGACTTCACGGCTCTCACAACGTCAGCACCCACCCCCTCAAACTCTCAACCAATCACTGTTGTTTTACGTCATCAGAGCACTGCCACTCATCTAGCAACTGAGGGGTCTGCTCCACCCAAGTCTCATATTCCTCTTCCCCCTTGGGGTGGGCTTTATTCCAGAGAATATTCTGATAACTAGGACCCTCTGCCTGTGCACTGGGTCATTTATGTGCCGGAAAGGTAACGACTGATACTATCTCAGAACTCTCACTCTTCACCGGGGGACGAGGACAAGGACTAATTAGATATTCCAAATCTGACCACTCCTTCCCCTCCTTCATACACACAACCCACTGGTTCAATGCTCAGGGCAATCACACAGCATTCAACGAAATCAATTCCGGATGAGCCCCCACAATTGTGACTCTCAGGTTCGGCCAGCGGCATTAGTCTAGGGAAGACGGTCTCTGGTCCTGTCAAACGTGTGAAATCTAAGGTGAGAAACCTCTTGTTTGTGTGGATGCTGTGTGATCTGTTCCCCTGTTACATATCAGTACCACAAAATAACAGATAGTACACCATTTGCAATAAAATGATTTAGCTTTATAATTCTTAATTTGACTAAAGGGTTAGTAAAGAAAAACAAAAAGAAAAGGGCCAATTTTAATGAAACAGTCTAATGTGCACAAGTTGGAACTCATGGTTTCCCTTCCGTTGGTCCTCAGTCTTCGTCGACTCCTGGGCCCACTCCAAGTCCACTTTGTCCTGCTGTCCATGACCTCTCCTTTCTGGCATCTTCTCTCTTCATCTCTCGCTGAACAAAAGACCCAGATCACCTCGTTCTCAGCCACACAACAAGAAAAAAAACACTCCTTTCATTGGACGGCACCTATTCTAAAGCTCCCGTTATCTCTAGCCATAACCCAAACACTGCTGCTACAGAAAAACCATTACATTAACAGTGAAACCTTTCCCAGGGTGTTACACAGGCCTTGATGTGAACAGGCAAAGGCACAGTGAGAAGAGGCGAGCCTTTTTCTTTTTTAGTATAGAGGGAAGTAAGAAGTCAGTGCAGGTTTGCTTGCACCCATTCCACTCAGCAACAAATATCCTGTTTGGATGCTGCTGAGAGGGATGACCCATCAGATCAGGGCAGCAGCCGTGAGACGGGTGGTTCTGAGGCTCGGCGGGAGAGAATAAAGTCAGGCAGTGTGGTGGTTATAGGGAACTCAATAGTTCGGGGACAGAAAGGAGATTTTATGGCTGCAAAAGAGACACCAAGATGGCATGTTACCCTCGTGTGCCAGTGTCCTTGATTTATTAGAGCGGCTGCAGGATATCCTCAAGATGGAGGGGGATCAGCCAGAGGTCATGGTGCATATTGGCATCAGTGACATAGGCAGAAAATTGAAGAGGTCCTACACAGTGAGTATAAAGAGTTAGGCAGGAAGCTGAAGAGAAGGACCTCCAAGGTTGAAATCTCTGGATTACTTCCTGTGTCACAGCCTAGAGCAGGTAGGAATGGGATGATAGCACAGACGAATGAGTGGCTGTGGAGATGGTGCAGGAGACAGGGTTTCATGTTCTTGGATTATTGGAATCTTTCCTGGGGAAGGGGTGACCTGTGCAAAAGGGACATTGCACCTGAATCAGAGGGGAGCCAGTGTCCTGGCCGGGATGTTTGTTGATGCTACTCAGGAGAGTTCAAACTCGTCTTCCAGGGGTTGAAACCAGAGTCCCAGGTCAGGAAGGGAATGATCAGACCAGAAGGTAGATATCCGGGAAAGTATTGAAAGGCAAAATTGAAATAACTGGTATGATGAGCCGGGTAAGTTGAATTGTGTATATTTTAATGCTAGGAGTATTATGGGTAAGGGAGATGAACTTACAGCATGAGTCAGTACATGGAACTATGATGCTGTAGCCATTACTGAAACTGTGTTGAAAAAGGGGCAGGAATGGATGGTTAATGTACCAAGTTTTCAAAGTCTTAGAAAAGATAAAGGAGGAGGTAAATGGGGTGGGGGGGGGAGGGAGGGTTGCGCTACAAATCAGGGATGATATCACACACACAGCTACACTCAGGGGAGACATAACAGGGAGGTCAGACACTGAGTCCATTTGGGTAGAACTCGGGAATAGGAAGGGTGAATCACACTGAAAGGATTGTACGACAGATGCCCCCCCCACCACAGTAGCCACCAAACTGAGTCCTTAGATCCAAGTCCCCCGAGTAGGCCCAAAGCTTTGCTATTCTGTTCATTGTGTTAGCAGGACAAAGCACTACAAATTTCGCAGACATTCTAGGCCTAGATTTCACTGCTGAAGCACCCATTCTCGACCTGTCCAAATCAGCTTGGTGCCCAGAGCAATCCAACCTTGCCTGACTCTCAATCCCCTACCACTCCAGTCTATCTGGGCCAGTGTTTAAATTGTCCAAAGAGTGGATTGTACCTCGCATTAGGACCCGGGCCTAGAACATGCCACCCAGCAATTCACTTCAGACCTGGATTTTGCTGCTAAAGAAGCTGTTCTCAATCTCTCCAAATTGTCTCGGCACTTAGAGCAATCCATCCTCACACCTGAGTTAGTCGGACGGGCATTGGGACTCCTCTATCTCATGTTCTCCTCGTTGAATCGTTCACTCCAGCCAGCACGGCTCTAACGCCAAGTGCTTTGATTTTGCCGCACACTGGCAGGGTACATCTCGCAAATTTTCTTTGCCTTCGCTCCCCTCTTCATTGTCTGCAGACCACCACAATTTACTTCCAAAAAAAAGTATTATTTGTAATGCTTTTAACCTAATTCCTTTACCTTTGATCTAACAGTAAGCTATTGCATGCTTTCAATAACGCCATCTTAAACCAGCTTGTACTCAATATTGACATCCAAGGGCAAGATCCTTAACAGTGTTATCGAGCAGTGAGAGCTTGGGATCCATGTTCATAGCTCCTTGAAAGTGGCTACACAGGTTGATAAGGTGGTTAATGCTTGGAATGCTCGAGGCACTGAGTTCAAAAGTCAGGGGGTTATGTTGCAACTTTAGAAAACCGTAGTTCGGCCACTTCTGGAGTACTGCATACAACTTTGGTCGCCCCACTATAGCAAAGATATTCAGCCTTTGAAGAGGGTACAGAAGAGATTTACCAGAATGCTGCCTAGTTTAGAGGGCATGTGCTATCAAGAGAGGCTGGATAAACTTGAGTTGTTTCCTCTGAAGCGCTAAAAACTGAGGGGAGATCTGACCAGATTATGAGAGGCATACATAGAGTGGCAGAGAGCATCTGTTTCCCAGAGTGAAATGTCTAATACCAGCGGACAATTGAATTGAATTGACTTTATTTCTTACATCCTTCACATACATGAGGAGTAAAAATCTTTACGTTACGTCTCCGTCTAAATGTGCAGTGTGCAAGCATTGAAGGTGAGATGGGGGAAGGATCAAGGGGGATGTGAGGGGTAAGATCTTTACTCAGTGAGTTGTGGATGGCTGGAATGCACTGCCTTCGTTTGGTGATAGAGGCAAATACATACGAGGCTTTTAAGAGACGATTAGATCTAGGCAGGTGGATGTAAAGAAAATGGAGGAATATGGTCATAATGTAGGTAGGAGGAGTTAGTGTTCAGGTGTTTTTGAGTTGCTTTTTAGCTGTTTCAGCACAGCATTGTGGGCTGAATGGCCTGTTTAGAACATAGAAAACAGAACAAAGAAAACCTACAGCACAATACAGGCCCTTTGGCCCACAATGCTGTGCCGAACATGTAACCGTACTGTACTCTGCTATGTTTTGTGTTCTATACAGTTAATCTGTATATTAACAGCTATAATGCTATTCAGTTCTGTCAAAAGTAATTTGATTCATTTGTAAGGTGCTTGTATGTAGTAAATTGGATTACAGAGTATTTCGTCAGGCTGGTCAGTTTAACAAGTTGACCCCTCCCCCCACCCCAGATTTACATTATCTGATATTATTACATGCTGCTTCAAAATGTACAAGCCAAAAAATCTTATACTTTTCTGTTCTTTGCTCATGTAAATACTTATGAAATCTGAAATAACAACAGAATTGCTTGAACTTTTTAACTATTCAGGTATCATCTGTGGAATCAGAGACAGAGTTAATATTTCAGCGCAATGATCCTTCATCAGAGCTGCATGAAGTTAAGGATGGCGGAGAAATTAAATAAATAATTTATGGTAAAAAAGGCATCCCTGAAAGTACAGAGAACATCAGGTGCACAGTGGACGAGGATCTTCGGGAACAAAAAATGTATAATGGGTCTGAAAGTCAATAAATTCCCAGGATCTGGTGTTCTAACTCCTAGATTTCTGAAAGAGATGGCAATGGAAGCAATGGATGAATGGGTTTCCATCTTCCAAAATGTCATTGGTTAGAGAACAGATCCCATTGATCTAAATACAGCCAATTAATTCCACTGTTTGAAAAATGAAAGAGAAAGTCAAAAGCAATGAGTCTGCAATCAGAGTCAGGGAAAATGCGAAAAATTATTATTAATTGGAACAAGGCAAACAAGACATTATTAAATAAAACTAAAAAAAAATGACACTGGGATTAATATACAGTACTGGCATTGATTGAGGGCTGGTTAATTCATCTCCCCCTGGGTGAAGATCTTTCTTCTGCCTGTAGTCCTAAATGTCTGTTCCTTACTTCGATACTGTGACCCGTGGTTTTAGACACTCCATCCAGAGCAAGCATTGCCCCTTGTCTACTCTATTAGGCCTTTTAAGAATTTTGTATATTTTATTATGATCTTCCTATTTCCTTCAAAATTCTGGAGAGTATAGCTCTGCTTTGCTTAATCACCCATGGGATAACTTCCTGGCCATCTCAGTAATCAACCTGATGAGTCTTTTCTGTATTCCCTTATTGAAGGATATTCTTCCTTAACTTGGGAGATCATTCGCAACATTTCAAGTGTAGAGTTTTATATATTTGAAATAACACTTTACCCCTGTACTCAAATCCTCTTGCCTTTCTAATGACATGCTGAACCTGCATTTTGGCTTTTAGTGGTTCAGGTACAATCAGAATCAGGTTTATTATCACCGGTATGTGTTGTAAAATTTGTTAACTTAGCAGCAGCCGTTCAAGTACATAATATAGAAGAAAAAAAATCTATCTATCAATCAATCAATTACAGTGTATATATATGTAAAGGGGTTTCTCTTTTTTATGTCACTGTGTAGTCTAATTAAAATGGCTTCTTTGTTATGTTAACTGCTGAGAAAGTCCTTCCCGCTAGCAGTTTGTTTGAATTACGTTACTGATAAGAAGATGTTATGAACCAATTGCGATAGTTGTTATGTTTTTGGTGTATCTGTAAGATATTGTAGGCGCGGGGTTTTGGGGCAGAAGGCGGGAGAGAGAGACAGAGAATGGACCAGGTGCTGTGAGTCCGCTAACAGGGTCGGACCCCAAGTGGGGCGTTGGGCGAGGAGAGGAGACAGAGACGGACTCGTGTGGAGCGTCTGGTTGACTACCGTTGTTGATCCCAGGCGGCCGGTCGAGGGGGTCTGAGGGGTCGCAGGGTGAAGAAGAAGGGTCCTGAGCTCCAACTGTTTGTGCACGAAGAGATTGAACTTTGATAAGTGTGCCTCCTTTTATTTTCCTTTTATATTTTATTCTCTATTAATTATATAGTTCCAGTAATATCTATAAACTGTAAATCATTTAATCGTATCTGGTGTATTGTCTGTTATTTGGGCGGGGTGGGGGTACATCACACAGCATCCACACAAACTAATTACCCAGTTTGGCAGGGCCAAGGGCTGATTCCCTAAACGACAGCGAGCTGAGCGACCCTGAGGCTGGCCAGGGGGGCTACATATATTGAATAGATTAAAAATCATGCAAAAACAGAAATAACATATATATTAAAAAAGTGAGTTGTGTTCACCGGTTCAATGTCCATTTAGGAATCGGATGGCAGAGGGGAAGAAGCTGTTCCTGAATCGCTGAGTGTGTGCCTTCAGGCTTCTGTATCTCCTACCTGATGGTAACAATGAGAAAAGGGCATGTCCTGAGTGCTGGAGGTCCTTAATAATGAACACTGCCTTTTGAGATACCGCTCCTTGAAGATGTCCTGGGTACTTCGTAGGCTAGTACCCAAGATGGAGCCGACTAAATTTACAACCCTCAGCAGTTTCTTTCGGTATGCAGCCTGTCAGAATGCTCTCAATGGTATATCTATGGAAGTTTTTGAGTATATTTGTTGACATACCAAATCTCTTCAAACTCCTAATGAAGTATAGCCACTGTCTTGCCTTCTTTATAACTGCATCGATATGTTGGGACCAAGTGAGGTCCTCAGAGATCTTGACACCCAGGAACTTGCAACTGCTCACTCTCTCCACTTCTGATCCCTCTATGAGGATTTTGTGTTCCTTCATCTTACCCTTCCTGAAGCTCACAATCAGTTCTTTCGTCTTACTGACATTGAGTGCAGGGTTGCTGCTGCAACACCACTCCACTAGTTGGTATATCTCGCTCCTGTATGCCCTCTCATCTCCATCTGAGATTCTACCAACAATAGTTGTGTCATCAGCAAATTTATAGATGGTATTTGAGCTATGCCTGGTCACACAGTCATGGGTATAGAGAGAGTAGAGCAGTAGGCTAAGTACACAGCCCTAAAGTGCACCAGTGTTTATCATCAGTGAGGAGGAGATATTATCACAAATCTGCACAGATTATGGTCTTCCGGTCAGGAAGTCGAGGATCCAATTGCAAAGGGAGGTACAGAGGCCCAGGTTCTGTAGCTTCTCAATCAGAATTGTGGGAATGATGGTGTTAAATGCTGAGCTATAGTCGATGAACAGTATCCTGACATAGGTGTTTGTATTGTCCAGATCATCTAAGGCTGTGTGAAGAGCCATTGAGATTGCATCTGCCATTGACCTATTGTGGCGATAGGCAAATTGCAATGGCTCCAGGTCCTTGCTGAGGCAGGAGTTCAGTCTAGTCATGACCAATCATTCAAAGCATTTCATCACTGTAGATGTGAGTGCTACTGGGTGATGGCAGCTCACATTATTCTTCTTAGGCACTGGCATAATTGTTACCTTTTTGAAGCAAGTGGGAACATCGGGCCAGCAGCAGTGAGAGGTTGAAAATGTCCTTGAATACTCCCGCCAGTTGGTTGGCACAAGTTTTCAGAGCCTTACCAGGAACTCCATCGGGACCTTCCACCTTGTGAGAGTTCATCCTCTTTAAAGACAGCCTAACATTGGGCTCTGAGACAGGGATCATATGGTCACTGGGTGTAGCAGGGATCTTCACAGCTGCAGTTATATTCTCCCTTTCAAAGCAATGTTATCTACAGTGATGAAATGCTTTGAGAGGTGGGTCATGACTAGACTGAACTTCTACCTCAACAAGGACCTGAACTCATTGCAATTTGCCTATCACCAGAATAGGTCAATGGCAGATGCAATCTCAATGGTTCTTCACTCGACCTTAGACCACCTGGACAATACAAACACCTATGTCAGGATGCGGTTCATTGACTATAGTTCAGAACTTAATGCCATCATTCCCACAATCCTGAGTTATAGTTTACAGAACCTAGGCCTCTTACCTCCCTCTGCAATTGGATCCTCAACTTCCTAACTGGAAGACCACAATCTGTGAGGATTGGTGGTAATATCTCCTCCTCGTTGACGATCAACACTGGTGCACCTCAGGGATGTGTGCTTAGCCCACTGCTCTACTCTCCCTATACCCGTGACTGTACCAGAAAATCAGGTATGAATTACAGAGAGCTATTTCAAAGGCGAAGAGACAACTCTGAATGAGATTGGAGGTGACATTGTATGTATGACAAATCTGGCAGGGTTTGCAAGACATTATTTCCTACAAAGCGAAACTCAGGGATGACGCTGAACATCAATGACTTTAAATCCCTTACTGTTTAAGAAAAAAATCATTACATATCTATTTATTTTTCCACCAAACTTGAGGGATTCACATTTTTCTATGTAACATTCCATTTCTTCTGTCCTTTCCCATTTACTTAACCTACACTCAGGGACCACTTTAGCAGGTACTCCTCATTCAGTTGCCATTGAGATCTTCACTCAGGGAGAGATGAACCTTTGGAATTCTCTCTCAAAGGCTATGAAGATTATGTAGATCAGAAAAAGACGACAGACATGGTGTGCAATTGGGCAGAAAGCAAAAGAGATTAAATGGTAAAAAGGGATTATGCCCCAAAGCAAAGAAGTGTGGTAAATGGGCAAGAAAAATAGGTCTGGAGCAAGCTCAAATGAAAATAAACGACTCATAACCAACAGTAAGTAAGTGTGTTTCTGGTCTCAATTTCTTCAGCACAATGTTGGGTCTGGAAGGCTGCAAAGGAAGGGAACGTTTCTTGAGCTTCATTAGAATATGTAGAAGCCCAAGTACAAAGATGGGATTGGGACTGAGAAAAGAAATAATATGACCAATAGTCTCAGGACATGCTTACGGGCGGACAGAGGTGTTCTGCAAAGCAATCAAGTCTTCCACAGCAGCAGCAACATAGATTATATTACATTGAAAGAGGAACATGTAAAGTATGGTTTCACTTGGAAGGAGATTTCAGGCCCTGGATAGAAGAATGGGAGGGAGTGAAAGAGCAGCTTTTGTCGCTCATGATACAGGGAAAGTGACCTAAAAGAATGTTGATCTTACACGTGTTCTCCATACTTTTTACATAACTTTTCAAACTAGTAATAATAATAATAACATCATATTTCATGGTATTCTGTAATGACTGGATTCAGTGTATGTTCCATTAGTTTGACAATGCTATGGTGAATATTCAATGAAAGAATGACTGCAGGTAGATGTACAGTGACATGATATGTGTAACTATAGAAAATGGCTATTTCTGACTAATGGAGAATCAACTTCAGTATAGCTCTCAGGAATGGACCCCCTACATAAGCCATGGACTGTCTGTATTTTCAATGAGAACACAATAGGAAGGGTTGAAGTAATCACAGTTTCTGAGTTAGCTGGATGGTGCGAGTGTCAGCGTCTGTGGCAAGAGTCTGAGATTGGCACAGTGATGAATGAAACTGTTCATTATGTTTTCCGGCTGCAGACAGGAATTGTGAGAGGCTTATTGGTAAATAAAGGGAAGCAATTTCCTCCTAACCCAAAGGATTATCATTAAAACTATCCTTTTTTTTAAATTAGAGATACAGCACAGTACATCTTGTTATTTTTCTTAAACAATTGACCCACAGTTTTTTGTGACAAGCCCCTTCCAGCTCACAAGCCTGCACTCCCCAATTACACAATTAACCTACTAACCTGAAGGCCTTTGGAACGTAGGAGGAAACCGGATCACCCAGAGGAAACCCACATGGTCATGGGAAGAATGTACAAACCCCTCACAGACACTGACAGAATTGAACCCAGGTCGCTGATGCTGTTGTAGCATTACACTAACCACCATGCTGCCATGCCACCCCACTCTTCAGCAAGCAGCTTTGACTCCTGTTAACTACCTTTCCTATGCTTTGGGAAACAGACTATTTAAATTCAGCGGAGCATGATTTAAATATATTAAATACTACGACGTGAGGGTGTCACTCATATGACAAAGTAAACTGAAAATGACGTCAATGATGTATGCTGTCAGTTGAAGAGCTGTTTGTTCAATAGTCTTGGTTTTGGGTCAGGAGGAGGAGAAGATCTTCCATACTCACCACTCTCACCCTCAAGCACCCATGCCTGCCCACACCAGAAATTCAGGAATGGTTTAGCCTGCACTGTGCCAGTCTCAATTTCTTCCTCCTGTGACAACAGAAATGATGGCCACTCAGATGTGGTCCTTAACTACCTGACATACATGAAGTTACAACACAGATGGCTTCTTAACAATTGCCCTTTCAAACACCCTTTAATTTTAAGGGCTATCAAGTATTTTGTTTCATACAAAATAAGGCCCAGATAATCCAATCTGTCCCAATATCTACAGATTTTCAGTTTTTGTATCATCCTTGTTACTTGATCGTGTTTGTACCTTCATCAGTAACCAAAGGGACCAGTCCTAAGCACAATACTTTGTTATGTTGAAGCATTGTACTACACCATGGAGTTCAATTTCTTAATATCAGCAGGGCAGTCAGAACCAAGTGTTTAAACAAAGATGAAACATTCTTCACAGTGATTATAAGGGAAGTCTAATGAATGTGCTGCCTTAAATCTTTTTTCGCACCTCTTATCAATGGTTTAGAGTGAGAAGATAATTAGTTCTGTAGGACTGAAAATCCAACTATTAAGAAAAGCACATTTGATTCTGATTTTCAAAGGAATTGGATACACAACAAAATGTAAAAGTAAAACAGGATTGAAGGGGAAGAGCAGGTGGTGTGGGTGGAACGACAGTAATTGGATAGCATTTTCAAATTACACTTTGGTCTAAATCAGCTAGTGTAATTTTAATATATTGTAATTAGAATTATAGAAGTTCAGCATATATTGAGAATACTGTGCTTTGAAAGTGATTATAAAACTCTTTTGTCTGAAATATACTGTAGAATTTCTCCACTGCCAAAATGCTCAGAAAATATGCTCATCCAATCATTATTTTGAGGTTTAAAAAGTAGCATGCAGTATAAGAGATTATGGAGGGAAAAATTAATTATTTAACTGGAACTGCAAGCAAATCTAAATTTATAACTTGAATTATATGGCATGTCAAATTAATCTATTCATAGCTAATATTTACCCAATTTAGTCCACGTTGTGTGCGACTGTACCTGAGAATGAGGACATTAATGCAGATTGGCATAAAATATCCTGTTGACCATTTTAAAAACTTCATGTCCTCTATACAGTGTTGAACACAAGTGATCTTTTTTTCTGCCATATGGTGGACATTCATTATGTAGTCCAGAATCAAGAATAATGATCTGTATAAAGCAGAATATTTCCATCCCTTTCCATGCACTCTTATTAACAATGTAGGCTCTGTTTCTAGGTGGGTCACGCCACCATGTTGCAGCATGTTATTGGCTTCAAGGGAAGTACTAGTAATAATGCAGCAGGATCATTACCAAAGCATCCAAAATGGAGAGTGAAAGAAGCAGAACCACTCCAGGGACCACAGCCTATTTCTCCATGATCATATGGAATGGAGAGGAAAAGGATGCTAAAATGCCCTTTCCTTCCAAATGAGGACACTTCCTAGGGCATCCTGGTGACTTACCTCAGGGCTCCTAAAGCCAAATTAAAAATAACCTCCTGTTTGAGAGATTCTGAGATGAAGGCATGCTGCCCTCACATCATTCCTCCAGCAAAACACAGATGACAGGGAAAGAGAATTCATGAGATGATTCTTCCAAGGTGATGAGGTAGTGGCAGCACCAATGGTTTGACAGTATTTGCCACTGCCCTGTACAATTTTGGCCAGGACCTTCAACAGGAATCTTGACTGATGGATACTGTATACCTTTAACTCCGGAATTCTATTTGTCTGAAGAATGACAGCTAAATATCTCGCTAAGTTCCAACAGTGTCATCAAAATCCTATCTAGGATTCAAACCAGGATAGTCTTGCTCATTTGGGATGTACTAGACATTTCCTTTGGGAATATAATACCAATTAAATCAGACTTTCTTAGTGAAGTGCCATATCATGTATTTTGCTGAGTTTAAATGTGAACTTTTCTTCTGCCTGTCTCTCACACACCAGATTTTATTAAAATGCATAAGGGGAAGATGTTTATCTTTCTGCTTCATTGAATTGATTGTGTAAATGGCTTAATTAAAGTAGCCAATTAAAATAAAATTTTGTTTCAGACATTGGTCTGAGTAGAAAAAAAGGATGGTTTAATAAGATCCTTAAATCTTATTGTCATAGGCAGTACATTTCATATTTGACTCCTTGGGTTACAATTGAGAAACATTTGGAAAATTGTTTCTGAATGTTGCTTGCCTTTGCTCTACAGGATATGACAAGTTGAAGAATAGGTTCCTTCCACATACCCACCTTTGTAGCACTAGAGGCAAGTGAAAGCAGTGATAAGTGACAGGGAAGAAAAATGCCCCACTGCTTTTGGGCTGAGCGAATTTGACAGGTTTACAGTTTCGACAGTGTGTGTTGGCGACAAAGAGAATTAAAGGTGAAGTATGACAAACATCTGCTGGTCATGAAAAGAAAACAGATGCTGAGAGTCTGAGATTGTGGAGTAAGGCAAAATATTTAACAAGAAACCACACAACAATTAATGCTTCAGAGAATCTATCAATCAATTGAGATATAAATGTCTATGCAACCCTGTCATTAATCCTTGAATATTTTTAAGGATTTTAAGAATGTTATTGGGTTCATGTCTACTTTTATAGTGAAAATAGGTAAAGCTTGCCTTGAATACAATCAGTTCCACAATGGAACCATGAATGATTCATATTTCAAAATAAACAGAGAATTTATAGTCTAAATATTTATCTTTAGAAGGGGTGACCGCTGAGGATTGAGATTATGTTTTATTATTAACCATAGCACAATTAATTTTGTTTTAAGAATCATGTTTGTCAGTCAAAAAAAATCTCCATCTTCCGACATGTATCCTTAAGACATACCTGAGGCAACCAAAATAGTAATTAAAATTTAAAATAGTAATCACAACCTTAATTAAATTTTTTACGATGATTCATCCTTTTTGGTTCTTCCAAAGAACCAATTCATTTCAAAGCAGTTAATGTTTAATATTTGATTTGTGTGGCATGAAAATAATGCTGAAGTTTCAGAAAAAATGCTAAACAAGGAACTTTGCATCTTGTTCTTTGCGCCATCTCAATGTAAGTGAAAGTAGATTCATACCTTCATTATTGAATACAGGGACTTCTATTACCCATCAGTGCTTGGCCAAACCGGAAAATAAACCTTCACATGAAGTGCCTGGGAAATTAATGTGCTTGCACCTTTGGTCTTTCAGCTTCATTTTCCCTTTTTCACAAAGAATAATAGTACTTTTCAACTCTTCTGCAGAAAATGATTTGTTGGAATGGGGAACTCATGGGTGAAGGAAGAAGCAGCCTCTTCCCAATAAATTCCCTGCCGTCCTGTAACAGCAGACTGTAAAAGACAACTAATAAAACATAACTAGACCTATTTAATAATCTGTTTCCACATTTTCTTCTAAAACTGTCTTGTAACCCAGTTTGCTCTGTTAGAAAAAAAATATATCAAGCAATCATCTTTTTACAGTTTAGCGCTTTTGGATTCTGCTGTAACAATATGTAAAAGAGCCCCACTGTTGCAAGTTTGTGTTCTATTGGTGCATCATTTCTTCCATTGAAAATCATGGGCTTTAACTACTTTGTATCACTGAGACTTATGACATCCATTGAAGTTACATTTATACACATAATCACTTTCCATGCAGAATATGCAAGCACTTTGCCCTTAGGGAACAAGCATGGATTGCCACTGGTTGTAAGCTTGTGCCTTATAAACAGGGCCTCTGACCCTTGCAGTATCTATTCAATGGCAAGAAACAATTAATAATGTAACAGCACACTCTTGTGGTTACATATTCCTTATTTCTCAAGAGTTACATTTTTACCATTAATTCATAGTGAATCGTTCCTAGATTTTACTGCTATGATTTCTGTCTGTTCTCTCCTGAAAGTATTTCTATAACAGTCTACAAAGAGAATATATCATCCTTTCGTTAAGTGAAGAGACAGTGATATGGTAACAGTTGCCTGATACCACCACCGTTCAGTGATAGAGTCATGGAAGCAATTCACCCATTTCTCAGTCTGTGTAAAAATGCCTGATTTTTATTATGCAATTCACTCTGTTTCCACATGCAGCAATGAAGGAAGAACGTGGTTTTGTCAGATTATTTGATTGTATAGCTATTATTAAAGGTATGCAGTATAGTGCACAGAGCATGTCAACGATTATTGGAAATGGAGTAAAACAGAAACTGCTTTACAGATATAATACCTTATGGATAAGCAGCACTTGTGGGAAAAGATTTCCCTGTTCTGATGAAACTTCCATTTAAGGAAGCAGAAATAATTGATCTCTGAAAGCCAATATTGTAACAAACACACATAGGTTTTGTGCATTTTACTGATTGGTTTTGACAAAATAAAACATGTTTTTCAGAGGAAACCCTGAGAAGCCCTCTGGATTGTGAAACTGACCCTGACTGCAAA
Source organism: Mobula hypostoma (assembly GCF_963921235.1). Lineage (NCBI taxonomy): Eukaryota > Metazoa > Chordata > Chondrichthyes > Myliobatiformes > Myliobatidae > Mobula > Mobula hypostoma. The sequence goes on along the minus strand of NC_086102.1, from coordinate 156,046,044 downwards.
ATAAAATTGTATAACATTAACTTGGCACCTTTTGACAGTTTGGATGTTGTAAGTGCTTTACAACCAGGAGTATTTTATTGAAGAGCAAGCACCACTGAAATAAATGGTTTTCAAATTTGCATACAACCACTTTCACCAGCTAATCTTTTTTTTAGTGATGTTGGCAGTGGAATAAATATTGGACAACACACCAGCTGTAACTCAAAATAAGGTGATGGCATCTTTAATATCCATAATGCATCCAGAGCTCAACACAGTTCCCTCTACAGCATGAGCATGATCAATGGAGGAATGGAACTGGTTTATTTGTTAGGTACAGTGATGCTCTAATATTTGAGAAGGACTTTGATGAAAGTTTTTATTGCTGGGCATCCACTGCTCTCTGCTGGAAGGTAATATCAGTTGCATTATACTAAGGCAGTTCAGGACCAAACTTGAATCAATAAAGGATGTTTGACAATTGTGGCAGCACTTGAGTACTATCATCTCTTATAAAATTAAATCAAGCAACATAGGAGAGAGCGGGACTTTGTTTCCAGATGAGCTCAATGCCTTCTACGTTCACTTTGATCATCAAAGCATGGAGAAACCATCACGAACTTTCATATGTCCCAATGATCCTGTGAGTTCAGTCTCTGAAGCTGATGTGCGAGCAGCCTTCAGGAGGGTGAATCCTCAGAAAGCATCCAGGCCAGAAGGGGTATCTGTGCTGATCAACTGGCTAGTCTGTTCACTGAGATCTTTAAACTCTCACTTCAGCAGTTTGGGGTACCCACCTGCTTCAAGCAGGTTTCAATTATATCAGTGCCCAAGAAGAGTGTGGTGACCTGTCTCAAAGACGATTGTCCATATAGGCTGAATCAAAGGTGATCAGCCTAAAGGAGGGAAATTGAAAATCTGAGTGATGTGATAAAAACAGCCTGTCATTCAATGTCAGCAAGACCAAGGAGATGATTATAGACTTTAGGAGAAGGAAATCAGAGGTCCATGAGTCAGCCTTATCAGAGGATCAGAGGTGGAGAGAGTTAATGACTTTAAATTTCTGGTTGTTATTATTTAGGAGGACTTGTCTTAGACCCAGCACATAAGTGCAATTGCAAAAAAAGCACAGCAGCATCTCTACTGCCTTAGGAGTTTGTAGAGATTTGACATGACATCTAAAACTTTGACAAACTTCTATAGATGTGTAGTGGGGAGTATGATTACTGGCTGCATCATAGTCTAGTATGGAAACACCAATGCCCTTGAATGGAAAATCCTACAAAAAATAGTGACTACTGCCCAGTCCATCACAGGTAGAACCCTCCCCCTATTGAGCACATCGGTATGAAATGCATCGCAGGAAAGCAACATCCATCATCAGGAATCCCCACAACCCAGGGCATGTTCTCTTTTCGCTGCTTGCTTGTAGCAAAAGGTGCAAGAGCCTCAGGACTCACACCACCAGGTTCAGGAATAGTTATTGACCCTCAGTCATCAGGCTCTTGAACCAAAGGGGATACCTTCACTCAACTTTACTTGTCCCATTATTGAAATGTTCCCACAGCCTATGGACTCACTTTCAAGGATTCTTCAGTTCATGTCCTCTTTAGTTATTGCCATTTATTTATATTTGCATGGTTAGTTGTCTTCTGCACTCTGGTTGAATGTCCTAGTTGGGTGGTCTTTCAGTGATTCTGTTATAGTTACTGTTCTATAGATTTGTTGAGTATGCTCACAAGTAAATAAATCTCAGAGTTGTATATGGTAATGTACTTTAATAATGAAATTTACTTTGAACTTTGATGTTAGGGAAGCAATTCATTTTCAATTCACTGAAGTATGGTCTAGTTCTCTTGCTAATAGTTCTTTGAATTAAAAGCAATTCTTTGGCAAAGTATCTTGATAAATCCTTTGGCAAAAATGTCATTACATGTCTCATGGAGTGGAAATTGCTGCCTTCAATTTGAGTGAAACTGCCTCTACTTTCTTAAAAGTTTGCAGAGATTTGACATATCATTTAAAACTTAAGACATTTAAAGGTTTTTCTGTAGATATGTGGTAGATAGTATATTCACTGGTTGCATCATGGACTGGAGTGGAAACAACAATGCACTTGAACAGAAAAGCCTACAAAAAGTAGTGGCTATGGCCCAGTCCATCACAGGTACAGCCTTCCCCACCATTGAGCACATCTATACGGAACCTCAGGACCCACATCACCATGTTCAGGAACATTTATTACCTGACAATCATCAAGTTATTGAAGCAGAGGTGATAACTTCATTCAGGTTCATTCGCCGCATCAATGAACTGTTCCCTAAATCTATGGGCTCACTTTCAAGGACTCTTCATCTCATGTTCTCAATATGAATTGCTTATTTATTATTATTTATTTATTTTAAAACATTTCTTTCACAGCTAAAACTGGTAAAACCTGAGGTATAGGCATAACCAAGCATACTCATTTCTCAATTGCTAGGAACTTTTGGACTATTCTAGTGGTGTTTAGTATTGTGGTTTTTTTGGAGATTTACATAAATATTGCTGTGTAGGTCTAATTGTTTAACACTATTGTTTAGTGACGAGATGTAGATATTACTATTGGGACAATATATAGACTTTATGTTCCATAGTCTTTCAATTTCCTCTTATAATTCAGAATATTTCTGTTGTTTTCCCTTATTGATTTCTTTACATCATATGTGTTTAGAATGGCTGTATCTATTAAGTAAGTTGTTCTTGCTTATTTATCCTGTGATATTATATATATTATATCCAGATGGTTATTATGTATTATCCTATCTGTAATAATGGATCGGTTGCAAGATAATTTGTAGCACTCTGTCTGACTCTAAAACTGAATGAGACTTGCATTTATAGTAAGGTATGGTGTCTTTTATGTGTTTGTATTTTAAAGCAAGATTTTGATGAACGATGTTTGCCACTTGATTGTGCCTGTGTAAGTAATCAGATTGAGTTAAACTGCTGTAGGTTCCAATAATGTGTTGGACTGTTTCCGGTTTCTCTTGGCATCTTCTGCAATTATCATCTTGAATTTGTTGGTCTTTTATTATGCATTTTTGATAGTTTTCTGAGTTAACCACCTGGTCCTATGTTGTCACAAAGAACCCCTCTGTTTCTGGGAAGCGGTCTCCAACACCAAGCCAGGCAGTCGATGTTTCCTTATTGACATCTAGACTGCTCATATAGTGAGGATGTCTTCCATGGTTAATTTTTCATTTGTAATGATAATTTCTTCATTTTTCTGGGTTGTGCTTTAATTTAGGTTTCGGTTTATCATAATTACATATGTTGATGTGGAATGCTGAATCCTGTTGATGAAAATATACCCTTAGAAGTTTTATCTGACTGTTGTGTGAATTTATTATATCTGTTATTCATCTTCCTCCTTCTGTCTTAAGCAGTATTAATCTAAGTGAGTTCAAGTGTTTTCTAAAATTTGTCATTTCAATTCTTATTTGTCTTTGTAAATTTTCCAGATTCATTTCTGACCAAGATATTATGCCAAAAGAATACATTAATATGGGGATGGCAAAACTGTTTATTCCCTTTGTTATATTTTTACTATTGAGCTTTGTTAAGCAGATTTTCTTGAGTCTTGGAGTAAATTCTGTAGAAGTTTTTCCATTTGTCACACTATGATCTATTTTCTTTGCTTGTTGACATCCCAGATACTTACCTACTGTATATGTTTCATAGTCATCGAACAGTTGTAATGTATCTTACTGCTCTCTTATATATTCTACTAGCTCTATTGCAACTTCCTTTCTGTTCAATGTCCTGCACTAATCTAGTCCAAAGTTCATTTTTATATCTTTAGAAAATAGTTCTATTATTTGAATTAATGGTTTGAGCTTTACTGATGTCTTATAATTTCAAATCATCCATGTATAGAAGGAGTGGCAAGGTACAATTCATTTGGTTATTTCTGATTTGATATGCTATTTTCATCCATTTCATTAAATTAGAGAGCAGATTTAAAGCTAGACAAAACCATAGGGGGCTTAGAGAGCTGCCCTGGAAAACACCTTGGTTTATTTTGATAATGGTGGTAATTCTTTCTTGGTTGTTAATCGATGGAGTGACTAAGGTACACCAATCCTTCATCAAATGCAGTAGGAATTTCTTAAGTATTGGGTTTAGTTTATATCTATTAAGAGCTTCTATTAACCATGAGGGTGGAGCAGAATCAAATGATTTTTGATAGTCATAAATGATTTCTGCTTTTCCACCGTGTTTGATGTAGAATTACAGAATCTATTATCAGTTTTTCTTTACATCCTTTCTGCTCTTCTGTAAGTATATTGTGGTTATCTGAGTGGTGATTAGTTGTGAGATGCATGATGTTACAATGTTATATATCATCTGTAAACAAGTAACAGGGCAGTATTTTGATAGGTCATTTGTGATTTCTCCTTAGGTAAGAGATATGTTTTAACTTTTGTCAAAAATACTGGCATTTTTTCAGGATTTCTAAGAAAACTGTTGATATGTATCAATAGGGTCAGATGAAGGGAAGTAAATTTTTATACCATTAACTATAAATAATAACACTGCCGTACTTTTCCAGTTGTAGGTACTTTTTTAGCTGCTTTTAGCACATCCATTGTAACTTCAGCTATTTGCATGTCTTCAATTGCGTGAGTGAATTTTTTTATTAGATTAGATTAGATTCAACTTTATTGTCATTGTGTCGAGTACAGATACAAAGCCAATGAAATGCAGTTAGCATCTAACCAGAAATGCAAAGAATAGTGTTATTTACAAAATAACTGCGAAGAAAAAGTAAGTGCTACAGCACACAAATATAAAAGTACTGAGACAGTGCAATATGGATGCAACACTGCTTAGCGCTGTGATGTGAGGTTCAGCAGGGTCACAGCCTCAGGGAAAAAGTTCTTCCTGTGCCTGCTGGTGCAGGACCGGAGGCTCCTGAAGCGCCTACTGGATGGGAGGAGAGTAAAAAGTTCATGGTTAGGGTGAGATGCATCCTTGATAATACTTTTTGCCCTGCCCAGGCAGCGTTTATGGTAGATTTTCTCAATGGTGGGCTATTGGGTGCCGATACTCCGATGGACAGTTTTCACGACACGCATTGCGGTCCGATACGGGACAATTGCCATACCACACTGAGATGCAGTTGGTGAGTATGCTCTCAAAGGTACAGTGGTAAAAGTCTGTCAGCATCCTGGGACAGAGGTGAGCTTTCTTGATGCTCCACAGGAAATAAAGGTACTGTTGTGCCTTTTTGATCAGGATGGAGGAGTTCAGGGACCAGGTGAGATCCTCGGAAATGTGGACATCAAGGAATTTCAAGCTTGATACACGCTCCACTACAGCTCCGTTGATGTAGATAGAGACATGAGTGTGGCTCCTAACATACCTGAAGTCCACAATGATCTCCTTGGTCTTCTGGGTGTTAAGGGCCAGGTTGTTATTGGTACACCACGCGGCCAGGTACTGGCCCTCATCCCTGTAGGCCGTCTCGTCATCCCCTCGGATCAGGCCAACCACCGTGGTGTCGTCTGCGAACTTGATTATGCAGTTAGAACCGTGTACAGGAACACTGTCATAGGTGAAAAGGGAGTACAGAAGAGGGCTCAGCACACAGCCTCAATCCAGCTTGCTTCTTGATTGTGTGTTGCCCTGTTTAATCAGATGTTTGTTGGTAATTCTGTGTTATGTTTGGTGACATTTTGGTATTTTGAATTTAGCTTCAATATCCTATATAAACCCTCTTCATTGTTCCTAAAATGAAAATACTGTTTTCTTCATCTGGCTCATTTCATTTATCTATTGAGTCTAGTTTTTAATGTATGCACCAAGCTATTGCTTTGGTGTATCTATAGATTCTACAATGCTTTTGTTAGGTCGATCGTATTGTGTATGGACCCTTGCTGCCATGAGGGTCCCAATCCATCAACTGGGCATGCATACCAAAGGAAAAGGGGTCAACCTCAGGGCTGTTAAAGGCATTATTAATACAAATGGCAGATTACGCTGCCACATCATGAAGGCGTGGAGCAGCCTCCGGAGGGGGATGGATTTCCAGATACAAGGAGACACATCCCAATCCCAAGGGGCAGAGTAGTGAGCTTGAACAACTTGTATGACTCACTGCCCACAGGGAGCATTCAGCTCTGTCAGCCTGACCAGCCAGTAATTCAGCCAAAACCAAAGGATCCATCATTAACAAACCTGACTGACTAAATTCATGCTTATTAAAAAAAAACAATTGGGAGGCTCCTAAATTCCATAGGTGGGTGAGCAACCTGGGCAAGAATTCCACTGGCACTAATGCAGCCTTTTGGCTAAATCCTGCAGTCCAGTGACACTGTGGTCTCAGTGGTGACAGGGATGGCCCCTACAGTTTGATTTTGTTTATCAGCATTCCGGCATTCCTCTTTAACTTTTATATGTCACCTCAATCACATTGTTCTTGCCCCCATCCAACTGATCATCATACCTGATATCCCTGTCCCAGGTATCCAGATCCCAATCCTCCTGCAGGACTATAGATTGGACCTTTACCGGATCCACCAGCATACAGCTGTGCTGCATGCAACATTTTTGCATTACGTTAGCCAATCTAATTGTTTAACTTCAGAAGGCTCCGCACGTTCTTGTGCTGCGCATGCCATTTCATTTAAAATAGTGTACTGAGAACTCAAACAGGCCAACTTGCGCTGCAGTTGCGTGATTTCCTCAGAGAGCTGGCCTTTTTCAGTATTTAACTGTCGCAACACCGTCATAAAAATCCACCCTACATGAGGCAGAGACCATAAGACATAGGAGCAGAATTCGGCCATTTGGCTCATTGAGTCTGCTCTGCCATTCAATCATGGCTGACCCTTTTGCTCCATCCTTACCCCACTCCCCAGCCTTCTCCCTGTAACCTTAGATGCCGTGTCCAATCAAGAACCTATCAAGCTCTGCCTTAAATATACCCAACAACCTGGCCTCCACAGCTGCATGTGGTAACAAATTCCACAAATTCACCATCCTCTGGCTAAAGAAATTTCTCCACATCTCTGTTTTAAATGGACACTCTTCTATGTCCTTCATGGCTGGATCTAGAGGTAAACTCGGTGAAAGGATTCTCTTTTCCCTCTTTACTGAGAGTTTCTCTTCCCTTTTTGTTTTCTAAGATTAGCAGACAAGAATTTAATCCCATTATTAAACATACAATTACGAATTTGGTTTCGGTTTCGTACATTTTTTGAGTTAAATAATTTATTCTTTCTAGTAATATCTATCTCAATTACCTTTTTAAACCATCAATTTTGGATAAGGCTTTTTTAATTTGGAAAACCAAGGGAATAATAACTTTTTCAGATTTGTTTTTAGGGGACTGTTTAATGTCTTTTTCTCAGTTAGTAAATAAATATGATTTACCTAATGTACACTTTTTTAGATATTTACAAATTAGGATATTTTTTTTTACGTGGTTTGTTACCAAATTACCCTTCTGCTTATCCAGCTAATATGACAGATGTTCTCTTTCAGTTTAAACCATTTCAAAAAGGGTTGATAGCTATAATCTATAAACGGTTATTGAGTTCATGAATGATATCTAATGATAAAATTAAACGCGCTTGGGAATCGGAATTTCAATCTTTTTTTTGAAGTTTTGGATTTGATCAGAAAGTCTTTCTTTCTTTCTTTTTTGGTCATATCCTCAAAATGGACTGCCCAGTCCCTTTTTTTTTTGTTTTTTTTATATAGTGTAGTGTTCTTTCTCTTTTCATTTAAAACCCAATTTTTTCCTTTCTCTTCATAAACTGGTAATTGTTATTTTCATCTTTTTATTATATATTTTATACTAGTTTTCAATATCTATGATTTTGAGAATGTCTATCTTAATCTTGGCATATTGTTAATGATATATATATTTGAACTAATTCTCCTATTGATTGTATCTATGCTTTTTTTTTAAATCAATAAAAAGAGTAATAAAGAAAGGACACTGTGCTCTCTTGTCCTAGCTGTTGCACGGGGCGACTGAGGAGAACCCAAGTGCAGGACACCGGCACGTCGACTGAGTTGGGGATGCTGGCGTAGACGTGAACGTAGTACAGCAAACCAGAGGAATCTTGACAAGGAGACGGGATTTACAGGGACTATCTAGAAACTAGAGCTGAACTTAGAACTAAACTTAGAACTAACAGGTCTAATTGGACAAGAAAATGAAGTATCACATGAGAATAGACCAACAAACTGGCAACCTGTGACAGTGACGCCATCGTGCTTACTTCACGGTCTCTGATGAAAACCAGGTGTACTGCAATTAAGTAAACTAGCAGCAATTGGAAATCTAATGACTGAAATTAGGGCATAATCAGGGAGAAAGGAGCGTTAAAGGGGAACAGCCAAATGGAACCATGACACTAGTCTTCTCCACCATGGGAAACATCCTTTTCACATCTACTCTGTCTAGGCCTTTCAATATAAGCACAAGCACAACAAAGTAAACTAAGCCTAATTTATTATCATAAAACAGAAAGTGCAAATAAACCACACTAAATGCTACATAGTGAGTTACAAAGCTTTCCACAAAGATTTCAAGGCTCACGATTCATAGTCTCCACTTGATTGTCACTATCATCAGGGGACTTGATTGTTGCAGTTGTCAGGGGAACTCAGAATTCTAACTCGTGAAATCATCCTGGGTCCAGTCACAATCCCTCAGTCTAGGTGAAATCCCAAGAACAGAGCAAAAGGTGCCTCAGTAAATAGGGGCCCAAGAACAGAGCAAAAGGTGCCTCAGTAAATAGGGGTTCAATCCACAAGCATAGCAAGACACACAGTGACAGACAAACTATTTGATCTTTCCCTCTCATGCCATTAACTCAGCATGGTTTCTTTCATTCAGACAACTCACGTTCATGGACAGAAATCCTGATGCCACTGTGCCTGAGGCCAGAAAGAACCTAGCTGCTACTAGCAATTGTTTAACAAACCTACAGAGCTTAACTTGTACAGACACTTTGCTGCTACAGAGTTTAACTTGTACAGACACTTTGATGCTGCGAGCTCACAAAGAGTTAACGCGTCTCTTGGAATTGCTCAGACTTTCATCTGATAGTTTTACAAAATTTAATACACCACAACACAATGAGGATGGAAGAGTGCTGTGAGCTGAGGCCAGGATCTGACAGCAGATGACTCTACACCATCTGCTCACTGCTTTTAAGTTATTCTGTGCCTCTGCCATAGTCTTGGACAAACCAAGGTCATAGATGCTGATGTAGGAAAGGTTAAGGTGTGAAATTAGAAAGTCTCAAAATGGTCAGAATGCAGGGACTTATTACAGTCTCAAATTTGTCATATCACACAAAATGTAACTTGAAGTGAAAAAGTTCAGATTCCACAACTTACAACACCGAAACTGACGTTCACTGGCACCACAAGGCTATTTTATCCTGAAGAATATCAGTCGCTGTGTGATTTACTCTGAGTTTTTGTTTATTTATTTATTGATGGTGCAGAACAGGTCCTTCAGCACAACAAGCCCGGCAACCTATCTACTTATCACTAGCCTAATGACAAGACAATTGACAATGGCCAACTAACCTACTAACTGGTACATCTTTGGATGGTGGGAGGAAGCTGGAGCACCTGGAGGAAACCCACGCACTCACGGTGAGAACATAAAATGTCATTACAGACAATGCCGGATTAGAACTCTGAACTCCGGAAACTTAGAAAACCTACCGCACAACATAGGCCCTTCGGCCCACAATGCTGTGCTGAACATGGACTTACTTTAGAAATTACCTAAGGATACCCATAGCCCTCTATTTTTCTAAGCTCCCTGTACCTCTCCAGGAGTCTCTTAAAAGACCCTATCATTTCTGCCTCCACCACAGTCACCAGCATCCCATTCCATGCACTCATCGCTCTCTGCGTTAAAAAACTTACTCCTGACATCCCCTCTGTACCTACTTCCAAGCACCTTAACACTGTGTCCTCTCACGTTAGCCATTTCAGCCCTGGGAAAAAGCCTCTGACTAGCCACACGATCAATGCCTCTCATCATCTTGTACACCTCTATCAAGAACACCCCGAGCTAAAAGTGCCACTTTAACCGCGATGCTACTGTGGTGCCCTGTATAATACGGCTGTTGTAATGCTCCCAGGTCTCCTAAATAAAACAAACGGGGCAAACCAGTGGGGCTATCCCCACAACTGGGCAATTCAGAAGCAGCAGCTTTAAGCAGCCATAGGCTCACTAGAGGGCAAGCTATTAGTCACTGGGGCAAAATGAACTTGCTAGAGTTAGCAGCTCTCAGGCTGGGAAATAAATTCACTTGCTGAAACGGTGGCAAGTTAGACCACTACCACTTCAGCAAGCCCAGTGAAAGGCTGCTGAGGGAATGGTAAAGAAAACATTGTATTTAATTTTTGTTTAAAAATTTTTCAATGAGAAAACTTTCGTGAAAAGATATTGCCATTTTTAAAGGGCAAATGAAGAGTGGATGATTAGTGCCTCTAGAGGCAGCATTCTGATCTTGGTGATTGTCCATTAAGATCCTGATATTCCAGGTTTTGGACTCATACTTTGGAATGGAAGTAACCCTTTCTTGATTTATTTTAATGTGGGTGGCCATCCCATCATACATCTACTGTTGCACTGACTTCACAGAGCAAGGTTCTGATGCAGTGGCGAAGAACACGCAAGTTGGCCAGAGACAAGTCTCTGCTGTGTGGGTTTTATTACTTACACATTACTAGTCACACAATAGGCACTGACCAATGTGCACACTCATTTATACAAGTACATACATGTGGGCTTATGTATTGGAGCCCTTGCCCATAGGCTCCCACCTGTCTTCTCACTCACTTCTTTCTCATATTCTTGATTGCCAGCTCCTGAACTGAGCAGCATATAAGGCCAACCACAGTCCTTGCCTCTTCAGCCCATTCAAAGTCCCCACTCCCCCACCACCCAGCTCCAACCACCAGGCTAACCACATACCTTGAGCCTGCCTCTGGCCACACATTTAATCCTGTCCCCATCCGCTCGTGTACCTAAACAACTTCCTGGCCCCAGCCACTGGCTGCACATTTGACCCTGTCCCAAGTCCCCAGCTCCTGTCAGGAAGCCTCACCAGTTGCCAAAGCTCACGTGAGGGACACGGTCTGCAGCTTACACTGAAAGAAGCCCTGAGCTGTGCTCCACTGTCTCAGCTCTAACTAAGGAGCTGGGAGATGAGCCTCCCAACAGAAGAATGATATCTGGATAACACTGGGAGATATGGTGTGGTTCTTGCAAAAGCAGCCTGTGATCTTAGAACAGTAAAGATTTACTACCTTTTTACACTTCACAAACTTCTTGATTTAGCAATGCAAACCATATACTTGCCACTATTATAGAAAAGGTGGGAAAAACTGAAAGAGTATAGCATTCAGAAGTCCCACTAAATTGTTAGTAAGTAGTTAAAATATAGCCTAAAATTGTGGAATATGATTGTGAATCACTGGTATTTTATCATTTTAGATCAGTATGCTAGGTCTGTACCTACTCAGAGACTCTGCTTTCAGGCTTGGAGAGTTCAGCAACAAGCAGTGGAATAGTCAATTCTGAAAACAGCAGCAGAACGATTGAAACGGTCATATTGCTCTGATGAGCAAAGCTATAGAAGATTCAAAGCAGGGATGGTGGATAGAGTCGAAATGCAACAGTTCTGTGAAATAGGGTAGCTCAGGGCCTCCTGCACCCAGAAGGACAGCATTGAGCAGCAAAATGGACCTGAAGGACTGTAGGCCATCATGGTGGTGAGGAGAAGATAGGAAACCTGTGCTATGAAGTGTCCAGGGCCACAAAGTCAGGGTTGTGAAGAGTCCAGTACAGTTTCAGGCAATGGTCACAGAAGTAGAGTAGAATTTGTGGCAAAGTTACAAAGCTTGTGGCAGGAGACAAAAACGATTGCCACTCATCCTAGAGTCCATGTCAAGCTATACTGTTTCAATATTGGATGGCTTAATTTGGAACAGTTTCTGCAACAGAGATACACAACAATCTGTCTCTTTGGTAATACGATAATTTGTAAACCTGTCTTTTCTTTACTGATTTTCAACAATTTAATACAGTGCAAATAGATCACAAACGATAACCTTGAAGTAGTAATGCATTTAGAAACACCAAAAATAAAGCCTGATGTTCACAAATTATCCACCAGAAGCAGTGCAAGACCACATTAATCCTAAGAAAATGTCCCGTGGATAGTTTATGTCACTTTGTATAATTAAAATATTTATATAATTATAGCATTTTAATTTTTAAGTGGATATCTTAAAATCAATAAGTTGGTGGTTAGATCAGAAACCTTATCTGGTCTTGAGTCATTAGAACTGAAAATGTGATGAAAATAATTTCAAGCAAGTTATGCTACCATTGACATATTTTCATCATTTCCAGCATATTGAATAAGGAAACTGTTAGAAGCTGTTTATTGTTTGGTGGTAATCTGAACAGAAAATAAGCTGTTAACCATGGCAATGTGTTGCAGGCAGCTTACCAAACTTCTAAGTATACTTCTTTTGAACTAGAGACCCTTCTTCAGGACTGGAAAGGAAGTGGGAAGACCTCCTGAAGAAGTATCTCAGCCCAATCTGTCAACTGTTTATTCACTTCCATGGATGCTGCCTGACCTGCTGAGTTCCTCCAGCATTTTGTGTGTGTTGCTTAAGGAGGTTCAGTTTGTCACTGAACACTGACAAACTTCTGCAGATGTCCTGTTGAAAGTATCCTGACTAGTCCCACCATGGTACAACTGTTTGAATGCACAGGGATGTAAGAAGCTGCAGAGAGTAGTGGACTTTGCCCCATACATCATGGGCACATCCCTCCGCACCATGGATAGTACCTACAGGAAATGCTGCCTCAAGAAGGCAACATCTATCATCAAAGATCCCCACCATCTAGGCCATGCCACCTTTTATAGCTTCCAGTGGGCAGGAGGTACTGAAGTCTTAAGTCCCACATCACCTGGTTCAAGAATAGTTACTTCCCTTCAACTATTCAGTTCTTGAACTATCTGGAAAAATCTCTATTCAGGAACATTTGGATCATTTTGCACTAAAATTGATCTTGTTTTCTTTTTAACACAAGCAAAATGCTGGAGGAACTCAGCAGGCCAGGCAGCACTTACGGAAAAGAGTAAACAGTCGACATTTTGGTCTGAGGGTTCCTGATGCAGGGTCTCAGCCTGAAGTGTCAACTGTTTACTCTTTTCCATAGATCTGGTCTGATGTGCTGAGTTCCTCCAGCATTTTGTGTATATTACTTTGATTTCTACCATCTGCAGATATTCTTTTGCTTCTTTTCTTTTTGTTCCAATTGTGCTCTTTCTTGTAAAAAAAATCTGCATAATTTATGTTTATGTTTTCCTTGCTAATGCTGCGTAGGTGATGCTATGTGCCTGTGATGTTGCTGCAGGTAAGATTTTCATTGCACCTTTGCATACATGTAATTGTGCAAACATGTACATGTGCATATGACAATAAACTTGAATTTGTCTGTGAGTCTTGGAGTTTCAGTCTGAATTTTTCTACTTAAGTTCTGATGTGGTACTTGCATCAGTACCTTCTCTGTCAGCATAATGAGTGCAAATACTGAGGTCACACTTGCATGCAGTAATGACAGAGGGTAAATAATTCTGTTGTGGTGTGGGCAAATTTCAATTTTTGAAGTATGGATACCACAAAAATAATGAAGAAACCATACAGATTAATGAAGACATTCTGAGGAAATGAGAAATGTTCTCCTGAGAGTGAAACCAGAAAACTATGTGCCTTTTCCCTATCTATCAGACATGGAAGAATGTCTCATTGCTCACTATGGCAGCATTTAAAATGAGGACAGCTGTAAATTTTATACATGTATAATATATAAAACTATTAAGTCTTGCACTTTACATAACTGCTTGCTGAGTTGGTAGAATTTTTTCAATTGAACAAGATGGTATTCATTCAAATTACTTTACAGGAAATGCATGCATAATCAATGAAAGGAGAGCCACAGAGCACTACAGCACAGAAACACTCCTTTCGGTCTGAAATGTTATTCTTCCTCATCCCATTGACCCGCACCTGGTCAATAGCCTCCATACTTCTCCTATCCATGTACTTGTCCAAATTTCTCTTAAAAGTTGAAAACAAATTTGCATCCACCACTTCCGCTGGCAGCTTGTTCCACACTTGCACCACTCTTTTGCTATCAGTCAGCTAGTTTTCAGTATGCATTACCCACAATGACATGCACTTTAACTATATAAACTAACCTTTAATTAAGGACTTTATTAGAGGCTTCCTGAAAATTCAAGTACATCAAATCCATTGGTTTCCCCCTTATCTACTGGGTACTCTGTTCTACCACTCAAAGCACTCCAGTGGTTTGCCAAACATTATTTCCCTTTCAGGAATCCACACTAACTTTGTCTAATCTCATTGATATTTTCCATATTATCTCTTTATAATAGACTCTGGCATTTTTCTTCTACCATGTTAAACTAACCAGTCTGTTGTTTCAGGCTTTCTCACTTTCTTTTTATTAAACAGTGTACATGTAACCAACTTCCAACCTGCAGGAACTTTAGGACCACTCCAGCTGAAATCCACGATCACCGTGATGGGTAAATCATTTTAAGATGTTTTTAAAAATCTGTCGATCCTCAAAATAAACAGACCGCAGACGGCAGACTCAGATCACAATAACAGTTTCAATTTAAGAAAGTTGGAAGCAGGGAGGGCAATTGAAATACCTTAGACCTCCGCTCCTGAATATCCTGCTGGTGAATTTACAGTCTCTGGAAAATAAAACTGAAGATCTTAGAGCAAGATTGCAGTACATGAGGGATATCAGAGATTGCTATGTACTTTGCTTTACGGAAACATGGCTATCCCCTTGACATTTCAGACGTGGAGCTGCAGTCCAATGGTTCCACCATTCTCTGCAAAGACAAGTCAGGTAGAGGAAGAAGAGTGTACTTCATGATTAACTCATTGTGGTGCCCAGACGTGATGGTCCTGTCTCTGCTCTCCTATCCTGGAACATCTTGCGGTCAAATATTATCAATTTTATCTGCTGAAGGGATCTTCTGCTATCATCCTGCTAGTGTTGTAGATTCCACCTCAGACCAATGTCAGGCAGGCACAGTAGGGGCTGAACACTGTGATCAGAAGTCAGGAAACAGCACATTTGAAAACAACCATCTTCACTCAGAATCAGGTTTAGTAACAATGGTGTATGCCATTAAATATATTGTTTGCAGCAGCAGCAGCACATTGCAATACATAATAAAAACAGCTAAAAAAAATTACAGTAAGACACATATAATTAAATAAGTAGTGCAATAAGAGAGCCAAAAAAGAGAAAATTGTAGTGAGGTAGTGTGCATGAGTTCACTGTCCATTCAGAAATCTGATGGCAGTGGGGAAGAAGCTGTTCCTAAAACATTGAGCATGTGTCTTCAGGCTTCTGTGTCTCCTCCTTGATGGTAGCAATGAAAAGAGGGCATATCATTGGAGATGGAGAGGAGATGCTGCCTTTCTGAGGCATCGCCTTTTGAAGATGTCTTCGATGCTGGTGAGGCTAGTGTCCACGATGGAGCTGGCTGAGTTTGCAACTTTCTGCAGCTTTTTCCATTACCGTGCATGCCAGATAGTGATGCAAACGGTTAGAATGCTCTCCGCAGTGCATTTGCAGAAATTTGCTAGAGTCTTTGGAGACATAGCAAGTCTCCTCAAACACCTACTGTTGTGCCTTCTTCGTAATTGCATCAATACGTTGGATAGATCTTCAGATGTTGACACCCAGAAACTTGAAAATGCTCACCTTTTCCACTGCTAGTTCTCAATGAGGACTGGAGTGTGTTCCTTCGACTTCCCCTTCCTGAAGTCAACAATCAATTCCTTGGTCTTATTGACGTTGAGTGCAAGGTTGTTGCTGTGACACCACTCAACCAGCTGATCTATCCCACTCCTGCACACCTCCTTGTCACCATCTGAAATTCTGCCAACAATACTTGTGACATTGGCAAATGTATAGTTGGTGTTTGAGCTGTGCCTAGCTACGTGGTCATGGCTGCAGAGGGAGTAGAGTAGTGGGCTAAGTTCACATCCTTGAGGTATGCCAGTTTTGATTATCAGCAAGGAGGAGATGTTATTTCTGATCTGCACTGACGGTGGTCTCCAGATGAAGAATTCAAAGATCAATTTGCAGAGGGAGGAACAGAGGCCCAGGTGCTGGAGCTTGTGGATTAGTACCGAGGGTATTGAATGCTGATCTGTAATTAATAAACAACAGCCTGATGTAGGTATTACTATTGTCCAGGTGATCCAAGGAGAGTGGAGAACTGCTGTAGACCCATTGTGGCAATAGGCAAATTGCAGTGGGTTCAGGTCCTTGCTTAGGCAGGAGTTGATTCTGGCCATGACCAACCTCTCAAAGCACTTCATCACAGTAGCTGTGAGTGCTACTGGACGATAGTCTTTGAGGCAGCTCACCCTGCTCTTCTTGTTGCCCTTTTGAAGCAAGTGGGAACCTCTGACTGCAGCAGTAAGACATTGGAGATGTCCTTGTACACTCCCACCATTTTGTTGGCACAGGTTTTCAATGGTACACCATCAGGGCCTGATGTCTTGTGAGGGTTCACCCCTCATGAAAGATGTTCCGATGTCAGCCTTTGAGACAGAGATCACAGGGTCACCATATGCTGCAGGAATTCTCATAGTTGTCGTTTTATTCCATCTTTCAAGGTGTGCATAAAAGGCGTTCAACTCATCTGGAAGTGAAGCATCACAGCTATTCATGATGTTAGGTTTCTCCTTGTAGGAAGTAATAGCCTGCAAACTCTGCCAGAGCTGATATGCATTGAATTGTGTCTCTAACTTCAATCCACTCTTAAAATAGCCTTCCGTAGGTTGTACCTGGACGTCTTGTATAGTTCTGGATCACCGATCTTGAATGCCATGATCTAGTCTTCAGCAGACTATGAATCTCCTGGTTCATCCACAGCTTTAGGTTTGGCTATGTCCAGTACTTCCTTGAAGGCACACAGTGATCCACACAAGTCTTGATAAATTCGGTGACAACTATGGCATATTTATTCAGATTTGAAGACGAATCCCTGAATATTGTCCAGTGCATAGACTTAAAGCAGTCCCGCAAGTGCTCCTCCGCCTTCCTTGCTATGGTGTTTGGTTTCTGCCTATTCGCAGGGAGTAGAAGTGTAGCCAGGTGATCGGACCTTCAAAAGTGTGGTGTAGGTTGGAATGGTAAGCGTTCTTGGAAGTGTTATAACCATGGTCAAGTGTGTTAGCTCCTCTGGTTCCAAAGGTGATATGTTGTGGGTATTTGTTCAGAGACTTCTTCAAGCTGGGAAATCTCTGCAATGATAGGGAGGATACTGCTATTGAATTTAATGGGTGGTATGTTCAGTCTTCTGTAGTTGAAGATGGACATTTCTGGCACTTTTAGTTGTCACTTATTGCCATGTCTGAATGTTATCTAGGTCTTACTGTATGCAACTGAAGACTTCTTAATTTTTAAGAAGTTGTGAAAACAATTGAACATTTGCATCATCAGCAGACATCTCACTTTTGACCCTATAATAGGAGGAAAATAACTGGTAAAAACGACTTTAGCTGAGCCTAAGACATGTTACTGAGGCATCACTGCAGTGAGGTCTGGTGCTGGCTTGACTAAAATGTAACAACTAGAGTCTGACTGTCATAGATTGCGTGATGATAAGCAGCTTCCTGTGTGTAATTAATGACTCCAGGAGTGTCTTCCTTTGATGCACACTTCCTTCATTTTACCGGGAGATTTTGAGGCACCGCTCATTAAATACTGCTTTGATGTGTACAGCAGTCAGTTCCACTTCATCTCACTTTGGAATTCAGCTCTTTGATTCATGTAAGGGCCAATCTGTGAGAAGGTCTGGAGGCAGATAATGCAGTAAAATTCAGCAATGAACAAGTCAGGAGAGAATGAATGCTGCTTGACAGCACTGTTGACGACACCTTCCATCATTTGGCAGATGGTTGAAAGTAGACCAGTTTAAGAATAGTTAGTTGTGTTGGATTTGTCCTGAAATTTGTGAGCAGAATTAGATCTTGGGTGGGTGCCAGCCCTATAACTGTAATAGAAAATCTTGGATAGGGACATGACTAGTCCTGCAGCATGTGTTCAGTACTTCAGTTTTAATGTTCCCATATTCTCTTCCATGTTTTTAATTAGTTCTTAGTTTCATGTGGAGTGTTTTGAATTGGCTTAAACTGATATTTGTGACAGTAAGGATGCTAAGAAGTCGTCAAGATGGATCATAGATTTATAGAGTTATAAAGCAGTGAAACAAACCCTTCAGTACAACTCATCCATGCAAGGTGCCTTTCTGAGTTAGTCACAGTTAGCTGCACTTGGTCCATGTCCCTCTACTGTCACAGTGTGCCCTCGGAGGACTAGACCTATACAGAGGAATGGCAGGCTTTCTCTGTCGTAGGGCAGTCGCAGGCACCGACTCAATCCAGAAGCTGCGGAAGACAGGCTCACGACTTGACCCAGGAGTGGAGGAAAGCCAGATTCCCTACGAAGAGACAAAAGCAAGAGGTTAGACATAGGAATACCAACAGAGCCTCGGAGGAGCAACTGAGTGACACCGTGAGCCAAGTCATTCTCTCCAACATGATGACTCCGCTGAGGCATTAAACAAAAGTCCTCTAAATGCAGGAAACATGTGCCAGTTGTGATTCTTAAGAAGATTTAACTCAAAGCACAAGGATTTAAAGGCTCTAGTTAAGGTAACGATTTTAGTAAATACAGGTGCTCAAAAACCCAAGAAGATCAACACTCTACGGCAATCTACAGGGCCCATGATGTCTACCTTTTTTAATCTATGAACCCATTCAAAGGTCTTCTAAGTAGTGCAATTGTACTTGCTTCTATACGTCCTCTGGCTGTTTGTTTCACACGCACAAAAGAGACTGTAACTGTCCGCCTTATCTGTGTCTTTCAAGGTTTTATAAGCCTCCATAGGCCCCCCCCCCCACCTCAGCCTCCTTTATTCCAGGGAAAACAATCCCAGCCTATCCAATCTCTCCTCTCCTTCCAGTCACAGTAACATCCCTGTGAAACTTTTCAGCATCTTTCTAGCTGAATCACATCCTTGCTATTGTGACCAAAACTGCACACAATACTCCAAGAACAGGCTCACCAATTTTTTGTGCAGCAGCAACACAGCGCACCAAATCTTGTGCCCCATCCACTGAAGGGATAACGAAGACACAGCCAGGTATGGGGAAGTGGGTGGAACTGGAAGAATGTAGGGAGATGGGTTCAAAAGAAAGTGAGATCTGGAGAGATATTGAACCTTAGGGATGCTGAAGTTTGTGATCTTTGATACCCAAAAGGAAGGAAACATTCAAAGTTCAAAAGTTCGAGGTAAATTTATTTTCAAAGTACATTTATGTCTCCTGTATACAAACCTGAGATTTATTTTCTTTCAGACATACTCAGTAAATCCATAGGATAAAAACCATAATAGAATCAATGAAAGACCACACCAACTTGGGTATTTAACCAGTGTGCAAAAGACAACAAACTGTGCAAATACAAAAAGAAAGCTATAACAATCAGTACATAAATAAGCAATAAATGTTATTTGTTGCTGAAATGAATGTGGTGAAAGACAAAGTGGATCCACTAACAAGGAGAGCTTTGAGATTGAGTAAATCAATATTATTCCATAGCTAACTCAAGAGTGAGCATATGTAGAAACATCCTGGATCAAAGGATGCAGTGTAAACAGTGACTTGAAGAAACACTGGATTGTTTGAACTTGCTTGTGATTTGGCCGGATCTGAAATGTGAAAAATAGAATTTCAGATGGAACCAATGTAGAATCTGTAGGAGCTGCAGGCATTCGCTGAAAAAAAGAGATGTGGTTGTGGGAATGAGTTTTCATCAACACCTTGTCACTGAGAGAGAGAAATACAGGTTATCCCCCGGTTATGACATAGTTCTGTTCCTGTGAGCTGTTTGTATGTAAGGACTGTACATAAGTCAGACATTTTTAAGCTGGGGAGGACCTGTGTGTCACCAAAACAGACCCTTTAACCACTGTCCATGCTGACCATCAAGGTCTAATTTTAAAGCAATCGAATTTTTTCCCCACCACTAAAGTTGAACAAGACAAATACGACACATTTGACACTCATGGAAGAGATAAGACAGTAAATTCAAGTGTTTTTTTTTAATTGCAGACACTGGAAACTTGAATTAAAAAATAGCAAGTGCTGTAAATATTCAGATCAGGCGGCACCCGTGGAAAGAAGTAATTCGGTCTTTGCTGCTATTACCTCTTCCACAGCAGCTACCTAGTCGATCCTTGGTGAAAATGCCACATCAATATTTCAGATATCCCCAGCATTGCTTTCAATATGATTCCCTCACTGTTCAAATATATTATCCCACCGTGGCTGAGTCCTGTCTTTGCAGATTCACCCTGAAGTCCCTAAACATTTCTTCCTGCTCATTCCTTTCACTGACAGATTTTGGTGCTGGGCTCGTTCTCGATCAAAGAAGATCGGCATGGACTAGAAGGACCGAGATGATCTGTTTCTGTGCTGTAATTGTTATATGGTTATATAAGATACAATATAGTATTAATGGTGAGACTCTTGGCAGTGTGGAGGATCAGAGAGATCTTGGGGCCCACGTCCATAGGACACTCAAAGCTGCTGCGCAGGTTGACTGTGGTTAAGAAAGCAATCGTGGGATTGAGGTTAGGAGCCCAGAGGTAATGTTGCAGCTATATAGGACCCTGTTCAGACCCCACTTGAGTACTGTGCTCAGTTCTGGTCACCTCACTATAGGAAGGATGTGGAAACTATAGAAAGAGTGCAGAGATTTACAAGGATGCTGCCTGGATTGGAGAGCATGCCTTACGAGAAAAGGTTGAGTGAACTTGGCCTTTTTGCCTTGGAGCGACGGAGGATGAGAGGTGACTTCATAGAGGTGTACAAGATAATAAGAGGCATTGATCTTGTGGATAGTCAGAGGCTTTTTCCCAGGGCTGAAATGGCTAGTACGAGAGGGCATAGTTTTACGGGGCTTAGAAGTAGATACAGAGAAGATATCATGGGTAAGTTTTTTACATAGTGAGTGTGTTGAGTGCGTGGAATGGGCTGTCGGTGGTGGAGGCGGATACGATAGGGTCTTTTAAGAGACTCCAGGATAGATACATGGAGCTCAAAAAACAATAGAGGGCTATGGGTAACCCTAGGTAATTTCTGAGGTAAGGACATATTCGGCATAGGTTTGTCGACCGAAGCGCCGGTACTATGCTACAGGTTTTCTAAGAGACACACACACACACCCGGAAGCGGAGCGTTCACTTCGCGCTTGCGCAGTGCTGTCCGCCGGTTCCTCCTCTCTCATTGTCGTTGCCAGGGCGTCCGCGCGAGCTGGTATTACCCAGAAGACGGCGCGAGGACGGCAGCGGCCCGTGCGTGCGAGGAGCATCGAGTTTGACGGCGGCAGAGGAGCGAGCGAGGCAGCGGTAGACACAGTGACATGCCCCCTAAGAAGTCGTCCAACCAACCCAGCAAGAAGACCGAGCAGAAGAAGAAGGAGAAGGTTATAGAGGTGAGCGGAGGCGAGCTGGAGAACGGAGCCTAGTGTAGGCCCGGAAGCCGGGGTCTGGCTCTTGTCTGTGAACACGGGAGGTGGGGATGTGTGCTGGCCGGAAGTGGCGGTGAAGTCATGGCCCATACCGGCCTCCTGCACCCGGCATGTGCGTGTCTCAGGGTGGGGAGGGCAAGCGTCAGCGCTGTTCCACCTTTCACCCCCCCTGAGGCCATGCGGTTGGGAATGGGCCGAGCTCCAGGGATGCATGGTTTGTTGGCTCCTCCCAGCTAGCGGGTTGGGCCTTTTCCTTCCCAGGCAACCCTCATACGTGTGGCTTTTGTCGGTAACTCGCATCTGAAACAAGGGCTGGTTTGTTAGAAAATGTCACTGTTCGCCTAGGGTCTGTTTTATTGCGTATTGGCGTGCGTTTGCACTTTTAATCCCTTGTTTCTGACCTGTGACCAACTTAATAAATGTTTCTTTGCTTGAATCTCAGTAATGAAGCAGGGCCGTGTTTTCATATTGCAATTCATTTGGCGGCATAGCAATTCCCCCGTACTGAACTGCCATCCAGGTTCGGAGGAAGGAATAAAATTTAGGAAAAGACTGAGGATTTTGGGAGACGGAAGTTCACAGCATGTAACCAAATGACAACTCTACGCTGCTGTCATTGATAGGTATAAGGGAGAAGGGGTATTTCAGCAAACTGAATTGGATTTGCGAATTGTGCAATATAGCGTGTTTCAAGATGAGGGGCTTGAATACTGAATATATATTTGTATCTATAAAATACACAAATTTAAAATGCTCTTAAGTTCTAAAAGTGAATAACAGGCTACATAGAGGCTTACCAGAGGAAATCTGCAGATGCTGGAAATTCAAGCAACACACACAAAATGCTGGTGGAACGCAGGCCAGGCAGCATCTGTAGGAAGAAGTACAGTCGACGTTTTGGGCTGGGACCCGTTGTCAGGACATTTGAAGAAATGAGAAAGGATCTAAAAAGCGTGGATTGGGACAGGTTGTTCTCTAGCAAAGATGTGATCGGTAGGTAGGAAGCCTTTAAAGGAGAAATTTTGAGAGTGCAGAGTTTGTATGTTCCTGTCAGGATTAAAGGCAAAGTGGATAGGAATAACGAACCTTGGTTCTCAAGGGATATTGCAACTCTGATAAAGAAGAAGAGGGAGTTGTGTGACATGTATAGGAAACAGGGAGTAGATAAGGTGCTTGAGGAGTATAAGAAGTGCAAGAAAATACTTAAGAAAGAAATCAGGACGGCTAAAAGAAGATATGAGGTTACCTTGGCAGTCAAAGTGAAGGATAATCCAAAGAGCTTTTACAGGTATATTAAGAGCAAAAGGATTGTAAGGGATAAAATTGGTCCTCTTGAAGATCAGAGTGGTCGGCTATGTACGGAACCAAAGGAAATGGGGGAGTTCTCAAATAGGTTTTTGGCTTCTGTATTTACTAAGGAAACTGGCATGAAGTCTATGGAATTAAGGGAAACAAGTAGTGAGATCATGGAAACTGTACAGATTGAAGAGGAGGAGGTGCTTGCTGTCTTGAGGAAAATTAAAGTGGATAAATCCCCGGGACCTGACAGGGTGTTCCCTCGGACCTTGAAGGAGACTTCTGTTGAAATTGCAAGGGCCCTAGCAGAAATATTTAAAATGTCGCTGTCTACAGGTGAGGTGCCGGAGGATTGGAGAGTGGCTCATGTTGTTCCGTTGTTTAAAAAAGGATCGAAAAGTAATCCGGGAAATTATAGGCCAGTAAGTTTAACGTCAGTAGTAGGTCAGTTATTGGAGGGAGTACTAACAGACAGAATCTACAAGCATTTGGATAGACAGGGACTTATTAGGGAGGGTCAACATGGCTTTATGCATGGTAGGTCATGCTTGACCAATCCTACTGGAGTTTTTCGAGGAGATTACCAGGAAAGTGGATGAAGGGAAGGCAGTGGATATTGTCTACATGGACTTCAGTAAGGCCTTTGACAAGGTCCCGCATGGGAGGTTAGTTAGGAAAATTCATTCGCTAGGTATAGATGGAGAGGTGGTAAATTAGATTAGACATTGGCTCAATGGAAGAAGCCAAAGAGTGGTAGTAGAGAATTGCTTCTCTGAGTGGAGGCTTGTGACTAGTGGTGTGCCACAGGGATCATTGCTGGGTCCATTGTTATTTGTCATCTATATCAATGATCTGGATGATAATGTGGTAAATTGGATCAGCAAATTTGCTGATGATACAAAGATTGGAGGTGTAGTAGACAGTGAGGAAGGTTTTCAGAGCCTGCAGAGGGACTTGGACAAGTGTGAGGTATTGCACTTTGGAGGGACAAACCAAGGTAAAACATACAGGGTTAATGGTAAGGTACTGAGGAGTGCAGTAGAACAGAGGGATCTGGGAATACAGATACAAAATTCCCTAAAAGTGTCGTCACAGGTAGATAGGGTCGTAAAGAGAGCTTTTGGTACATTGGCCTTTATTAATCAAAGTATTGAGTATAAGAGCTGGAATGTTATGATGAGGTTGTATAAGGCATTGGTGAGGCCGAATCTGGAGTATTGTGTTCAGTTTTGGTCACCAAATTACAGGAAGGATATAAATAAGGTTGAAAGAGTGCAGAGAAGGTTTACAAGGATGTTGCCGGGACTTGAAAAACTCAGTTACAGAGAAAGGTTGAATAGGTTAGGACTTTATTCCCTGAGCGTAGAAGAATGAGGGGAGATTTGATAGAGGTATATAAAATTATGGGTATAGATAGAGTGAATGCAAGCAGGCTTTTTCCACTGAGGCAAGGGGAGAAAAAAACCAGAGGACATGGGTTAAGGGTGAGGGGGGGGAGTTTAAAGGGAACATTAAGGGGGGCTTCTTCACACAGTGGTGGGAGTATGGAATGAGCTGCCAGACAAGGTGGTAAATGCGGGTTCTTTTTTAACATTTAAGAATAAATTGGATAGATACATGGATGGGAGGTGTATGGAGTGATATGGTCCGTGTGCAGGTCAGTGGGACTAGGTAGAAAATGGTTCAGCACAGCCAAGAAGGGCCAAAAGGCCTGTTTCTGTGCTGTAGTTTTTCTATGGTTTCCAGAGGCTTGATGCTTTTGTGATGGGAAAAATGGCAGTTTGAGGTGATATAAAATAATTTTTCCCCCTGAAATCTGAGGATGTGGTTGATCTGCTACTTCCTTGCATCTTCCTGACTTTGCCCCATATTTGTAGTAGTTTACATTTTACACAAATCTGTCTGATTCAGATTTAAAATGAACTATTAAGCCCACTTCACCTGCCAAATATAGAAGAGAATTTCACTGAAAGAAAATCTAAGTTCACTTTTGAAATGTCTAATCTTAAATTGAAATTTCCAGCCATTGAAAGTTTTCTACTTCAGCTTACTTTTTTGTCTTGACAATGTCAACATAATCTCTCTTCATTTTGAGATTTAAGAAATGCAGACATGGATAACATGATGCAAAATTCTCATCCTGTAAAAATATTCACTTTTTTCTCTTTAATGATCCCCAGATTCTACAAAAGTGTTTATAGCATTTTTTTTTGTTTAAGAAGTGGTCTATTTTACCGGGAGAGGGTCTTCTGTGGTCTATATTGAAATTTATTTGTCATGTTTATGGCCTTCAATCATTTTCATTTAGTGCATTCTCACAAGTGACATTGCTGCCTATCTTTGTGATTGTTAAACTTGAACTTGTGTTTCGCCATGCTCTCATCCTGTGAATTAGTAATTCTGCCCATTATCCTAACTTTTATACCTGATGTTCATCCAGTTTCTGAATCAGGATAACAATATGATATTTAAGTTTAGGGAATAGTGAGTTAATGATTTCTAAATTTCTGTATCAACATCCGTGTGTGTGTCCTAATTACTCAGTGATTCTTTAAAAAATCAGCTCACTTTTGAATATGTTGAGGGTGCAAATAGTCTAGTTTAGCTTGTAGAAAAGAGGTGATATTAGAGTAGGCAAGCTGAATCAACGGAAAAGTGTTTGTACTTGTTTAGAATCTGACGTGTCTGTGGTTGTTACTGTTAGCGTTGTGATGTGGTAGGCCAAGGACGAATCTAAGGTATTCGCACAGGTGGATAGTAAAGCTACAATCTGAAAGTCAAGTAATATGTACTAGCTGGAATTTTTCTTCGCAGAGCTTAGAGCTGAATAATTTTCCAAAGTTGTGTAATATGTGTAGCCCCCCCCCCCCCGATAAGCCTCAGACTCGCTCAGCTCGCTTTCGTCTAGGGGAAGCAGCCTTCAGCCCCGCCAAACTGGGTAATCAAGTTTGTGTGGATGCTGTGTGATGTACCCCACCACACCAAATAACAGACAATACACCATAGACGATTAAATGATTACAATTTATAGATATTACTGGAACTGTGTAATTAATAGAGATAAAATATAAAAGGAAAGTAAAAGGCGCCAAACTTATCAAAGTTTAATCACTTCGTGTACAACAGGTGAAGCTCAAGTCCTCTTTCCACCATTTGATCCCCTCCAACCACCTCAACCCGCTGCCTGGGACCAACAACCATGGTGGTCAACCAGACTCTCCACACGAGTCTGTCTTCGTCTCCTCTCCCCGCCGAAGACCCTGGGCCTCGGACTCCCGCTCAGGGTCCATCCCGTCGGCCAGCTTACAGCATCGCGTCCACTGTCTCTGCCCCTGTCGTGCCCTCTGCCCCAAAACCCCGCGAAGCAATAGCTTACAGACACACAAGAAAGAATAACATCTATCCCAATTGGTTCGTTCCCTCTCTTATCAATAATATAACCCAAACAAGCAGAGAGAGAGAACTCCTTACATCGCAGTATTAGTACAGAAAAGCCATTTTAATTCTAACATAACAAAGAAGCCATTTTAAGAGCCTTCGCAGTAATATAAAAGAAGAAACCCCTTACATATGATTTGTAACTTGTTTATGCAGTTGTGATGTTGACTCCCATTCTCTTGGTTTTGCAGAAAGATATAAAGCAGTCTTAGTGGGCCAAATGTGTCAATGGTAGTGATTTTTGAATTGTGAATCAAGGCCAAAGTTTGAGCAAATCTGGTCTAAATTACAGTTGAGATTGCTTAAGCAGGTGAGATCTTGTAAAAGGGTAATTTAGACCATAAAATATGAAATGTGATCCACTCCAGACTTCAACACAAAAATGACAGAAGTGATCAAGATCATGGGAGAGAGAAATTGTGGCATTGTATGATCAAATTTTTATAGATTTGTGAAGAATGATACCATGATTTAAAGTGGTGATGAAATTGGACCAATTATCTCCATGCAGAGGCTGATAGAGTTCTTTGAAGAGTGATTGGAATGGTAGACAAAATCTTTGAGATCATATGAACAAGATTTTTAAAAAAAGTTTGGTTTAAAATGTATTGTTCGTTGAGGTTTCAAGCATAATGTGTGGCTTGCAGGCTAAGAAGTCAGCAATGGGGTGTGAGCCCATGATTGACTCAGTTTGCTGATTAAAGCATTGAGGAAGATTGAAATCAAGGAGAACGCGAGCAGAAGGTGAGCGGGTGTGCCATCTGCCAGCGTATGTCCAACTGCTAGGGGAATGTGCCTGCGTTCTACCGAACTCTTTCTCCTCCCCACCCCCCCCCCCCATGCTGCCAGTGTCTTGGCGAGGTTTCATTGATGTGGATTTGAATTTAGATCATGTTATGATGTGTTTCCGCTTTCTCCCTGTTTTATTACTATTTTGTGTGGTTTGGATTGAGGCAAACTGGCTGTGAAGCCTGCAGTCAATGAACAACATAGCGCTAAATCGCTAAATTGAACTGAATGAACATTCCTCGACCATTTCAGTGACTTTGTGGTTTGATGTTTTTCTTTGAATGGGTTGCATGATTTTATTTGTTTCATGGCTGTCTGTAGGAAGACAAATCTCAGGATTGTCTACTGCCTGTATACTTTGATAATAAATGTGCTTTGAATCTTGAATCTGTTGTTATGAAGGCCAAATTGCCACACAGTAAATTAGCAAAAGTTAGACAGTCATGCAAGTTTAGTTCTCGAGCATTTTGTGACTAAGCAAACAGTCTAATTGATGCATGCAGGGTGGTATTGATATTCATATTGTACAGGATAGCCAGGTCAGATCTTTGTATATTGCCTTTCATAACCCTGTGACAGTTGTTATGCTGCCAATTTTCGCACACAATGCTTCTGAAGTGGCAATGCCCAATCACATTTTTTTTTAGTTAGTGGTGATATTAACCAAGATGTCTAGGATTATTCCTTTGATCTTCAGAATAGTGCTATGATGAGCAACAGTATTCTGAACAGGTGATGAATCAGCATGTAGGAAGGAGTTTGAAAATCTGGCTGAATGGTGCCACAACAATAATCTCACTCTCAATATCAGCAAAACCAAA
Source organism: Mobula hypostoma (assembly GCF_963921235.1). Classification (NCBI taxonomy): domain Eukaryota; kingdom Metazoa; phylum Chordata; class Chondrichthyes; order Myliobatiformes; family Myliobatidae; genus Mobula; species Mobula hypostoma. The sequence goes on along the minus strand of NC_086102.1, from coordinate 156,018,012 downwards.
GAGCTGATAATAGACTTCAGGAGAAGGAAACCAGAGGTCCATGAGACTGTCCTCATTAGAGGTGGAGAGGGTTAGCAACTTCAAATTATTGTTTCAGAGGACCTGTCCTGGGCCTAGCACACAGGTTCAATTACGAAGAAAGCAGAGCACCCCCTCTATTTTCTTAGATGTTTGCGAAGATTTGATATGTCATCTAAAACTTTGACGAACTTCTATAGATGTGTTCTGACTGGTTGTGTCATGGCCTGCTGTGGACACGTCCCAGTCTATCACAGGTAAAGCCCTCCCCACCATTGAATACAGCTACAACAGCAATGTTGCAATAAGGCACCATCCATCTAGAACCCCCACCATCCATGCTTTCTCACCGCTGCTATTAGGGAGGAGGTACAGGAGCCTTATGTCCCATTCCACCAGGTTCAGGAACAGATCTTACCCCACCATCATCAGGCTCTTGAACTGGAGTGAATAATTTCATTCACTCAAACACTGAACTAATTCCACAATCTACAGACTCACCTTCGTGGACTCTACAACTCATTCTCAATATTTATTACTTCCATTTATTTATTATTATACTTTTTAGTATTTTCACAATTTGTTCTCTTCTGCACATTGTCTTTTTGTTCATCTTTGTATTCAGTTTTTTTATTGATTCTATTGTGTTTTTTGTATTTGAATGTCTGCAATAAAGTGAATCTCAGAGTAGTAAAAGGTGACATAAATATACTTCAACAATAAATTTGCTTTGAACTTTAAAATGAGCTCTTTTAGGTACACCTGAAAGGGAAACAGGGAACTTCCTTAGGTTGGCTTTAAATCTAAAAGAAGATATCTTTTCAGTATGTTGGGAGTATCCACTTAGATTCTTGTGTTCAAATCCTTGGGGTAGTTTATTAAGCATATTTCTTTCTGAGTTACTGAAATATTTAATGTCTTAAGTTTTTTACTTGTTTGAGACAATTCAATTTTATAACCTGCCTCAGATATTTTTGAGTTATCTATGTTTGTGAACCCTAAATTCATTGCGCTTCAAAAAGTTCTTAAGGTTACAGGAGGTTACATGTTTTAGTTTCTGGGAAGCTGGTAAAATTTTAATATTGCAAGCAGTGATGAGCAAACCCTTTGAGTTTCATAGGCTCTGTTGCAATGAAATGACAGAAATATCAGTGTTCACCATCTATAACAAATGACCTGACTTGGTCCAACCAAGCAGAGTCCACTGCCAAGAAGGCCCACCGGCGCCTTTACTTCCTGAGAAAGCTAAAGAAATTTGGCCTGTCCCCTAAAACCCTCACTATTTTTTATAGATGCACTGTCGAAAGCATTCTTCTAGGGTGCATCAGAACCTGGTATGGAAGTTGTCCTGTCCAAGGCCGAAAGAAGCTGCAGAAGCTCATGAACACAGCACAGCACATCACACAAACCAATCTTCCATCCTTGGACTCATTACACCACACGCTGTCGGAGCAGTGCTGCCAGGATAATCAAGGGCACGACCCACCCAGCCAACACACTTTTCGTCCCTCTTCCCTCCGGGAGAAGGCTCAGGAGCTTGAAGACTCATACGGCCAAATTTGGAAACAGCTTCTTTCCAACTGTAATAAGACTGCTGAACGGATCCTGACCCGGATCTGGGCCGTACCTTCCAAATATCCGGACCTGCCTCTCGGTTTTTTTGCACTACCTTACTTTCCATTTTCTATTTTCTATTTATGATTTATAATTTAAATTTTTAATATTTACTATCGATTTGTACTGCAGGGAGCAGGAAGCACAGAACCAATATCGCTGTGATGATTGTATGTTCTAGTATCAATTGTTTGGTGACAATAAAGTATGTAAAGTATAAAGTATTATCAGCAAGGTAATCACTCAGGAAAGTCAAAATAGATTTCACAATTTGGATATAGAAAATCTTGAGAAATTCCTTCTGAAGGTGAATTGAAATCAGTTTCATGACTAAGTAGCTATGAAGTGTATAACCCAATGAACCTATTGAACTGTTTGTACATGGTCTCATTGGGTGTCTACCTGAATGCTTTTTCAAAAACAAAGGTCCGGTGTTTCTGCAGGTGCAATGGCTCAGGTTCATTTCTGATATCTTGTCCATTCCATGGGGTTTGCACATTTTCCTTGTAGCAGGGTGTGTTTCCCGTTGGTGCTCTGGTTTCCTCCCACATCCCAAAGCGCTCATTCTTCTTTAGGATATCACCAAATAGCTTGTGTTATGCAACGTGATACACTGTTTTCAAGGCTGCTGTGGAGAGAGATCCCACCAATTCTATGACTATTAAATAACTTACTTCCATGGTCCTTAAATTTCCCATATCATAAGTGTTAGAGCTACTCAACATCTTTCATAAACTGCTCAGTGGGAATCGGTATTATGCTCTAGATATTGCTGAGTGCACACTCTAGTTTTGCTTTTGCCTTGCTTACATGGAGTCATACAGCATAGAAATGGGTCTTTCAGCTCTACTCACTCATGCCAACCAAGTTGTCAACTTGAGCGAGTCCCATTTCCCTGCATTTGCGACATTTCTATCTAAACTTTTTCAATCCATGTATCTGTTGAAATGTCTTTGAACATTATAATATTATCCACCTCTAAAGTTTTCCTCTGGCAGCTTGTTCCATTTACCCACCACCCTCTTCTTTCTAAATCTTTCTCTCACCTAGTTTTTGACTCTACTTCCCTAAGAAAGATACTGTGACCATTCACCTTAGTGACTCTTATGATTTTCTAAACCTTTGGTATCCTATGCCGCAGTGGAAAATCATCTCAGCCTATCCATTCTCTTTTATAACTCAAACCTGTTTGTATCAATAACATCCTTATTTTTTGTACACCCTTTTCAGCTTGTACCAGCAATTTTCCTGTACATAGATGGTCAAAGTCCTATGCAGCTGCAACATGAAATTCCAATTCTTGTACTCAATGCCCTGACCAATGAAGACAAGTGTTCCAAACATTCCTCATCACCAAGTTTGTCTATGATTTCACTTCTCCTGGGTCTGTTTGTTCTACAACACTTTCCTGGGTCCTACCATGTGCTAAGTCGTGTCCCGGTTTAACTGAGAGTGCAATACTGCACTTGTTGGAGTTAACTTCCATTGTAGATGACAAATGATATTGTAGTCAGCATGTCCCTGCGGTACACAACAGGTCACAGACCTTCAATCTGGAAAAACGACCCTCCACTACCTCCACCTGCCTCCTTCCACCAGGCCAATTTTATATCCAGTTGGCTAGCCCACCCTGGATTTCATGTAATCCAGCCTACCACGTGGAACCTTGTCGTTTAAAAAAACTTTGCTAAAACCTCTGTGGAGCACAACTACACCCTGTCCTTGTGAACAACAGGAATTCTGCAGATGCTGGAAATTCAAGCAACACACATCAAAGTTGCTGGTGAACGCAGCAGGCCAAGCAGCATGCTGCTTGGCCTGCTGCGTTCGCCAGCAACTTTGATGTGTGTTCCCTGTCCTTGTGAATTGTCTTTGTCACATCTTCAGATTTGTGAGACTTGATTTCCCACACGTAAAGTCATGCTGAATATCTAGAATTAATCATTGCTTTTCTAAATGCTGCTAAATCCTGTCCCTTGGAATTCGCTCCAGTAACTCTCCCACCACTGGTGTTAGGCTCACTGGCCTGTAGTTCCCTGGCTTGTTAAACCAAGACATTGGTTCGTATTTATTGTTGTCATAGGCAATAAGACACTGTGTATAATGCCATGATTTTTTTTGCAATAGCATAGTACATAATAAGAGTAGCACAACTAAGTTAACATATGGACACAAATTATCCATAATGTACTTAACATACTGACACTAATGCAAGATAGGGGTTGTAGTGAAATAGACTGGAACCGTCCTCTAGTACCTCACCTCTGGCTAAGGAAGGTACAAACGTTTCTGCCACTAGGTACATGGACACCCATGGTCAAGTCTTGGGGACTTGATATGTTACCCCTTTAGTCTGCTTCAAGATGATCAGCACTTATTGTTTTGTAATGTGGATAAAGTATTACTCTGCATATCTCTTAATTCCATAATTTGCATGATTTCCAATTTAAATCCAGACAAGAAATATACATTTAAAAACTTACTCAACACATGTAGGTGACTGTAGCTTCTCATAAATAACCGCATTGAGAGGATCTATTCTCTTAAATAAGTAGATAACTTTTTGCTGTTATTATGCTAATGAAACCTCTTAGGATTCTTTTACCTTATCTGTCAGAGCTATTTAATATCCACTTTTTGCGTTCCATATTTCCTTTTTGTATGTACTTCTGAATCTCTCTACTCAAGGGGCATGCTTGATCCTAGCTGTCCATAACTGCCATATGCCTTCTCCCTTTTCATGACCAGAGCTTCAATATCCTTTGTCAACCTAATCCTGTCAGTCTAAACAACAAGCTTCAAAACCTGGGCCTCCGGACCTCCCTCTGCAACTGAATCCTTGGCTTCCACATCAGAAGACCACACTTAGTGTGGATCAGTAATAACATCTCTTCCTTGCCGACAGTGAACACAGATAAGTTGAGTTGAATTAACTATATCACTTACACCCTTCACATACATGAGTAAAAATCTTTAAATTATGTCTCTGTTCAAATGTGCAATTTATAATAATCTGAAATAAAAGGTATGTACAACAGGACAATCAGTATAACAGAATTACAATTGTATGAGTGTGAATTAATCAGTCTGATGGCCTGGTTGAAGAAGCTGTCCTGGAGCCTGGTGGTCCTGGTTTTTGCGCTGCGGTACAGTTTCCCGGATGGTAGCAGCTGGATGGTGCACCTCAAGGATACGTGCTTAGTCCACTGCTCTAGTTCCTTTACAGTCATGACTGCGGCTAAGCATAGGTCAAATGTTATCTGTAAATTTGACAATGCCACCAGTGTTGGCAGAATCAGTGGTGGCAATGAAAAGGTGACAGGTGGATCAGCGGTGGAAAGAGTAAGCAGCTTCAAGTTCCTGGGTGCCAACATCTCAGCGGATGTATTCTTGGCCCAACTCATTGATCCCATCACAACGAAGATACACCAACAGCTATGCATCAAATACTTTTTGTTGATTTGTTATGTCACCAAAGGCTAGCAAATTTCTACAGATGTATCATGGAAAGTATCGTGGACAGGTTGCTTCACTGGTATGCAGAAGCCAATACACTGGATTAAAAGAGTCTGGTTGCAGACAGAGCCAGCTACATCACAGAATATCTTCAGAAGGTGGTGCCTCAAAGAGACAACATCCGTCATCCAAGACCCCACACTCAACATAGTAGGAACTCCTTTTTCCTCATTGCCATCAGATTTCTGAATGGACAATGAACACTACCTTACCATTCCCTTTTTGCTACTTATTTATTGAAGTACTATACTGCTGCCACAAAACAACAGACTTCGCTATATAAACCTGATTCACTCCAACAGAAGCTGCTGTCCCCGAACTCTATTTCACTATTAAAAGACTCCCAGCTTTTCCAAATCAACCTTTACAAATCTGTCTTATATTTTCAAATTTTGCCTCAATCTGGTACTTTAACTTGTGGACTATTTCAGATAACAATTTTAAAACTAATAAAATTAAGATCACTAATTTCAACATCTTTAACAAGATTTATTGGGCAAAATCCCTTTGGGCACAGTTGGCAAAACTGTGTGCTATAAGTTCAGTGCATCAGAACGAAATTCACATTTGGGCCCCATATCTCAGAAAGCATGTGCTCTTATTGGAGAGGGTCCAGAGGAGGTTCACAAGGATGATTCCGGGAATGAAGGGGTTAACATATGAGGAGCATTTGGCGGTTTTGGGCCTGTGCTCACTGGAATTTAGAAGAATGTATTGGATTTCATTGAAACCTACTGAATGTTGAAAGGACTAGATAGGCTGGATGTGGAAAGGATGTTTCCTGTGGTGGGAGGTAACCAGAACTAGAGGGCACAGCCTCAAAGTTGAGGGGCAACCTTTTAGAACAGAGTTAAGGAGCCAGAGTTATATTAGCCAGAGAGCAGTGAATCTGGAATATCTGCCACAGGCTGGTTGGAGGCCATGGATATATTTAAGGCAGAAGTTGATAGTTTCCAGATCGGTCAGGGAATCAAAGGATGTGGCGAGAAGCCAGGTGTATGGGGTTGAGTAGGATCTGGGATCAGCCATGATAGAATGGCAGAGCAGACTTGATGGGCTGAATGGCCTAATTCTACTCCTATGTCTTATGGTCTCAACAAATAAAATCTCTGGCAAACATTCTTAAATATTCTAGCTTATCCTTCTCTTTCACAGGAACTTCTCAAAAACAGTACTTTTTAGACCCCATGATGTATCAAGCTCTCCTGGGATCTGGCAGATTCCCTGACATAAATATTAGGGAAATCTATCTAAAGTTCTTTGTTGGACTCCGTGGACTGTTAAATGCCAAAGTCTGATTCAACAGCAGGATTCTGTTAATAAGTTTGGAAATCTATTTGTAATAAAATTGCCACCATAATATAGATTATTCTTTCAGACTGGATGTCTTTTGTCACGTTTCAATGACCTCCAACCCTTTTTTGGCTAAATACACCAATTGTGACCTAGTGATGTACCTTCATAAAGATTTTAATCTCACTGTTCCCGTCTGCAGATCATCTGTTGAATTTAGGTAATAGTCTTTTAATACTTCTAAAATGAGTTATCAGTGCACTACAAGTTAGTGAGTATTTGTTCATTCAATAATGACTTGCATAGCATCACAATGACTGGTTAAAATTTACTTTACATCTTTTCAGGAACTTACCTTGTTAATTATCTCTTAGTTTAAGTGATAATGCATGTTTTTTATGTGACTGCATGTGTATCCATGTTTTTAAAATCTTGAGCAAAACACTGAACTGCTGGAAGAAGTAAGCCGGTCAAACAGCATTTGTGATGGCAAAGGGGCAGTCAACGTTTTGGGTTTCGTCTGAACAACTTTAACCATCTGAATGGTAATGCTTTGCATGTTTTAGGGGTACTAACAGAGTTTGACAAAAGCATGTGTATTGATGCAGACTGTACAAGTACTAGTGCCTGTCAACAATTGATCACAAGTGGTTTGTGATCATTTTACTCATCACTCAATGGATGGGCCATGAAAGAGGTAATTAGGAGCTAGTACATCCAGCACTTTTTTAACTTTGTTTTTGAAAAATCACCCTTTAAAATGGAATTGATTTTGACCTTTAAATTTATTAAAGCAGTAGCAACAAATAAGTAATTTTGCAAGGGCACATCTTTGCATTGCATTATTGGTAACTAGAAGTTGTCCCCATTCTCTATATGACCTAAAGCATCAGTAGAACTACTTGGCCATTTCAAATCAATTGATGTTTGTGTAATAACATTTCCAAAAGCTCTTGATAAGGCCTTAAGTGGTAGGTGTACAAAATTAAAGAATATTGGGGATATTTTATTGCCATCAATTAGTTGACATTCAGGAATAAGAATAGGAATAAAGCGGTATTTTCTGTCAATCGTGGGCAGTGACTGATGGAGTGATGTGGGGATCAAGGCTTGGGCTTCATCTGTTCACGTACATATTTTCAAATTTATAGATGTCAGATCTGACAGCAGGAAAATGAGCAGTCATGAGGATGCATGGGGGCTCTGATATTGATAAGTTGTTTGAGTGGGCAAGTGCACGGCAGATTCAGAATCACCTGGATAAGGTGAGCTGAATGCACAAAGTCATTCATCTGAATGGTGATTAATTAGGTGAGGTGGAGATCCTGTATGTTGGGTTTCCTTACCACTTCCTGAAAGCCTTTGTGTTGGGAAGGCAAACTGTTGTAGGCCTACTCTATAAGACGAAATGAATGCAGGAGCAAGGGGATCTTGTTGCATCTGTACAGGGTCTTGATATGTGTGCTTTTTATTTTTGGTCTTACCTGAGGAAGGATGATTCGCTGTGAAGTGAGTTCAACAGAAAATTACTAGACTGGTTCCTGGGATGGAGAGAATGACCTCTGAGGAGATACAAGGCCAGCCAGTCCTCTCTTCACTGGAGTTTAGAAGAATGAGAAGGGATTGCATCAAACTATAATGGCACCACTCTAAATGCAGGGAGGATGTTCCTGATGGCTTGAGAGTCCTGAACCAGGGATCACAGCATCAGAAAATAGCAAATACCATTTAGAATAGGGATGGAGAAGATTCTTCACTTAGAAGTAGTGAACTTGTGGAATTCTCCCCTGCAGTAGAGAGCAAGGCCAAATCACTAAATATATTAAGGAAGGAAATAGGCGTGTTTTCCAGTCCTATAAGAATATACAATGGGTGATCAACCATCATATTGAATGAAGTAATCAGTGAATCTTGAGGAAGCAGCTTGTAGCAAGTCGCCACACTCTGGTACCATCATGGCGAGAAAGACCTGAATGGCCTCCTGTTTTGTGTGTTTGTGCACCGGTGTTGGATATGGGGGAAAATACATGCATACACTACTTCTGTTGATTACTACAATCAAGGATCAACTTTATTCGTCATATGCATTTATGTACATTAAGAATTTGTTGTGGTGTGTTAGCATGACATGCAACAAAAAAACAACATTCCAGGGGAGATAAAATAAAAGAAACTTAGAGCTTAAAGTACGGATGTGGAATAAAATGAGCCTAAATACGGTCATGTGTTTACAATGTAAACACACATTTAAAAAGATGGTTTAAAGTATAAAAAGTGCAGTGGCTGAAGAAATAGATGGGGGGGGGCGAGAATGATTGATTTTAGTGAGATGAACCTCCTTGCAAGTTATTTGAAAGTGAGAAATAATATTTAGATACTTTAAGTGTTGATCCTTCCTCATCTCCCTGAGGACCATGCGTGGCAATAGAATACTGTAGGGTGCTCATTTGATCTCTGGGTGCAGTTCCTCACCAGTAAGACTGATCAATTAAACTAGAAACAAGAGAAAATATGCAGATGCTGGAAATCAAGGCAACACACACAAAATACTGGAGGCAGCAATTATGGAAAAGAGTAAATAGCTGATGTTTCGGGCTGAGGCCCTTCATCAGGAGTGGAGAAAAGATGAGAAGTCAGATTAAGAAGGTGGGGGGGGAGATTCCCCCCTCTCTCATCTCCTTGCCTACCCATCATCTCCCCCTGGTGCTTCCCCCCCACCATTCCCTTTCTTCCATGACCTTCTGTCCCCTCCTATCAGATTCCACCTTCTCTAGCCCTTCATCTTTTTCACCAATTTCCCAGTTTTTTACTTCCTCTCCCCCCACCACCCCTGTTCCACCTATCACGGTTTCGTCTATCACATACTACCTTGCATTTCTTCCTTCCCTCCCCGCGCCCACCTTTTTATCCTGACTTCTCATCTTTTTTCCCCCCAGTCTTGATGAAGGGTCTCTGCTTGAAACATTGACTGTTTACTCTTTTCCATAGATGCTGCCTGCTCTGCTGAGTTCCTCCAGCAATTTGTGTGTGATCACTTAAACTGTGGTTCAGCAGTGAAGGTGCTATTAGACTAATAATAGTTTCCTTTTATGTGCAGTTACGAGGCTGTGCTACTGTAACTTTACATTTTATTGGAGAGCAGGAAAGGGAAGAACAGGGCTGGACTTCTGTCAACCCATCAGCAAACTGAGTGGAGCAACAAAATGTAAGGTTCAGCATACAAAGGTGTAGTAGGCCGTTGTCTCGTAGTTCATCTACTTAATGCTCTTCTATTTATGCTTTTTTTATGCTCTTGTAGGACAAGACATTTGGTCTGAAGAACAAAAAAGGAGCAAAACAGCAGAAATACATCAAAACTGTCACAAATCAAGTCAAGCATGGACAAACGGGTGGAAAACAGGTAGAGTAGATTAATGACTGGAACTTGTAAAGTGTGAAATTGTGAGTAAACTTGCAGACAAATTCAGGGAAAACCTGAATTTTATTTAAAACATCGATCTGAGGAATGCCTTGAGTTCCATCGGTATTAATATGCAAAACTTGAGTAAAAGTACAGTAATAAATGATTTGAAATCAGAATTTTCAAGAAAATATTTTATAATCAGGCAACATTTGCACCTGAGAGCTAAGGTTTTGCTGAACTGTGGCTATGAATTTAAAAAGTATAAAGTTTTTTGTGCCTCAAGTGAGATTTGCAAGCATTGTGCTTCCTTATTTATAGTGTACTTGTGTTCTTCAGATACCTTTTGGTGACGAAAAGAAATCTAAGAAGGATGATAAAAAGAAAGAACTCCAAGAACTTAATGAACTTTTTAAACCAGTCGTAGTTGCTCAGAAGATCAGCAAAGGTAATTTTTTTGTCAACTGACCTCTTAAATTTAACTGAAATGATGGTGTAGAGTAAGTCTCATGGAGACGATTAAAATATCGCTTTTTCCTTAATGCCTTTCACTTTAGTAGCATTTTATTTAAATATAAGCTGCAAGTAGTCATGGCTTAAGATATGTTTTGCTCCTGGTCAAAACATACAATGATATTTAAGAGAAATTTGGATAGGTACATGGATAGGACAAGGTATGGAGGGATATGGTCCAGGTGCAGGCTGATGGGACTAGGCAGATTAATAGTTCAGTGTGGACTAGATGGGCTAAAGGGCCTGCTTCTGTGCTGTTTCTATGACTATTTGTACATTTTTTTTTCAAAGGTTCATTTCTAATCAAAATATACCCCTACTCTGTGATTTTGTTATAAATGACCTGGATGAGGAAGTGGAGGGATGGGTTAGTAAGTTTGCTGATGACACAAAGGTTGGTGGTGTTGTGGATAGTGTGGAGGGCTGTCAGAGGTTACAGCGGGACATTGATAGGATGCAAAACTGGGCTGAGAAGTGGCAGATGGAGTTCAACCCAGATAAATGTGAGGTGGTTCATTTTGGTAGGTCAAATATGATGGCAGCAGCATTAATGGTAAGACTCTTGGCAGTGTGGAGTATCAGAGGGATCTTGGGGTCCGAGTCCATAGGACACTCAAACCTGCTACGCAGATTGACTCTGTGGTTAAGAAGGCACGCAGTGCATTGACCTTCACTGTGGGATTGAGTTTAAGAGTCGCGAGGTAATGTTGCAGCTATATAGGACCCTGCTCAGACCTCACTTGGAGGACTGTGCTCAGTTCTGGTCGCCTCACTATAGAAAGGACATGGAAACCATGGAAAGGGTGTAGAGGAGATTTACAAGGATGTTGCCTGGATTGAGTACAAGGATGTTGCCTGGATTGAGGAGCATGCCCTTTGAGAATAGGTTGAGTGAACGCAGCCTTTAATCCTTAGAACGACAGAGGATGAGAGGTGACCTGATAGGGGTGTACAAGTTAATGAGAGGCATTAATTGTGTGGATAGTCAGAGGCTTTTTCCCAGGGCTAAAATGGCTAGCACAAGAGGGCATAGTTTTAAGGTGCTTGGAAGTAGGTACAGAGGAGATATCAGGGGTAAGTTTTTTACGCAGAGAGTGGTGAGTGTGTAGAATGGGCTGCCGGAGGTGGAAATGATAGGGTCTTTTAAGATACTCCTGGACAGATACATGGAGTTCAGAAAAATAGAGGGCTATGGGTAAGCCTAGGTAGTTCTAAGGTAAGGACATGTTCGGCACAGCTTTGTGGGCCGAAGGGCCTGTATTGTGCTGTAGGTTTTCTGTGTTTCTATGTTATACAACTTTAATATTCTTCAATTACCCAGGTGGCCATGAAACCAAGAAAGAAAAGAAAGGCAGCATGATCATCAACCCCCAAATCCCACCTCCCTACAAAAAAATGAACAAATATGGAACAGGCACATCGACCCTCAAATTCTTCCTCCCACACAAAAAAAAACAGATCAACCCCATCCGCCTTCTGCACAAACAAGGGGCAAACAAAACAGTTCAGGTACATCAACCCCCAAAACCCTCTTCCTGCACAAAACAACCAAACAAAACAAATCAGGCACATCGACCCCCAAATCCAACTCCCTGCACAATTTTTAAAAAATGAGATCCAGCAGAAAGAAACACAATATTAGAAGCTATAAGACTGAAAAAAGTTGATAGTTCATCTTAACCGTATTCTCACACCTTCTCTCTGTAACCTCTGACTCCCTTACTTATCACATACCTATCAACCTCCACTTCAAATACACCCAATGACTTGGCCTCCACAGCCGTATGTGGCAATGAATTCCACGGATTTGCCACCCTGTGGCTAAAGAAGTTCCTCCTCATTCCTATTCTAAAGGGATATCCTTCTATTCTAGGTCTGTTTCTTCGGGTCCTAGACTCGGATTGAAAACATCCATTAGTTATATTAGTTGTATTAATATCCAGTATCTTACCACTACCATCGTTTCTTGCCCAAACCCCCCAATACCCCACCTTACTTGCCACATTCCCAGTAGCACCCCACTCCTAATTTCTGTAGAGCAACATATGCCTGTGTGTTCATGATGATGCTGAGAATTCTGGAAATTTTCTTATTGTTGTAACAAAGTAAAAGTGTAATGCAAGAAGTAAAAGCAGGAGTAAGTTAATTAGCTCCTTTCTCCCTGTTCTGTCATCAACAAGATCTTAGCTCAGGTTCCAACCTTCTTTATGCCATGAACCATTACCGTGAAACAAGGGGCCGTTGACCCCATGTTTGGAACCCCTGTGCTAGCTGATCTTTCTATATTATTGCTCTGCTCTGCACTAACCCCAAATTCTATGATTCCCTTATTTTAAATGTCTGAGGTTCTGGAGTAGTGAATTCCAAAGATACCATGCGCATTGCGTCACAAAATTTCTCATTTAATCCCAAAAGCTGACCGCCTATGTTGAGACTGGCACATGGCCAGAGGAAGCATCATCCCTGCACCTATCCTGTCTAAGCCTGCAAGAATTGCAAAGAAATTACCTTGCATATTTTGAAAATCAGAAAGGGAGACCTATAATTTTAACTCTAACCAGTTTTCATGCGTTTTTTTAATAAGTATGTACAAAACAAATTTTGACTGACCATTGATACTTATAAACTTCATGTACGTTTCCAGCAAGTCTACAGTTTTAGTCTTTTTTTTTCTGGCTAGAAACAAACAACAGCATTTGAAAGTTATATATGTAATGATCTGAAATAGAACTATACTAATTGATGCCAATCATGGGCAAACATTTTTGAGAAGCTATCATAAAGGGAACTGTAGCCAGGATGTGGGCTACAAATTACAATGGGAGGTAGAAAAAGCATGCAAAAAGGGCAAAGTTGCAATAATCATGGGGGGAATTTCAATATACAGGTAGATTGGGAAAATTGGTCGGCGCTGGATCCCAAGTGAGGGAATTTATAGAATGCCAACAAAATGGCTTTTTAGAACAGCTTGTGGTTGACCCCATTAGGGGAACAGCAACTTTGGATTGGGTGTTATGTAATGACCCATGTTTGATTAGGAAACTTAAGGTAAAGGAACCCTTAGACAGTGATCATATTGTAGAATTCACCCTGCAGTTTAAGAAGGAGAATGTCAGTATTACAGTGGAGTGAAATGAATTACAGAGGTATGAGAGAGGAGCCATCCAAAGTTGATTGAAATAGGCGCTGGCAGGATTGATGGCAGAACAGCAGTACCTGACAAATCTGTTGGAATTCTTTGAGGAAATATTAGGCCAAATAGACAAAGAAGAGTCAGATGTTGTTTATTTGGATTTTCATAAGGCCTTTGTCATGATGCTGCACATGAGCCTACTTAACAAAATAAAAGCTCATGATGCTACGGGAAACTTACTAAAATCAATAGAAGATTGGCTGACTGGCAGGAGGAAAAGAGTGGGGAATATAGGCAGGTGGTGTTGAGGAAGCAGGGTGTCTGCAAAAGGAATTGGATTTGGGGAATAGGCAAAGAAGTGACAGATGAAATATAATGTAGGGAAGTGTATGGTCATGCACTTTGGCAGAAGGGTTAAAGACATGGACTATTTTCTGAATGGGGAGAAACTTCAAAAGTCAAAGGTGCAGAGGGCTTGGAGTCCTTGTGCAGGATTCCTAAAGGTTAACTTGCAGATTGATTCTGCGTTAAGAAAGGCAAATGCAATGTTAACATTCATTTCGAGAAGAGTATTATGAGCAGTTTTAGGCCCCATATCTAAGAAAGGATGTGCTAGCATTGAACAGAGTCCAGAGGAGGTTCACGAAAATGCTTCCGGGAATGAAAATGTTAACGCATGAGGAGCGTTTGAATGTAGGCCTATACTTGCTGGAAGTTAGAAGAACGGGGTGGGGAAACCTCATTGAAACTAATCAAATATTGGAAGGTCTGGATAGGATGTTTCCTATAGTAGGGGAGCCTAGGACCAGAGGGCACAGCCTCAGAATTGGGGACATCCATTTCAGTCAGAGATGAGGAAAAATTTCTTCAGCTAGGTGGTGGTGAATATATGGAATTCTTTGCCACAGATGGCTGTGCAGGCCAAGTCATTGGGTATATTTAAGGTGGAGGTTGATAGATTCTTGATTAATCACGGTGTTATCTAAAATTAGTTTTATTTTTAAAGATAAAGATTAGCTTTGTCACATACATCAAAACATACAGCAGAATGTATCATTTATATCAAATCTGTCAGGATTGTTCGGGCAGCCCGTAAGTGTTGCCATGCTTCCTGTGCCAACATAGGATACCCTCAACACCCTAACCCTAACTGTATATCCTTTGGAATGGAGGAGGAATGCCATGCAGTCACAGGGAGAGCGTACAAACTCTTTCCAGAGAGCGGCAGAATCAAACCCTGATCTTCCAACTGGCACTAATTCTGTCCATTTTAATGTTACACTATAACTGCGATGCTGGTGTGCTGGCTGGCCCCATGTTTTTATATTTATATATAGTACTGTACATTGGTTAAAATAGGAAGGTGGTTGGGAAACAGAAGTAAGTACTTAACTTTGTATTAGTTCAGTAATATGGTAATTGGAAATGCTTCATATATATAATGTAGTAGGAATAAAGGTTATATCAAAATTGACTTAATTTTTGTTTTCTTTTTAGGAGCTGATCCCAAATCTGTGGTCTGTGCTTTTTTCAAACAAGGGCAATGTACCAAAGGTGACAAATGCAAGTTTTCACATGACATGTCCCTTGAAAGAAAGAGTGAAAAGCGCAGTATATATGTAGATGCCAGAGATGAGGAGCTTGAAAAGGGTAAGTTGACAAGTCATTGGCCAAAATTTAGGTGTGTGGCAGTGTTTATTATTTAAACTTGTTTAATTGGTTCTGGTTTATTATTGGCACATTACCAAGGTACCGTGAGAAAACCTTGCCTTGCATACAGCTCAAATCATTACATAGTGCATTAAGCCAGAATAAACCAATTACAATGCAGAATAAAGTGTAAACACTGAAAAAGTGCAGTGCAGATAAGTAATACGGTGTAAGATCATAGCAAGGTAGAGTGAGGCCATAAGTCCATTTTATTGTACAGGAAGTCTGTTCAAGAATGTTGTAACATTGGAAAAGAAGCTGTCCTTCAGCCTAGTATGTGCTTTGTATCTGCTGCCTGATGAGAGAGGAGAAAACGAATGAGGCTAGTTCCTTTGATGCATTTCGTTGTGTCCACAACTCTGTAGTTTCTTGTGGTCATGTGTGGTGCAGTTGACACACCAAGTTGTTTTGTATCCAGGCAGGATGCTTTCCAAGGTTCATGAATAAAAATTGGTAAGAGTGGATGGGGACATGCCAAATTTCTTTAACTTCCTGAGGAAACAGAGGTGATTATGGGCTCTCTTAGCTGTGATATCAACATGGTTGAACCAGGACAGGCTTTAGATGTTCACACCTAGGAACTTGAAGCTCTCAATCTCAACATCATTGACATACAGGAGAGCATGCACTACCCTCTTCCTGAAGTCAATGACCAGCTTTTTATTTTGTTGACATTGAGGGAAAGGTTGTTGTCATAACAACATGTCACTAAACGCACCATCTACTTCCTGTACTCATTATTTTAGATGTGACTCAGTGCAGTGGTGTCAGATCTGCAAACTTTTAGAAGGAGCTAAAAGCAGAATCTGACCATGCAGTCGTAAGTGTATAGGGAGTGGAGTAGAGGGTCTGAGGGCACAACCTTGTGGTGCACCAGTGTTAAGGATAATCATGGGAGAAGTTGCTGCCTGTCCTTACTGATTGCAGTCTGTGAGTCAGAAAGTCAAGTGCAGTTACAGAAGGAGGCATTAACTTCCAGGGTCCATGTTTGAATGTTTGCTCTGTCAGTACAAAATATAGGAATTCATTTTATGGGTCAAATATAAAGAGGTCTAAATATCTTCCTCCAAATGTTTTTGTTGCTCCCTTTTTTCTATATGAGGCTTGTCTGTTATGTTGTAAATGTACTTAAAGGTATGCAGCAATTTTTATGTAAAGATTGAATTCAATAAATTGAGATCAATAATGTCTGAGAGCATCAGGCAATTTATAAACAATGTTCTTTTGAATTTTTTTAAGTTTAATAGCTTGGTTCTTGACAGATGGTTAGTTGGAATTTTGAAATTCTATGGTAAAGCTGAATTGTTAGCAAAACACAAACTGTTGGAGGAGCTCAACAGTGAGCAAGGTGCTGCTTGGTCCTCTGAGTTTCCCCAGTTTGTTTGTTGCTCCAGACTCCAACATTTACCTTCTCTTGTCTCAAATCCAAAATATTATCTCTCTATCTTTCTCTATGGATGCTTCTTGACCTGATGAATTTTTAGTTTGGTCATCGAGTCATAGAACACTACGGTATAAACAGGCCTTTCGCCCCATCTCGCCCATGCTGAACTATTAATCTGTCTGTTACCATCGATCTGCTCCAGGACCATAACCCTCATATCCATGTACCTATCCATATTTCTATCAAATTTGAAATCAAACATATCCACCACTTCTGCTAGCAGCTCATATAGTTTCCCCTCATGGTCCCCTAAAACATTTTACATTGCAGTCTTAACCATGAGCTCCAGTTCTAGTCTCACTCCACAGTGGAAAAATCCTACTTACCTTTGCTCTATCTATACCCCTCATAGTTTTGTATTCCTTGATTAAATCTCCCCTCATTTTCCTACGCTGTAGAGAATAAGCTAGATAGGTCCTAGGTCCTAACCTATTCACCCTTTTCCTGTAATTCAGGTCCCAGCAATACCCTTGTATACTTTCTGTGCAATCTTTTAATCTTATTGCTTTGCTTCTTGTAGTTCGGTGACCAGAACTACACACAGTACTCCAAATTAGGCGTCACCAATTTCTTATTCAACTTCAACTTAGCATTGTAACTCCTGTGCTCATACTTTGATCTATCAAGGCCAATGAGCTAAAATCTCTTTACAACCCTCTCTTAACTGTGAACCATTATCAAGGAATTATGGACCTGTATTTCCAGGTTTCTCTGTTGTACCCTCACTCCTCAGTGCCCTACCACTCACCATGTAAATCCTATCCTGGTTTGTCCTCCAAAGTGCAAAACCTCACACTTGTTCTTATCCGTGATCCTGACCACAGTTTACATACCACCAGCGGCTGACTATAATCAAGTGCTCGCGATAGTACATGATGCTGTCTCCAAACAAAAAGCAGTTGATCCCAACTCATTTTGAATCATAGTCAGAGACTTCAAGTTTGTTTGAAGAAAACCCTGCCCAGTTACCATCAATATATAACCTGTGGCACCAGAGATCCACACGTAGTAGACCACTATTAAGCTAAGATAAGGAATGCCTACCATTCCATGACCAGACCGCATTTTGGGAAATCTGATCACTTGGCTGTACTTCTACCTGCGTATGGCAGACGCTAAAGAGCAAAGCTCCAGAGATTATAACATCAAAGAGGTGGTTGCAAGAGACAGAGGAGTGGCCTCGAGTCAGTGGACTGGGCCATGTTCAAGGATTCATCTAGGGATCTGAATGAATAAACCATGATTGTAACTAACTTCATTGAATCAGCTGCAGACAAGTGTCCTCACAAAATCATTCAGAAGCCCTGGATGAACCATGAGATCTGAGATCTGCTGAGAGCCAGATCAGAGGCTTTCAAGTCTGGTGATGAAGAAAGTTACAAGATTCAGGTACAATCTCGTGTTTGAAGTGGCAATTCCGAACCAAACTTGAATCAGCAAAGGATGCTTGACAGTTGTCGCAAGGCTTGAATACCATCACCTCTTATAAAGTTAAATTAAAAGGACGTAGACAACAGGGCTTCATTTCCAGATGACCTCAAGGCCTTCTATGCTCGATTTGACTGTCAAAACATGGAGGAGCCATCATGAACTCCCACATACCCCGTGATCCAATGATTTCAGTCTTTGAAGCTGATGTACAAGCAGCCTTCAGGGAGGTAAACCCACGAAAAGCATCCGGCCCAGATAGGGTGCCCGGCCAAGTACTAAAGACCTGTGTTGATCAATTAACAAATGTGTTCACTGAGATCTTTAACCCCTCACTCTGGCAATGCGTGGTACCCACCTGGTTCAAGCAGGCTTCAATTATATTTATTTATTGAAATGCAGTGCAGAGTAAGCCCTTCCGACTTTTGAGCCCCACTGCCCAGCAATCACCCAATTTTACTCCTAGCCTAATCATGGGACAATTTATGATGGCCAATTAACCTACCAACCAGTACATCTTTGGACTGTGGGAGGAAACCGGAGCACCCGGAGGTCACAGGGAGAGTGGACAAACTCCTTACCCAGTGCCCAGTGAGTGCATAGTGACCTGCCTCAATAACCATCGCCCAGTAGCGCTTATATCCACAGTAATGAAGGGTTGGTGATGAAACACTTCGACTGCCTGAGAAGCGACTTGGATCAGCCCCAGTTTGCTAACAACCGCAACAAGCCCGCAGCAGATGCCATTTCGTTGGCTCTTCACTCAACCCCAGAACATTTGGACAGCAAAGGTATAATTATCAACTAGAGCTCAGCATTCAATACCCTCATCCCCTGAAAACTAATCAATAAGCACCCAACAACTTGGCCTCAATATACCTCCTTGTGCATTTGGATCCTGGATTTCCTCTCTTGCAGGTGCCAGTCAGTTCAGATTGGCAGCAACATCTCCTCCATGATTTCCATCAACACAGATGCACCACAAGGTTGTGTGCTTAGCCTCCTGCTCTACTCACTTTACATTGATGACTGTATGGCTAAGCACAGCTCCAATGCCGTATTCAAGTTTACTGACAGCAGCACTGTAGTAGGCCAAATCAGAGGTGGCAAAAAAAGACAGCATGTAGGAGGGAGATTGAAAAATCTGGCTGAGTGGTGACATAATGACAATTTCTTACTCTTATAATGTGGGTGAACTTCTGGTAAGATGGTGGCACGTGTGAACACGGCGGCCTCTTGGGGACCAACCAGAGGTGCTTTTCTCTTTGTAAAGTTTGGTTTCTTTTATGATTACAAGACAATTCCACTGTAAGAACATTGGGTGCTGCAGGTCTTCTCCATCTGTGAGCTGCTCATTGATCGGAGTAAGTGGACTGGTGTCTGGTAGAGCCAGTCAAGGAGACAAAGAGGTCAGCCGGCGTGCTGGAGAAGGAGCTGGTTTGGGTCCGGAGGAGCTGATCTGGCTGCAGACCGTGCTGCTGCCCGCTGCTCAGAAGCATCGGAGTTGGTGCAATATAACCATGGAAGATTGTCTCAGGCATTTCGTTTGAGGTCACAAGACGCTGTTGGACAGTGATAATATAAGTTGCCGAAGGCCTGTTACCTTCGTTTGGTAGAGGGACAGTGGACATCAGAGCTGCATAGCCTCAGTTGTAGCAAGTACTAGGCCTCAAGCATCAGTCTTGCCTGCTGCAGATCAAGTGAGCAACGCAAATGCACTACTGCATGCTGAGCTCGGCTGGGGCCTGGCCGTTGGTACTGTCCTTTCGTGTTTGAGCAGTGGGCTATATCATCGATTGCTGGACATTATCACTATGTTATTTTTTTACAAGTGAACATGCTTCTTTACTCTATTTTGAATTATGTTACTCTTTTTAAATGTTTGTTTGCTACTTTGAATGTTTTGCACCTTGGCCCCAGAGGAATGCTGACTATGTATGGTTTGAATGATAATTAAACTTGATTTGATCAATGTCAGTAAGACCAAGGGCTGATTATAGACTTCAGGAGAAGGAAGCCAGTCCTCATCAGAGGTGGAGAGGGTCGGCAACTTTAAATTCCTCGCTGTTACTATTTTGGAGGACCTGTCCTGGGCTCAACATGCAAGTTCAATTACAAAGAAAGGACGGCAGTGACTGTACTTCCCGAAGAGTTTGCAGAGACTCGGCATGACATTTAAAACTTTGACAAATGCCTATAGATGTGTATATTAGTTGGCTGAATCACATCTTGTATAGAAACACCAATGCCCTGAATGGAAAATCCTACAAAGTATAGTGGATATGGGTAAAGCTCTCAACACCATTGAGCATGAAACACTGTTGCAGGAAAGCAACATCCATCATCAGGGACTGATGCCACATAGGACATGCTCTCTTCTCACTGCTGCTATCAGGAAGAAGTTACAGGAGCCTCAGGACTCACACCACTAGATTCTGGAGCAGTTACTACCCCTCAACCATCACGCTCTTAAACCAAAGGGAATAACGTCACTCATCTTTACTTGCCCCATCATTGAATTGTTACGTACCCCGTAACTGGGTTGCCAAACCAGCAGAAATGGATCACTCAGTTGGAGTCTGGAGTACTAGAACTAAGAAAGTTTTATTAAAGAAACAAGCAACACAGTAATCGAAAGGATAATAAATGCAACAATTCAACAATGATAACCACACATGTGCACAGAATTAAGATAACAGCATCAATCAAGCTCTATCGTTGTCTAGGGGTAAATGACCAATTTCAAAATGACTCAAAGTTCAGTCCAGTTTAGTAGTTCAGTTCGCAGTAATCGTTGTCATGGCGATGGACAAGGTGGGGAAGAGAGACATAGAATAGGAACAACTCATCATTCAGCACAGCTTCACTCACAGACCAGCGAGATGGCTCACAAACAGCATTTGGGCGGGTCCTTGGTGATGTCACCTGAGGTCACCGACTGTGACCCCTCCTCCAGATGCGGTCGATCCTCTGCAGTGAACCCGGCACCCAGGCAAGGGCGGACACACACCGGGTTCCCGCTGATCGTACCTTTCCACCCTGTGCGTTGTCCGGTTCTTCTCACCACTCGTGAGAGGCGCACCGCTTCCAGGGTCTCGTTACCTCGGGTGGCGTGTGTCTGTCTTAGCGAACCTGTCCCTTTTTATCCCCCTGCTGGGGTATCGCCTGTCCATCACTTCAAACAGTTCAGGGTTCAAAGGGGGGAGCCGCTCCAGACAGCTCTTCCTCCCACATCCCTTCATTACACATCTCCAGACGCTGCTCCATTGTTCCTTATCTCTCCTTCCCCTGAGGGCAGGTGGCAGACCAACTGCTGATGCCACTGATGCTAGCCCAGGCCAGCAAACATCTTAATTTTATGTGTATTCTCGTAACACTTCCCCCCTTTAAGGATTTTTACCGGGAGGTAAAAATTACAAACATGACTACATTATCTGATACATACACAATATACATCTTTAACAGTTATTTAGCTAATACAGAGAATTTGAAGCTGTCAACACCTTGACAGACAGTCGTCACATTTTCTGTTCCTTTTACACGTGTTATTAATAATCCCTTAGACCAGGCTCCAACTCAGCAAACTTCATAGTGGCCAAAAACACTGATGAATTGCGACCAATGTAACCTCTCATTTGGTTTTGTCCCGGACCACAACAACAAGGGTCGTCCCATTCCGACTCAATTTTCCCTCGCAAGGGCTTAGTAGGAGGGGGACGGGTATTGACCGCAGAGTTATTGCAAAACTTCCTGCAGTACCCCACCATCTCCAAAAGCCTTCCGAGGGCCCTCTTGTCTGTCGGGGTTGGGAGGTCAGCGATAGCCTGCACTGTAGCTTGCATCACTGCCAGCTGCCCCTGTGTCACCACAATTCCCAGGTAAGTGTCCTTCGTGTGGCCGAATTCATTTTTTTCAAGGTTCACTATCAAGCTGGCTTCAGACAGCCGTATTAAATTGCCAATACACACCTCTGTGTTCATCAGCCCTTTAGTCACTGAATTACTCAAAAAATATGGGTGTTGTTTACTTGGCTGCCCTATTGTAACAGACATAACCCAACGTCCCAGTTCTTTGCATTTCCTCGGGACAATCAAACACATGGGTGCGAGTCGTTTAATTACTCCTTCGGGGATTAAGGGAGAGACCGTATCAGTAGACCTGGCCAAAACAATAGCCTTCTCCCATCTGACCGATCCCATCCTAATCTTTTCAAAATGGTTTTTTCCTCTTATCAGGGGGCCCCTAGCTTCATTGATTTCCACGCTAACACCGACTAGGTTTGTTAGCATATCAAAAGCCGGTGACCGTCTCAGTTCGCGTCGGTCATGATCAATAACATTTTTCCCCCTGGGCAGCCGGTAACTCTCTTTCATGATTCCACCAACTGTTTCCTCCAGCACCGCAAAATGTCCACCGGGGGGTACCTCGTGGGCCATGTTAAAAACCTCATCCCCATAACTCTTTTGCACCACCCCCCACTCCTCATCTGCGGATGCTGTACTTGATTTCCCTTTCTTCCTTAGCACCTCCTTATCCGCACAATAGCTTGTCAAGGCTGTGTCAGAGAGAGCGGTCTCGGCCAAAACCATCAGCCCCTCGTCTCGCTCCTGCGTCTGCACAAATTCTTTCCTGGCTACTGCTACGTCCGTCCCAGCTCCCTCACTACCTCTTATCTCACTACACCCTGTCTCATACAAGGTTGGCAGAAATGTTTCAGCCAAATTCACCATCGCGGGCGGGGCCTCCATGCTGGCAGGCTGACCCGTCAATCTCACGACTGGGAACACGATTCCTCCGGCGATGTCATTACCGAGCAAGACTTCCACGTCTTTCATCGGTAATTCGGACCTCACCCCGATCGTGACTAGTCCAGAGACCAGGTTGCTCTGTAAATGTATCTGGTGCAAAGGGACTGACTCTGTCCCTTCCCCAACACCTTTGACCTCTACCTCCCCAGTCTGGGTCTCTGAGCTAAACTCTAATACACTCTTCAATATCAATGACTGACACGCTCCCGTGTCTCTCCAGATCCGCACTGGAACTGGTTTTAACCTCTTTTTCACTGACACCAGTCCGGCCGAGATAAACCTCTCGCGCCCTTCCTGGACTTTTTCAGACCTGTCCTTCCCTAGCGGTTCGCTTAACAGCTCGATACAGCCATTCAAAATTTCCGCTTTTCCTTTCCCCGTCTCCTTCCTTGGGGCAAAGCACCTGGACGCAAAGTGTCCGACTTTCCCACAATTATAACAGACGACCCCAGGAGACTTCCTACCAGACTGCTCCCGGTCTACCTTATCCTTTTCACTAGTCCCCGGCTTACTTTCTGACTTTTCCGGCGGACTCTCCCCTCCGTCCTGACTACCCTTCTGGTAGCCTTTACTCGGGGCAAACTTCATTTTATGCGTCAACGCATACTCATCCGCTAACTTAGCAGTTGCGGCTAACGTGGCTGCCTCTTTCTCATCGAGGTAGGGTCTCATACCCTCAGGGACACAACCTTTAAACTGCTCAATCAGAATCAGTTGCAGCAGTCTGTCATAATCCCCCTCTACCCCTTTCGAGGCGCACCAACGCTCACAATATGTTTGCATCTCGCGAGCAAACTCCAAATACGTGCGGTCCCACCGCTTCCTCGCATTCCGGAACCTCTGCCGGTATGCCTCCGGGACCAACTCATAAATCCTGAGGATGGCCTCCTTCACCACCTCATACTTCTGGGCATCTTCCGCGGATAAGGCGGAGTAAGCTTGTTGGGCCTTCCCTTTCGGTACACTCTGAAGTAAGACAACCCACTTATCCCTCGGCCATTCCTGACTTATAGCTACTTTTTCGAAGTGGAGAAAGTACCGATCCACATTGGTATCGTCAAATGGGGGAACCAGCCTAACCTCCTGGGTCGCCCGGAACCCTCCACCTTGGTTCGGCACGAGCCCCTGCTCGGCCCTTATCTTTAACTTCTCCAGCTCAAATTCCCTTTCCCTCTGTTTCTCCTCTCTCTCCAACTGCCTGTCCCTCTCTCTCTCTTCTCTCTCCAACTGTCTTTCTCTCTCTTGCCTTTCTACCTCTTTCTCTCTCTCCTGCCTTTCTAACTCTCTCTCTTTCTCCCGCCTTTCTAACTCTCTCTCTTTCTCCTGCCTTTCTAACTCTCTCTCCTGCCTTTCTAACTCTCTCTCTTTCTCCTGCCTTTCTAACTCTCTCTCTTCGTGTTCTAACTGCCGTACCCGGAACTCGTGCTCGAGTCTCAGTTTTTCAAGCTGTACCTGTACCGCGTCTCCAGCAGGTTTTTCAATAGACACCTCCCCCAGCTCACCTTGGGGAAACACACCTTTAGATACATAGTGCTCTACAATAGCTCTGTGTATCTCCTCTCTCCTCATTGTCGACTTCACCTTAGCAAGATTCACCCGTTTTGCCACAGCTATCAATTCCGATTTCCTGGCATCCTCTAATGCCTCCAAGGTCGGCGCCTTTATAAATTCCTCAACCTCCATTTCTGCTGTTTGTCTTTTCTTTCTTTCGGGAATTTTAACCCAATCAATTTACTCCGTCCCAAATTTAGCGTTCAAAATCGCGGACGAGAACCCCACTTATGTTACGTACCCCGTAACTGGGTTGCCAAACCAGCAGAAATGGATCACTCAGTTGGAGTCTGGAGTACTAGAACTAAGAAAGTTTTATTAAAGAAACAAGCAACACAGTAATCGAAAGGATAATAAATGCAACAATTCAACAATGATAACCACACATGTGCACAGAATTAAGATAACAGCATCAATCAAGCTCTATCGTTGTCTAGGGGTAAATGACCAATTTCAAAATGACTCAAAGTTCAGTCCAGTTTAGTAGTTCAGTTCGCAGTAATCGTTGTCATGGCGATGGACAAGGTGGGGAAGAGAGACATAGAATAGGAACAACTCATCATTCAGCACAGCTTCACTCACAGACCAGCGAGATGGCTCACAAACAGCATTTGGGCGGGTCCTTGGTGATGTCACCTGAGGTCACCGACTGTGACCCCTCCTCCAGATGCGGTCGATCCTCTGCAGTGAACCCGGCACCCAGGCAAGGGCGGACACACACCGGGTTCCCGCTGATCGTACCTTTCCACCCTGTGCGTTGTCCGGTTCTTCTCACCACTCGTGAGAGGCGCACCGCTTCCAGGGTCTCGTTACCTCGGGTGGCGTGTGTCTGTCTTAGCGAACCTGTCCCTTTTTATCCCCCTGCTGGGGTATCGCCTGTCCATCACTTCAAACAGTTCAGGGTTCAAAGGGGGGAGCCGCTCCAGACAGCTCTTCCTCCCACATCCCTTCATTACACATCTCCAGACGCTGCTCCATTGTTCCTTATCTCTCCTTCCCCTGAGGGCAGGTGGCAGACCAACTGCTGATGCCACTGATGCTAGCCCAGGCCAGCAAACATCTTAATTTTATGTGTATTCTCGTAACAGAATAGTTCTCACAATCAATGAACTCTCCTGTTCTCAATATTTAGTGCTTATTGATTAATTTGTTATCATTGTTTCTTATTTTTGTATTTGCAGTTTGTTGTCTTCTGCACTCTGGTTCAACACTGTAGTTGGGCAATCTTTCATTGATTCTGTTATAGTTAAGAGTATGCCCACTAGAAAATGAATCTCAGGGCTGTATATGGTGACATGTATGTACTTTGATAATAAAATTAACTTGGGTTTTAATGCAGGCAAAGTTCAATCTGCCATTCTTCACCCTATTTTTTTTTCCCAGCTGGTCCATATCCCACTGCAAGCTTTGATAGCCTCCCTTGCTCTTCACTGCGCCCCCAGTCTTGGTGTTCTCTGCAAATTTGCTGATCCAGTTTACTACATTATCATCCAGGTCATTGGATATAGATGACAAACAACAGACCCAGCACCAATCCCTGCAGCACACCACTAGTCATAGTCTAGTCACATCTACTACATCATCTCGAATGTTATGCAACTGTATGTTCTTTACCAACCTCGCATGTGGGACCATGTGAAATGCCTTGCTAAAGTCCTGCAGACAACATCCACTGCCTTGCCTTCATCAACTTTCATGGTAACTTCCTCAAAAAACTCTCTTAAGATTGGTTAGACTCAACCAACCATGCACAAATCCATGTTGACTATCCCTAATCAGTCCCTGTCTATCCAAATACTTATCTCTGGTCCCTTAGAATACCTTCCAATAATTTACTCACTAGTGATTTAAGACTCATCGGCGTATAACTTCCCTGCTTATTCGTGGAGCCTTTCTTTAACGGCAGGCAGCATTAGCTATCCTCCGGCACTTCGCCTTGTGCTAAGAATGTTTTAAATATCTGAGGGCCCCCTGTAGTTTTTGCACTAGCCTCACTCAAAGTCCTAGGGAATACCTTGTCGGGCCCTGTGGATTTATCCAATCTAATTTACCTCAGGACAGCAAACACCACTTCCTCTTTAATTTGTGTACAGTCCATGATCTCACTGCTGTGTTGCCTCACCTCTAAAAATTCCGTGTCCACCTCATGAGTAAATACTGATGCAAAAAATCAATTTCAGATCTCCACCATCTCTTTTGGTTCCATGCAGAGATGACCACTCTGAATTTAAGGGGACTGATTTTTTTCCTTGCTCTTAAAATATCTGTAGATGCCCTTGGGATTCTCCTTCACCTTGTCTGCTAGAGCAACCTCATGCCTTTTAGCCCTCCTGAATCCCTTCTTAGTGTTCTCTCGCATTTCTTATTCCTCAAGAACCTCATTTGATCCTTCCTGCCTGTAACCCTGTTATATACCACCTCCTTAACCAGGGCCTCAATATTTCTTGGAATTATACAGCATGGAGCATTTTTAATAATTGATGCCTCCTGCCTGCATACTCATTGGGCAGCACTGTGGCACAGCTTGTAGTACTGCTGCCTCACAGCTCTACTGACTGGTGCTTTGTGGAGTTTGCATGTCCTGACTGACTGCAACCTGATAAGCTTCATGAAAATTGAGCCAAAAAAAATCTTGCATGAAAGCCTTCAGCATTCAGGATTGTAGAGTGATCATAGAGACACACGTTGTAGTACAGGTCGACCTTCACTAATCCGGCACTATTGGGACCTGAGGAGTGCCGGATTAGTGAAAATGCCGAATTACAGAAGGATCACATTAAGCATAATCAATGCCAGATTATTGAAGGAACCGGAATACAGGTAGTCGGATTAGTGAAGGTTGACCTGTATTACTCTGTGGATGACTGATTCACATAATGTGAGTTGCTCCTGGAGTCTGAACATCCAAACTTGCATATTCCTGTGCTTTAAAATGGATATCCACTTGTGCTGTGCTGCTCTTTGGAATCTGGTGCAGGCATTCACACAGTAAACGAATGATATCATCTCCGTGCACCCAAGTATGATGTGAGCCACTGGGGCAATTTGAAGACGTAGGAGGGTTGGGAAGATGCTGGCTGCACTGAGTTGCGGGTCTTGAGTGCAGTGAAAATGAGCCATGTTTGATACCAGTAGCAGCTTTCCGTGTGATTAATCACTATCTAGATCCTGTAGACTCCTCGCCTCTGTTAGGTGATGGGTATTGGTGTCTCCTCCTCGTGTTTTATTGAACCAATCTGGAGATTTATGTTAACAAGCTTGTAAGCAATCACAGGCTGCTGAGATTATTACCCATAGCAAGATCACCAGGCTAGAGAGATGCATGCAGCGAGAAGTGGTTGAGCATGAGCAAAATGTCAAACCAGAGGTTTCCTAGGATCCAGCTGGTCTGCTAACATATCTGACCCCTAGCCATACCCTACATTCACCGTGCCAGTTATGGTGTTAATATTATTTTGCCTTTTGAAGTTTTAATAGAGGCTTTCTGTTTTTAGTTTAGGATATGCCACTGCTTTTGACCTTCGGTAGAATGCAGAATAATGTTAGTCTCATTTTTTTTTCTCTCAGACACAATGGATAATTGGGATGTGAAAAAACTGGAAGAGGTAGTCCAAAAAAAACACGGTGAGGCAGAGCAGAAGAAAACATCAATAGTAAGTAATCTTCAACACTAAACAGTGTTAACTTTATGTCAATTGTGCGTGTGAGCATGCACATACACTTAGGGATACATTCAGGTATACACTTGTTACTGTATTTTGACACTGTCAAGGATGACGGGCTGCGGATGTTTGCATCATAATTGCTGGCTTGCAAGATTTTGGAGGAATTTCTTTTGTACAGACTCCATATTTGCAGCCATTTTGTTCCAATAAGTATAGCTAGTCTTTATGTGCATCTTAATGGGAGTTATAATTGTAATTTAGTACGAAGAATAGCTACTTTTAGTAGCATTTTCTTAAACTTTTAATGTAATGGGATGTGGTGAACTGAATTGTACTGAAATTTGCTTCATTTCCTCATTTCTGGGTTAGGTATGTAAACACTTTCTTGAAGCCATTGAGAATAACAAGTACGGCTGGTTCTGGATCTGTCCTGGAGGAGGAGATAGTTGTATGTACCGTCATGCCTTGCCTCCGGGCTTTGTGCTGAAGAAAAACCAGAAGAAAGAAATACAGGAGGAGATTTCATTAGAAGATTTAATAGAAACAGAGGTACAGAGAAAGTATTTTGTTAATTAATCTCACCCTAGTCAGTGTTGAGTAATTCATTGAATAAAATAGTTTTTAGATAAAAATTAAGTAGAACTAAATTTTAAGGCTTTGGAAACAAAGCTGTTTGCATTCTTATTAAATCAACCATCTCCTATTTTTTTTCTTGAACTGAGTTTTGTACCGTAGTTTAATGCTGACACAGCATGTCTACGAATCCCACAAGTAATTGAGCATATACCTGTCTGTCCACATGGTGGTGCTAGATATTAAATGATCTAATGGCAATAGTGTTGCACAGTGATTTTCGTTATGCTGCTGCAGAATCTTCAACTATATCAGTTTTGTACAATTTTAATATTTTGAATTCCTAACCACAGTGTATTGTAGCAATTCAATGTAACTGTTTTGGTCCTGTACTAAACTCTGTCAGTCGAACCTATTTTATGGAGTCAAAAAGTAAAGCTTTTGAACAAAAAGTAAATTAAGATTTTGTGTTTAAATTTAAGAGAGCAGCCTTGGGACCAGAAGTAACTAGAATCACTCTTGAAACCTTCTTGGAATGGAAGAAAAGGAAGAGACTTGAGAAAATTGAAAAATCTCGGCAAGACCTAGAAAAGAGGAAAGCAGATTTCAATGCTGGCAAAGCTTTTGGTGTATGTGTACTTATAACATCGCCTACTCAATTGATGCTGTTTGATATTTATTTAAAGACTCAATTTTGGAATAATTCTTCACATCCAGGTGAGTGGACGTGAAGTCTTTGAATTCCGACCTGAATTGATCAGTGCCGATGACGATGAAGCAGATGACACCCAGTATTCTCAGGAACAAAATGAAGAGGTAAGTTTCACTACACGATGCCTTCTGCTACTTCTGTCATAAGGCCTTTAACTCATTCTCTTCATTCTAGGTCGAAGAGGCAGCAGAGATCAGTGACATTGATGTTTCCCGATTTGTGCCAATAGAAATAGAGAAGACTGGCATTACGGTTTCAACTGGATTTGATCGGAAGGGAGAAACACATTCTGCAAGTTTACCTAAAGAAATGTCAAATGATGCAGATGGTGAGTGGGTTCATTCATATATTTCTTGCAAGATCTAGGTGACCCACCTGAATTTATTAAAATGAAGAATGTGTAGCCACAGATTTCACTATTTCGTATTCCATTGAGTGACATGATCTTCACTGGTGATGTTTAAATTATCTAAAATTTAATACTTTCATGCAGTTAAATTTCAAGTGGTATAGTTCATCTACCTGTTTTTTTTAATATTTCATCCACCTGTTACAGTACTTGTAATCAATATCAGATTTTCCTCCTAAGAAATTGATGTCAGAATTTAGTTTTATAGCTGGGTTTGACTAAGTGTGATATCACTTTTATTTTACTGCTTATTGCCTTAGATTCCTGAAGATTAGTACTCCTTATGTCATCTTGAGTACCATCCAATGAACAAATAAGAAAGAGGATTAAAGCAGATGGTCCCTTCTATCTGCTCTGGGGTTCAATATGGTAATTTTTCCCTTCACTATTTTCAAGACCCTCAGTATCTGACCAATCAACTACTCCCTCTGAGAATTGCAAAGATTTTCTACCATCTGGATGGAGAAGTTCCTTCTCATATGTCCTGATTGGTTGGTTCTTAATTTTTTTTGCTGTGATACATGCACAACATCACTTCTGCTTGAATTAATTTTATAGACCAATAAAATTGGCTCTTATTTTTCTAAACTCCAGAACAAAGGCTTCCAACCTACCATTAACCAAGGGGACCGTGGTCTCTAGGTTGGGAACCCGTAGTCCAGAGTATGAGGCAACTGCGAAATTGATGCCAATGACAAACCTGCCATTCCATTTATCAGTTTAGTGGAGTACTGCTGCATCACATCCATCTTAAGTTTGTCCATCCATGGGCAGGGAAACCTGGCCTGTACCAGATGTTAAAGCAGCTCTGCTATTATACTGAAAACACCTTTGCAATGAATGCCAATGTGCATGTGCTTTTTGCTCTTCTAGTAACTTGGGTACAAGGATACCCAAGTCACTCTGAATCTCAGCTCATCTTATCGTATTAAAAATGTTTTGTTTTTATGACCCAAGTAGGTGATCCCATGTTTTTGTGTTGTGTTTCATCTAAACTGTTTCTATTCTCTTGGAGCCTCTCTGTAGCCTCCACACACTCCTACATGATTGCCTATTTATGTATCATTGGTAAACGATATTTTTACACATTTCATCCCCTCGTCCACATCAGTGGCATCATTTGCTGAATCCATGGTTCCCAACGATAGGACTTTACTGGTCATGATCTCCCAACCCAGAAATGACCTATTAATTCCTTCTGCTTCTGTTCTGTTAATTACTCCTTAATCCATGCCAGTATATTATTTCCAATATTCTGTGCTCTAATTTTAATACTCTGGCATCTTTTTAAAGCCTTCAGAAAGTCAAAATTGCATCATCAAGATGCCCTTCATTACTCTGGATACAACTCCAAAATCTTTCAGACTTGTCAAACATGATTTTCCTTTCATAAATGTATACTGAATCTCTTCAGTCTGATTGTTATTTTCCAAGTGCTGTGTTACCACTTGCTTACTTGGAGAATTGAGAGCAACTTTGGGCCTTAATCTAAGAAAGGATGTGCTGAAGTTGGAAAGACTCCAGAAGGGGTTCATGAGAATTTTCCTAGGAATGAAAGAGTTAACATATGAGGAATGTTGATGGCTCTGGGCCTGTACTCACTGGAGTCTAGAAGAATTGGGGGGGGGGGGGCGGAGTGGTCTCATTAAAATCTAACAAATATTGAAAGGCCTAGATAGAGTGGGTGTGGAGAGAGTATTTCGTATAGTAGGGGAGTCTGGAATCAGTGGGCACAGCCTCAGAATAGAAGGATGTTCCTTAAGAACAGATGAAGGGTAATTTCTTTAGTCAAAGAGGCTATATTGGATATATTTCGAGGAGGTTGATAGGTTCTTGATTAGTAAGGGCACCAAAGGTTGCCTGAGGCAAAGGCAGGAGAATGAGATTAAGAGGAATAATAAATCAGCCATGATTGGATGGCAGAGCAGACTCTTTGGGCCAAAATGGCCTATTTCTATTCTTATGTCCTATGGTCTTAATATATTCCATATTTCTAACTAGCCTAAAGCTTGCTGTTGTCTGTCTTTTTGCCTGGAGGAATGGAGTTTTATTTTCTCTTTTCTAATCTCTGACCAATACTAGAATCTGGAATTTTGTAAAATACTGATTAGTGCTTATGCCAACTCCATGACTTAATTCTGGGATTCAGATAATCAGGCTTTGAGCTCGAGACCTGTTCTGTTATTTCTGGGAGGACTTGTGTGTCTGTGAAGGCAGGCCTCTAGGTGTATCCAATCTGATTTTATTTTTTGCTTGCATTGGTATTTTACTGTCCCTGGTTGTACTTTTCCCTCTACTACAATGTAAATCTGTCTTAATCTGGGGTTTAGTTTATTTAATCACACTATACACTTCTGTTTTCAACCTAGTATGATTTCACCTTCATTGTAGTATCTACCTTTGCCTTAAAGAATTCTGTATATTGTAAACTTATCACAAATTATTTCAATGTTAGGTATTTATTAATATCCTATTCTACCATAATCAGTTCTTATGGCTTATGAGTTTCCAGTGATTAGATTTAAGAGCTTAATTTCAAACTGAGCTGCACCTTTCTCAATTGTCTACATTAAGACATTCTATCAATTCTGGATCAATTCTCGATCAATACTGGCAATCATACTGTAAGATTATACTATCATATCAATAGTCTCATTGCATATTACTAGTTCCAAAAAACCTTACTATTTTTTCTGTGTACTGATATTGAAACCCATATTTTATAGACACTGATTTTAACCTTTGCACTAACACTGGGTTATTTGGTTTGCCTAATATATTAAAAATCCTCTAATTAGTTTATTAACTCTTAACATGCATCACTAATTTTCTGATTTTATATTGTACACTGCATTGCAAGTGTTACGATGATGTATATACTTCCTGCCCTTGGTGTTTCTTAGCTTGATTCAGACTAATCCTGCTACTTAATCATCTGAGACAAATTCCTACCTTCCTCTTTGAGCCTTTCATATCAATGCTATTCACCCTCCTTTTCCATTTTTCATACTGCCTGTACGAGAAGACTCTTAGGGTATCTAATTGGTCACCTTGTCTCTGTAATGGTGGTTAGATTGAACCTAATTCTATTTGTACTGTTAATTCACCTTCATATTACCAATGACAGCATAAACTCCTTAAATTTCAGGACCTGTTTTGGTAGTGTACACTTGACTCAGTTTACAGGTGTGGTGCAACTTTTGGAGTGGGGCAATATGGATAATTTAAAATGCTATTTTTATTCTGCAACATAAAGACTCCCTGATGTGTTGTAAATTCTAAATTAAGCGCTGTGGTTTTATGACGATGTTTTAACTTAATAGACTGGTTGACTGACTAAATGGTGAAATAATGAAAAGCTATTGCCAAATTGGCTGAATTGAAGGATATTTGCTATTGTACCTATTTGAAATTGGGTTGGCTTAGGTTTTCCTTGAAGCAGCTTTATAGGATTCTGTCAAGTATCTTTTTGGCTCTTTGTTGCACAAACCACAATTCCTCTCCTAAAGTTTTATTCAAAACATTGTGAACCCCCAATTCAAATTACAACGAAGCTGTTTATAATTCTCAATATCATTGGACTAGTGCTCTGGTTTAAATAGAGGAATGGAGGAGAAAGGTAAAAGCCAAGTATGCATTTAATATTCATCCTTTTGAAGCAGGTTGATGTCTGGATCTAGTCAAATTTTACTTTAATGTGTCAAGTAGTGCTTTTATTTTCCCCCTGTATTGGAGCTAGTGCCTATTAAATTGTCAGAAAACAAATTTAATAAAGGACAACAAACATAAAAATGGGAAAAAACTGGCAATCATGGTGGATGTGCTTCATTACTGGAAAGCAAAATAAGATTTAATTTAACATTAATTGAAAATATTAAGCAGATCGAATTAATTGGCAAACATTCATTTAGTTTTATCAATGTACCATAACTGTTTCTTTTTCATTCCATGTAACTCAATTTTGCTAAATGTCTGGATATGTGGATGTGGCTTGTTTTCTTTTGACATGTTGAAATATGCACAGAACACTTACTTTCATTGCAGAATCATTCTCATTATTATTTCATTTATTTGCAGAAAATAAATTAGATGAGGCCTCGGGAGGAGTTGATAATGGAAAAGATGGTAAACTAGATGGAGAATTAGCAGATGGTCATATTGATGGTGTCCCAGTAGATGAAAATCTCTTTACTGGAGAAGATCTTGATGAGCTAGATGACGAATTAGACAATTTGGATTTGGAAGATTAAGGAACATGGAGACAAGCATGTTGAACATAGACTTGGAGATTCAAAAGACTTCATGTAAAAGAAATCAGTCTGATGTTTATTTAATGTTTGATCCTATAGACCTCTCCTGTGCTGCTTATGAAAAATGCAGAATTTGGTAATATTGGCCTTTGCCATGATCGTAATGTTCCCTGTAAACTGCCGGTAGTGGAGATCAGCCTTTCAAAATTGTCCAAAATTTGTGTGCCAATATTCTCTGACATTGTCAGCTATGATAATGAAGGTCAGTATTGCCACATTTTGTGCTGCTGAGCTGCAATCATTTAAATCAAATGTGATCTATTTAAAGAACAATTACAATATCCCCTTTAAACTATGTGCTTCTGCTCATTTCGGGTAGGAAAGATGTAGAGCCATCTGAACATCGGATTTGAGACTGCATACTTAAAAGGAGAGTGAAATAAAGTTAACCATTATGATTAAGTTATTCTATAGATCATTACATGGAGCACAGTGTTAAAGCCATTGTCACATTACAGAGTGTATCAAGTACCACTGCCAAATCCATGATTTACAATTTTACAAAGATACTGAATATGAAATTGGCAGTGTTAAATATCAAATTGACTGAAATGAATGATGCAAGTGTCTAATTTTAAAATTTTCAAACCATTCATGTCTGTGCAGGTTGTAAATAAAGTGTATTTGAAGAAAAAATGACTGCTTGCTTTGCAATTCTTTAGATTTACTTGATTTTAATAATAGCATATTTACTAATGCACTGTTGCAAGAAAAAGTTTGTCAACCCTTTGCAATTACCTGATTTTCTGCAATAATTACTCAAAATATGGTCTGATCTTCATCTGAGTCATAATAATAAGCAAATAGTCTGCCTAAACTAGTAACACACAAACAATTGTACTACTTCTCATCAATACTGAGTATACAGTTTAAACAGTCATGGTCTAGGTTCAAAAAAAAGTTTGTGAACTTCTGGGGTAATGCCTTCTACAGAAGCTATTTGGAGTCAGATGTTCCAATCAGTGAGGCAAGATTGAAGGTGTGGGTTGCCCAGCCCTATTTTTAAAAAAAGATACGTCAGGTTACTGACAGACCCTGCTTTTCTCAAGAAAGATCTGTTTATGTGCACCATGCCTTGACCAAAACAACTTTCAAAGGACCTCAGAAGAAGAATTGGAGAGATGCATTTAAGGTAAACCAGGTAATTGCAAAGGGTTCACAAACTTTCTTGCATCTGTATATCTGCATTTAAATATAGTTCAGAAGTCATTATTCTGATTTATACATGGTTGTCAACTATGTACCTTCAAGCTTACAGTACACTCAGTGGACCCTTTATTAGATACACCTGTATGCCTCATTAATGCAAATATTCAGCCAATCATATGGCAGCAACTCAATGCATAAAAGCATACAAGCATGGTCAAGAGTATTCAGTTGTTCAGACCAAACATCAGAATGGGGATCTCACCTCCACTTTCTGCAACAATCCCAACCTTGCCACCAAACAGACAGATAAAGGGGGTGCTATTGTAGTGTGGTGGACTGACCTCTACCTTGCTGAGGCTAGGCAGCGACTCTAAGATACCTCTTACCCTTTGAAAAGGATCCTACTCCGTACCATCAGACCACTGTCTCCTGCATCATCGCTAACCTAAATCTGGAGATCTCCAATTCACTGCCAACAAATATATAGGTCCCTTAGCCTGCATTGCTCCTTTCTGCTTCCTACCCAAGATCCACAAACCTGACTGTCCAGATAGGCCCACTGAACTACAGCCTGGCTCCTTGATTCAGCCCCTACCCACCTACATCCACGATACTTAATATGCTCTCAATCTTCTCACAACTTTCAGTTCACTGGCCTGACCACCTCATTTTTACCTTGAGTATCCAGTCTCTATACACTAATATCCCCCATCAAGATGCACTAAATCTCTCCGCTTCTTTCTCAACAAAAGACCCATCCAGTTTCTCCTTGTGCTCCTCACACTTTCTCCTAAGTCAAGGGCTAGCCATGGGCTCCAGCTATGCCTGCCTCTCCATTGACTATGTGGAACATTCCAAGTCTTCCCTGGTAATGCTCCCCAACTCTGCACTACAGTGACGACTGCATTAATGCTGTTTAATGCACCCATGCAGAGCTTGTCAATTTCGTCAACTTTGCGTCCAACTTCCACCCTGCTTGGTCCACTTCTGACATCTGTCTCCCCTTAATCTCTGTCTCTTATAAATCTGCCAATTCCCAGGACTATCCCATCTCCACTGCTTCCCATCCTGTCTCCTGTAAAAATGCTATTCCCTTTTCCTGGTTTCTTTGTCTCCGCTGCTTCTGTTCCGAGGATGAGGCTTTCTTTTCCAGAATATCAGAGATGCCCTACTTCAAAGAATGGAGTTTCCTTTCCTCCACCGGTGATGCTCCCTTCACCATAATCTCCCCTATTTCCCGGACATCTGCGCTCACCCCACCTTCTCACTGCCATAACAGGGAAAGTGTTCCTTCCACTTGTCCTCACCTATCGTACCATGAGACCCTGCATCAAACACATCATTCTGTACACCATCTTCTACTATCTTCAATGGGTTGCTCTTACCAAACAAATCTTTACTCTTCTCTTCTCCCCCCCCCCCCCCCATTCTCCACTTTTCGCGGGGATCGCTCCTTCTGTGATTCCCTAGATTACCTTGTCCATTCATCCCTCCTGGCGCACATCTCTGCAACTGAGAGAAATATTCAGCTGCCCATTCAACCGGAATCAGGGCCCCAAATAGTATTTCCAGGTGAGGCAACATTTCACCCATTTCACCTGTGAATCTCTAGGGGTCATCTGTTGTACCTGCTGCTCCCAGTGTGTCCTCTTCTACATTGGTGAGACATGACAAAATTTGGGAACTGCTTTGTAGAGCATGTCTCCATCCGTCAAAAGCAAAATATCCTGGTAGCCAGCCATTTTAATCCCTATCCCCATTCCTGGCCAGACTTGTTGACACACAGTCTCCATTTCTGCTGCAATGAGGCCACTGTCAGGCTGGAAGAGCAACACCTTGTATTCCATCCTGATAGCCTCCAAATTGTTGGTGTGAACATAGATCTGTCCTGGTAAATTTCTTTTTTTCATTTCCCCTCTCCCCTTCCCTTTTCTATTTCCCACTCTGGCTTCTTACATCTTCTCACCTGCCTATCTCCTCCCTGATGCATCTCCTTACCTTTCTCCCATGACCCACTCTTCCTATCAGATTATTTCTTTAGCCCCAGGCCAGGCAGCATCTCTAGGAAGAGGTACAGTTGACGTTTCGGCCGAGACCCTTCGTCAGAAATGTCGACTGTACCTCTTCCTAGAGATGCTGCCTGGCCTGCTGTGTTCACCAGCAACTTTTATGTGTGTTGCTTGAATTTCCAGCATCTGCAGAATTCCTGTTGTTTGCATATTTCTTTAGCCCTTTGCCTTTCCTACTCACCCTATCACCTAGGCTTACCCTATCACCTAGCTAGCCTCCTTTCCTCCCCCCACCCCCACTTCCTTTCCAGACCTAATGAAGGGTTTCAGCTTGAAATGTCAACTATTTATTAATTTTTTTAGTTGCTGCCTGACCTGCTGAGTTCCTCCAGCATTTTGCGTGTGTTTGGTGGGTGTGGATCGGAATGGGGAAGAAATGTGATCTAAGTGACTTTGACCGTAGAATGATTGTTGGTGCCAGATGAGGTGGTTTTAGTATCTCAGAAACTGCTGATCTCCTGGGATTTTCATGCATAACAGTCTCTAGAGTTTACAGAGAAATTTTGTAAAGAATGCAAAAAAAAACAATGAAAACACCTAGTGAGTGTCAGTTCTGTGGTGGAGAAAGACTTGTAAAGGAGAGAGGTCAGAGGAGAATGGTCAGACGTGTTCAAGCTGAGAGAAAGGTCCCAGTAACTCAACAACACATTTCAGCAGTGGTGTGCAAAAGTGCATCAAACCTTGAAGTGAATGGACGACGGCAGCAGCAGACCTCAGACATACACTCCATCACCACTTTCTTAGGTACCTCCTGTACTTTATAAAGTTGCCACTGAGTGTATGTTGCTCTGGCTACAAGTATAGTTTGGATATTTAAAGTTCTTTGAAATTAGGAGATTCATTTTGAAAGGCTGATTGGTATTCTGAAAACTTGCTTTGATACTACATGTTGAATCTGTCACTTTTTCTTTGAAGCAAATAGATGGGATACATTTTTTGATCTCAATTGCTTAGTTCTTCCTGTGCAACAGTTTCAAAATTTTTGTTGGAC
This sequence comes from Mobula hypostoma, assembly GCF_963921235.1. Classification (NCBI taxonomy): domain Eukaryota; kingdom Metazoa; phylum Chordata; class Chondrichthyes; order Myliobatiformes; family Myliobatidae; genus Mobula; species Mobula hypostoma. The sequence goes on along the minus strand of NC_086102.1, from coordinate 155,979,706 downwards.
AAAACACACAAAATGCTGGAGGAACTCAGCAGGCCAGGCAACATCTATGGAAAGGTATAAGCAGTCAACCGTTTCGGGCAGAGACCCTTCATCAAGACTGGGGGTTGGGGAGAGATGAGAAGTCAGAGAAAGAGGGTGGGGAGGAAGAAGTACAAGGTGGTAGGTGATAGGTGAAACTGAGAAAGGGGAGGGGCAAAGCAAAGAGCTGGGTGAAAGAGATAAAGGGCTGGAGAAGGGGGAATCTGATAGGAGAGGATAGAAGACCATGGAAGAAAGGGAAGGAGGAGTAACGAGTAGCACTAGAGGTGGGGTGATGGGCAGGTAAGGAAAAAGGTGAGAGAGGGAAGCAGGAATGGGGAATGGTGAAGGGAAGGGGCGATTTCCGGAAGTTTGAGAAATCTATGTTCATGATATCAGGTTAGAGACTGCTCAGGCAGAATATAAGGTGTTGCTCTTCCAGCCTGAGTGTGGCCTCATCACAGCAGTAGACCTGAACTGCTAACAGTGGGAAGCAAGCAGCTGAAGATTCTCCTGACTTTTTCTGGTAAAGACTTAGGGACTTAGCTTAAAGCAGTACACCTAATGGGACTTGGGTGAGGGTGCAGAGTTGATGTTCTGTGAAGAACATTATACCTGGTTGCATCATTGTCTGGTGTGGAGGGACCACTGCACTAGATCTGAAGAAGCTACAGAACGTTACAAGCTCAGCCAGCTCCATCATGGGCAGTAGCCTCCTCAGCATTGAGAACATCTTCAAAAGGTGATACCTGCCATTAAGGACCCCCATGACCTCTAATGTCTGAATGAACAATTAACCCGTGTACACTACCTCACTTTTTCTGCTCTTTGTGAACTACCTTTTTTGCACTTTTTTTTACTTGCTGATTATATATATAAAAATTGATAGTTGTTTATTTATGTATTGCTATATTCTGCTCTCGCAAAAGAAAAAAATTAAACAACATTTGCCAGTGATATTAAACTTGATTCCGATACCAATTCAATTCAGAAATGTCCAAAGGGACTGAGTAACAGAAGCCAGTGGGTGGTCCTGCTCTTGGAGAGACAGCAACTGGAAAAGGTGGGTTGGGGCAAACACAAGGAAATCTGCAGATGCTGGAATTTCAAGCAACACACATAAAAGTTGCTGGTGAACGCAGCAGGCCAGGCAGCATCTCTAGGAAGAGATACAGTCGACGTTTCGGGCCGAGACCCTTCGTCAGGACTAACTGAAGGAAGAGCTAGTAAGAGATTTGAAAGTGGGAGGGGGAGGGGAGATCCAAAATGATAGGAGAAGACAGGAGGGGGAGGGATGGAGCCAAGAGCTGGACAGGTGATTGGCAAAAGGGATATGAGAGGATCATGGGACAGAAGGCCCAGGAAGAAAGTAAAGGGGGGGGGAACCAGAGGATGGGCAAGGGGTATAGTCAGAGGGACAGAGGGAGAAAAAGGAGAGTGAGAGAAAGAATGTGTGTATATAAATAACAGATGGGGTACAATGGGGAGATCTCCCAGTGGCCACACATTTTAATTCCACATCCCATTCCCATTCTGACATGTCTATCCACGGCCTCCTCTACTGTAAAGATGAAGCTACACTCAGGTTGGAGGAGCAACACCTTATATTCCGTCTGGGTAGCCTCCAACCTGATGGCATGAACATTGACTTCTCAAACTTCCGCTAAAGCCCCACCTCCCCCTCGTACCCCATCCGTTATTTATTTATTTATATACACACATTCTTTACTCCTCTCTCTCTCCTTTTTCTCCCTCTGCCCCTCTCACTATACCCCTTGCCCATCCTCTGGGTTTCCCCCTCCCCCTTTTCTTTCTCCCTAGGCCTCCTGTCCCATGATCCTCTCATATCCCTATTGCCAATCACCTGTCCAGCTCTTGGCTCCATCCCTCCCCCTCCTGTCTTCTATCATTTCAGATCTCCCCCTCCCCCTCCCACTTTCAAATCTCTTACTAACTCTTCCTTCAGTTAGTCCTGACGAAGGGTCTCGGCCTGAAACGTCGACTGTACCTCTTCCTAGAGATGTTGCCTGACCTGCTGCGTTCACCAGCAACTTTTAAGGTGGGTTGGGGATTTGCATAGGGATGAAAGTGGAGCAATTAGGCAGAAAGGAAGATGATTGACTAGGGGATGGATACAGAAGTGGTAGCGAGGCAGTGGATTAAACTGGTATGCAGGTCTCTTGCGGGGAGGGGGGGAGCTAAAGAAAAGGAGTGTGGGTAAGGTGTGTGTATGTGCACTAAGTATCAGCAGTGCCTGATCTCGAGTCAACTTGAACCTCACCCATTGGCCAAGAACCTCGCAGTGTCAAATCCATTTGGCAATGTGGAGCTGCCACTCCATGATACAAAGATTCATGCACATGCATCCACTCAGTTTTCCAGACCCAGAGTGAGTAGCACAAATTTATAACCTCATTAGCTCTCAGATTTGATGTTAAACTTTGATTGGCTTAAAGAAGTTTAAAAATGAAATATTAATTGCAAAACTGAATCACTACCAGTATCATTTCAGCACTATCCTCTGAGCAAGTTTGGTCATCAGGGAATAGTTTAGTAAACTTAAGAATAAGACATGAGGGAGCTAGTCCTTTTTGTTGGCCTTGTGGAACAATCTATGTTTCAAACCTATTCTGGTATCTGTCCCCCACTTTTCCTTCGCTACATCGACGATTGCATTGGTGCTGCTTCCTGCATGCATGTTGAGCTCACTGACTTCATTAACTTTGCCTCCAACTTTCACCCTGCCCTCAAGTTTACCTGGTCCATTTCTGACACCTCCCCCCCCCCCAGATCTTTCTGTCTCATTCTCTGGAGACAGCTTATCTACTGATGTCTACTATAAGCCTACTGACTCTCACAGCTATCTGGACTACTCCTCTTCTCACCCTGTCTCTTGCAAAAATGCCATCCCCTTCTCGCAATTCCTCCGTCTCCGCCACATCTGCTCTCAGAATGAGGCTTTTCATTCCAGGACGAGGGAGACGTCCTCCTTTTTTAAAGAAAGGGACTTCCTCCACTATCAACCGTGCTCTCAAATGCATCTCCCCCATTTCACGCTCATCTGCTCTCACTCCATCCTCCCACCACCCCACTAGGAATAGGGTTCCCCGGTCCTCACCTACCACCCCACCAGCCTCCGGGTCCAACATATTATTCTCCGTAACTTCCGCCACCTCCAACGGGATCCCACCACTAAGCACATCTTTCCCTCCCCCCACCTCTGCTTTCCGCAGGGATTGCTCCCTACGCGACTCCCTTGTCCATTCATCCCCCTCCCCATCCCTCCCCACTGATCTCCCTCCTGGCACGGCCCCAAACGTCGACTGTACCTCTTCCTAGAGATGCTGCCTGGCCTGCTGCGTTCACCAGCAACTTTGATGTGTAGTCCATAGTAACTGTGTTGAGAAGGCCTGTGGGCTGGTGATTTTAAATCTCGTGTCGTTTTTTTTTTAAGATGAGAAATTATACCTTCTGGGTATAAAACATTGCTAAGCATTATCCACTTGCATTATTTTCTTTTTTAGATCCTTTGAATAAAAAGCACTTGACCATTAGTTTTCAGATATGAAGCGCTGGATTAAATGAATCCTTAAACTGATATATGAGTCATTAGCATCTATTTAACCAGATTTTCCACTTACGGTTTTGACTTGCTTTGGACTCGGAAATGTGCTATCATGTTAAGTATGATTAACCGGAGCAGATTGCACCATTTCCTATCATCATTATATTCTGCTGACTAACATTTATAAGCTTGGACAGCTTTTGCTGAAAACAAACCAATACACTAAGTATACTGACTCTGAGAACATGAAGGGATACAGGGACAGAGCTGGAGTGCTTTATTTTAAAAAAAGACAAGATGTCATTAATTGGCCTACTGCTGTATATTATGTTTAAACAGATTCTTTATCATTTTCACGGTAGACAATACATATATTGTCACCTGAAACGAAATACAATTTAATAATTGGGAAGAAACAAATGTAGTAAAGACAAATATGCAAATCTAAAAATTACTGTGTTTTTTTAAAATTAGACGCCTGATACATGAGCTTCCAGATCAACTGGCTTGCCTGCATTCGCCTTTTAAAACAAATTTGAAACAAACCTAGCTAAACATGATTGTTTGTTTTCAGATAATTATTCTGTGTGGTTGTTCTGGCTTCAAATTCTAAGTCTGACCTTTGGCAGCATTCTCCGTGACTTAGAACTAGAATCTTGCCCATATTTTACAGTTGAATAGCTGAAGCAAGTGTCCAAAATGAGAAGCACCAAATTCTACGTTTTGATGTATGAATTAGGAGAGGAACGAGCAACTTTGCCCCTTAAGTCTGCTCAATGAGATCATCACTCATTTGATTGTAACCTCAACTCCTTATTTCTATCCAGCCGTTAATATTTAACCTCCTTATCAAGACATACATGATTAAGCAGTGTTTGATTGTTAAAACACTTTGTTAAAAATTGTATAAATTTTATTTAATAGCATTTATTTTTATGAAATGCATTTAAAATGAAAGAAGACGTGAATTACCAGCTCTGGACAGATACTCTTAAAGGGAAAATAAATTTTAGAGATCAGACAGAATCTCACTCGGAAAGGTCAGTAGAAATTTCATTCAAATGGAACAGATCTCAATAAATAATATTTACCAAGTAACGATTTTTTGGCACTGTTGCCCATCATTGCTAAGTAAACAGTAAAATTTAATACAACATAAAGACTTGCTTTTATATAGTATCTCTTGGGGTCTTGAGGTGTCCTAATGCAAATTAAACACTTGGAATATTAGCTATTATTACAATGTCTAAACTGCGGCAGCAAAGGGTGCAAACCTTTTAATGTCAAAGTTGTACAATCATACAACATAGAATTCACACAGACCAACCACCTTACACAGTTCTTTTCCTCCCCACATTGCCATCACCTCCCCTATGATTCCATGACTCAACTAGACGCTAAAAGCAATGTCAATGACCAATTAACCTACCAACCCTCACAGCCATGGAAAATGAGAGAGGAAAAGACTACTCTGTAAACCTCACAATTACAGAAAAATAGGAGATTTTAGAGGCAGTATCATAAGTCAGAATTAAACATATGTTACTGGAGCTGTCATCCATTGGTTTATCCATTAAGGTGGCAAGGACTCTAAACATAATGTGCCTTTTCTTCAGATTACCCTATGGGATATTTTGTGCAGTTGTTTAAAGTCCTGTCTGAAGTGTACAACACTGCAGGAATCCCTCAACATTGCTGTAAAGTGTCTGACTAAAATTTCAAGTCTCTCCACCTATACCCACAACCTTAACTAGAGTTTGGAGTATCTGGGTGTAAAGGAAGCCAAAAATGGGGTGATTCAATGTTAATACCTTAAGGAGAGAATTAGATAAAATTAGAAAGAATTTTGTTTGCAGCAGATGGTTTTAAGTTTCTAAAATTCAAACTTCAGAATAAACTTATTATCAAAGTATATGTATGTCACCATATACAACCCTGAGATTCATTTTCTTGTGGGCAAACTCAATAAATCCATAATAGAGTAATAACCATAATAGAATCAATGAAAGAACCACACCTACTTGGGAATTCAACCAGTATGCAAATACAAAGGAAGAAGAAATAATAATAATAATAATCACAATAAACAAATAAATAAGCAATAACATGAAATCAGGAGTCCTTGAATGTGAGGCCCTAGATCGTGGGAACATTTCAATGATGGGGCAAATGAAGTTATCTCCTTCAGCTCAAGAACCTGATAACTGAGGGGTAATAACTATACCTGATCCTGGTGGTGTGTGTTCTGAGCATCCTGTACCTTCTTCCTGATGGCAGCAGTGAGAAGAGAGCAAGTCCTGTCGTGGTGGGGGGTCCCTGATGATGGATGCTGCTTTCCTGCAACAATGCTTCATTTAGATGTGTTCACTGGTGGGGAGAGCTTTACCCGTGATGGACTGGGCCATATCCACTACTTTTTATAGTATTTTTCATTCTAGGACATTGGTGTTTCCATACCAGTCTGTGGTGCAGCCAGTCAATACACTCTCCACTACACAGCTATAAAAGTTTGTTAAAGTTTTAGATGTCATGCCGAATCTTCACAAACTCCTAAGGAAGTAGAGGCGCTGCTGCGCTTTCGACATAATTGCACTTCGGTACTGGGTCCCAGGACAGGTCCTCTGATACCAAGGAACTTGAAGTTGCTGACCCTCTCTGCTCCTGATCCTCTGATGAGGATTGGCTCATGGACCTCTGGTCTCCTCCTCCTGAAGTTAATAATCAGCTCAATACACACAATGTGCTGGAGGAGCTCAGCAGGTCACTAGCATAGATGGATGAGAGCCCTTCATCAGGACTGGTAAGGAAGGGGGAAGAAGTCAGAATAAGAAGATGGAGGGAAGGGAGGAAGAGATACAGTAAAAGGTGGCATGTGACAGATGGCCGATGAAATTAATGGGCACTTTGCATCTATCTCCACTGTGGAAGACACAAGCAGTGTTACAGAGGTCCATGAGTGTCAGGGAGCAGGCGTGAGTGCCATTGCTAATACAAAGGAACAAGTGCTGGAAAAACTCAAAAGTCCTAAGGTGGATAAGTCACCTGCACCAGATGGACTACATCCCAGAGTCCTGAGAAAAGTTGCTGAGAGATAACGGATGCATTGTTCATGATCTTTCAAGAATCACCTAATTCTGGCATGGTCCCAGAAGACTGGAAGATTGCAAATACCATTCCAGGGAGGAAGGCAAAAGAAAGGAAATTATAGGCCAGTTAGCCTAACCTCAGTTGTTGGGGAAGTGTTGGAGTCCATTGCTAAGAATGAGGTTTTGGGGTATTTGGATACTAATGATAAAATAAGTCAAAGTCAGGATGGTGCCTGACAAATCTGCTAGAGTTCTTCAAGGAATTAGCAAGCAGGACGGACAAAGCAGTGACAGTGGATATCATTTGCTTGGATCTTCAAAGGCATTTGATAAGGTGTCACACATCAAGCTGCCTAACAAGATAAAATCCTATGGCGTTACAGGAAAGATACTGATATGGATAGCAGACTGACTGACAGGCAGGAGGCAGCGAGTGGGAATAAAGGGGGCCTTTTCTGGTTTGCCATTGACAAGTGGTGTTCTTCAGGGGCCAGTATTGGGACTGCTACTTTTCACGTTGTTTTTCAATGATTTAGATAATGGGATTGAGGACTTTGTGGCAAGGTTTGCGGATGATATGAATATAGGTGTAGGGGTAGGTAGTGTTGAGGATGCAATGCGATTGCAACAGGACTTAGACTAATTGGAAGAATGGGCAAAAAATGGGAGATGGAATATAGTGTTGGGAAATATGTGATAATGCATTTTGGTAAAAGGAACAATAGTACAGACTATTACAGACTATTATCTAAATGGGGAGAAGGTTCAAACATCAGAGGTGCAAAGGGACTTAAGAGTCCTTGTGTAAGACTCTCAGAAGGTTAATTTACAGATTGAGCCTCTGGTTTGGAAGGCAAATGCAATGTTGGCATTTATTTCAAGGGGAATAGAATATAAAAGCAACGAGATAATGCTGAGCCTTTTGTAAGATTCTAGCCAGGCCACACTTGGAGTATTGTCAACAGTTTGTGCCCCATATCTCAGAAAGGATGTGTTGCCATTGGAGAGTCCAGAGGAGATTCATGAGGATGATTCTGGGAAAGATGGGGTTAACATATGAGGAGTGTTTAGCAGCTTTGGGGCTATACTCACAGGAATTTAGAAGAGTGTGTGAGGGAGCTCACTGAAACCTAACAAATGTTGAAAGGACTAGATAGGGTGGAGGTGGAGAAGATGTTTCTTGTGGTGGGGATATCCAGAATTGGAGGGCATAGCCTCAAGATTGAGGGGTGACCCTTTAGAACAGAGGTAAAGAGGAATTTTTTTTATCCAGAGAGTAGTGAATCTGTGGAATGCTCTGCCAGAGACTGAGGTAGAGGTCAAGTCCGTGCGTATATTTAAGGCGGAAGTTGATCGTTTCCTGATCGGTCAGGGCATCAGAGAAGGCAGGTGTATGGGGTTGAGTGGGATCCGGGGTCAGCCATGATGGAATAGCAAAGGAGACTTTAAGGGCTGAATGACCTAATTCTGCTTACAATTACGGTCTTATAGGTAAAACCCGGTTGAAGTGAAGATCTGTGGAGTTGATTGGTGGAAGAGATAAAGGGCTGGAGAAAGGGGAATCATACAGGAGAAGGCAGAAGACCATGGAAGAAAGGGGGAGGAGCACCAGATGAAGGGAAACAGGACTGGGGAATGGTGAAGGAGAGGAGACCGCTTCATCAAGCACCTGTGCTCCATCTGCTCGTAAAAGCAGGATCTCCCGAAGGCCACACATTTCAGTCCTACATCCCATTCCCATTCCAACATGTCAGTCCATGGGCTCTTCTATTGCCGTAATGAGGTCCCACTTGAGCTGAAGGATGAACACCTCATATTCCATCTGGGTAGCATCCAACCTGACGCTATGAACATCGATTTCTTGAACTTCCAGTAAATGCCCCCCTTCTCCTTCTCCATTCCCCATTCTTGTTTCCCTCTCACACCATCTCTTCCTACCCAACCATTCCCTGCCCCCCCCCGGTGCTCCTCCCCCTTCCCTTCCTTCCATGGTCTTCTGTCCTTTCCTATCAGATTTTCCCTTCTCCAGCCCTTTATCTCTTTCACCGTTCAATTTCCTAGCTCTTTACTTCACCATCTTCCCCCTCCCATTTTCTCACATCACCTGCCACCTTGTACTCCCTCCACCCCTTCCCCTACCTTCTTATTCTGACCTTCCCCTTTCCCACCCAGTTCTCATTAAGGGTCTTGGCTCAAAACATCGACTGTTTATTCCCATCCATGGATGCTACCTGACCTGTGGAGCTCCTCCAGCATATTGTGTGTATTGCTCTAGATTTCCAGCATCTGCAGTACACCTTGTGTCTATGTTAATAATCAGCTCCTTGCTCCCATTGTCTTTGACTGAGTGATTGTTGTTATGGCACCACTCAGCCGGATTTTCAATCTCCCTCCTACGTGCTGATTCGTCACCACCCTTGATTCATTTTATGACTGTGGTGTCATTAGCAAACGTGAATATGAAGCTTGTTAGTGTTATGTACCCCGTAACTGGGTTGTCAAACGAGCAGAAATAGAACACTCATTGGAGTCTGTGATTACTTGAAACTATTAAAGTTTTATTAACAAAAATAAGTAATACAGTACATTAACCGCAAGGATATAAATGTAAACAACAGGAATTCTGCAGATGCTGGAAATTCAAGCAACACACATCAAAGTTGCTGGTGAACGCAGCAGGCCAAGCAGCATCTATAGGAAGAGGCGCAGTCGACGTTTCAGGCCGAGACCCTTCGTCAGGACTAGGATATAAATGTAACAGGTTAGCAATGATAGTATACACATATACACAGGAATGGGGTAATAGGAATCAACCAAGCTCTATCGCAGTCTAGGGGTAAAATGATCAGTCTTAAGGTGAAGCAGAGTTCAGTTCGGTCTGGTGTAGTTCGAAGTAATCGCTGTTGTTGTACCATTGGAGAGAGAGAGGGAGAGAGTGAGAGATACAGTTGAGGTTTCAGGCAAACCTTTTGATGCCTTCTGATCCCGCTGTGGTCACCGACTGTGACCCCTCCATTCCGGATGTGACTGTTCTTCCGTGGTGAACCCGGCACCCAGGCAAGGGCGGACACACAACAGGTCCCCACCGGTCGTACCTTTACACCCTGTGAGCCTCTGGCCGATTCCCACGAATCGGTCCTCCAACTCCCACCAACTTGTGGGGCACAATGTTCTTTCCAGGGTCTCGTGGCGTGTGTGTTGTGCCTTAGCAAACCCACTATTTTTATTCCCCTGATGGGGTATCACCTGTCCATCAAACTTCACACTTCCTATTGTCTCAGCAGGATGGTTAATGAACAGTTCAGGTTCAAAGCAAAACTGTCTGTGGCAGATGCCAACATCTGAACTATGTGTCTCTCTCTCGTTATCTCTCTCTTCTCTCTTATTAGCATTTTGATTGGCTCTCCGTTGTCTCTCATTATCTCTCTCATTAACATCATCCGTTCTGCAGCTGTGCTTGGTTTCACACATGACGTTATATACTAGAAAGAAGTTCAGACTATACAAATATTTATTTGTTTCTTCCATTATTTATTCACCTGTATTACCTGTATGTTCTACATTTTTCTTAGAAAATCAGTTCATATTATTCATTATCTTTGCCTGCAAGGCGGTGGGAATGAAGCAACAGGGAGCTTGGAGAATGCGGTTGAGAGGAAAGTGACCTGGGCTGATCTTTGGAAAGCCGAACCACGCCGCATCCAATTTCTCATCCAGGCAGTGTAGGATGTGCTTCCAAGCCCATCAAACCTGCACACATGGGGCAAGGCAGAGTCATCTGCGTGCCCACTGTGCTCCAAGCAAGGAACCCTGGAGCACATCTTCAGTGGCTGTGCAAGGGCACTTGGTGAGGGACGGTACAGGTGGAGGCATGATCAGGTCCTGAAGACCATCACTGAAGCCATCAGCGCAGGAGTTGAGTGGGCGAAGTGGTCCCGACCCTCCATGCAGACCATTGCCTTTGTCAGAGCTGGGGAGCAGCCAATACCTGCCAAAAGAACATCTGCGGCATTCTGACCTCTGCAAGGGACTGGCAGCTGTTGGTGGACCTCGAAGGGCAGCTGAAGTTCCCCAACCATATCGCAGCCACCACCCTGCGACCAGACATTGTCCTAGTGTCTGAGTCTACTAAGCAAGTGGTGCTGCTGGAGCTGACAGTCCCATGGAGAGATAGCTTGGAAGAGGCCTTTGAAAGGAAGCATTCCAAGTACACAGGACTGGTCAGCAACTGTCAGCAGGCTGGATGGAGAGCGAGGTGTCTCCCAGTGGAGGTTGGTTGTAGGGGATTCATAGCCCGTTCTTTAGTTAGAGCCTTCAGCATTTTGGGCATCGAGGGAGAGAGGAAGAGGAGAGCCATCCGCAGTACCACCGATGCGGCAGAGAGGGCCTCAGGATGGCTGTGGCTCAAAAGAGGGGAGCCATGGAGTCATAAGTAGCTAGCCATCTGGACACAAGCTGGGGTCTGATCAGCCCTGGCTGGGTCACCTGGAGGAGGTCGTACGATGTTGAAAGACCCAAAACACCCGATGATTCCAGGAACATCACTAAAGATGTGTCCAGAAGCATCAATAGATGTATGTACACAGCATCTTTCACTTGAATTACCAAAATTATGATTAAGCAGGAGTCACCTATTTTTAATTTTCATAGTTTTGAAACACTTACAGAATGAATTTTGAATTTCAGTCAACTTCTTAGTTATTTCAACATGTGTTTTCAATCTTCTCTTCTAAGTCTCCAAGTCATATGACCCGACCTGAACCAGCCAATGTTTTAATGGTTCTGCAACTCATTCGGGGCAACATCCTGTAAGGACTGGGAACATTCATGCTGAATCAGATTTAAGAGGTGACTACAGTATGTCAGCAGAAAGGGTGCAGTTTCCTGTTACTGATTGATAACATCATAAAAGAGTTGTTCAGTCAGTCTCTGAGAGGTTTGCCTAATTTTCATTTGCTGTACAAATAATGGAGAATTTTTATTTTTATTATCTTCATGCCAGGTAAAACTAAACTTGAATGTAATGTGTATTTTCTCAGTTTCCAATTTACATCTCCTGGTGAATTTAATAGCATGAAATACTTCACTTGAAAGTACTTAGAGGCCCAGATGAAGGGTCTTGAGCTGAAACGTTGACTGACCATTTCCCTCGATGAACTTTGCCTGGCCTGTTAAGTTTCTCCAGTGCTTTGACTTTGCTTAGAAATGAGGTGATTTCAGTACTGACTTGGGAAGAACCTGCCAGGGAGTAGGCCTTAAAGCCTGTTACACCATTCACAAAAGTTGTGGATGGTCTGTTACCTAGCTCCATTTACCTGCCTTTTACTCATGTCCCTTTTTTAGTTACTAAAAATCCATCAGTCAAATATTTAAAATAAGAAATTGATCTCACATCAGTTACCTCTAGTAGACGAGATGAAAATTTATAGCATTCTGAGTTCATTGCTGAGAGGACTTTTTCTAATTTTCTGAACATGTTCCTGGTTCTAGACTCCCTCTCTACTTTCTCACTTCCACCTTAGCTTGTAAACATGGGAGTGAAACGGACCAACAATATACAGGCATGTGCAATAATAAAGATATAACTGAACGGCTATGTTGTCATACCATTTAGATAATCAGTCTGTGATTTGAGAATTTCCTTATGGGTCAGTGAAAATCTTAAGACAATTGAGGGATCCAGATGACTTCAAAGTAAAATGCTCCAAAATAATTATTTGACACAACTAGTTATTTTTGGTGCATAATTTCCTTTTTATTCTTCTTTAATAATAACTATCATTAACAGCATGAAGTACTTGCACAAAATGTGATGGATGCATTTCATTACAGATGTGATTTTAAATCTTTTAAAACCACAATATCATTTGAACAATTTAGATTTTAGAAAAATGCATTAAGTTAATCAGCAACAACATTTTGGAATTAGAATCTTACCTTTTTATTCCCAGAGATGTGATTTTTCTACCTTCCTGCATGAGTTCATTTCTTTACTATCACTGATCTGGATTATCAAAGTGGAGTAGCATAATTTACGAAGAGAAACAGTTTATTTGTTATTACAGGATTTGCCAACAATTTGGTTTTAAATTTACTGTATGAATTGAAGACTAAAAATCATGCCTCTCCAGCAAATGTTTTCTTTTCCTAAAAGCTCTTTAAATGCACATCTATAGGAACCCTGCCTGGGTCTGTAAACATTCCTTTGTGGCCATATGTGTCCTTTAATCTTAGATGCTGAGCTCTCCAGTTCTGCATACCAGTGCACATGAATCATGCTGGAGTCATCTCAACTTGAATGTTTGACTGTCACGTGAATATTGTCCCTGATGTTAAACAGGCATTTTAGAATTTTTTTAAAATGGGCTTCTATAGTCCAGTGAATGCAACTATAACTGAGCACACAAAGGGCATTAGCTTCATGTAATCCAAAGAAATTAAGTTAATCTTTTTACCAGTAATTAATTCTAGGTAACAATTTTCAACGATTACATGAAGTAATTCATAGTCAGCTTTTGAAAAGTGACTTAAAATTAGGTATTTACTCTACACAACAAAAAATCTGCAATTAATATTAGTTTAACAAATGGCATCCTGCCCTGTAAGTCTAAGTTACATGGTTCAATGCTTTATACTTTTGTCTGATTATTCTGGGGGCGGAGGTGTCTCCAAGACTTGCCCAATTCAATGTTGTGCAAATTTTAGATGCTGTGAATTACCTGCAGATTTTTGTGGTGAGCTTTGTCACTGGGCATTGCTTTAACTTTGAGGATATTTTTGATATTGATATGACATTTCACATTCACAGCATGTAACTCATAAAACTTTCCAGAGTCATTGATATACAGTAGATAACTGAGCTGAGTTCAGATCTTTTTTTTATGGTTATCTAGAATGTGTGTGGAGTAGTGAATACAGGGGATTTTTAATGAAGGCTGTTCATCAGTGTTTGTGGTTTATTTATTCCTGTAATGATAAAAGTATAAATTTGCATATGTGGGGATTTACATGGAATCCTCCAGGTAAAGAACGTGTAGAAAGAAAAAAATTCTAACATTCTTGACATTTGATTTTTTTTCTTATGGACCCAACATTCTCATGTAATCATCTGATTTATGGTTGATGATTTATTGGCATTTTAACATTCCACTCAGTGCTAGGGAGCTTATGTAATTTCTGTGTGCTTTCATCTCCTTTTTCAGAAGTGGCACCCACAGTGTGCAAAGTGATTAGGAAACACAGGGTTTTTAAAGAAAGTACTGCATTGACAGAAGGAAATGCTTAAGATTGTTCTGCTTATGTGCAGTATTTTAGGTAATTATTTTACAGTGGAATGCTTAATGGTTCCTGTACATCCATTTTTAAATGCAATACAAAGTGTTTAAAGCAAAGAATTTACACTTAGAAGTGATTTTTATACTGGCACGAGTGAAATTCATTTTTAAAACTGTCATAAATTACCGGAAAGCCACCAACAATTGCATGCTTCTAATTGCCTGAAAGGTGGGGGCGACTTACCATTTTGAAACACTGCAATCCACTTACAATGATGAAATTTCAATAATGAAAGATTCATAGTATATTTCCAAATTATCTGAAGTGTGACTGAGGGTAGTAATGTATTGCTGCTCCTTTTCTAGGAAGTAATGATCAGATATTCAAATAGCTTGGTCTAATTAAAGTGCACTTAGCTAATGATATACATTGTTGAGGATGCAGGAAGTAATTATTCAAGTTGGTGGGTGAGATGCTAACCAACAAGTAAATGTTTGTCAAATTTCTTCTGTGTCATTGGGACTGCACTGAACCAGGTAATCGGGCGGCATTCCGTCATAATCCTTGCAGGTCTAGTGGATAAAGGAATGGCATTTGGGAGTTGAGTTAGGAGATAATTGCTGCAGGATTACCCGATATGCTTATGCCCCTGTGGTTTCAGTATTTATAATTGAGATTACACCAGAGTGTAATGAAAATCCTTGCTAGGGGTGAGACTCCAGAGTAAGCAACGTTCATAATAGTAAATACAGCTAATTTAATTTGAGGCTCTGCTTTACCCTCCCAAGAAGTTGATGGCAGGGAGTTTGGCAGTGCTAATATAGTTAACTGCCACATGAACGCCCTTTCATCCAAGATGGCTAGTATGAATGTCACTTGCCATTTACTAGCATGTCATAAGATTACCCTGGTCTTGCTGCATGTAGGGATCTGAGGACTCAACTTTGGTTTGGATTGTTGTTCACTTCAATTTTGTGCATGATTCGTATTTTTTTTTCTATCCGTCTTTTATTTTTCTTTTTTTTTTATCTAATTGAGGTCTTTTGGGTTTCTTGCTTTGTGGCTACCTGTGAGCAAGGTTGTATAATCTATATTAATAATTTATACATTCTTTGATAATAAATGTACTTCATTATCTGAGAAGTTTGAAGTGGAATTGAAAATAATACAATCATCAACTTAATCCTCACACTCGTCTTGCACTGCAACCTGGAAGGAGAAATGTTCCAAGAATACTCTCCTCTGGAAGTCCTGTATCAGATCACTGAACTGTGATGGTTGGCCTGGGACAAGTATAGGCATTATGTTTCTTTATGCGTGCTGGGTGTAATTCCAGCCAGATAGATGTTTCCTTCAAGTCTGAACTGTCTTCCACATTGGTGCTACCATTGTCCTAATATTGCCCTCCTTTGGCAAGAACCACCTCTTGCCTCTTCTCACTCTTGGAACTCACTTGTTGCGACGGGATTGCCCGGTTTCTGATGTGTCCCTGTACCACAGTATTTACATTTCAGATTAGTTTATGGTCATATGCATCAGGGTGCAATGAAATTCCTTGCTAGCGGTGAAACTCACAGAGTATACAGTGTACCTGGGAATAATAAGTACAACTTGTTGAGCTTTCGGGATGCAATAGAAGAGGATTAAACAATGGTAATGTTATGGTTCCAGTGGAGTCCATCTTCACTGAGCCTCCTTTTCCCATTCATAATTCCCTCAGGAGTATGCCCATGAATATAAATGTTACTGCATTTGGATGAACATGTTAAGCATGCACGTTACATACATGTACAGGTGCACATCCCTGATTTCAATGATCTTTGGGAAGAACCTATGCTCCCCTACATCCATCTCCATCCCTCCCCTCACTGCCAGCACCACTACCAACTCCGACACTGCCAGGCCTTGAGGTTACAAACTGCAGTAATTACCACAGTGCTGTGTGAATACAGCTTTGCACCACTCATTCTGCCCTGCCAATTTGCAACGGTGGTGATGTCAGCGCATCACTGGAATTGGTTTGTTATTGTCACAGGTACTGAGATGAAGCGTAAAGCTTGCCTTAGGTACTGTTCATACAGATCAAATCATTACAAAGTGCACTGAGATATAACAAGTTAAAATGATAACAGAATGCAGGATAAAGTGTAACAACCACAGAAAATATGCAGTGCGTGTAGATAATAAATTGCAAAATCATAACGAGGTAGATTGTAAGACCAAGAGTCAATTTTATCATACTAGTAAACCATTTAATAGCCTTATAAGAGCAGGGTAGACGTTGTCCTTGAGCCTGGTGGTATCAGCTTTCTGTCTTTTGCATTTTCTGTCTGATAGGAGAGGGGAGAAGTGGAAATGTCTGCGGAAGGTGGGGTCTCTGATGTTGCTGGCTGCTTTACTGAGGGAGGAGTAGTAAAGACAAAGTCTGTAGAGGGGAGGCTGATTCCTGTAATGTGCTGAGTTGTGTCCACAACTCTCTGCAGTTTCTCGTCATGTACAGAGCTGTTGCCACACCAAGCCATTATATTGTACATCTAGGCAGAATACTTTCTAAGGTCCAATTGGAATGCAGGTGTGTGGGATGTTGAAAGAAAGTCTGTAGTCTATCAGACAATTCTTCCAATCTTGGTTTTGAGATGACTCTGCAACTGTGTGCTAGGTACAATTTTGCAATGATTGAATCTGGTGCCTAAGCTGTTGCAAAGTTTTTGTTTACATGATCATCTGATCCAATGAGGGTGATTGAAAATCACCCCTAAAGCTCTGAATCTAGAGTTAAATGTATAAGCCTGGCCAAGTATGGACGGCAACTCTTTTCCATATAAAACATAAAAATCATCTACTCACAATTCCCAGCTGAAAATTGTTGACTGAATTTTAATTGCTTTTTCCCATGATGCAATATACTGTGATATACTTTTACTGAATTGATCACTGTGTTGTCGAGCATTAAATTTTGTAAAAAAATATTGGATGAAAGTCTGAACATCTCCAGGTGACACTTCAACTCTTTGTGAGCTCAGAGCACGCAAGGTGTCAAGGCGTCTGTACAAGTTAAACACTGTATGATTGTTAATGTCTAATGTTTGTTTATAGTGGTGGGAGTCTTCCTTGGCCTCAAAGCACAAGTGGCATGAGGATGCCTGTTGATGAACACAAGTTGTTCGAATGAAAGGAACCATGCTGAGTTCGTGGTATGAGAACAAAAGACCAAAGAGTTTATCTGTCTTTGTGTGTCTCTCAATGCTTGTGGATTGAACCCTGAATTAAGGACCTTTCTTTCTCTCAGTTGTTGAGACTTCACCTAGACCAAGCTCATCGGTGTCTAGGATGGACGCAGGGTGATTTCACAAGTCGGAATTTGGAGTTCCTCCAGTAATAGCAACAATAAAGTCTCCAACAACAGCAGCAATCAAATGGAGACTAAGAATCGTGAGCCTTGAAGTCTCTTCCCATTTTATGATAACAAATTAGGCTTAAGTTACTTAGTTATGCATGAATGCTTGTTACCATATTTCCAGGACACTCAAATTGGTTTGGATCTTTTGGGTCTGATCAAACCAGCCCATTACAACCACTGGTGAGTGTATAATGAAAACATATGATCCAGAACTTATCGAATCATTGATTGTGTTAGTAAGCTATCATTATTGGCAAGCCTTATGTAAAAAAAATAGAACTACTCTCTGCCTAACTGAGATAAAATACAGTCCCTCTAACACTGTACTTAATGAGATCAGCACAGACCAAGGATCAGAAGGCCCATGAGCTGATGAGGGAATACCTGTGTAATTACCCTGTTGCTTAGCAATTGGCCATTAGTAGCATTCTCATTCTTAAAAAATATACAAAAATCATTTTACTGATGAACCATGACAATTAAAATAAAATGAATATGTTTACACAAATGATATTTTGCATTTTTATACTATCCATTTCCAAAAACTGCCAAATGTAGAACCCAAGGAGTCTGAATGACCCCAATGACTGTAAAATGGATTTTACTGTGAAACTAGCTTTAAAATAAGCCTGAATATTTAGCTCCAATGAGATGGCACATTGTTTGATGTTCACAATGAAGCCTTCACTGAATGATTGGATCTCTGCAAAACAACAGCTTAGCATCTTGCTTTCAATGCAGATTTGAGGAGGGGAGGGGGGAATGGGACTGGGAGGAGGGATTTCCATCAAAATTCCATTAAATTGTGCACTTCCAACAGCCTGGAGATGAAATGAATGGTTACATTGAAAAGACGCAAGGAACATTGATCTGCCACATTTGAAAGCCTGAGTGCAGCTAATCCTCTGTGCCCTGAACTACTGAGGAATTACAGGCCCCATTGTGAGCAAAGCAACTCAGCTGCTTCAGTCACATGGTGCTAAACACCAGCTGGCATATGATGTACCCGTCAAGTGCAACACAAAAGGCTGATTGTGCTTCCTGCTGACGGCAGGGTGGGATCCTGTCAGGTAGTGTGTGCAAGCATTTAGTTATCAGTAGGCCAAAATAATTCCTAATTCTATTCTCCCTACCTTTAATGCATCAAGAAAACTGTCGGCAAAGCTATATTTCTGGAAATAATTGATGACAACTTTAACAGGCTGCAATAGTTCATTTGGTGTATTTGGAAATGGTGAACAAACTGAACTTGCATATCGAGATTCGTGGTTCAGTCATGGGCTAGTAATACTAAGGCATGAATTTGTGCCTCCGGATTGAACAGTACCTCGAGGTTTTTAAATAGCAAATATATGAACTTTACAGTTTTGAGATGACCAATAGTTGCTTTAAGAACAAAAATCTGCTTTATTATCATTGTCTTCTTAGGAAAGGTATCTACCACTTTATTAAAGGCTGTCAGTAATGCATTGACTCTAAGCTCCCCTCCCCCCTTAAAGTGGCTGGCATTCCACACATCTGCCAAGAAGACCCTTTCAACACTTTCTGGGACAAGCTATAAATGTTCTTGCCAGAGACACCAATGTTCCAAGAATTAATTAAAAAAACAGTACCTTTAGTGTAAAGTATTTTATGACAGTTAAAAGGATCACTAAATAGGTACACCATGGAAAGCAGCCATTTGACCTGTCAGCCAGCTCTGTGTAAAACAATGAGATCCATAACCCCATGATCCTGCAAATTTCTTCTTTCAAAAGAGTTAGCCACCTGCCTGTTGTATGATACAATTGAATCGTCCTCCACTACTATCCTAGCTTGATAAACAGTCCACAAATGAATTTATTCAAAAAACTGCTTTTACAACAATCAGTCATACATGTGTGTGGCGATGATCCAAACTTTGATCCTACTCAATCTACTTGAAACCTTTTATTTAGTCTGAAGAACAGCATCTAATGATTTATATCTCATACAATAGGAAATCCTCCAAGTCTCTTTAAATGTCTTGGGAGTAAAGAGATTAGTGTTCGGATTGCTGCCTGAAAAAATGGTTGGGTCACAAACTAAAAATGAGCTTTGACTTTGTACGTGTTAAAATTGAAAAGATTGCATAAGCACATCCTGTAACTTGTAATCATCAGTGTTTGGCAACTATTGTTATAAAATAATCAAGGAACTACATAATTGTTCGTGGAGCAGTGGGATGCCTTTGACAGTAGGCATTCACTATCCCACATATCAGACCTTCCAGACATTTTAACCCACATTATCTCAGCTAATTGAATGCATTTCTTATTAATCAATCATAACTGAATAAACTCCTCAGCCCAGCTTTCAATCTTGAGATTAAAATATCCTACCTTTATCTCCTCTAAAAAGAAAGAGAAGGTCATTGGGATATGAAAGGATGTAGCAGAAAATGTTCTACTTTTTTTTAAAATTTGTAGTAATTCTTGTATTTTCCAATTCTTTCATGCTGTGATTAATTTTTCTTAGGTGATTTCCCATACATCTTGGACGATTCTTTTCTATCGAAATAAAACTGAGCCTAATGCCAATGGAGTGGACAGCAACAATTCTGAGTGGTCAGAATCTCAGTTCCAGGTTGGATCTCAGCAATAGTAACAAAATATCATATGTGCTCTCTAGATGTAATTTGTATTTGATTATTTTTGATTTCTGCATTATTTTGTGCAATGTTTTCAATAAAATTAATATGATTTTCTGAAAGTTATTTGTGTTTTAAACTTAACAAAGTTGAGACTTGTTCATTTCAGTCTATATATTTAATGATGTGGGAAATCTTAATTAAAGTCAATCAATCTTTTCTGACATTGAAAATTAAAAATTACATAAGTGAAATCTCTTTCTTTGAAATTACAAGCATGTTCAGAAAGCATTTTTGTTTACTTTGCAATGTCCCTTTTTCTTTTTGTCACTCCTAATCTAATCAGTTTTTATTTTTATTCCGAACCTAATCTGGTGGTGAATTAGCACAGTTTTTCTTCCTTTTTAATCTATTTTATTAATTGGACAGTGCTTCAATGTCAATACAGTCATTAGGTCATTTCACTGAGGTCTCAAATGCAATTTCCTTAAATTTTATGCTGTCAGTTCATCTTCCCAACAGTTTGTCACATTAAAAAATTTAAATCCTAAAATACAATAACAAGACTCTACTTTGTTCAATAAATTTTAACTACATGTCATGACATTAAATTTAATTATTTGAAGATACTTTATATTTAGTGGCTGACACACAGAATGCAAAAATGCTTGAATTCTATGAACACTCATTCACCTGCAGTGAACTGTTGCTAACATTCCTGCTTGCCATATTACAGGAGCTATGTAACAATGCCATTGGGAGCTCGGAGGAGATTTAGTAGGACGTTACTAGGGTTGGAGACCTTGTTTCATGAAGGGAGATTGATTGACCTTGGGTTGTTTTCTTTGAAACAGAAGGGATCATGAGGAAATTTAACTGGGTCTGTAAAATAGTGAGAGGTCTAGATAGAGAGGATAAAAATGACCCATTTTCCCAGTGGAAGGCTTAATAAGTTAGGAATATAGATTTAAAGTAATTTGTGAAAGAAATAAAACAGAAGTTCAAGATACGCTTTTGCACAGAGGATGGTTCAAGCTCATTGCCTGAAAGGCTACTTTAAACAAGTATTGATGAGCTGTTTCCCTCCCATTTCCCAAAAGACATGCGAGTTGCTAGGTTAGTTAGCTGCTGTAAATTGCACTAGTGTGTAGTGTTCTGGTAGAATCCAGCAGGAATAGATGGGAATGTTGGGAGAAAAATGGGAATAATATTGGATTAATGTCAGTAGTTGTTTGATTGACTAACATTTCCATACTCTGACTCTGACTATAAGGTTACGGAGGTGAGATCTGATAAGCAGGATTATGCCTGCATGGGCTGAGTGGCTATCTCCTGCATTGTAATTGTGTATGATTTAAAAGCCTGCAACATGTACCAATACAGTAAAGTCTTTCTCAGGAATATGAATGCTAAAATATATTCCAGCCTAAACTTGGAATATATCATGTCTGTCCATTGCATTGGATTTTGACAGTTATTTGATTATTTGTTGCATCAGTAGTTTCCTTATTCTTAGGGATGTTAAGGCACTTTTCCAGCTTAGTCTATATACACAGACTGTATGGCCAGATACCACCTGAAGGTCTGGAGATGACAGAAGCCATCATTTTCATCTCATTAATCACCTAGACGTATACCAGTACACATTTTCATAATCACTATAAAGGAAGTTTCAGGTATGTACTGCAAGGTCAACAGTTCACTGATTTCATTCAGATATATGCCTATAAATAAATATCAAACATATAAATGTTTGTTAAGAAATCAGTCCTAACCTATGCTAGACATAGTCAATATCAGTAAAGAGGTATCACTTAGAGCAGAGGCTGGTTTCTATCATGCTGACCCATTATTTGAAGCAGTGCTGGGATTGCAACGTACCTGCGATATTGTAATCTTTCCCTGTACTCTCATCTGTTTATTTAAGATATCTGGAAAAGGTTTGGCTTTATCATAAATAATTAAACTAAGTGTCACAACTCCCTAGATATGTGGTAAACAGATGGGATTATGTACTTAATATTGCCCAGTACCAACTGTGTTTCAGATAATTAGAGATAAAGTTCTTCAGTAGTATTCAATAGAATGAAAAAGCTTCATTCTTCTCAGCACTTATTTAGTGTGGCTCCCTTGGTTACTTCGTTAAACAAAATGGATGTTTGGATTATTTTTCAAAGATAAACTTTTTATCATCAGGTATTTTTAAAAGTTCATATTGCTGCAGTGGAGTCAGCCATAATTTGTTTATTCTAGTGTGTGTATATAATATATATATATATCAAATACACATACTTCAAGAAAGAGTTCAGGATACACTTTAGCCCAGAGGATGGTTTGATTTTCAAGCACATTGCCTGAGAGGCTACTTTAAAGAAGTAATGATCTGCTGATTCCCTCCCACAGCCCAAAGACCTACCAATTAGTAGGTTAATTGGTCATTGTAAATTGTCTTGTGATTAGGCTAGGGTTAATTCAGTGGGATACTGGGTGGCGTGGTTTGGAATTCTGGGCCTCTTCTGTGCTCTAAATCTCTAAATTTAAAAGAAACATTTTGTTTGTTATTTTTCTCCATCTCGCTTCATCCATTCATAGTCAAGTAAAAACTTGTTGGCTGACATGGTCGTATCCACACAGCTGGATCCTCAATACACTACATGAAAAGACTTTACATGTGTGTGGTGGCAACTAGCTAACCAAAACTTCTACACCTGCAGTACCCAATTGATTGAAGCAGCCCCATTTTTCAGTTAATAGTTTATAAGAGAAAAGTCCTTCATTTAAACAAACTTAAGCACAACATATTTAGACAAAAAACATTGACAGTACTGGAAATGCTTACACACACATGAAACTTTCAAATGAGACCCTGTTTATTGATATAGTTCAAATGAATTCAAGAGAGCCCATGACATGTAGATTAATTCAGTTGTGGGACTGTGCAAATAGCTCTACCGCCTTGGAGTGGTCTCTAGATTCAAAACATGCACTTAATTTAGAGAGATTGCATACAAAAATAAACATTCCTGACAGGAAAGTTGAGAGACCCATAAATAATTTTTTTGGGAATATTTGTAAAAAACTTGTTAGAAGTACAATCATTTGCTTTGTTTGTAGGATTAGACATTGTCCATTTCTGACATGTTGGAAGATAATGACTCATAAAAAGCTTCTTTAGTTAACAAAGGCTAAATGGGATTGGCTCACTGTGACACAACTGAAGTCATCCGGTGGAATAAGCTCCTGATCAGAGATTAGTTACTGGTAACTGTTTCCTGGCTGCCATCCCATCCATTATGTCAGTTCAGATGCAAGAACTTGTTGACTTGTTAAAGAAGAACTGTAGTAGATTGGTAATGGGTGTCACCATATATTAAAGATAGTATTCGCTTCCTGAAGTTATCTTCCTGGTTGTAAGCCTGAAATCACACTAGACTGGGTGTGCTCACTTTAATGCGTTCAAGTTAAACACATGATGGTTGGGTGGAGAATTAATTGAGCAGCTTAGATCAGCAGGAAAGACTATTTTTCCTTAATAGTGTGGACAGTAATCAGAGAGCATAGATTTGAAAATTAAATAAATAGTGAGTAAATCTGTTTTTATATAACGGAACGTGGTGGTGAAAAACAATGACTGGAAAAGTGATGACGATAGAAGTAGTCATTACATTTAGAAAAATGCTGAGATGAATGGTTGAAGCACCACATATTAAAGGATCAAATAAGATTAGTAACTGTGTTTAATCAAAATGATCAATTTTTAGCTCTCTGTCTTTCTCATGTGACTGCAAGAGATTTGGTACTTGGCCTTTCACCTCATTACTTCCCACTGTCCAGGGACCTAAGTGGTCTTTCCAAGTGAAACTGTGATTCATGTGCAATTTCTCCAATCTGGTGAACTGCATTCATTTTTCATATTGTGGTTATTGTGGTTTGCTAGAAAATGAAGACAAGAAATGCAGGTACTGTATTGTGCTTGCTCTGGGGAACACCTGCACTCAGTACACAGGAGTGACCCTGTTTTCCCAGGTGCCTGCTGTTTTTAATTTTGCATCCCACTCCTGCTCTGACTAATCTGTCTGTACCCTCCTACATTCTCACAATGAGACCCAATGCAAGCATGAGAAACAATAGCTCACCTTTCATCTGGGCGTCTTAGAGCCCAATGAACTCAAGACCAAATACTTCAGCTTTGGGTAACACACAGTTTCCTTCTGTCTGTATCAGAGCTGGTCATTCCTGCCAAAAATCCACCTGTGATTTTTGACTCGGTTTTCCTCTCTCCATTAGTAAAACCTGACTGCAGGACGTGTCTCCCAGCCCTGCTCTTTACAACACATAGCTTAGACAAAGAAGCATAATATGCCACGAGCTGCCTCCATGAATCCATTTGGTCTCAGTCCCTCAGTGATACTCTATTTGCTCTACTCATTCTTTCTTTATCAATACTTTCTCTGCAATGGAAAGCTAATGGAAGCGTGCGCGGCCGTTCCGAATGATATCGATATGTGTAACTAGGGGTGCCGTGCACAATCCGGATTTGATGGAGACAGCCGTGAGAAGCGCAGAGGAACGTCTGGAGTAACTTCTGAAATGCCTGCTTCGCCGTCATTGCTACTGTGTGATCGAGAACCTCAGGAGACGAAGGCCCCAAATCCTCGGCTTTGCGTATCGCCTGTTGCCAGGGCCGGGGTCGAAGCGCTCGGCAGAGATGGTGCTCGGTGCTCGGAGGCTCGGAGTTTTTCGGACGGACTCGGAGTCGGACTGTGGTGGGATGCTTCCAGGATGCTGCACCGGCAAGTTGGCGGCGATGGAGGTTTACCGTCTGTGTGAGATGATGGGACTTTCGAGAGACTTTGAGACTTTCACTGTGCCATGGTCTGTTCTTATCAAATTACAGTATCGCTTTGCACTGTTGTAACTATGTGTTATAATTATGTGGTTTTTGTTAGTTTTTAAGTCGGTTTGTCATGTGTTTTCGTGACATCATTCTGGAAAAAACATCTTATCATTTCTTAATACATGCATTACTAAATGACAATAAAAGGGGATTGTGTGTTCTAATCATAATCACATTTTGCTTTCTCTCTTTCTTGGTTCTGATGAAGGATCCAGGGTCTTTTCCTTTTCCAAACATTCTGCTTGACAGAGCAGGTGACAGAAGTTTGTGTAGGGAAACACTTTGAACCGAGCGGTCAAAATGCCATTGTAATTTCAAGGTGTTATGGAAAAGGGTAGGTCTAAGGAAAGATTGAATAGGTTAAACTTTATTCCCTAGAATGTAGGGGAGATTTGATAGAGGTATACAAAATTATGGGGGGTATAAATCGGGTAAATACAAACAGACATTTTCCACTGAGTTTTAATGAGAATAGCACTAGAGGTCATAGGTTGAGGGTGAAAGGTGAAATATTTAAGGGGAACATAGGGGGAACTTCTTCACTCAGAGGGTGGTGAGAGGGTGGAACAAGGTGCCAGTGCAAGTGGTGGATACGACTTTAATTTCAACCTTTATGAGAAGCTTGGATAGGTACATGGATGGTGGGGTACGGAGGGCTATGCTACAGGAGCAAGTCGATTGGACAAGGCAGGTAAAATGGTTTGGCATGGACTAGATGGGCCGAATGGCCTGTTCCTGTTCTGTGGTTTTCTATGATTCTATGACTCTATGACCTGCTAGGTTTTTTTTTAGCATTTTCTACTTTTACTTTTGGACTTCTAACATCTGAAGTCCCTTCTTTATTTTCAACATGGATATTTGGTCTGTTTTTTTTCTCGTCTTTCAGGAGATCTTGTGATTTTGGTAAAGGTAAAAAGCACGCATTTTGACATGTGGGTATTACAATCATGTGGAACTGGACCAGATGATCTTTACCTCTTATTTTTCATATATTTCTCCAAAATCCCACATGGTTTTGATAAAATAGGTAAAGGAGTGACCGTCAGGAGAGGGAAGGGAGAACACCCCTGACGCCATCCCTCTCAACAATAAGTACTCCATCTTGAGTAGTAGTGGGATGGGGGACAACGATCTGCCTGGGGGAAGTGACACCATCTGTGCCTCTGGCACTAAGTCTGACCCTGTGGCTCAGAGGGGCAGGAAACTTAAGAGAGTAACAGCAGTAATTGAGGACTCTATAGTGAGGGCGACAGACGGGCGATTCTGTGGACGTGAAAAAGAAACGCAGATGGTAGTTTGCGCTGCAGGTGCCAGGGTCTGTGATGTTTCTGAACACGTCCACAGTATCCTGAAAAGAGAGGGTGAGCAGCCAGAAACCGTGATACATATTGGTACCAATGACATAGGTAGAAAAAGAACGAAGGTCCGGAAAACAGAATACATAGAGTTAGGAAGGAAGCTGAGAAGCAGGACCTGAAGTGTAGTAATCTCGGATTGCTGCCTGAGCCACGCGACAGTGAAGATAGGAATAGAATGAGGTGGCAGATAAATGCGTGGCTGGGGAATCGGAGCAGGGGACTGGGATACAGATTTCTGGATAATTGGGATCTCTTCTACAAACGTAAGTGGGAAGTTGAATGTTGGGAAGCTTTTAAAATTCAACAAAGGGCAACTGAAAAGCTATAAGAAGGGAAAAGATGAAATATGAGGGCAAATGAGCCAATAATAAAAGGCAGCATACTAAAATATTGTTTAGTTTTATAAAGAGTAAAAGGGAGGTGAGAGTAAATATTGGACCACTGGAA
This sequence comes from Mobula hypostoma, assembly GCF_963921235.1. Lineage (NCBI taxonomy): Eukaryota > Metazoa > Chordata > Chondrichthyes > Myliobatiformes > Myliobatidae > Mobula > Mobula hypostoma. Next base: position 155,953,052 of record NC_086102.1, on the reverse strand, counting down.
AATGATGCTGGTGAGGTAGTAATGGGGAGATAAAAATAGAAATGGCAGATGAACTTAATCATGGTAAGTTCATTGTGGAAGACATGAGCAGTGTTCCAGAGGTCTGTGAATGTCAGAGAGCAGGAGTGAGTGCCATTGCTATTACAAAGGGCAAAAGTGCTGGACTAACTCAAAGGTCTTAATGTGGATAAGTCACCTGCACCAGATGGACTACATCCCAGAGTCCTGAGATAGGTTGCTGAAGAGATAACAGATGCATTGATCATGATCTTTCAAGAATCACTTAACTCTGTCATGGTCCTGGAGGACTGGAAGATTGCAAATGCCATTCCAGGAAGGAAGGCAAAAGAAAGGAAATTATAGGCCAGTTAGCCTAACCTCAGCAGGTGGGAAGGTATTGGCGACTATTATTAAGGATGAGGTTTTGAGGTACTTGGGGACTAATGATAAAATAAGTCAAAGTTTCTCTAAAGGGAAATCCTGCCTGACAAATCTGTTAGAGTTCTTTGAGGAATTAACAAGCAGAGTGGACAACAGCAGTGGATATCATTTACTTAGATTTTCAGAGGGATTTGATGACGCATGAGGCTGCTTAACAAGATAAAATCTTATGGCTTTACAGGAAAGATACTGGCATGGATAGAGGAATGGCTGACAGGCAGGAGGCAGCAAGTGGGAATAAAGGGGGTCTTTTCTGGTTGGCTGCCAGTGACAAGTTTTGTTCTTCAGGGGCCAGTATTGGGACCGCTACTTTTCACATCGTTGTTTATCAATGATTTACAAAGTAGATGATGGAATTGATGACTTCATGGAAAAGGTTTGCAGATGATACGAAGATAGGTGGAGGGATAATTAGTGCTGAGGAAACAATGTGATTGCAGCAGGACTTAGACTAATTGGAAGAATGGGCAAGAAGTGGCAGATGGAACACAGTTTTCGGAAATGTCTCCTAACGCACTTTGGTAAAAAAGAACAATAGTGCAGACTATTACCTAAATGGGGAGAAAATTCAGATATCAGAGGTGCAAAGGCACTTGTGAGTCCTCGTGCAAGACTCACAGAAGGTTAATTTGTGGGTTGAGTCTGTGGTAAAGACGGCAAATGCAATCTTGACATTTATTTCAAGGGGAATAGAATATAAAAGCGAGGAGATCATGCTGAGCCTTTATAAGAGACTAGTCAAGCCACACTTAGAAAGGATGTGTTGTCATTGGAGAGAGTCCAGAGGAGGTTCCCGAGGATGATTCCAGGAATGAAGGGGTTAACATATGAGGAGAGTTTAGCAGCTTTTGGCCTGTACTCACTAGAATTTAGAAGAATGCAGAGGATTTCATTGAAACCTACCAAATGTTGAAGGGACTAGATAAGGTGAATGTGGAGAAGATTTCCTGTGGTGGGGGTATCCAGAACTAGAGGGCACAGCCTCAAACTTGAGGGGTGACCTTTCAGAACAGAGCTAAGGAGGATTTTTTTTTTAGCCAGAGAGTAGTGAGTCTATGGACTGCAGTGGGGGGCATGTTTGTTAGTATATTTAAGCGGAAGTCGATAGTTTCCTGATTGGTCAGAGAATGAAAGAATATGGGGAGAAGGCAGGTGTATGAGGCTGAGTGGGATCTGGGATCAGCCATGAGGGACTGACAGAGCAGACTAGATAGACTGAATGGCCTAATTCTGCTCCTATGTCTTATGGTCTTATAAGAAAATATTTCAATCAGGAAAACAATTGATTACCAGGGGGCACAGATTTAAGGTTTTTCCCTAAAAATCCTCAAGAGACAAAAGGAAATCTTGTATGCAACAATTTGTCTGGATCTGAGATGTATTATCTAAAATGATATTATATGAAGTCATAACAAAACTCAGAGGAGGATTTAATGAACATTTCGATTAATATAAAAATGTATGAATATGGAGAAAGAACAAGGGATCAGGATTAATACCTCTTTCAGGTAATTAGCTTAATCCAATGATAGATTAGCTTTATTTGTCACATGGATTGTACATTGAAACATTCAGTGATATGTGCCAGTATCCAACACAATTCAGGTTGTGCTCGAGACAGCCCACGTATGTCTCCACGGTTTCAGTGCCAATATACCATGCTCACAACTTACTAAATCTAACTTGCACGTTTGGAATATGGGAGGAAACCAGAACACCCAGAGGAAAGCCACGTAGTCATGGTGAGAATGAACACATTCCTTTGCAGTAGGAATTGAACCTGGATCACTGGAGCTTTAAAATGTTACGCTAACTTCTACACTACCATGCTGCCCACAAAATCTCTTTTGTGCCATGTTATTCTACAAATACTATATCAACCCCGTCACCTTCCTTTCCTCTGTTACACCTCTTTGTCCAAGCTCTTAGTCACACACCCTAATATTTCCTCCGCTGTCTCAAAATCTGATTGCACCTTTGAGAAAATCCTTGTTTTCCCTACATCAGCAGCACCACGATAAAATAAATAATTCATTTTATTTTGTTCTTCATTGTTACTGAGTGTGTGACAGGCTAGTACAAAACTACACAAAATGTTATGCCTCCACTTGCCAATAGCTATTTAGCATTGTCTAGGTTCTATTATAGCCACTTGTGTGAAGAACTGGAAGACTGCCAATGTCTATGAAAATGAATCACTGACTGTGCTAGCTGTAGCAAACTGCTGAAGTAAAACAATAATCAGAGAACAACTTCTTGATTTCTCTCATTTATCTTCTCCAACTAGAGGGCTTTTTTCCAGTGGTTGATTTTAGCTGAATCTAAAAAGAGTCTTTTTTCTGTTGGGAGAATCTAAAATTAGTGGGTTCACCATTAAAAAATAAAGTGTTACCCCATTAAAGAAAAGATGAAACCTAATTTTGATGTCTCATTCTTTGGAATTCTTTCCCTCAAATTGCCCCAGATGTGAAGCTTTTGACGATCTTTAAAGTAAAGGTTAGAAGAGGATAAGTAGTTACTGAGAGCTTAAGGTTAGATTAGCAAAGACATTATTGAAACAGGCTTCAAGGGACGAGTGGCCAACTCCTGCTACTTGTTGAAGAGTTAGTATTTGTGGCAATTTGACTCCTGTGCAGGTTTGTGATCAATAATTTTTTCAGACTCTACTTCTGCTTGCATTTAATGAACACTATCAAAAATGGTGTATCAGGAGCAAAAAATGTACAATGCACATTAAGACAGACAAATTAGAAGTGGTTTAAACTTATGGTAATTTATTGTAACCATTAAATCAGTAATATTATTATTACTATTATTAAATAATACTATTTCTTGGATAAAGACAGAACCATTTTCAACATTAACAAAACAGTCTTCCGGCTTTTGTGCAGTGCAGCCATATATGGAAGTCAATACAGTTACAGCTATGACTGTACTGTATAATTGAGTAATGCAGAAAAGCTTTCACGCAACTGACTAGATGGTTTCCTGCCAGAGGCGTGAGATCAAACCTTTGGGAACATTTATTGTTTTACAAAAGATAACAGATCATTAACCAACTGTTTGTTGCTTTAATTTTAAATGATTCCATCTCTCTGAATATGGCATTTGGTTACAATCTTCTGAATTCAATTGCATATTAGATAATAAAATGATATTGGTAAATTATTACAAGTAAAAAGAAGTGAAAAGGAAATTATGTTTAAGTAAGGAAATTTGCTAACCTTAATTTATGGAGCCAAACAGAGCAAAACAATAAAATTTTATAATGTCCCATCTAGGTGGCTGGAAAATTCATTTGACAAACATCGTTTGTAATGAAGTGAAGATGCCAACCACTCCTGCCAGACACCTTGGATCAGGTGACAATCCCAGAAAAATATTTTGTGTGGTTACAGAGCCGGCTCTAACAAGGTTACAGAAAATTAACTCTTCCTTAATCTTCATTAAATTATTCTGGACTAAGAGGAATTCCTAGGAAAACACAGTAACAGTTTCTTCCCCCAAGCCATCAGGCTCCTCAATACCCAAAGCCTGAACTGACACCAACCTACTGCCCTTTGCTGCGCCTATTGTCCTGTTTATTATTTGTTGTAATACCTGCACTGTTTTGTGCACTTTATGCAGTCTTGTGTAGGTCTGTAGTCTAGTGTAGTTTTGTGTTGTTTTACATAGTTCAGTGTAGTTTTTGTATTGTTTCATGTAGCACCATGGTCCTGAAAAACATTGTCTCGTTTTTACTGTGTACTGTACCAGCACTTATGGTCGAAATGACAATAAAAAGTGATTTGAATTAACATTTTCTCCATGAATTGAGTAATCACAAATTACTCAAATCTTTTTGCAGATATTGTTGTAACTAAATTAAGTTACCTTATTTTATCAGGTAACCAAGTGAGGTGTTTGAGAAAATGCAATTTACAGCAGTATGTGTAGTTCATATCGATCGCTGTTTTGGAAGCAGATATTAAAAATAATTCAATTTGTAAATCAATTTAAACTGGTGTGCAGGACCTCTTAAATACATTGGCTAATAAATTAAAGAGAAAACTCTTGTCAATATAAAATCTGCAAATATTTACAAAAGAAGTACTTTTAAAAGAGCTAATTTTGGATTAGACCATCTTTGGTTAACAAAAGTATACATAATTTATTTCATTTGCTGTATGAAAATTAGCTACTATATTTGGCTAAAGTGCAAACTAATGTGTTAACTGGATTCTAAGGGAGTGATAGATAGCACTTGATTTTTTTAAGACAATTTGAATTTTTCATTTGGAATTATCAGGATGGAATAGGTCTCCTAAATGGGTTCAAAAATATTGAAGGTACTTTTGCTAGAAGTTAAACAAAGGGCAGTATATTTCTTGTTTGTGTGTTAACTCTATTGTTATCAACTTACTAATGCAACTTAAAAATCATACCTTTTAGATGAACCACAAATGAGTTTGAATGAATCTTAATTAGTAAGACTGCAAAAGTTCAAGAATGTGACTCACCATCATCATGGGATTTAGGTGTTGGTCAATTGACAAGGAAGCTCACACCCAATGGATAATTAAAAATAAGGAAAAACATTTGTGGGAATGATGAAGTTATGATTCAGGTAATGAGCGTATCTTTGCCCTAAGCAATATATATTCCTGTTGAAATCTGAAGTGATCTGATGAAAGATTATTGGCCTGAAACATTGACTGTTTCTCTCTCCATAAATGATGCTTGCTACTGAATGGTAACAACACTTTCTATTTTAATATTAATTTATGTTTAATTCCAGATATCCAGCAAGGGGTATAGTGAGGGGGACAGAGGGAGAAAAAGGAGAGAGAGAAAAAGAATGTGTGTATATAAAGAAATAACGGATGGGGTACGAGGAGGAAGTGGGGCATTGACTTCTCAAACTTCCACTAATGCCCCACCTCCCCCTTGTACCCCATCCGTTATTAATTAATATACACACTTTCTTTTTCTCTCTCCTTTTTCTTCCTCTGTCCCTCTCACTATACCTCTTGCCCATCCTCTGGTTTCCCCCCATCCCCTTTTTCTTTCTCCCTAGGCCTCCTATCCCATGATCTTCTCATATCCCTTTTGCCAATCAACAGCTCTTGGCTCCATCCCTCCCCATCCTGTCTTCTCCTATCATTTCAGATCTCCCCCTCCCCCTCCCACTTGCAAATCTCTTACTAGCTCTTCTTTCAGTTAGTCCTGACAAAGGGTCTCGGCCCGAAACGTCGACTGTACCTCTTCCTATAGATGCTGCCTGGCCTGCTGCATTCACTAGCAACTTTTATGTGTGTTGCTTGAAATTCCAACATCTGCAGATTTACTCATGTTTGTGACTGAAAAGATCAAGATATTTTGTAAGGCTGTAATTAAATCAACTTATTACCACTGTTGCACCTCATAAAACCATGGAAGATACCACTGCAGCCTGTCTTTGATTTTCTATAATGTTCTCAACATGATTCCAAATGAATATGTGCTGCCTCTAGACGGCGACATCGATAATCAGTGATCCCCACCATTTGGGCCTTGCTCCCTTCCTGCTACTTCAATTGCACTGCTATAGAAGCCTGAAGTTCTACAGATGTTGGGTTCCTGAACCAACCTGCACAACACTAACCCTACCTCACCATCGGAACACTTAAACTACTTCTTGCACTACCATGAACTTGTTTCTGAAAGAATTCTTGCATTTATGTCTTGTCTTGCATGGTCTTTTTCTTGACTGTCTTGTATAATGAATATACAGTACAATCTAAATTCAGTATGTTGTCTGAAACTACGTGTCTGTTATGCTGATGCAGGCAAGTTTTTCAATGTACCTGTACCTCAATATACTTGTGCGTGTGATAATGAATTTGATTTGAAATAGTTCCAAATGATAGTTAAAGGGTTGATGGTGGATATGCAATGGCAAGCATTTAAAGATCACATGGATGAACTACAACAATTGTTCATCCCAGTTTGGCAAAAGATTAAACCAAGGAAGGTAGTGCACCCGTGGCTGACAAGGGAAATTAGGGATAGTATCAATTCCAAAGAAGAAACATACAAATTAGCTAGAAAAAGCGGCACACCTGAGGACTGGGAGAAATTCAGAGTTCAGCAGAGGAGGACAAAGGGTTTAGCTAGGAAAGGGAAAAAAGATTATGACAGAAAGCTGGCAGGGAACATAAAAACTAACTATAAAAGCTTTTATAGATATGTGAAAGGAAAAAGACTGGTTAAGACAAATGTAGGTCCCTTACAGTCAGAAACAGGTGAATTGATCATGGGGAACAAGGACATGGCAGACCAATTGAATAACTACTTTGGTTCTGTCTTCATGAAGGAGGACATAAATAATCTTTCGGAAATAGTAGGGGACCGAGGGTCTAGTGAGATGGAGGAACTGAAGGAAATACATGTTAGTAGGGAAGTGATGTTAGGTAAATTGAAGGGATTAAAGGCAGATAAATCCCCAGGGCCAGATGGTCTGCATCCCAGAGTGCTTAAGGAAGTAGCCCAAGAAATAGTGGATGAATTAGTGATAATTTTTCAAAACTCTTTAGATTCTGAATTAGTTCCTAAGGAATGGAGGGTGGCTAACGTAACACTGCTTTTTAAAAAAGGAGGGAGAGAGAAACCGGGGAATTATAGACCGGTTAGCTTGACATCGGTGGTGGGGGAAAATGCTAGAGTCAGTTATCAAAGATGTGATAACAGCACATTTGGAAAGCGGTGAAATCATCGGACAAAGTCAGCATGGATTTGTGAAAGGAAAATCATGTCTGATGAATCTCATAGAATTACTTGAGGATGTAACTAGTAGAGTGGATAGGGGAGAACCAGTGGATGTCGTATATTTGGATTTTCAAAAGGCTTTTGACAAGGTCCCACACAGGAGATTAGTGTGCAAACTTAAAGCACATGGTATTGGGAGTATGGTATTGATGTGGATAGAGAATTGGTTGGCAGACAGGAAGCAAAGAGTGGGAATAAATGGGACCTTTTCAGAATGGCAGGCAGTGACTAGTGGGGTACCGCAAGGCTCAGTGCTGCGACCCCAGTTGTTTACAATATATATTAATGACTTAGATGAGGGAATTAAATGCAGCATCTCCAAGTTTGCGGATGACACGAAGCTGGACAGCAGTGTTAGCTGTGAGGAGGATGCTAAGAGAATGCAGGGTGACTTGGATAGGTTAGGTGAGTGGGCAAATTCATGGCAGATGCAATTTAAATTGGATAAATGTGAGGTTATCCACTTTCGTGGCAAGAACAGGAAAACAGATTATTATCTGAATGGTGGCTAATTAGGAAAAGGGGAGGTGCAGTGAGACCTGGGTGTCATTGTACACCAGTCATTAAAAGTGGGCATGCAGGTATAGCAGGTGGTGAAAAAAGCGAATGGTATGCTAGCATTCATAGCAAGGGGATTCAAGTACAGGAGCAGGGAGGTACTACTGCAGTTGTACAAGGCCTTGGTGAGACCACACCTGGAGTATTGTGTGCAGTTTTGGTCCCGTAATCTGAGGAAAGATATTCTTGCCAAAGAAGGAGTACAAAGGAGGTTCACCGGATTGATTCCTGGGATGGCAGGACTTTCGTATGAAGAAAGACTGGATTGACTAGGCTTATACTTGCTGGAATTTAGAAGATTGAGGGGAGATCTTATTGAAACGTATAAAATTCTAAAGGGATTGGACAGGCTAGATGCAGGAAGATTGTTCCCAATGTTGGGGAAGTCCAGAACGAGGGGTCACAGTTTAAGGATAAAGGGGAAGCCTTTTAGGACCGAGATGAGGAAAAACTTCTTCACACAGAATCCTCTGCCACAGGAAACAGTTGAGGCCAGTTCATTGGCTATATTTAAGAGGGAGTTAGATATGGCCCTTGTGGCTAAAGGGATCAGGGGGTATGGAGAGAAGGCAGGTACAGGGTTCTGAGTTGGATGATCAGCCATGATCATACTGAATGGTGGTGCAGGCTCGAAGGGCCGAATGGCCTGCTCCTGCACCTATTTTCTATGTTTTCTATGTTTTTCTTCATTACCAAACATCATTTTGAGTCAGTCGCTAGACGCTGAGGAGCTATTAGTAAAATGGAAACTATTTTAGGGTAATAAGAAACAGAACTATAGATAGTTTAGTTGCACAATTATTAGTTACAGACTTTAAGGCTTGTCTGAGCAACAATCTAGTAAGTTTCAGTTAGCGCTCTATTAGATGGGGAAAATCCTACCTTTCTTTTCAAGAATTGATTTCACAAGTTGACAGTGGAAATTGGTAATTGGTATTTTGACTTGTCAAAAAGGTGTTGGATGAAATTCTGCGTGAAAGACTGTTGATTAAAGTTTAAAGTAAATTTCTTATTGAAGTGTTTTATATGTCACTATTTTCTTGAAAGTATTCACAGTAGAAGAGAGGAATACAATTGAATCGATGAAAAATTACACGTAAAGACTGTCAAATAACCAATGTGCAAAAGAAGATAAACTGCAAATAAACAAATCTGAGAGCAAATTTAAGCTCAAACTCAAAATAAATCTGCATAAATCTCCCCACTAGATAGGAAACTGCTGGACACAAAATAAGTTATATCACATGCTAGATATCTTGGACTGATCGTTAACATGGTTGAGTTTATTGGTTGAACAGGGTGATCAAAGAGAGATTTAAATGCCACATTGTTAGTATTTAACTAGTGTGTCTCCACTTGTTTGAGAGCAACTGCTTTTGGGAATACAGTTAGCAACTTTCAATATGTTGATTCCATAATTAGAATGAGTTTAAACTGAGTCTCCAAAATCAACTGTCTCCTTCATTTTACTCAAAGTCACTGGTAGAGGAAACAAGAGCACTGTGTGTGTCTGTGGGGGTGGGGGGTGGGGTTGGAAATGACGATTTGACAGTCAAATCTATTAGTAAATACTTCAACCTCACTGGAATGGCTCAGTGAAAGACCCAATTCACAGAAACTGTGGTGAGCACAAACTTTGTAAACTCTAGAGGTTAGTTTCCAAACACTGAAGTTTCCTGTGTGTGATCTGTTCTGCTGCTCTGAACTCCCAACTTCACTGCCCTTGGACCTCTGATCAGAGGCTTGCAGAGCAGCAGTAGTTTGTTCCTTTTGTGTTTGCAGCTGTAGGAGGGTGGAGATCAGTGCAGAGAGGCTGCGCTCAGCAGGCAGCGTCTGGCCAACAAGATCCTGCAGGCAAGAAGATGAGCTTCCTGACCTGCTTAGGCAGCAGGACCACAGCAATCCCAGATTGTGATATCTTGTGCCAAATGTTGGAATGGGACCTCCTGCTAAGTGGATTTGGTAGCCATACTTTACAAGTACCTGACAAACTTGCTAACATTCAAGTTGCCAGCTTCTTTGCTATGGGTTTCTTCCTGGTTTTAGCCTGAGATAATTCCAGGAACTCATGTACGGGCACAAGTACGTAGGGCAGGTGACTGATAGTTTCTTTGTTGCAGCATCTGATGAAAGATTGAGTTGAAATACTAATTCTATGTTTACCTCTATAGATATCCCCAGTATTTTAGTGTTATTAAAAGAAACACCTACTCTGTCTATTACATATTTTGTTAAGCTTCATTGTATAAGTCACTGCAAACTATCCTTCATTTATAGGACATCTGGACATTCTAATTTCCAACAAGATTGCCGAATTTGTTTTCTTTTGCTTTTTACATGAGTGTGTTTAGCCTCTATAAATGCAAGAATTCACTTAGAAATCAAAGGCGATTTCATCGTCTAAGAGCAGCTGCAGAACATACTAAGGGAAAGTGAATCTTGAAGTCCAGATGATATCCTAGAATGTCAGAGCCAAACATTTACCATAACTTACTCTGAAACATTAGAAATCTCTGTGGAATGACTCAGGAAACAAACTCTGCCAGCATGTTATGTAATGAGAGCATTTGGACTTTTATTTTTAGTTGTAGATACCCAAAGTGCAGACAGTCACTTCAAACAAATCTCTCATTGTTACTTTGTGTTACAGGGAGAATTGAAAACAGTCTACCCTCAAAAAAACCCCCCACCACCCTGAGCTACTTGAGTCATGGCCTATAATTGGTAGACTGCAAATCAAACCGTGGAAAAGAATTAGTCATCTGTGTTATGGTAATCTCCAAGGCTATTCAAAACTCAGACAGTGAGAGCCTGTTTAGAGTATATTAATTATTCTTGATTAATTTCTTGCTGTGTGTCTTTCCTAGACAGATGTTCGACTGATAACAAATTGAAACTGTAAACCATTGAAGAGCACATTACACTAAAAATTACAGTTTATCGCAGATTTAAAATGATGATCAACAAGCAGCCAGCCAGAAAATGCCACTGTTTTGGTCAAAGGGATTGCCAAAGAATTTTCATTGTGTTTGTAAAGAACTGTGCCATAATAATGCAATTCATGTCAAAACACATCATTTGTCCTGAAAAAATGAACTTAGGAAAGTGAATAGAAACCTCTCTCAGTAGTGTCTCTTCAGATATCCATGCAATTCAAATCAATATTTGCCCTGGGGACTTTTACCTCCAATCAAAGAACCTTCTCCTCCTCAGAACCAGATATCTGTATAGCCATAATAATGATATGATATATAAGGAGGCCTTATAGCCCAATGCATCTGTGGTGTTCAAAACTCATTCAACTTCAGGCACCATATCTGCCGACCTCTGTTCTGCACACATATATATATATCCAAACACTTCTTAAATACTGTTTGACTTTCTGCACCTACCATCCTCTCCGGCAATGAGTTCCAGACCTCATCCACCTTCTGGTGGGAAATACTTTTCTTCACTCTTCCTATAATTCTTCCATCAACAAATCAGTGCTTCCTAATTCTTGACTATTCTGCTAAGGGAAACAGATCCTGTTTTGTCTGTGTAGGATCCTCCCCCATAATTGTATACATCTCAGTTAATCCCCCCCCCCTTTCCCAGCATCCTATGCATCAATGTAAAGAGTTACTTCATCTTTCTTCATATTTAAAATTCTCCAGTCCTGGCAACATCCTTGTCACTTCCTCTGCAGTTTTTCCATAACACTATAATCTGATCCTATTATCTGGTGACCATAACTGTACCAGGATAGTATTCAAGCAGTATTCTATCTTGTGTTGTGTACATTTGAGGATAACTCCCGATATTTATTGCATCCTCTAATAAAGATAAAATGTTCAACTTACTGATCCATTCTGCTGCTTTTAAGGACCTGAACTCATACAGTCTAAGGTCCCTTTGTGTCCACAGACTAAATACCCTTTGATTTATTGTTTGTATGATTTATGATTAATTCATCTTTTTCTTGTAATGCAACATGCCTGTGGTACTAATGGAAGTCAGTTTTTCATTGCACCTGTGCATACTTGTGCATATGACATTAAATGCGACTTGACTTGATACATTTCCTTACTTATTGTGCCTCCCTAGTCCATTACCTCACTCTTCTGTGGATTAAATTCCATTAGCATGACTAATCTGATCATCTATGTCTTCCTGCTGCTTTCCTAACCTTCACCACATAGCCAATTTTGTATCATCTGGAAATTTCTTCATTACTGTATTCACAGAAAATGAGTGGACTAAGTACTGAGCCTGTTGGAAGTGTACCAGCAACAACCTTTCAGCTACTAAGACATCCATTAGACACCATTATTTGCTTCCTTCCTCTGGTGTTTAGTCTTGCTCCTTGCTGCACTTCCCAAGGAAACTTTCCTCCTCTATCAGTATTCAGACTTATTAACTTGTCTCCTGAGCTACCTATCTGATCTTTAATTTTGTTTGTTCTCCAGTCAACCATTACCTCCCTGGAGTGTAACCTCTCATTCAGCAGCATCGCCAACTTCTTTATCCTATCTGCTCATTTTCTGGGCCCACCCCTGATTGTCCCTGAGAAAGTAGGAGTAAGCTGCCTTCTTGACCATTGCAACCCTTCTGCTGAAAGCACTCCCACAGTGCTGTAACGCGGAGCTCCATGGCTAAGATCCAATAAATATTGAAGGCCAGTAGTCTATTTCCAGATCAGCGATGAGTGACTGGGAAGGGGGCTTCCAAAGTGAACATCAAAATCAAATTCAAATTTGTTACCAAAGTATGCATATGCTACCATGTGCTACATTGAGATATTAAGCATTTACAGTAAAATAAAGAAATGTAATATAATTTATTAAAAAACTATACAGAAACGAAGACTGACAAATAACCAATGTGCAAAAGAAGACACGGTGCAAACAAAAAATAAATAATACTGACAGCATGCGTTGCAGAGTCCTTGAAAATTAGTCTGTAGTTTGTGGAATCAATTCAAAATTGTGGTGTTGGTGGGCAGGTGAAAATGCTCTCATGTGCCCTTTGTCCTTCTTGGTGATAGAGTTTATACATTCTGGTTTGTTGTTGGAGTACCCTAGATGTCTAACCAGATTGCATTTACCAAGCGGCACATAGCGCATGCGTACTGTATATGGTAGGAAGGATTTGGGATCAGGAGGAAAGACACTTCCCTGGATACCCACTTCTGTTGCCATGGTATTATGGGTGGTTCAGCTGAGTTTCTGGTGAATGTGATTCCTCAAGAGGCCAGTGTTGGGGGACTTGGTAACGTTAATACCAGTAAGTATCAAGGGTAGGTACTTAGGCTACTAACTGGAAGCCATTGCCAGAAGCGGTCATAGAACTAAATACAATTCCTACATTTAAAAGGAATTTAAAAGGCATTCCTACATTTAAAAGGTTACAAATAGGCAAGAAAAAGAAAGATACAGTCCGAGTAAGCGCCACAGAGTGTAGCAGTTAGAACAATGCTATTACAGCTCGGGACGTCAGAGTTCAGATTTCAATTCCGAAACCATCTGTAAGGAGTTTGTACATCCTCCCCATGTACGCATTAGTTTCCTCCTATAGTCCAAAGACTTACTGGTGAGTAGATTAATGGTCACTGTGAATTAACTCGTGATTAGACTAGGGTTAAGTCGATGGGCTGCCTGCAGCATAGCTTGAAGTGCTGCAAGGACCTATTCTGTGCGTATCTCTAAATAAATAAATAAATACATAATATAAGCAAGTGGGATTAAAGTAGCTGAACAACTGGGTTGGCATGGATGTAATGGGCTGAAGGTACTGTTTCCATGCCCCATGACTCAATGGATCTAGTCACTTCATGCTTGACTGATGTCCGAATCTTGCTCCATGCGATCATGTTCTTCCTGGACAGTGCTCTGAGGACTGTAGTGATGCGCTGGAGCTTCTGACTGCAGACCACATATAACCACCACCATTTTCCTTAGACTAGAGCCAATGATGCCCACTAACATTACTTTTTTCAAAGGCCTTTTGATGCAACTCTTGGTCAGGGGTTGGCTTGATATCAAGGGTAGACACTCTCACCTCACTCTGGAATTCAAGCTCTTTGCCTGTAATGAGGCTAAGGAGCCTAGTGGTCATGGAAAAATTCAGACTTGGCCAGTTATTGATAAGTGCTGCCTGACAGCAATGTTAGTGATAACTTCCATCACCTTGCTGATGATTGAGAGCAGACTGATTGGGTGGTAATTTACTGAACTGGATTTGTGAATGGGATATACGCGGGCATCAGAATCAGAATTTTTCATGGTTGTAGCTCCACTGGGACAGCCTGGTGAGAGGCACAGCTAGTTTTGGAGCAAAGGTCTTTAGGGTGTCTTCTGACATATAATGCTACAACAAATTCTTCTACTTTTTTCTTTTAATTTAAATTTATTTTTAGATTTTTAGATTTTACAACAAATTCGCCTACTTTATTTATTTTAGATGATGTGTATTGTCTACATTGACAGTACAATGGAAGTATCCATCAGTGAAAGCAAAAGGGCTATTAGGGGATGTTGTTGGCCTATGGGTGGCTAACGTACCTCTGTACAAAAACGCTGAAAATAATATTACTATTGTAAAATTCTGCAAATATATACAAATAAAAATACCAGAAGCACTGAACAATTTGAGAAGTTTCTTTTGAGTAAGAAATAAGCGTTTTTAATAAGACAGGTCATCATCCTGAGAGACATTAGCACTATTCTCCTGATGAAGAATCTTTAATGAGGAACAGTGCACTTATAATCCTTTATTTCTAATATGATGAACTTTAATTTTGTGTATAAGTCTAAATTAATGTACAAGGTATGGATCTACACCACTCCTCTGGTTTATGACCAGCTGACATTTGAACACTCCAGATATATGAACAATTCCCATAAACTTTATTACTAAATTCAAACAGGAACCAGGCTTACACACAACCTCCCCACTGTAATCAAATACCATTGTCTCCTAAGAACGCAGGCTACCATGGTCACCACAGGAGCTCACTTGCTTTGGAAATTGACCTGCAATGGTTTCTATTGACATTCATGCAACATTACTTTATTAGGCAATGTAGCATTCACTTATACTTCAAGCCCATTGAAACCAGCCACTGAGTTTTGGACATCCTGATTCTGTATTATTGTAACTAGGCATGGACGAACAATAATCAAATATACATGACAATTGGCCCTCATCATGAAAACAAAAGTCTTCAAAAATGCCATTTTTGGAGCAGTAACATGGTACATTACATACAAAAAAAAAGCATACATTACATACAGTTAAACTAACGTTAAAGTATATATAAGAAAATAATGAAAAATTAACATAATGACATTAGTGCAAGCTGACAGAAATATAGTCTGAGGTAGAATTTGTTTTTTTTAAATGTTGGTTCAAGAACCTGATGGCAGTGGGGAAGTAGCTGTATTTGAATGGTAAGGTGCCAGTCTTCAGCCTCCTGTATCTCCTGCCTAATGGAGGCATCAGGAAAGGGGCTTGGCCCAGATGGTGAGGTCCTTGATAATGAGGCCACCTTCCTGGGACAGCATCTCCTGTAGAGTAGATGTTCCTGATGATGGGGAGAAATGTACCTGTGATGGAACTTGCTGCATCCACCACTCCTTGCTGCCTATTGAGTTCCTGTGTATTGGAGTTCCAAAACCAATCAGAATGCTTTTCGTTACACATCTGTAGAAGTTAGACAGTTTTTGATGTCAGGCTGAATCTCCATAGACATATAAGAAAGTAGAGATGCTGATAAGCCATTGTCTTGGTTGATCCTCTGAAAGGAGATAGAGGAATGAAGGAAAGGAAAAGTCAAGAACAAACCATGTGAAAGTAAGAACAGGGTGAAAACAGCAAAGGTGATAAGGTTGTTATGTTCTGCATGGGAACAGAAACCAGTATCAATGTAGTTATCTCTGCACCAGAATGATGGAGGGGTGGAACCAGGAAGTGGTAGGTGGGGTTCAATCCGGAAAAGTGCAAAGTGATACACTTTGGAAAGTCAAACTTGAAGGCAGAGTATAAGGGTTAATGGTAAGATTCTTAGCAGTGAGGAGGAATAGAGGGATCTTTGGAATTAAGTCCACAAATCCCTCAACATTGCTGCTCAAATTGATGAGAGTGTTTAAGAAGGTATATGATGTGTTGGCCTTCATTAGTCAAGGATTGAGTTGAAAAGCTATGAATTAATGGTGCAGTTCTATGAAATTCTGTTTTGACCTCACTTGGAGCATTGTGTTCAGCTCTGGCCACCTCATTATTGGAAGGATGTGGAAGCTTTAGAGTGGATTTACCAGGATGCTGCCTAGATTAGAGAACATGTCTTATAAGGAAAGGTTGAGTTAGGTATGGCTTTTCACTTTGGAGCACAGGAGGTTAAGAGATGTATTAGATGATAAGAGGCATAGATAGAGTGGACAGTTATAGCTCCTTTCCCAGTGTGGCAATGACTAATATGAGAGGACATACTTTTAAGGGTGATTGTGTGTAGGAGGGATGTCAGAGGTAGGCTCTTACACAGAGAGTGAAAAGTTCATGGAATGCACTGCCAGGAGATACATTAGGGATAATTAAGAGAGTTTTAGATAGATACATGGATGAAAAAAAAATGGAGAAAGACATGGGAGGGAAGAGTTAGATTGATCTTGGAGTAGGCTGAAAGGTCAGCATAACACCATGGGCTGAAGGGCCTGTACTGTGCCGTACTGTTCTATATTCTACATGCAAAACACAAACAGGCTGCCATAACTTCTTTTGAATAGTTGGTTTGGACCGAAGTGGTGTTAATTAATCAAGCTAGCAACCTTGAAGCCAAGAGATTTACCTCATCAACATTACCATCAAGTTTATGAGGAAAACATTAGAGCTGCTGAAAATCTAAAACTGAAACTGAAAAAAAAAACCATGAATGCTTGAAACAAGAGACCACTTGAAATGTCATTGACCTAAAATATTGTTTGTTTCACTCTCTACAAATGCTGTCTGACCTGCTGAGAGTTTCCAACATTTTCCTCATTTGCATACATACAGTGAGCTATTATTTGGTGCATAGCTTGATCAGAATTATCAGAATCACTTCTTACAAAACTCCTTTTTGGTCCTTGGAACATCAAGTGACTAAGCTGATTGAGAGATTATGTAATGCTCCAGAAAGCCAGATCATTTCACTGTTTAGTTGGAAAACAAATGCATACTTTGTGGCTACATCCCACGCTTTCCTCCAGGTCACTGCAGCACTGTGACCCAAAAGGGCGTGGGCTCATGTTTGTACTCTGACATCTACACAGACCAGTTTAGGATACATTGAGGCCCCACAAGCTCTTGCACAGTGCTCAAGGTCTGTCGGCTGGTACTGACACCGCAGAATTTGGCTGAGTCTCTCAGACAAAAATAATAAATCCAAGATTATGTTTTCAGAATTGGAGCCATCAGGAAAAACTTTGATGAAGGAGTGAAAAAGCAGAAAGCAATCAGATAGGTGAATTTACAAAATATTTCATTTATTGAATTTTCTATTTTGTTTAAATCCCCAAATCCAAAATGAGATGTCAAATACTCAATAAACCACATATATGATCAAATTATACTTCTTCCTCTATAACACTGGTAGGATGATGCTTTTGTCCAAAGGCATGAAGAGTTGACTTCAAATTGTTTAAGTGAATTCACATGTAATGTGCCAAGTCCTTTTCCCTGAAGTACATTCACAAAGCATTTGAGTTTTTACAGTAAACCAGCAGCTTTCATGTCCAATTGCTGATGCCAATTATGATATTTATTAAATTCTGTTCCATGACTTGTCATAGTAGATTTTAATTGACAATCTCAAGCTTTCTGTAGAAAGAACCAGAACTACTAGGCTAATGTACCCAAGTTTGGTCAATGTATCCTTAAGATACGAAAAAAAAACACCTTGGTTTATTTTGTTTCTTATTTCTACCATTTAGCACTTATACATCCTGTATCCCCTCATCTGCTGTGCTATTTGGGGTTATGAAAGTCATATTCAAATATTGATGCTGTCAGTTTTATTCACTAATGTCATACTCATTTTTTTTCTCATTTGCTTCCATCTCATAAACTACAAAGTTTGCTACATGTGGTGCCAATGGTCTGAGACTGGGTATCCCCCATCTTGGAGGGGCTGGTTGATCGCCCCCAGTTGGTAAGCAGTCAGATTATTGAAACAGGCTCTTCACCTTGCAATATCTGCACTGAAAATGATGCCAAGTTAAACCAAATCTCTTCTCTTAAACATGAATCATTTCCCGCCATTCTCTGCAAATGATGCACTTATCTAAAAGCCCTTTAAAAGCCACTATTGTATTCACTTCCACCACTTCCCCAGACACTTACCATTCTTTGTGTAAAAAGTACTTGCCTACATATTTCCCTCTCTCAGTTTAAAGCCCTGCCTTCACTTACTTTCTTGTGAATGGGTGAGGTAGCAGAGATCAGAATCAGAATCAGGTTTAATATCACTGGATATGTTGGGATATTTGTCGTTTTGCAGCAGCAGTACATTGAAAAACATAACAATTTTAAAAACCTATACATTACAATAAGAAATACATATTCAAAACTAAACTACATAAGCCAGATGGCACGTCCTGGGTGATAGGTTCTTAATGATAGATGTCTCATTTTTGATTGGCTAGTGCTTGCAAGAGAATACCACTGTTGTTAATTTAATAGGGAAGTGGAGAGAGAACAACATAAGTAATTTTCATGTCAGAAGCTCAGTAACCTGACAGTCCACATGAAGTTTAAATTAACATACTGTCTTAGATCTGATTATGTAGTCCATTCTCAATAACACGAGTGCATTTATAAACTGGAAGGATTTACTTTCAATTGTATTATTTATTTCGATCATAAGTTACCAGTGAAACTGGGCCATACCAGATGAACTTGAAACTCCATCCTAAATGCTTCCTTGATTGGGTATATATATCACAAGGAGGCTAAAAGGAGTGCTAGTCATCCTCTGTATTCCTTAAGCTGGAGAGGCTTTCATTAGTGAAATGAGCTCCCTTTCCCTGCAGTTTCAGAAACAGTACTGCTATCGGTAGTCCAGTTAAGTTTCCAGTCAATATTAATCCCCAAGATTCAGTATAGACCATGAAGAATTCATTGATGATAATTGTGCTTAGTGGGTGCACACAGCATTACTTGTTTGGTTTTGGAAACACATGTACACACATCAGGAAAGTGGTACGGAGTCTGAAGACCCACACTCAAGGTTTTAGGAATAGCTGCTTCACCTACACCATCAGCTTTCTGAATGGACAATGAACCCATGTAGACTTTTTTGCTCTCTTTTTGCAAACATCTAGCCTCCCCACCCCCAGCCCCGGCAGCAATTTTGTCTACATTTCCTACTGCTTTGGAAGAGCAGCCGACATAACTAAGGACCCCGTTTGCCTGACTCATACTTTCCTCTCTACCCTCTTGTTGGGCAGAAGATGCAAAAATTCACGAGCAGGTACCACCAGGCTGAAGGACAGCTTTTATCCAGCTGTTATCAGACTCTTGAACAGTTTGCTCACACACTTAAAGATGAATTTGTGATCATCTGTGCTACTTTACCTTGGGCCTTGCACATTATTTGACCTGGCGATGCACTTTCTCTGTAGGTGTAATGCTTTATTTTGCACTTTGTTTTCCTTTTTACTACTTCAGTGTATTTGTATACAGAATCATCTGGATGGCCCACGAGTAACAACTTTCAGTACATGACAATTTAAAAGCACAATGTTTAAAGTAAATTAGTATCAAAGTACATATATGAAAGCATTCTTCTGGGGTGCATCATGACCTGGTATGGAAGTTGTCCTGTCCAAGACTGGAAGAAGCTGCAGAAGATCGTGAACACAGCCCAGCACATCACACAAACCAATCTTCCGTCCTTGGACTCACTTTACACCGCACGCTGTCGGAGCAGTGCTGCCAGGATAATCAAGGACACGACCCATCCAGCCAACACACTTTTCATCCCTCTTCCCTCCGGGAGAAGGCTCAGGAGCTTGAAGACTCATACGGCCAGATTTGGGAACAGCTTCTTTCCAACTATGATAAGACTGCTGAACGGATCCTGACCTGGATCTGGGCCGTACCCTCCAAATATCTGGACCTGCCTCTCAGTTTTTTTGCACTACCTTACTTTCCCTTTTCTATTTTCCATTTATGATTTATAATTTAAATTTTTGATATTTACTATCGATTTGTACTCCAGGGAGCACGAAAAGCAGAATCAAATATCACTGTGATGATTGTATGTTCTAGTATCAATTGTTTGGCGACAATAAAGTACATTTGTATAAAGTATATGTCACTATATATTACCCTGAGATTCATTTTCTTGTGGGCATACTCAACAAATCCATTAACAGAATAATAATATTAAGATAATCAATGAAAGACTGCACAAACTTGGGTGTTCAGCTGGTGCGTAAAAGACAATGAACTGTGCAAATTAAAAAAGAAATAAAAAATAATAATACAAATAAATTAATAAGCAATAAATAACAAGAATATGAGATGAAGATCCTTGAAGGTGAGTCTAGAGGTTGCAGGAACATTTCAATGATGGGGCAACTGAAGTTTGGTTCATGGTTGAGGGGTAATGACTGTTCCTGGATCTGGAGGTGTGAGTCCTAAGACTCCTGGCAATGGGGGTGGGGGGCGGGGGAAGAGAACATGACATGAAGTGCTGGGGGTCCCTGATGATGGATGTTGCTTTTCTGGAACAACGTGTAATGTAAGTGTGCTCAATGTCTTTATCTGTGATGGACTGGGCCATATCCACTACTTTTAGTAGGGTTTTCCATTCAAGGGCATTTGGTGTTTCCATACCAGGCTGTGATGCAGCCAGTCACTATATTCTCTACACTTCTGTAGAAGTTTGTCAAAGTTTTAGATGTCATGCTGAATCTTCACAAACTCCGTGCTTTCCTCATAATTGCACTTACGTGTTGGGCCCAGGACAACCCTCCAAAATAATAACACTGAAGAAGTTAAAGTTGCTGACCCTCTCCACCTCTGATCCTCCGACGAGGACTAGCTCATGGACCTCTGGTTTCCTCTTGTGCAGTCAGTAATCAGCACCTTGGTCTTGCTGACATTGAGTAAGAGGTTGTTGTTGTGGCACCACTCGGCCAGATTGTCAATCTCCCTTCTGAATGCTGACTCGTCTCCACCTCTGATTCAGCCAACAACAGTGGGGTCATCAGCAAACTTGAAAATAGCATTGCAGCTGTGCTTAGCCAGACAGTCATAAGTATAAAGAGCGTAGAGTGGGGAGTGAAGTACACAGCCTTGTGGTGCACTTGTGCCAATGTAAATGGTGGAATAAGAAGCCAATACCAATAATGTTATGGGGCAGATGTGTATGTGCACATCCACAACCTCATGAATTAATAGAGATAGTCCTTGGAACTCCATCTGTTTTCCTATCTGCCTGGCGGCACCTTTTTAGATGATGAGTATTTTCTCTTAGTTGGGATGGTAATTGCCAGCAATTTATCCCACGTAGTAGTTTAAGAGCTTTGAAGGCTGAAAAACCTTGGTCACTGCGCTGGTAAATAGCTATCCCTGGATTTGAAGACATGAGATAGAATGCCAAAGATCTATAATTTATGGAGTATTTTACGTGGTTGAGCATTTTTTTTAAATAGCAAGAAAATTCAAGTCAAGTCAAGTTCATAACAGTACACTAACAGGTCCTACTTATGTTTAGGGACATGGCTTGCGTATTCTTAATCAGTGACTAAAGCTTCTAAATGTGTCATTCTGAAAAACAAAATTGGACATTACTTTTAAGCGATATTACTACGCATTGATCAGAAATGTTAGCCGCTGTTTTTTTGTAATCCGTTCTGAACGTTTAAGATGACAGAAAAAATAGAACAATATTAGAAACACCCAGCAGGTCTGGGGAAGATAATGCACGCGGAACATTTAAACTTCTACTTTTTTCTCTCTCTACAGATGCTGCTTGATTTGCTACGTACATCCTACACTTTCTGCATTTTATGTCTGATTTCCAGCGTCTGCAGGTGTTTTGCTCTTCAATTAATCTTCTCGATAACGTCTACGAAGTTTATAATGTATCCTGCTTCAAATGATTCTTGCCATCTCTATCACCAGTGACGTCTCCCAAGAGCCATTAAGTATGTCTCATTCCGCAAGCTATCTGCTTTCGTTGTGTTATTTATAGCCTGGGAAACTGCTGAGTAATTGTTTCAAGTTTCCAGTCAGTACAAGAACTCTTGAGACGGAGCCTAGCGGCTACATTGTTCTCTAGCTGCAATATACCATGTAAGACGTTGAAATGTATGACTAGAATTGAATCACCGCAAGACAGCAGGTAGGTGGAGCTTCCCTCTCGCAGAAAGACGTGGGAGGAAAGCTGCCTTTTACACCGCAGTCCGGGCGTCGGGGGCGAGACCGATTCACGTAGAAGTGAACCATTCACATCGAACGCTGCTTACACTTCACTTCCTGCCACGAGCGGCGTGCGGCCGTCCGGTTGCTATTGGCAGCGCCGGGCTAGAGTTCTGAATCGGAACCTTGAGACTGTCTAGTCTAGGATCGAAGCCGAACACGCGGCGGGTGCAGCTGTCCTCGTTCGCGCAGAGCCAAGCAGTCCGCAGCACTAGGCTCGGCTCGTCTCGTCGCCGCAGACAAACCGGCAGCCTCGTCCACGGGATCAGTCCTCGTTCTGCGACGGGACGGGACGGGACGGGCGGGGGTGGGAGCACTCCACTACGTTGTAAAGCGAAGAAAAAGACTCAAAGCTCAATAATGGGTTTGGAGACGGGGAACCAGGCGCTTGTCGTGATTTTGCTCTCGCTCTCCTGTTGTTCTGGCTTTAACTTGGACACCAGCCCGTCGGTTTACTCCGGTCCTCAGGGTAGTTACTTCGGATTTGCTGTCGACTTCTTCACACCTGCCTTGACACAGTAAGTGGAAGGTTAAAAAACATTCTCTGAATGAGTTTATTGTCCAGAATTCTTTTTCTCTCTACGAACACACAAGTTGCAGCAAAATATTACAAATGTTATAGTGTTTATCGAAATGTAGCAGATACGGGGCTACCGTACCTTCTACTGAATTAGCTGCTGTACACATTGAGACAAAGTATGTATCCTGTGTGATTATTAAATATTTCATCTCTTTTTGTTGGTCAAAAGTAAAACATAAAATCTGTGAAGCAAGCTACTTTCAGTAAGTGATGCGTCTTTGCTGCTGTCGTAGGATGAAATATATTGGTTGAAAGGTGACTACACAGTAACCCGAACAAAGACTTTTGTTTCTCTACCCTTTTTATAATGTTCCTAGAAGGAATATTTTAGTTGGAGCCCCAAAGGCGAATACTTCTCAGCCGGAGATAGTCGAAGGTGGAGCCGTGTACAAATGTCCCTGGAAAAGTGGGGGCAGCAGCTGTGAGCAGTACCCTTTTGACAACACAGGTATGAAGATCTTTTCCCATCAAGCAACCCCGTCCTCGTCAAACGTAGCAATTTCACCTGAGTTGGTGGCAGGTTTGATTAAAGTTATGCCTGCACAGAGTCTAATTGTACATGGTAATATCGAATAAACACTTTTTTTAATTTTTCAACCTGCACCAGTTGATAAATAGTGCAATTTCCAATTGCATTTTATGTGCTTGGGACTGCTATGATCCCTCACATTCCACTGTTATTTTGGTGTGACCTAGAGGTGCATAAACTGTTTTCATACTTCATACAACGTTAAAAAACAGCTTTTGATTTTTAGCTGATTAATGTCGATGCATCCATATTTTCTTCCATGTATTTTAAAATGTGAGTTGCTTACCCAATTTTACATTATAGTTTCTGCAAGTTTGACACAGTATTTAGTAAATATTCTATTTGATATAACTTGTAGAGAGTATACCAATATGGTCACCATTGTTGAAGTCTGTTTATTTCATAAGTGTAATGCAATGGATGTATTGGCTTGGCGGCAGTAATATTGCCTTGCTTTCAATGTTGTGTGTTCAAGACCTAGTCCTGAAATTTGAGTGCATTATACAGATCACAATCCGTGAACTGATTGCATGGTTTACACGATTTACAATGAAGTGCTATGTTATTGATTGTGCCATCTTTTAGATGACAGTTATATTTATTTATTGAGATGCAGTGTGGAATCGGCTCTTTGAGCCACGCCACTCAGCAACCCCCCCCCCCGCCCCCGATTCAACCCCAGTTTAATCACGGGGACAATTTACAATGACCATTTAACCTAACCAAGCAGCGCATATGTCTTTGGACTGTGAGAGGAAAGCCACGCAGTCACAAGCTTACAGGCAGCAGCAGGAATTGAACGTGGGTTGCTGGTACTGTAAAGTCTTGTGCTAACCATTGTGCTGCAGCTAATAGATGTTAAATAGTAATGGTATGTTGGATATATTTGCAAATTACCTTTAACGATTTGGAATAGATTGCTGTTAGCGTATATAAAAACGAGGGAATTTCTATATTCTAAATAATAGAAGTGGAAAGGATTTTACTCTTCCTCTAAGTCAGCAAGTACAATGCCCTGTGTGTGAAAGTTGAGCACAGAAGACTAGGCTTGTATTCCAGTGCAGCTGCATTTTTCTGAAGTGTTGTCTTAGATGAGTTGTAAAAATGATTACGTGATTATTCCCTTATTAAGCCATGAGAGAGCATGAGAGATCCTATTACTCAGTGACTGTGGCTGATAACGTTGTCCTGGTCAATGTATGTCTGTTAGTCAACATCATAAAAACAGATCAATATCACAATATTCATGGAAGTGTGCTGTGTTTAAATTACTTGTCTGGTTTCCTGCATTTGCTGTAAAGTGGTTTAAGGTTTTTGAAGGAGATAGTGAATTATGGCATTTTGAGTATTTAGCACTGAGTGCAACAATTCTTAATCATAAATATAAAGTCTTAAAATCTGGAAAAGTAATTTGACCTGAATGTTCTGGTGAGTCTGTGCATGAAGAATATCATTTTGATACATTGAAGAGATGGTATAATTTCAAATTTAGCGGAATATGTGAATCTCAAAAGTAGTAAGCAGTAAGGACCTGAGTACCAGACTTCAGGATACTCTGCAGATGAGGGGAAATAGTCATAGTCATACTTTATTGATCCCAGGGGAAATTGGTTTTTGTTACAGTTGCACCATAAATAATTAAATATTAATAGAAACATAAATAGTTAAATAGTAATATGTAAATTATGCCAGGAAATAAATCCAGGACCAGCCTGTTGGCTCAGGGTGTCTGACTCTCCAAGGGAGGAGTTGTAAAGTTTGAAGGCCACAGGCAGGAATGACTTCCTATAACGCTCTGTGTTGGAAATGGGAGTTCCATCACTCATTCAATATGTTTGATTCTAATGTAAGCACTTGAGGACATGTAACTTTGAAGCATTTAATATAACATTTATCTCCCCCGTGATTCCTTGGATGTTGGTGGAATGATAAGAGAAAAGCCATAATTTATTCTGTTTGTGCACTGAATTAGGTGGTCTAAGTATCTGGCTATGATGATTGAGGGAGATAATATAAGCTGTCAAACAATTTTAAGTGTAGAAATAAGGTGCTGAAACAAGAGACTGTGTTTATATCTGGGGGTGGAAGGTCCAATCAAGAATAATGTAAATAAATTCAAGGTTCTTGGCTTTAAGTGTGCTTGCGAGTTCCGGTCACCTCACTTAAGGATAGCAAGGATTCCGGAATTTATTTGAATGATATTGGCAATGGGGGTGGGCGGGGGGGAAGAGAAAAAAATTAAATTTTAATGAAATCATAGTCATACTGCACAGAAGCAGCCCTTCCGTCTACTGTATCCACGCCAACAGTATTCATCCGTACTAGAGAAATGAGGGTTGCCATCAGACCCAAAAATTTGTTGAGGAGATCTTGATTAGAGACGTTTAAAGTCAAAGCCATTGCAAATTTCAATGGCACAACTAAGCAGTGTCCTGGTGGAAGAGGGAACAGAAATCTGAATTAAACATAGCAATGTAAAAGTCAGCAGATTTTTACAGAGCAATCTTTTGTAATCAATTGTACACTGCAGGAATTGACAGAACAACAGGTTTGGTTTAGAAATTTATATTAAAAGGTGTTTAATGAAAACAAAAAAAAACTTTCAGTTTAAGATGGCGTAATCAACAGCTTACTGGTAGTTAGGAAGGCAAGAAATTTTACTAAACACATTACTAATAACACATTTTTTGAAGAAAATTGTAAACTAACACTGCAAGCAATGAAAAAGTAAGCAGAGGTGAAGCTGAATTGAAGGATGGGCCATTTTGGTGATCACAAAGCCAAAGTGCAACATGTTCATGATGTCGCAGACAGAGTTGGTATTGTGTCAGCAATGGAATTAGAGTGAGCAATTTGGAGAGGAGTTGATCCCTGTCCACCTAACCCGGCTGTGAGGTTGGATTGTTCCAAGTGCCGAGCCGAGATCGAGAATGGTTTCGGGCTGGGCGGCCCAAGGGTATCGCTATGCCACGGTACGGATCCTAGAGCAAAGCACGACCCCGTGATTGGACAATTTAAACGCCGGTCCGGATGGACTGGAAAGCCTGAGGCTTGGGACTGGAAGTGAAGGTCGGTGTGATTTCGCTCACTTTCCTGAAATGTTCGTTCATCTCTTGGCGGTGAACTGCTCCAGCTGCTTTGCTACTGAAACCAAAGCTTGGGCCTACACTGGCTGCTCGGGGGGTGATAGGAAGAATTGAAAAATGCTTTCGGTACCATATTTTGAACTGTAGGACATTTATAAGATCTCTAGGAAATAAAATGTAAATCTTGGAAACATTGTTAATACATATGCCTAAATTTTCTAAGAATCATTAAAAGAAATCATTTTGATATTCTAAAGTTGACTGTGGCAATCTTGAAGGTAGTGGTATTATGCTAATAAGCCATGAGAAATGGATGGTTTATATGTTTTATAAAGTAGTTGCTCTGGTGTTTCTTGACAAATCAACACCTGCTAAGCCAATAAAAACGATTATATTGCGAAATGCCAGACAAACCCCGGTGACTGTGGAACCTTTCGTTTACCAACATTATGCACACGGGTTCTGACAGGAATCTGGTGTTTTGAATGAATGGAAACCATTTCTGGTGAAAATGAGAAATGTGCATCATCACTGAAGTACTGCAAGAAATAAAGACATAAGGGCTTGCTTTTATAGGTATTCATACTATATATTAAATTTAAACAACTAATGTAAACAGAAGATTCTCATAATTTGTGCCAGGTAGCATCTGAAAAGGAAGTTAGGCTATGATTATTTTTCTCTTTTCTAGGTGCATTGTTGTCCCTGGAGCTTAAGGTATCTTTGCTCTTTACAGAAACTGATTAATCTTTAGGTTCTTTTATTACAAGAACATTGTTAGATTTGCTTTATCACTGAAAGTTGTGGATTATTAATAGGAAGTAGCATCTTTTAAGGGCCAGAAGAAGCATTTTAAATGGGCAAAATATTAGTGTCTTCATGAATGATGTGTTACAGTAGTAGGAAGGTTATGAAAGTAGTGATCTCATAAAACAAATTTCTAAGAGGTTTTGTACTCCCACACCCAAGTCAGAAGTTTTGAATTAAGCTTGCACAGTTGAGGGTTATGAGGAGAACTCAGGAGAATAGGGGTTTACAAATTCGGCAATTGTTGGATGGCAGAATAGATCTTATGGTCTAAGTTTGCGTTGATGGACAAATGGTTCTCAAAGCATTATAGCAGAGGAAGTACTCCTGCTTTTACCATGGAGCTATTATATGACAGTAAAGTAGTTTCCTTTTTTGTCATTAATAACCTGACTGTGACCCAAGACAAGAATTGTGAATTAACTGTAGGGGTTGCCTAGGATTATATTGTCAATTATCCAAAGGATGCTTGATTAGGACTATGTTGCAATAGCTAAACATTGAGAGTGTGTATCTGCATTGCTGGAGGCATCGCACATTCTCACAAAAGAAAAGGTTGTGTGAAGTGGAAGGAGGGCAGATGGTTATTGGAGGATGATTTTGAACTATGCAACAATTGACCTGAAGCACTAAGATGACATTACCATAAGTGTTATTTTTCTGATTTGATTGAATAATAAGTTATGTATTAATGTTTACTGCTACGTCTAGAAAATTATGCAATGTTATGACAATAGCTTCAGGAGATTTTGTTTTCATATAGTGAAGAGTTAAGAATTTTTCCTAGAATAATACAAAAATGGCGAGCTTAATTGGGCAATAAGTTGACGTATACAAACTCTAAAGCATTTAATATAACATTTCTTCCTTCCAGTAATTCCTTGGATGTTGGTGGAATGATATGAGATGACCTGTCATTTGTTCAGTTTGAGCACTGAATTAGTTCTTCTAAGTCAGCTTGTAGTACAGCAGGATGGCAGACCTCAAATGTTACACATAAAGTAGCTCCAAGAAAATGTGATTACATTTAAACTGAGGCTATATGGTTTTAGCATTTTGTAAATGTAAGACTTCCAATAGGAACTTCTTCAACCAAGTACTACTGAGAGCTCTTTTCAAAACCTTTTGGAATTTGTCTATATGGGATATCAGTGTAAGACAGTAAGTCAAGTATAACATCCTAGTTTAGAAATTCTGACAATTATGTCTGTGTCATGAATGCTATTGAAAAGGATTAAGATTGCTTCTACTCCCCTGACAAGGATTTAATTGGCATGCTTGAAGTTTCATGTGGAATCTCTTTTAGTTATCATATCCTTTTTCCACTAAATTAATTATAGCAGGCTTGATTGATTTCATGTAACTAATGTGGATCCAGAGGAACAGACAAAGTTGTGTTTTTGGAATTTCCTTCTAATTGTAGAACATAGAAATTCATAGTACATTACAGGCCCCTTGGCCACAATGTTGTGCTGACTATGTAACCTACTCTAGAAACTGCCTAGAATTTCCCTAGCGCATAGCCCTCTATTTTTCCAAGCTCCATCTAAGAGGCTCTTAAAAGAGCCTATTGTATCCAAAGACCTTATTGTACTGTAGCAGCCATTTTTCAAAAAAAAACCTGGTTATGACAAGCTGTAGCTGCTTTTAATTCCCAGTATCACTGGGTTATCGGCAGAAGGTTCCCAGACCCCTCGGTTAATGGCAGGGGTCCATGGCATAAAGGGAACCCCTGAAATAGATGCAACACACATCAAAGTTGCTGGTGAATGCAGCAGCCCAGGCAGCATCTCTAGGAAGTGGTACAGTCGACGTTTCAGGCCGAGACCCTTCGTCAGGACAGTAGGCAATAAGCACTGGTAGGCAGTAAGTGACTAAATGTACGATCTCTACTGTAAAGATTCATATCTCTCATTTCACCACATCCTCGGGCAGCAGATTCTAAATATGAATTGAAGCAATGAAGGTCCTCCATCTCTGTCTGTCCTTAGCTGTCTTCTTTATTGTGCCCCAGGTGTGGTTCAGGGACTTCATTTCTGCCTCTACAGTAGGGTGTCAAGTTGTCTCTAGGTTCCCGTGTTTCCTCTGCTCTTCAGGGGTCCAATGAAATACTGTCTTGATGATGGAGTTGGCCTCTCTTCTCATCTCGTGCCCCATCATAATGATTGTGGTAATGTTCTCTTGATGACACTGAAGAAGGTGTGGTTAGAGATCTTTCTTGGTTAGAAAGTAGGGGGGATCTTCTGGAGGTTCATGGTGTGGAATGACGACAGTGTGACAAGGTCACACTCTGTCCTGTGCCAGCATTCTGACCACATGTGAAGACGGGCACTGAAATAGGCAAAACATAGAAGGATGCAGACCTAATGTGGGCAAGTAGAATTAGTGTATGTTCTAAAAGGTTGGCATGGATGGAGAGCCAAAGAGTCCATTTCTGTGCTAAGTGTAGAGACTTAATGAATGTATAAATGAAGAGCAGCAGTTGCCTGTTGGCCCTGCTCCACCTTTTAATACGATCATGGTTGAACTGATTGTAACCTCAACATCACATTCCACTGCAACCATGGTAACTCTTCATTCCCTTATCAAGAGTCTATCTAAATTTGAAAACTCTGCTTCCATCAGAACATGGGGAATAGTTCAAAAAATGAACACATGGCCCCCTGAGAGAAAATGTTAAAATTCATCTGTCTTGTATGGGCAACCCTTGTGTTTTTTTTAACAGTGACTCTCTATATCTAGACACTCCTATAAAGGAATTCTCTGCCTCCATGTCCATCATGTTAAGTCTCCTTGGGATCTGAATTCTTTAGTCAAGTCCTTTTGTTTAAACTCGAGAAGATAGAATCAGGTTTACTATCACTGATGTACATTGTAAAATATGATCCTTTGTGATTGAGCAGACTAGTGAGTTCATGGATCATTCAGAAATCTGATGGTAGAGGGAAAAAAGCTGTCTCTAAAACATTGAGGCTTTTGAAGGCTCTGCAGACTCTTGTTCCTCTTCTCTGGCAGGAATGGGAAGAGAGCACGTCCTGGATGGTGAATGTCTTTAAAATTGGATGGCGTTTTCTTGAGTCACAACCATTTGAAGTTGTCCTCAAAAGGTGGGGAGGCTAGTGCCCATGATGGAGTAGCCTAAGACTACAACCTGTGCAGCTTTTTTCAATCCTGAAACAAAGCCTGTCAAACCTTTTCTGGTAAAACGATCCATTCCAAGCATTAAACTTAAATAATAAGGCCAAAATTGCATACTGTATTCTTACCAATGCTCTATGTAATGAAAACATAATGTCTATACTTTTGTATTTCATATCCCTAGTAGTAAATGAAAATTTTTTTGCTCGCTTTCCTGTTTACTTGCTATAACTGCACACTAGCCATTTGTGAATCATGTACTGGTACACCCAAATCTTCTGCTTCTCAGAACATGGATGTCTGTTACCAGTTAGATAAAGTGCTTTTGTCTTTATTTTTCCTGCCAAATTATATTCCATTTGTCAGATCTTTGCCTATGCAATTAATCTATTAATATCTCTTTATAACCTCCATATGTCTTCTTAAAAGCTTACTTTCTTGTTATCTTTGTATCATCAACGTATGTAGCAACCATGACCTCAAAGCCTTTGTTCACTTCACTTGCATAAAAGTTGAGGCCCCAAAACTGATCCCTTGTAATATCTCGGCAACCCCAAAGGCAATCAATTATTCCTCCTCATTATTTCTTGGTAGCCAGCCAGCTTTTTTTATCCATACCTCCTACACTAGGAGTTTTTTCCCGCTGCGATTACTTCTGATGCAGCACTTTACCAAATGCCTTCTGGAAGTAAGTATTTTGTATCCATTGGTTCACCTTTATCCACAATGTGTGTTACTCCATAAAAGTGTAATTGGCCAAACATGACTTTTCTATTCAAAGACATTGACAATGCCTATTTACTTTGAAATTGAATTATGAAACATGGAAACTGATATTTAGGACAAGAGGCCAGCAGATTACAAGTTTAATACAACACACAAGTGCAAGTACAGACAGGCCCCAGGTTAAGACAGGGTTCTGCTCCTGAAAACAGTAAGCTGAAGTTACTAAGCTCGATTCAGGAACAGCTTCTTCCCCTCTGCCAACTGATTTATGAATGGACATTGAGATCATGAAAACTAACTCATACTTCTCTATTTCTGTTTTTGCACTAATTTAATTATTTGATACACACATATATACTGAATGTAATTCACAGATTTTTTTTCCCGATATTATCACATATTACATTCTGCTGCTGCAAAGTTAACAAATTTCACAACATGTGATGGTGATACTAAATCTGATTCTGGAGACGAACAAGGGGGCATACTTTTCTGCAATCAACTTAAAATTATAGAGGGGTTATCAGAGGTAAATTCTTTTTGCACAGAGACTGGTGGGTGTGGAATGCCCACCAGGGGTGATAGTGGAGGAGGATACATTAGAGACATAAGACACTTAAGTAGGCCATGGATGATAGAAAATGGAGGGCTATGTGGAAGGGAAGAGATATATTGATCTTAGATTAGATTATAAGGTTAGCATAACATTGTGGGCCGAAGGGCCTGTACTGTTCTATGTTCTTAAAAATGGTGTGTGGTCCGGGATCACAGAAACTGCTGTGATGGGAGAACAAGTAAACACAGCATGTTTGATTTCCAGCACGTCTGGAATTACCGAATCTGCTCAGTGCTTGCAGCTCTGCTTGGCTCAACCCAGCTCCCAGTTATTGTAGCAGGGATGAAGGTTGGTGGTAAGAGAAGGCACATGGGGTGAAATGACTGGCTGAAGACATCTGCAGCGGTCAGCAAACCCATCCCACTGGTATTCCAAATGTGGACATAAATTGATATTTGTAATTTGGGGAGAACCTGGACTGTGGGGAAAAATACCTAAAACTTGTCCATTTGTTGTAATATTTTAATATTAACTGTATTTCAAGTAATCTTATAACGCGATGACTTAATTGTGAGGGCATTCTTAATTATGCTTTGTATGAAACAGCCAATTTGACTGCAATTGCACGTCTTGAGAAAGGATTGAGATTAGAAATATCTAAACATAGCAATTCCTCATTCAAATTATCTGACCTTTGCAGTTTAGTGCATGTTTCTACATAGATATAACCGATGACAATGACAGAACCCTATATTGGGGGGGGGGGCAGGGGAGAGAACATCTCTCCAATTTGTGCAGATGACCTATAGAAGGATGCAAAGGCAATTTGAGCATGTTTCAAGCTTGCCTTAAGTAATTTTTCCACAGCTGTGCTGAAGCAGAAGTTGACTGATCCAACCTCAGGTTCCTCTACAACACACACACAATACTGCAGGAACTCAGCAGGCCAAGTAGCATCTATGGAGAAGAGTATTGCTGGCGTTTTAGGCCAAAACCCTTCAGCAGGACTTATACGGGAGTCACTAATGTTGCGTCATGGATGTCATCCATACTTTCCCACAACAGGAACTCTGCTCTTTCTGCTTGGAGCAAAATAATACTGTCTTTGTTCTGGTCTCTCTTCCTTGGTTCTTTTAGAGCAGGGGTGGCCAACCTTTTACATTCCATGCATCAATTTTTTCACTCAGGTTCAGATGTGCCATACAACTCATGTACTCCCATTCAATCCTTGTAAAAATATGTTAATATAGAACTCATGCGTGAAAAAATTGACGCATGGAATGTAAAAGGTTGCTTTAGAGTTTCTGTAATTCCCAAGGGTAACAGTATCAGTGTCTGATAATGGTTATTAATTCAAGTTTATTGTCATTTAACTATATACATGTATATCGTCAAACGGAACCTTGTTTCTCTGGAACAGAGTGTAAAGTACTGTAGTGTGCATAACACAAATGTAACACACAAAAACTTGGGCAAATATGGATAAAATCAACAGATGAATTATGCATAAATAAATAAAGTGCATAAATTAAATATTGTTAGATACAGAACAGATTAACCGGTGACACTTCGAATGCGATGTGGCCGGGAGTTCAGAAGCCCAATGGCCTGAGGGAAAAAATTGTCTCCCAACCTGACTGCTGTTGTCTTAATACATTGGAGTCTCCTGCCTGATGGTAGAAAGTCAAAGAGGATGCTGGATGGATGGGTGCATAATACTAAGGGCCCTGGGCACACAGCACTCCTGATGAATGTCCCCAGAGGTTGACAAGGAGACTCCTATGATCCTCTCAGCTATTCTCACAGTCCTTTGTAGGGACTTCCGGTCTGATGCTTGGCTGCTCCCATGCCAGATGGAGATGCAACTCATCAGGATGCTCTCAATGGTGCTCCTATAAAATTCAGATAAATACAGCAACTGCAAGAACCTTTAGAAGCATAAAATGCTGTTGTAAGTACTCAACAGGCTGGGTAGCACCTCCAGATAAGAGTGGGTTAATGCTGTCGGTCGATGACCTCCCATTTGATGAAAGGGTCGTGAATACTGAGTCTTGTGTCTCTTTGCAGATGCTGCCTTACCACTGAATTTTTCAGTGGGAGTAGAACTCAACGTGTTTCTTAACAGTTCTAAGTAGTAACATAAATGACTGAAAGCAAATCAGCACACCAGCACCTCTGCTGTTATTTTCAAACATCTTTTTCCTGCTCTTCCCCCCCCCCCACCCACTGAATCATTTTATATATTACACCTTGACACCTGTCATGTTATAGTCTGTGCTTGTTTAACTATGAAATGCTTACTATCTTGGAAAGAAGCTCATTGCTTGTCTTGTGGCAGGTATTTCCCCTCGTGAAAAGTAGCCAGAGAAAGTCATTGGAGCAGAGCTGGAAGCTGGTTGTATCACTTTCCAATTGAGGACAAAGTTGCATTTTTGGGATGAAAGTCGATAATATGACTTATGACTCCTCTCCCCCTCCCCACCACCACAGTTGCCATAATGTTACAATCTTAATATTAATGCTTTTGAGTTGGAGTCAGCCAATGCTAACAAAGAATTTACTGTTCTTGTAAATAAATTTTTGGCAACCATACACAGTAAATGTAATTTGCTGTTTGTTACTTTTACTAAAAAATACAGTTTAGTAAAACTGCATTGAAGTCATACAAGGATTTGCTGTACTCCAACAAAAAGTTACAGACACAAATTTTGCAACGTATTTCAGTGATAATAAATCTGATTCTGAGATGCTGGACGTTACAAAACAGAAGATGTACCTGGGGGGGTTCTTGCAACACGCTGGAGGAACTCAGCAGGTCGGGCAGCATCCGTGGAAAAGATTGGTCGATGTTTCAGGCCAGAACCCTTCATCAGGACTGTAAAGGGAAGGGGCAGAGGCCCTATAAATAAGGTGGGGGGAGGGTGGGAAGGAGAAGGCTGGTAGGTACCAGGTGGAAAAACCAGTAAGGGGAAAGATAAAGGGGTGGGGGAGGGGAAGCAGGGAGGTGATGGGCAGGAAAGGTGAAGAAGGAATAGGGGAAAGCACAATGGGTAGTAGAAGGAGGCAGGACCAAAAGGGAGGTAGTAGGTAGCTGGGGGAGGGGGCAGAGTGAAACTGGGATAGGGGAAGGGAGGGGGAGGGAATTACTGGAAGTTGGAGAATTTGATGTTCATGCCAAGGGGCTAGAGACTACCCAGATGGTATATGAGGTGTTGCTCCTCCAACCTGAGTTTAGCCTTATCATGGCAGTAGAGGAGGCCACCCTCTCACGGTGGTGTCTGAAAAGAGGATGCTGAACAAGTTGCATGCCATCTTGGACAAGTCTCCCATCCACTACATAATGTACTGGGTGGGCACAGGAGTACATTCAGCCAGAGACTCATTCCTCCGAGATGCAACACAGAGCGTCATAGGAAGTCATTCCTGCCTGTGGCCATCAAACTTTACAACTCCTCCCTTGGAGGGTCAGACACCCTGAGCCAATAGGCTGGGCCTGGACTTATTTCCTGGCACAATTTACATATTCCTATTTAACTATTTATGGTTTTATTACTATTTATTATTTATGGTGCAACTGTAATGAAAACCAATTTCCCCCGGGATCAATAAAGTATGACTATGACTATGTATGGACATATCCGAAACTCATGTTGGAGGAGCCACACCTCATATACCGTCTGGGTAGTCTCCAGTCCCTTGGCATGAACATCGAATTCTCCAACTTCCGGTAATTCCCTCCCCCTCCCTTCCCCTATCCCAGTTTCACTCTGCCCCCTCCTCCAGCTGCCTACTATCTCCCTTTTGGTTCCGCCTTCTTCTACTACCCATTGGGCTTTCCCCTTTTCCTTCTTCACCTTTCTGCCTATTCCCTCCCCCACCCCTTTATCTTTCCCCTTACTGGTTTTTCACCTGGAACCTTCCAGCCTTCTCCTTTCCACCCTCCCCCCACCTTCTTTATAGGGCCTCTGCCCCTTCCCTCTTCAGTCCTGATGAAGGGTTCCGGCCCGAAACATTGACTGATCGTTTCCACGGATGCTGCCTGACCTGAGTTCCTCCAGCGTGTTGTGAGTGTTGCTTTGACCCCAGCATCTGCAGAGTATTTTGTGTTTACATAAGGGGCTCTTACTGGATGTTTTGTTCCTATTCCATTTCTTAACCACAATTACTGAACTCAACTTCCCCAAATAAACAATTTAGATGGAGAACTTTAAACAAAATGTTGGGAGAATCCACAGGGGGTTGTGGTATATTGGGGTGGGGGGATGGGAGGGGGTTACCACACTTTATTAGTCTGATATTCTTTTTGTGTGCTGAAGTGTCACACAACCTGTACCTCATTAAAAGACCTTCTTTATGAAACACCTACTTCAGTAAATACATAAAGACCTCTAGGTACAATGCATATGTTTACAAAACAAAGTAAGTATTTATTTCAGCTTTAATTTTGGTTGTGAATGTGGGTTTATGGGTTGAACTGGAGTAGCTGTCTCGGGATTGTGAAACCTTGTGATTAAACTGATAACAGACTTTATGTATGATGAACACATTATCTCAGTGAGTTTGCTTTTTTTATGGGACTGCATTTGAGCTTGTTCTATACAGAGACATTTGTTAACCCAGCAATTACACAGTGATTAATTACTGAACAGAAACAGCCCAGAGCATGTTGAGTTTAATGAGAGTGAATTTTGTGACCAAGAGCTACTGATTTAAGGCAGGCAGCTCTATTTTAAGCTTTCACTCCCTTTTTTTTTAAAAAAAGAGCTTATTGAACAATAATTTGTCAAGCATTCCAGTCTTCATCTTTAATTTTTCCAGAACCCAAGCTGATGTGTAAAATTGTAGAATGCACTTAACTGTTCTCTGTACTTACTATTAATTGGAAATTCAGGGTGACAAAATAACAAAAAAGTATCTTGGCTGTTCCTCACATTCTGTGTTGCCAACCCTTTCTAATGCCAGGTGGTATTGGTTTCAATTTCCTGAGAGATAGGATGGGTTGAATTGACAATTCATTGTACATTGAATGGTAGATTGAAACTTCTAATTTTAATTTTTT
This sequence comes from Mobula hypostoma, assembly GCF_963921235.1. Lineage (NCBI taxonomy): Eukaryota > Metazoa > Chordata > Chondrichthyes > Myliobatiformes > Myliobatidae > Mobula > Mobula hypostoma. Next base: position 155,916,341 of record NC_086102.1, on the reverse strand, counting down.
TTTTACAGTTTTCCTCAGCATTATCCTATTTCCTCAATTTTTTCTGGTGTTTTTTTTTAACAAGGAGATCTAGAAGGGGCAGCATGACCTTTGGATGCTAGTAATGTGAATATCTTTCACATTAGATATTCACTTTTAATTGTCTTACCAGAGCTAGTTTTTCTGTGAGGCTTTCGGTTAAGTAGTAAGCCCACAGTACTGACAGTGAAGATCTGGTGAGCCACACTTGGAGTATAACTGCTGGATCATCTCCATAACCTTTCAGAGCCAAAGAGATTAAAGGTGACCACAGTTATTAACTTTATGTAATGGGTATTGAGAATTAGCAATGTTAAAGGATGCATGTGTCTTAAAAGATCATGTAGAAAAATCATCTTATTGATATTTCGAAACACAAGATTCTTCAGATGTTGGGAATCTTGAGCAGCACAAAAAATGCTTGCAGGAACTCAGCAAGTCAGACAGCATCTGTAGAGGAGAATAAGCAATTAACGTTTTGAACTGAGACCCATCTTCAGTCCTGATGAAGAGTCTTGGCCTGAAACGTCGACTGTTTAGACCTCTTCGTAGAGGCTGCCTAATTTGCTGAGTTCCTGCAGCTTTTTGTGGGTATTGATATTGGATCTTTGAATAATCCCTGTTTTTTTTTAAGATTTCTTAAAAAATCTTTTGTTTCATGTTTGTTGCAAGTTTTATAATACAAGGGATATTGCATGCTGTTGAATGAAGTACTTCAAGGAAGTGAGGGAGCTTGTACTTGAACTTTCTGAACCTCTGGCATGGTACAGTTGAAGCAATAACTTGGCATGGCCTAAAATACTTAATTGCATGGGTGGGCTTCTTGGCTGCCACATCCATACCAACAACAACTTGAATGCATATATTCTTACCTCCATTAAGGAGCTGGCTTGAACTAAGTTTTGAACCATATAATGTGGAGTCACAAAATTAGTTACTAACAGAGTAAAGCCTTTAGTGTAAATAGGTTGCATTCATTTCACTGGCACTAAGTATGTCCTTTTAAAACCAATTAACCAGCGCAGTAGGCTTCTGGAACTAAGAACTTTAACTTATTGTATGATAATGTGTAAAACCATTTGTAAAAGTCATAAAGTAATCATACAAATATGGGGTTAATGCCTCCTGTATAGAAACAGGAAGGCGACAAGTATGTGGCAATGACTTGTAGATAAAGTGTATTTTATGAATTTGTTCTCTGGCCTTGATTGTAAAAAGGCTGTGCAGTACAAGTCAAGTCAAGTCACTTTATATTGTCGTTTCGACCATAACTGCTGGTACAGTACACAGTAAAAACGAGACGACGTTTTTCAGGACCATGGTGCTACATGAAACAATACGAAAACTACACTGAACTACGTAAAACAACACAAAAACTACACTAGACTACAGACCTAACCAGGACTGCGTAAAGTGCACAAAACAGTGCAGGCATTACAATAAATAATAAACATGACAATAGGCACAGTAGAGGGCAGTAGGTTGGTGTCAGTCCAGGCTCTGGGTATTGAGGAGTACTTTGGCTTGATGACCGGAAGATAAACATAGTAATTTTTAAGTGACCTTGGAGCACTTTTTAATATAAATGAACTTTTAAATTCCTGTACTTGAACCCTGAGGCTCAATATTGTGCTTAATTCTAACACCTGATGCTCTTTTGATGTAATTGTTCATAATTGTAGATTACCTCTTTATCACATACTCCTCAAGTGATTCTCACCCCCTGTATGCCACCTTGATAAACAGAGGAGCACTTTTAGTAATAGACTAAGACAACTGAGCTGATTAGGCTGTATAATGAGTCAACCTATAGCCAGGGAAGTGATGAACCCCCCCCCCCCCCGCCATTAGACTTTGAGGTAACAATTTTTATTCTTTCTACTTCTAATATTTATATCCCTGCACTTGCAATGCGACTGTGACACTGTACTTTCCTTTTGAAATCAATGAAATATCTACCTACCTATCTATCTTTTGCTATCCTTTCCTTCCACTTTACTTGTTTGGGCATCAAGGCAAGAAATATAATCTCAGTGTCCTGGGTGCTTCATTTTACTGAATTTTGTTGCTCCACTCTGTGTTTGGGAACTTAGGAGCTGCAGATGTCAACTGTTTTCATCATGGATTTCTGCTCAAAAATGGAAGAGAACAGCTACAATATGGACTGTGATGTTTTAGAAATGTGGTCTTAGCCACAGTGTTAATGATTTAAGGTGGAACTTAAAACCCATATCTTTGGCAAGATTTTTGGCTGTAGATTCCAGTTTCCCTCTGGCTCCCTGCAGATTTTTTTTTTGTTCATGTTCTTGGAAAGCACCCGGATATATTTAATTGTGTTGAAGATTGTATAAAAATGCACGTGGCTCTTCATTATGTTACTTTTCAAACAATACTGATATGTTACTAGCCTGAGCTGTGTGTTTGTCATGTATATTTTGCTGGTGCAGATGCACAGAGAGATATAAGCATTCGCTTTCGTGCTCCAACTTGCTGTCGCAGTTATTTTCTGCTTCTACTTCAGCCCTTGTATAGACCTGGCACTTCAGATTGAGATTAATGTATTTATCACATGTACATCGAAACATACAGTGACTTGCCATTTGCATTAATAACCAACACAATCTAAGGATGTGTTGGGGCATCTTGCAAGTGTTGACACACGTTCTGCACACGAGGTCACTTAAAAATAAAGAAAAGATTCTGTGGTATGCTGCACATGAGGGCTGCTAAACAAGATAAGGGTAGATGATGATTTCTTCAGCGGTTTGATCGAGGTACGACTGTGCAAGTGCATGGATGTCAGCCAGTTAGAGCAGCGAGAGGAGTTTAGAAGGAGACAGCTTTATAGAGCGGGCATCAGAGTAGAGGGAGACAGAGTAGGAAGCCTTTGGCTTAACAGGGCTTAGGAGTTAACGGGTCGAGGCGAGGTGGGTTGCCTGTGTAGAATACAGACAGGAGGTATGTCTGTGAGGCTGGTGTTCTGTGCTGAGTGTCAGATGTGGGAAGTCCTGGAGACTCCCAGCCTCCTGGACTGCTGCATCTGCACCAGGTGCATCGAACTGCAGTTCCTTAGGGACCGGGTTAGGGAACTGGAGATGCAGCTCGATGACCTTCGTCTGGTCAGGGAGAGTGAGGAAGTGATAGAGAGGAGCTATAGGCAGGTAGTCACACCGGGGCCTCAGGAGACAGATAAGTGGGTAACAGTCAGAAGATGGAAGGGCAAGAGTCAGATACTAGAGAGTACCCCTGTGGCTGTCCCCCTTAACAATAAGTACTCCTGTTTGAGTACTGTTGGTGGCGGGGGGGGGGGAGGAACGACCTATCTGGGGGAAGCACAGAGTCTGGCCCTGTGGGTCAGAAGGGTAAGGAAAGGGAGAGGATGGCAGCAGTGATAGGGGACGTCATAGTTAGGTGATCAGACAGGCGATTCTGTGGACGCAGGAAAGAAACACGGATGGTAGTTTGCCACCCAGGTGCCAGGATCGGGATATTTCTGATTGCATCCATGATATCCTGAAGTGGGATGGAGAGCAGCCAGAGGTTGTGGTGGAGGATAAATTCGTGGCTGAGGGATTGGAGCAGGGGGCAGGGATTCAGATTTCTGAATAATTGGGACCTCTTTTGGGGCAAGTGTGACCTGTACAAATAGGACCGGTTGCACTTGAATCTCAGGGGGACCAATATCCTGGCAGGGAGGTTTGCTAAGGCGAGTTTAAAGTAGGATTGCTGGGGGGGGGGGGGGGGGTGGGTGGGAACCAAACTGAAGAGACGGAGGAAGAGGCGGTTGGCTCACAAATTGAGAAAGCTTGGAGACAGTGCGAGAGGGATGATAGGCAGGTGATAGAGAAGAGATACGCTCATACTAATGGTTTGAGATGTGTCCATTTTATTGCAAGGAGTATTATGAACAAAGTGGATGAGCTTAGACCGTGGATCAGTACTTGGGGTGATGATGTTGTGGCCATTACAGAGACTTAAATGGCTCAAGGGCAGGAATGGCTACTTTGAGTGCCAGGCTTTAGATGTTTTAGAAACGACAGGGGGGGGAGGCAAGAGAGGTGGGTGTGTGGCACTATTGATCAGAGATAGTGTCACAGCTGCAGAAAAGGAGGAAGTCATGGAGGGATTGTCTACGGAGTCTCTATGGGTGGAAGTTGGGAACAGGAAGTGGTCAATAAATCTACTGGCTGTTTTTCATCGACCACCCAATAGTAACAGGGACATCGAGGGGCAGATAGGGAGACAGATTCTGGAAAGGTTTAATAATAACAGGGTTGTCATGATGGGAGATTTTAATTTCCCATATATTGATTGACATCTCCCTACAGCAAGGGGTTTAGATGGGGTGGAGTTTGTTAGGTGTGTTCAGGAAGGTTTCTTGACACAATATGTAGATAAGCCTACAAGAGGAGAGGCTGTACTTGATCTGGTATTGGGAAATGAACCTTGTCAAGCATAAATTGGGAACAGATGTTCTCAGGAAAATGTACGGGAGAAATGTGGCAAATGTTCAGGGAATCTTTGCCTGGAGTTCTGCATGGGTACGTTCCAATGAGACGGGGAAAGAATGGTAGGGTACAGGAACTGTGGTGTACAAAGGCTGTTGTAAATCTAGTCAAGAAGAATAGAAAAGCTTATGAAAGGATCATAAAACTAGGTAATGACAGGAATCTAGAATATTATAAGGCTAATAGGAAGGAGCTTAAGAATGAATTGGGAGAGCCAGAAGGGGGCAATGAGAAGGCCTTGGCAGACAGGATTAGGGAAAACCCCAAGGCATTCTACAAGTATGTGAAGAGCAAGAGGATAAGATATGAGAGAATAGGACCAATCAAGTGTGACAGTGGAAAACAGTGTATGGAATCGGAGGAGAAAGCAGAGGACTTTGAGAATGAGTACATCGCTTCAGTATTCGCTACGGAAAGGGATCTTGGCGATTGTAGGGAAGACTTAAAGGGGACTGAAAAGCTTGAGCATGTAGATATTAAGAAAGAGGATGTGCTGGAGCTTTTGGAAAGCGTAAAGTTGGATAAATTACTGGGACCGGATGAGGTATACCCCAGGCTACTGTGGGAGGTGAGGGAGGAAATTGATGAGCCTCTGGCGATGATCTTTCCATCATCAATGGAGATGGGAGAGGTTCTGGAGAATTAGAGGGTTGTGGATGTTGTTCCCTTATTCAAGAAAGGAAGTAGAGATATCCCAGAAAATTATAGGCCAGTTAGATTTACTTCAGTGGTTGGTAAGTTGATGGAAAAGATCCTGAGGCAGGATTTATGAACATTTGGAGAGGCATAATATGATTAGGAATAGTCAGCATGGCTTTGTCAAAGGCAGGTCATGCCTTACGAACCTGATTGAATTTTTTGAGGATGTGACCAAACCCATTGATGAAGCTGGAGTAGTAGATGTAGTGTATATGGATTTCAGCAAGGCATTTGATAAGGTACCCCATGCAGGGCTTATTGAGAAAGTAAGGAGGCATGGGATCCAAGGGGACATAGCTTTGTGGATCCAGAACTGGCTTACCCACAGAAGACAAAGAGTAGTTGTAGATGGGTCGTATTCTGCATGGAGGTCAGTGACCAGTGGTGTGCCTCAGGGATCTGTTCTGGGATCCCTACTCTTTGTGATTTTTTTATAAATGACCCGGATGAGGAAGTGGAGGGATGGATTAATAAATTTACTGATGATCCAAAGGTTGGGGGAATTGTGGATAGTGTGGAGGGCTGTCAGAGGTTACAGCAGGGACATTGATAGGATGCAAAACTGGGCTGAGAAGTGGCAGATGGTGTTCAACCTAGATAAGTTTGAGGTGGTTCATTTTGGTAGGTCAAATATGTCAGAATATAGTATTAGTTGTAAGACTCTTGGCAGTGTGGAAGATCAGAAGAATTTTGGGGTCTGAGTCCATAGGACACTCAAAGCTACTGTGCAGGTTGACTCTGTGGTTAAGAAGGCATACCATCAATCATGGAGTTGAATTTAGGAGCCGAGAGGTAATGTTGCAGCTATATAGGACCCTGGTCAGACCCCACTTGGAGTACTGTGCTCTGTTCCGGTTGCCTTACTACAGGAAGGATGTGGAAACCATAGATAGGGTGCAGAGAAGATTTACAAGGATGTTGCTGGATTGGGGAGCATGCCTCATGAGAATAGGTTGAGTGAACTCGGCCTTTTTTCCTTGGAGTGACGGAGGATGAGAGGTGACCTGATAGAGGTGTATAAGATGATGAGAGGCATTGATCATGTGGATAGTCAAAAGCTTTTTCCCAGGGCTGGAATGGCTAGCATGAGAGGGCATGGATTTAAGGTGCTGGGAAGTAGAGGAGATGTCGGAGGTAAGTTTTCTTTACACAGAGTGATGAGTGCGTGGAATGGGCTTCTGGCAACGGTGGTGGAGGCGGATATGATAGCGTCTTTTAAGAGACTCCTGGATGGATACGTGGAGCTTAGAAAAATAGAGGGCTATAGGTAACCCTAGGTAATTTGTCAGATAAGGACATGTTCGGCACAGCCTTGTGGGCTGAAGTGCCTGTATTGTGCTGTAGATTTTGTATGTTTCTATGGTATGACCAGAAAGATGCCAGTATAGACAGAAGATTGGCTGGCAGGAGGCAAAGAGTGGGAATAAAGGGGGCATTTTCTCATTGGCTGCCTGTGACTCTTGGTGTTCTGCAGGGGTTTGTATGGGTCCGCTAGCTTAACATTATATGTTAATGATCTGAATGATGGAATTGTTGGCTTTGTGACCAAGTTTGCCAATGGTGCAGACAGTTTTGAGGAAGCAGGGAGCCTGTAGAAGGACTTGAATAAATGAGAAGCATGGCACAGAAGTGGCAGATAGAATGCAGTGTAGGGAAGTGTATGGTCATGTATTTTGGCATAAGGAATAAAGGTGTAGATTGTTTTCTGAATGGGGAGAGAATTCTGAAATCGGAGGAGCAGAAGACTTGGGAGTCCTCTTGTAGGATTCCACAACTTGCAGGGTGTGTTGGTAGTAAGGAAGGCAAATGCAATATCAGCATTAATTTTGAGAGGACTAGAATATAAAAGGAGGAATGTAATGCTGAGACTTTAGAAGGCATCGGTCAGACTCCATTTTGAAGTTTTGGGCCCCATATCTAAGAAAGGATATGTTGGCAATGGAGAGAGTCCAGAAGTGGTTCATGAACCTATGAAGCTTATGTGGTTCATGAGAATGATCCTGGGAATTAAGGAGTTAATTTGATAGCTCTGGACCTGTACTCACCAGAGTTTAGAATGGTTTCCTAACCTTTTTTATGTCATGGATGCCTAGCATTGATCGAGGGGTCTGTGGACCCCAGATCGGGAATACCTGGTTTAGAAGAATGAAGGATGATCTCATTGAAAACTGTAGAATAATGAAAGGCCTAGGCAGAGTGAATGTGCAAGAAAAACAGTTTCCAATAGAGTGAGAGTCTAGGACCAGAGGGCATTACCTCAGAATAGAAGGATGATCCTTTAGAACAGAGATGATAAGGAATTTCCTAAGCCAGAGGGTGTGAAATTCATTGCAACAGACAGCTGTGAGGACAAGTTATTATGTATATTTAAAGAAAAGGTTCATAGGTTCTTGATTAGTTAAGGTGTCAAAAGAAACAGACAGCCATGATTGAATGCATAGCTGAGTGATGGGCTGAATGGCCTAACTCTGTTCCTGTGTCTTATGATTTTATTCTGGCTCTAACATAGCATTCCCACAATGTTTATTCGAGCAAAACAAGTGATAACTACTACCACACAACCTCAGCAAAACAAAACAACAACTTGAAAACAAGCTCCTTTGCTCCCACCCAGTCGCTCATACACACAGACAGGCCTCCTCCAGGCTTCCAGCCTTCCGTCTATGACTTCCCTAGAGGACCTGCATACTCTGAGCCGCCAGCACCTGGAGACACTGACCCAAGGCTTGGAACATTGGACCCGATCATGGAATTTGATCTTTTGTATTAGCCCCAGGACTCGGTGATGGCAGGATCCTGAACTCCAGGTCATGAACTCCGGTCTCACATGGACCTTCAATGCCAGGACTTGCCAACCTATGGGGGTGGGGTCACAGGCCCTCTTGGCTCCTGCCTGAACCTGCTGACCTGGGGGGGGGCGGTGGGGTGGGTGGTGAAATTACCAGCCTATGTCCGCGGGACCTGCCAACCTTGGCCGATATCCCTGGGGATCACTGGCCACTCCAACTTGAACTCGGGCCTGACCTCTAACTCGCCCTTATCCCTGTCTCTGGATCCTAACCTGAGCCCTAACTCCACACGCTGTCCCCAAAACCAACCCGATGAACCTAAAAATCAACTAAGTCTGTGCCGTGACCTTGATGGACGTCGCAGTCCAAGTCTTCAGCCCTTATCAAAATGTGAAAACTGTTCAAATTGGGCAAATATTGGAATGGAATGAATGGGGCCCATGTGGTGTGTCATTGCTTAACAACTTGCATTTGGACAGCTGTTCCCTATCTAGCACTGGATCCAAATTGTGCCTAAATATGGTTTCTCTTGCACTTCCTTTCTTTCTGCAAATCCCTCATCCACTCTACCAGAATGCCCCTCCCTGTTTTGTTGTGGAAATTATTTGTGAAATTTCAGTACTGTAACTGCAGCGAATTATGGTTTCTTGAGGACAACTGAAAAAAATAAATTGTGCATCAACTTTCAATAAATCTGGCACAAATTACAAAGATGCTCTGTTTGGCTCATATTTCAGTGACTGTTTGTACTGCTTTCTGTCCGGAGACTAGACTTACATGTATAGTTATGTGAGCTGAAATAAACAATAGTGGTAGGACAAGGTTAAGAAATTCCCAAAGAAATGAGTTTTCCAAACCATCTCTGTAGAGTGCTTCATGAGTAAAGTTACTGTAATGCATAATATTAGAAACATTTGGTAATTGCCATTTGCTAAGAAAATATCGATGGTGGATAAAGTCTGCTGCAACTCATTTATTTGCCTTTCTTACATCCCACCATCTTATTGCACACTTAAGTTTTTAGTATTCTATTACATTTGTAAAGGATGGAGCATGGAGATGTTTCAGAAGGCATTTCCAGGTCTCTGTGTGGGAAATGTGTTCTTGATTTTGCTTAGAAAAGATATGTTTATGCTTCTCTCTGATGGAAATGATTTCCTTGTGGGTATTTTTTTAATTAGATTTTTTATATAACTTAAAAAAAATCAATTAGAAGAGTTCCCTATCTTTTATGAACATCAGGGGATGCAATGCAACTTCATATAATAAACCATCCTTGACAGTATTGTGAGCCCAGATGATATTCTGATGAATCTGCACTGTAATACAACCATGTTTCCTAAGATTACTTGGGCAGCAAACTTCAGTATTGTGTTGGAGCACCCTGCGAAGTTAATGTTTTTTTTGTTTCAATGACTCCTTGGTCAGTTCCATAGAATGTTTTTCCGCTCATGTTCCTCATTCAAACAACTTTCAGTCTACCAGATAACGTGGAGCATATGCAGAAATATCGTCATCATCATCATCACTCTGAAGGTTTAGACCATAAGATATAGGAACAGAATTAGGCTATTTGGCCCATCGAGTCTGCTCTGCCATTTTATCATAGTTGATCCATTTTCCCCTCAGTCTCAATTTCCTGCCTTCTCCCCATGTCCCTCTATCCCCTGACTAATCAAGAATCTATCAACCATTGCCCAATGATTTGGCCTCCACCGCTACCTGTGTCAATGATTCATCACCATCTGGCTAAAGAAGTTCCTCCTCATCTTTGTTCTAAAAGAACATCCTTCTATTCTGCAACTGTGTCGTCTGGTGCTAGACTCTCCCTCTCCACATCCACTCTATTGAGGCCTTTCACTATTTGATAGGTTTCATTCAGGTCACCCTTCATTCTTCTGAATTCCAATGGATACAGGCCTGGAGCCATCAGAAACCCTTCATGTGACAAGCTGTTCAGTCCCGGAATAATTTTTGTGAACCTCCTTTGAACCTTCTCCAAGTGTCAGTATATCCTTTCTAAATTAGGGGCCCAAAACTGTTCACGATACTCTGTGAGGCCTCACCAGGGCTTTATAAAGCCTCAACATTACATCGCTTTTCTATTCTAGTCCTCTTGACATGAATGCTATAATTGCATTTGCCGCCTTTACCGCAGACTCAACCTGCTGATTCTGTGGGGTTTAACGACTGAATGAATATTTTTTGGTCATCAACCTTCATCAGAACTGAAAAGATTCAGGCTGTTAGCAAGAGCAAAGCCAGGGGAAGGAAAGAATGGAGGAAAGAACAGAAGGCTACAAGGCGGGATATTTTAAAATGACGAAGGTTGGGGAACAAAACCGAAGGATGAGAATGAAAGACTTGAAAGAGAAAAGATGGAGCCAAGGAAGTGTAAATAGGGATAATAGGAACATTGGCAGTAGCATGTTTTATAGATTGAGTGTTCATACCCTGCACTTTCCCTGCCCTTGCTAGAAGCCTATTACAGCCAGAATGACATTTTCCAAGTCAGATTCAGTGACCTGAACCATTCGCTTGCTCTATAGATGCTGCTTGCTTGAATGTTTCCAACATTTGCTATACTTAATTAAATTTGCAAGTGGCAGCTCCCAGCTGCCACAAAATAACAATATTTTTATTAACGTTTGTGTACTTCGATTTATTATCACTTTATTTAAGTCACCAATTTACAACCATGTCAGCAAAATGATTTTGATGTATGCTATCCAGAACTCTGTTTTGAATTCTTATAAGCAATGAAGCTGAAATGATCAATTCCCTCTTAATTTTTCCTAACAGAATCCTTATAATTATTGGGAGGAGTTTCTTTTGTGTACTTTTTTAAAAATTCCAAATGAATCATTTTTATATGCTGGAAGTGGGTTCAATATTAATGCTTTGAAAGGGAATGGAACGTGTTGTAGATTTTTGAGAATTCTGAGAGACAACGTTAAAAGTAGTTCCCTGCTATGAACTCATTCTGTGCCCTGACGGAATACATGCAAGGCAAATTCATTCAGCATTTTTTTTTCATGTCTGTAGGTTATGTATTAAATAGCACATTGATCATGGTTCTGAATCAGAATCGGGCTGATTATTACCAACATATATCATGAAATGTGTTGTTTTGTGGCAGCAGTAAAGTGCAATACACAAAAAATTACAATAAATTTACAATATAAATATAAAATAATGAAAAAGAGGAATAGTGACATAGCATTCATGGGTTTATGTACCATTCAGAAATCTGATAGTAGTGGGGAAGAAGCTACAGCTGAAACAATGAACATGGATCTTTAGGCTTCTGCATCAGTTCCCTGATGGTAGTAATGAGAAGAGGGCATTTCCCAGGTGCTGAGGATATTAATGATGGATGCTGCATTCCTGAGGCATCCCTTTAAAGATGTTCTTGATGGTAAGATGGATTGTACCCTTGATGGAGTTGGCTGAATCTACAACCCTGTGATTTGGAGCCTCCATACCAAGTCAAGTCATCAGGTTTATTTATATAGCACATTTAAAAACAACCCATGTTGACCAAAGTGCTGTACAGATCAGCAGAAATACAAGAAACACAGACATAACCAACAAGCCAAACAGCTTATAGGCACAAAAAAAACAACACATGGGCCTAGGCACAAGCCAAAAAATCAGCCCTATCAGGAGGATTCAAACGCTAATGAATAAAAGTAAGATTTGAGCCTAGATTTAAAAGAGTCGATGGAGGGGGCAGATCTGATAGGAGGGGAATGCTGTTCCACAGTCTAGGGGCTACAATAGCAAAGGCGCGGCCACCCCGGAGCTTAAGTTTAGATTGCGGGACAACCAGGAGCCCCAAATCGGCTGACCTGAGGGACCTGGAAGTAGGATAAGGGGTTAGAAGGTCTGCGATATAAGGGGGGAGCCAGCCCATTTAGGGCTTTATAAACAAACAGGAGAATCCTAAAGTTAATTCTGAACCGTACTGGCAACCAGTGGAGGGAGGCCAGGACAGGAGTAATATGGTCCCTTTTACCAGGCAGTAATGCAACCAGTCACAATCCTTTCCATTGTACATCTCTTGAAATTTGCAAGGGTCTTTGACATACCACATCTCCTTGATGACTTGGTATGTCACCAAAGACTAGCAAATTTCTACAGATGTATGGCGAAGCTAAGGTCCTGTTGTATCATCAAAGTGTGCAATTTGCATTTAAAAGCAGACAATTCTAAATATTCTAATAAACCTGGGTGCATATATTTTTGTATTTGATAGTAATAGAGCAGATTCCAACAAGCCCAAACAATAGAGAGGATGGGATTGAGTATTTCCACAATGCTTGCTGTGTTTTGAATTTTTGATTAAATACTGTCATAGGTTTCTTGATGATGGTGGAAAGAAGTGGGGATGTGACTTTTTAATTATAGCTGCAGATTCTCATGAGCTAAAATTTAATTACCACTTAAGAGAATGAAATTTAGGCAGTCTCAAAATTAAATTCTGAAAGTGTACAAAATTTGAAAACTTTATATAAAAAAAAATCAGCTCATAACTGTTTGCCATTTTGGATACTTGATGATTTAAGCATCCTGGTGAAAAGGTAGGTTGAGAAATCTAAGTGAGAAAAATTTTAAATAGAAAGAGAAACGAACATATAACCAAAACTTAGATTTATCATGATAAAAGACTAGTTTTGTGATTCCACGTAATTTTGGCTAGTGTGTATAATTATTATTTATTTGCAGTTAACATCAGGGATGAAGATTACCTTGGAAGACCATGATGCTTTGGAAAGAAATGAGAACTGTGAGCAGGCAGGGATTTGCAGATGAGAGGAACATTTGTGAAGGGGGGCAAGAGGGAGTGTCGTGAGGTGGTGGACTGGGGTAGAAAAGGGTCAGAAGGGAAATGGAAGAAAAGGGCTTTAGGCAAAAGCACGAGCATTTTGTGACCATTGGAATGCTTTCCCCTTAATGCTTATGAATTCCGGCTACTTGGCCTCTGACTCACCCAAGCATCCACTCTCTCTTCAGCTCTGGAATTCACCTCTTAGGTCCATGGTTAGAATCAAGGCTGCTGCAAAGTTCAAGTGAGCTTCAGTGTGTAAGTGCTACTTGACAGCTTTGTCAGGCAACCTACTTCTGAGAATGGATGAGGGGTTAAATGCAGGAAAACTCAAAATCCGGGATCATTGGCAGTTTGGTGACATTGAACCAGTAGATCTTCAAGATATTTCACTATTCGTACTCCAGCCTACTTTTAATTCACTCTATAGTAGCATAACGAATTTTTCATTGGTACAGTGAGTTTGAGGAAAGCAGGGATTGGGGCTCTTGTGAGATTAAAAGAGCACAGGAAATGGTAATGGCTGAGCTAGTTGCTGGACCTTGAGAGTTTTCCAATAATCAGAAGCATGTTGTTAGAATTTTACCTTTTGAATTTGAACATTGCACCTTGTTGTTTACCCATGCTACACTTTCCCCACAGTTTTTACGTTTTACTTTTTAATGTTTTTTGTTTGTTTTACCTCAATTAACTGCAAAGAGATTTGATCCCGACGAATAGTACACAAGACAAGCTTTTCTCTGCATCTTGGTACATGTAATGATAATGCACCAATATGGCCAAATATTGGCTTTATCTGGATAATTTTCCACATCGTCAGGTAAAAGTCATCGCTGTAACTGTAATGCAACAGTTCCGCTATAAATGTAACAAGATTTTATGCTGTAGTTCCGTTATTTGGAAGTTGCCTGCTGCCTTAGTCTTTGCTATACCCCTTGCTTTCAGCCACTTAATTTCGCGTGGGGAGGATCTAATGCACTAGAAACACTCTACTGTGGTGGTGAAAATCTTGCGCGAAAGCTGATCTGGATCATTCACTTCCTGTGAGTGTGGTTGAAAATACTCAAGCCTTGCCTTTGACAGTCACGTGCTGGGTCCTGCTGTCCTAGCAATGAAATTGGAGCTGCCTCATCTTAGCAGATAAATTGTCTGCCAACAATTATGACTAGCTGTGGCAAAAGTACATGCTGTCATCAAGGCATAAATGGCATAAACTGGAGTTCCTGGAATTGTCAAAGTACTACTCCAGTTAGAAGCAAAATTTTTACGAGAGGAAATAAATGAAGGAATTGATTTTTTTCAGTTGATGTAATGTAGCAAAAGTTCCAGTAATGTTAACATTAAACATCACTGAAACTGACTAGTTGATGCCTATTTGCTTTTGTTCAGAAATCAAGATGTTTCAGGAACTATTCATGTTATAAAATTAACATTTGTATCATTGGAAATAGAAGTATTTCCCTTGTTTCAGTAGCCAAGTAAATAACCCAAATTTAGGAACGGAAAGTTAAGATTTATTGCTGTGCTATTATATTTCAAATCCATTGCAAGTGCTTTGACTCCATGGTGCTTCTGTGACATTGAGAAAGCTCAGCCTTGTTTCTGCACCAACATGGTCTAAAGACTGTGTTGAATTATTTGTTTTGGCCTCGGGGAACTTGTGTCCTTTTTCAATGGTAAAGTGCAAATTGGTTGCTCTGCCCTGGCCCATGTTCGGGCAGTGTTCTTTTTGCTTGTTATCAGTGTTTAATCATTAGGGAAGGCATGTGAAATCTGGAGTTGCTGGAGAGGAATTCTGAAATAATTTTGAAATAATTAATGATTTTGCAACAGCTGGTATGAAGTTGCTCTTTTTAGATGATGGTCATAATATTGTGGAAATTTTGAAATGACCCACTCTAATGACTTCTTAAATATATTCTTAAAGGTAACAGACATTTAAACAAGGATGAGCTGATGGAATTCAAATCCCACCAGTGGTTTGGAGCATCACTGAGAGCTCAGGATGATAAAATTCTGGTGAGTGAAACAGACTTTCGGATTGTCTGGTATGGAATAACCATAGAAACCATAGAAAAACTACAGCACAGAAACAGGCCTTTTGGCTCTTCTTGGCTGTGCCGAACTATTTTCTGCCTAGTCCCACTGACCTGCACACGGACCATATCCCTCCATACACCTCCCATCCATGTATCTGTCCAATTTATTCTTAAATGTTAAAAAAGAACCCGCATTTACCACCTTGTCTGGCAGCTCATTCCATACTCCCACCACTCTCTGTGTGAAGAAGCCCCCCCTAATGTTCCCTTTAAACTTTTCCCCCCTCACCCTTAACCCATGTCCTCTGTTTTTTTTCTCCCCTTGCCTCAGTGGAAAAAGCCTGCTTGCATTCACTCTTTCTATACCCACCATAATTTTATATACCTCTATCAAATCTCCACTCATTCTTCTACACTCCAGGGAATAACCTATTCAACCTTTGTCTGTAACTGAGTTTCTCAAGTCCCGGCAACATCCTTGTAAACCTTCTCTGCACTCTTTCAACCTTATTAATATCCTTCCTGTAATTTGGTGACCAAAACTGAACACAATACTCCAGATTCGGCCTCACCAATGCCTTATACAACCTCATCATAACATTCCAGCTCTTATACTCAATACTTTGATTAATAAAGGCCAATGTACCAAAAGCTCTCTTTACGACCCTATCTACCTGTGACGACACTTTTAGGGAATTTTGTATCTGTATTCCCAGATCCCTCTGTTCTACTGCACTCCTCAGTGCCTTACCGTTTACCCTGTATGTTCTACCTTGGTTTGTCCTTCCAAAGTGCAATACCTCACACTTGTCTGTATTAAACTCCATCTGCCATTTTTCAGCCCACTTTTCCAGCTGGTCCAAGTCCCTCTGCAGGCTCTGAAAACTTTCCTCACTGTCTACTACACCTCCAATCTTTGTATCATCAGCAAATTTGCTGATCCAATTTACCACATTATCATCCAGATCATTGATATAGATGACAAATAACAATGGACCCAGCACTGATCCCTGTGGCACGCCACTAGTCACAGGTCTCCACTCTGAGAAGCAATTCTCTGCTACCACTCTTTGGCTTCTTCCATTGAGCCAATGTCTAATCCAATTTACCACCTCTCCATGTATACCTAGCAACTGAATATTCCTAACTAACCTCCCATGCGGGACCTTGTCAAAGGCCTTACTGAAGTCCCTGTAGACAACATTCACTGCCTTCACTTCATCTACTTTCTTGGTAACCTCTTCGAAAAACTCCAATAGATTGGTCAAACATGACCTACCACGTACAAAGCCATGTTGACTCTCCCTAATAAGCGCCTGTCTATCCAAATGCTTGTAGATTCTGTCTCTTCGTACTCCCTCCAATAACTTACCCACTACCGACATCAAACTTACCAGCCTATAATTTTCCCAGATTACTTTTCGATCCTTTTTTAAACAACGGAACGACATGAGCTACTCTCCAATCCTCCAGCACCTCACCCATAGACACTGACATTTTAAATATATCTGCCAGGGCCCCTGCAATTTCAACACTAGTCTCCTTCAAGGTCGGAGGGAATACCCTGTCAGGTCCTGCGGATTTATCCACTTTAGTTTGCCATTTCTTTTGGTTCCGCACATAGCCGACCACTCTGATCTTCAAGAGGACCAATTTTATCCCTTACAATCCTTTTACTCTTAATATACCCGTAAAAGCTCTTTGGATTATCCTTCACTTTGACTGCCAAGGCAACCTCATGTTTTCTTTTAACCCTCCTGATTTCTTTCTTAAGTATTTTCTTGCACTTCTTATACTCCTCAAGCGCCTTATTTACTCCCTGTTTCCTATACATGTCATACAACTCTCTCTTCGTCTTTATCAGAGTTGCAATATCCCTTGAGAACCAAGGTTCCTTATTTCTATTCACTTTGCCTTTAATCCTGACAGGAACATATAAGCTCTGCACTCTCAAAATTTCTCCTTTGAAGGCTTCCCACTTACCGATCACATCCTTGCCAGAGAACAACCTGTCCCAATCCACGTTTTTTAGATCCTTTCTCATTTCTTCAAATTTAGCCTTCTTCCAGTTCGGAACCTCAACCCTAGGACCAGATCTAACCTTGTCCATGATCAAGTTGAAACTAATGGTGTTATGATCACTGGAACCAAAGTGCTCCCCTACACACACTTCCGTCACTTGTCCTAACTCGTTTCCTAACAGGAGATCCAATATTGCATCCCCTCTAGTTGATACCTCTATATATTGATTTAGAAAACTTTCCTGAACACATTTTACAAACTCTAAACCATCTAGACCCCTAACAGTATGGGAGCCCCAATCTATATATGGAAAATTAAAATCCCCTACCACCATAACTTTGTTTCCTGCAGTTGCCTGCTATCTCTCTGCAGATATTCTCCTCCAATTCTCGCTGACTATTGGGTGGTCTATAATACAACCCCACTAATGTGGCCATACCTTTCCTGTTTTTCAGCTCCACCCATAAGGACTCAGTAGACAAGCCCTCTAATCTGTCCTGCCTGAGCACTGCTGTAACATTTTCCCTGACAAGCAATGCTAGCCCCCCCGCCCCCCACCTTTCATTCCTCTGCCTCTATCACATCTGAAACATCGGAACCCTGGAATATTAAGCTGCCAGTCCTGCCCCTCCTGTAGACAAGTTTCACTAATTGCTATAACGTCATAATTCCACGTGTCAATCCATGCCCTCAACTCGTCCGCCTTCCTCACAATACTCCTAGCATTGAAATATATACACCTCAGAAGATTTTTACCACCACTCACAACCTTTCTATTTGCTGCTTTGCTTGAACTTTTATCATTTATTTTCACCCCAGCCACGCTGTCAGCTCTGGTACTGTGGTTCCCATCCCCCTGCAAATCTAGTTTAAAGCCTCCCCAACAGCACGAACAAACCTCCCTGAAAGGATATTGGTCCCCTTGTAGTTCAAGTGTAACCCGTCTCTCTTGTACAGGTCCCACCTGCCCCAGGAGAGGTCCCAATGATCCTGAAATCTGAAACCCTGACCCCTAGGCATTTGAACCACAGGCATTCGAAACTTCTTGAGCAATTGTTTATCTCTTCAAAGTTAAAGTTGAGTTTATTGTCACACACACAAGAACATGTATGCACAGGTATAACTTGCTTGCACGCTGCAGTACAGTACACAAATGGCAATCCTCACACTGTGAATATTGCCAGATTTATCCACCAGGCAATTATACTAATTAATCAGTAGAGAAAATGATCTGTATGACTGAATTATTCACTTCTTGAACCAAAAGCCATGAGAGGCTGCAAATATGTGCTTTGTTGTAATGTTGATGATTCTTGAAGGTAGCATTTATGCTCCTTCAGTTGTTCTGTGAGAGAATGGTTCCTTGCTGAAATGGAAGTCTCTAATCCTGTCCATTTTCTGGGTCTGTGGTGCCTACCAAAGCATGATTTAGTCCATAAAACTTTGGAGCAGAGTTAGGCCTTTCGACCCATTGAGTCTACTCTGCATTTGATCATGGCTAATCCATTTCCCCCTCAACCCCATTCTCCTGCCTTTTCCCCAACACTTCACACCCTGCCTTATCAAGAATCTATATCAACCTCCCCCTTAAATATACCCAATGACCTGCCCTGACATCCGCTAGTGGCAATGAAATACACGTATTCTCTCCTCTCTGGCTAAAGAAGTTCCTCCTCAACTCTGTTCTGAATGGACATCCTTCTATTCTGAGGTTGTGCCCTCTGTTCCCAGACTCCACATCTGTGGGAATCATCCTCTCCACACCCATTCTGGCTTGGTCTTGCAACATTCGATAGGTTTCAATGAGGACCCATCACCTCATTCTTTTAAATTCCAGTGTGTAAAGGGTTGGTTGGACTGGTGAGTAGACGGGAAGCAGTGGTAACACACACAAAATGCTGGTGAATGCAGCAGGCCAGGCAGCATCTATAGGAAGAGGTACTGTTGACGTTTCAGGCCGGGACCCTTCGTCAGGACTGGCAGTGTTGTTGGGTGACCATGAGAAGATTGTCGGACTATCTGTTGGAGATGATTATTTGGTTTGAATGTTATATACCATATATTAGTCTTATTCTGCATTTATCTAGTCTCTGCTGGGGAGTAGTATAGCTGATGTTATTATCTAAAGTTCATCTCAGGGTTCTGAAAGAGACAGCTGAAGAGTTTGTGGAGGATTTAGTAGTGATCTTTTCTAGAATCAATAGATTCTGAAATGATTTTGGAGGACTGGAAAATCACAAATGTCAGTCGAATTTTAAGAAGTGAGAGAGGCAAAAGGCAGGAAATTATAAATCAATTAGCTTGACTTCAGTGGTTTTGAAGATATTAGATTCCTTTATTAAGGATGCTGTTTCAGGATACACAAACAAAAAGCCAGAGTCAGCATGGTGGCGTGTCTCTGTCTCTCTCTTACCTGCCACATGTGTTGGAATTATTCTGAGGAAATAACAGGTGCAATAGACAAAGGAGAGTGGGTGGATGTTTACTCAGATATCCAAAAGGCTTTGACAAGATGCCTCTCATGATGCTGCTAACCAAAGTAAGGTAGTAACATCGACAGGAGATTGGGTGACAGTCAGAAGACAAAGTGTGAATGTAAAGGGCGGGGGGGGGGCGGTGAGCTTTTCTGGTTGCCTGACAGTGATCAGAGGTGTTCCAAAGGGTCAGAGTTGGGTCCACTACTTTTCATGTTCTATGTTAATGGTCTGGATGATGAAGTTGATGGCTTTGTTGCCAGGTTTGCAGATGATACAAAGGTAGGTGCAGGGACAGATACTGTTCAGGAAGCAGGGAGTCTGCAGAAGGACTTGGAAAGATTAGACAATGGGCAAATAAGTTGCAGATGGAATACAATGTTGTGAAGTGTATAGTCATGTACTTTCGTAGAAGGAATAGTCTATTTTCTAAACAGGGATTGAATTTAATAATCTGAGGTGCAAAGAGACTGGGAGTCCCCATGGAGTAGGTAGTAAGAAAGGGAAATGTAATGTGAGCATTCAATTTGAGAGGACTAGAATATAAAAGCAAGGATGTAATGTTGAGGCTTTAAGGCATTGGTCAGTTTGTATTTGGAGTATTTCAAGTAGTTTTGGGCTCCATATCTAATATAGATGTGCTGGCATTAGCGAGAGTCCAAAGGAGGCTTTCAAGAATGTTTCCAGGAATGAAAGGTTTAACGTATAAACGTTTGTGGCTCTGGGCCTGTACTCACTGGAGTTTAGAAGAATGAGGGGAGATCTCATTGAAACCTACCAAATATTGAAAGGCCTATGATACTATATACAACCATGAGATTGATTTTCCTGTGGGCATACTCAGTGCATCCATAATTGAATAATAACCATAATAAGATCGATGAAAGACCTTACCAACTTCAGTGTTCAACCGGTGTGCAAAAGACAACAAACTGTGCAACTGCCAAGTGAAAGAAATGATAATGAATATTGAGAACATGAGATGGAGTCCTTGGAAGTGAGCCCATAGGTTGTGAGAACATTTCAATGGTGGGGCGAGTGAAGTCATCCCCTACGGTTCAACAGCTTGATGGTTGTGGAGTAATAGCTGTTTGTGAACCTGCTGGTGTGAGTCCTGAGGCTCCTGTGCTTTCTTCTTGATGGTAGCAGTGAGCAGAGAGCATGCCCTGGGTTGTGGGGGTCCTTGATGGTGGATGCTGCTTTCCTGCACTTTGCATAGATGTGCTCAGTGGTGGGAAGGGCTTTACCCAGAATTGACTGGGTCATATCTACTACATTTGCAAGATTTTCCATTCCAAGGCATTGGTGTTTGCAACCCAGGCTGTGATGCGGGCAGTCACTATACTCCCCACAATGCATCTACAGAAATTTGTCCAAGTTTTAGTGGGCTAAACTATGAGCAGAGAGCCCAGCCTCATAATAGAGGGAATAAATATCAGAGCTGAGGAGGAGTCTCTTTAGCCAGAGGGTGGTGAATCTGTTGAACTGTTCTGCTTAGATGGCTGTGGAGGCCAGGTCATTGAGTCTGTCTGAACTGGTGCTTGATAGGTTCCTGATTAGTAAAGGTTGCAGGGAGAAGATAGGAGAATGAGGTTGAGAGGGAAAATAAATCAGCCATGTTCGCATGGCAGAGGAGACTTGATGGGATGAATGTCCTTATTCTGCGCCTGTGTTTATGGTCTTGTGTTAGACAAACAATCTTGATTCAATAAGCAGAATAATGTGCTATCATGAGACACTTGCCAAATAAGATTGTGACACATCCATGATAAAACGCATGATTGCAGTATGTCACTACGCAGTTGTAGAGATAAGAAAGCAAAGTTACTCATTGTGTCACTTCTGTCAAGACTGGCAGTGGCTGGGTAACATTTGCTGCACCTACTTTTCATGATGATGGAATTTAGAAAGTCAATGTAAGAGGTGGGTATGTCATTAAGTGAATTAGATATTGAATTTTTTTGGCATTTCTTTTAAATCAATGTTGGTGGGGGGTATGCAAGGTTTGTGTTGAGATGCACTGGGGCTTCGAGGACTTTCTATTTTTGTGTTTTCTCTGCTTTGACCTCTATCATTCCTCTGTACTTGAAAACAGATGTCTGCTTTTACAATTTTCCTGTTTCTGCTGGGAGCCCATTACCAGAAGTGTTAATTGTGTTATTCTGTCCATAAACCTCCCTGAGTTGCTCAGTATTTTCAGCAGTTTTTGTTGTGTTTTTTTTCCTATTTTGTTCATGTTCAGTTTTGTAGGACAGGCTCTTTTTGATGTATTTATTATCCTTTCTCCATTGACTTATTGCAGTGGGATGATTTGTTTGAATCTCCTGCTGTGCTCCAGTCTGATGCTTTATTACAGCACCAAAGAGGAAATGAAGAGCAGTAAGGAATTTGCCTTTCAACATTTGCTGAATGAACTGTGATGGTTTTGGTATTTGGCAGAAGTCTGGCAGTGGGAAGTGGTTTAATTTATTATGATATAATTAAGAAGATGGATCTCCACCATTCCCTCCTCTGCTATTTATTACAAGGCCCACGTCTGACATCTGGTCCCCAGTTAGGACTTTTTTTTATTTACCTCAGATGAGTTCATTGTTGACTAAATTATTATAACACTTCATTACTTCATAATTACTTTCTGTAATGATATCCAGGACGAAATTCGGCTAATTCAGATCTTTCACTTATTTTTGCTAGTACATTGCTCCATTGTCATTGTTTTCTTTATCTATCATTACTCCAAAAAGTTGGTTTTTAAGTCTTCCAAATTCTTGAGCTGCTACCTCATCCTTCCCCTAGCTTAATAGATCTTGTTTGTTCAAGCCTCCAATTATAATCTTAAATAGTACTTTTCCTGTACTTGTAATTGTTTACTATCATTCCAAGCACATCTTGCGATCTTTGATTCATTACGGTCCTTGTTCTCTGAAAGTCACATCCACCTACACCTTCCTTTCGTTGTTTCTCATTTTTCACAAGCATCTTAATCTCATTTTCCACAGGTATCTTAAGCTCAGCTATTTGACAGTGAAATAATTGCTGAAGTCAGTATTGATAGTCTCACTTAAAATTACAACAATATAAAGACTGTTACAAGTCTTGTGTAGTCTAGCTTGCTTTACATAATTACATCATACAGTGCCTATTAAAAAAAGTATTTGCCCACCTTGGAAGTTTTCATGTTCTATTGTTTTACAACATTGAATCTGAGTGGATGTAATTTGGCTTTTTTTGACACTGAGCAGCAGAAAAATACTCTTTTGTGTCAAAATGAAAACAGATCTCTACAAAGTGATCTAAGGTAATATATAACACAAAATAATTGATTACGTAAGTATTCATCCCCTTTAATATGATACACCAATTCATCACTGGTTCAACCGATTGGTTTTAGAAGCGACATAATTAGTTAAATGAAGATCACATGTGTGCAGTCAAAGTGCTTCAATTGATTCTAGTAAAAATACACATGTGTTTGAGTCACTATTCTGGCAAAAACAATGCCATGAAGAGAAAAGAACACTCCAAGCAACTCTGCATAAAGGTTATTGAAAACTACAAGTCAGAAGATAGATACAAGAAAATTTCAAAGTCACTGAATATCCTTTGGAATACAGTTAAGTCAGTCATCAAGTGATGGAAAGAATATTGCACAGCTGTAAATCTGCCTAGACCAGGCCTTCCTCAAAAACTGAATGACCGTGCAAGAAGGGGACTAGTCAGGGAGGACACCCAGAGACCTGTGACAACTCTGGAGGAGTTGCAAGCTTCAGTGGCTGAGATGAGAGAGACTGTGCATACAACAACTGTTGCCTGGGTGCTTCACCAGCTTTATGGGACAGTGGCAAGAGAAAGCCACTGTTGGGAAAAAAAATTCACATGAAATCTCAGCTAGAGTTTGCCAGAAGGCATGTGGGAGAGTCTGCTGTCAGATGGAAGAAGGTTCCATGGTCTGATGAAACCAAAATTGAGCTTTTTGGCCATCAGATTAAACACCATGTTTGGATTGAGCCAAACACTGCACATCATCAAAAACACACCTTCCCTACCATGAAGCATGGAGGTGGCTGCATCATGCTGTGGGGATGCTTCTCTGCAGCAGGCCCTGGAAGGCTTGTGAAGGTAGAGGGTAAAATGAATGCAGCAAAATACAGGGAAATCCTGGAGGAAAACCTGATACAGTCTGCAAGAGAACTGCGACTTAGGCGAAGATTTGTTTTCCAGCAAGAGAATGACTTCAAGCAAAAAAAAAACAAAGTTACACAGGAATGGCATAAAACAACAAAGTTAATGTCCTGGAGTGGCCGAGTAAGGGCCTTAATCCAATTGGGAATTTATGGCTGGACTTGAAAAGGGCTGTTGACTCACGAGCCCCATGCTTGAGCAGTTTTGTCAAGAAGAATGGGGAAATATTGCGGTGTCCAGATGTACAAAGCTGATAGAGGTTGATCCACATAGACTTAAGGCTGTAATTGCTGCCAAAGTCGCATCTACTAAGTACTGACTTGAAGGGGGTCAATGATTTTGTGTAAAAATAATTGTAATAAATTTAAACCAGTTTGTAGAAATCTGTTTTCACTTTGACATGCAAGAGCCTTTTCTATTGATCAGTGTCAAAAAGCCAAATTAAATCCACTGTGATTCAATGTTGTAAAACAATAAAACACTAAAACTTCTGGGGGGGGGGGGTGGAGAAGGGGGGGGAGTACTTTTTATAGGCACTGTATATTCTAGACCGTACCTTGGTCATGCTTGCTGCCCTTTATGCTGCTGGCATTTAAGGCAGAAATGAAGGTTCTCCATCTCCTGTGGTATTCAAGGCTTCAACTTCATGCCAGTTGCTCTCTTGTTTTTTTTTTATCTGAATAGGGACCCTGGAATACTCTTGCAATCTGATGTAGAAGGACTCTTTAGTGCTGTTTCTGTAACAATTCAGTTTTACCAGTCAGGATTGTTAGTCCTGAGCTGAGCCCTCGAACCTGGAGGACCGGCAGACCACTCTTCGTCTGTCCTCAAACCTTTGACCTGTTTGGCATTGGTGACCCCACCAAGAGCCAAAGCAAAGGCTCTGACTTCAGCCATTGTAGCTCTCTGGGTCATTGTGGCGCACGAGCCTCCAAACCATGGCAAGATTGTGGTCCTCTTGGAGGCTACCAATGTCACGGGTTGCTTAAAAATGGCAAATAATTCGGTACCTGATTATTGAGAGTTGGACTATTTTAGACTTCCCTCATTTTTATGTGTACCTAGGCTTGTGCACCTCGTTATCACTGGAGAACATTGAATCGCCCAGAACGTGAACCCGTGGGTTCCTGTTACCTTGCCAATGGAGAAAAGATAGTGGAGTATGCACCGTGCCGATCAGGTCAGTGTAAGATGTGTTACTGCCATTAAACAGCTGTTTAAGTGTCTGTTTAAGATGGGCTTGAAGTTGCTGTTAAGATCAGGATCCTTTTGAAATCTGTTATAAAGTTCAAAAATATTGACTAATTATATTCATGCCCTTTGTTCATTGTTTAAAAATACTACAAAACAAGAGAGTTCTTTTTTAATCTGGCAGGTACTGGATTCTGAATTCTACTCTGTTCATGTACTGGCTAGCTCACCAGGAAATTATAAACGTGTTGCCTGCAATTTTTCTATTAACGGCAACATTGAACGAGGTTGAAGATTTGTCCACATTTTCTCATCCTCTGGCTATGTTTACCTTGCCTGTTTTGTTTATTATTTGTGCATTGCAGGGGGTGCATGTATTAAATTGGTGAGAAGTGCACTTAAAGTTAATATTTTCTTACACAAACATGACTGCTGGATTAGTTGGTAGAAACAGTCACACTGGAATCATTTAAAAACAATCGGGTCTTTTGATGGAGCAGGGTTGTTCGGAATTTAACTTTACTTCTGGATAAGTTGGACAGGGTAAACAAATAATGAAGTTTATTTTTAACTCTCCAGTGTTGACTTAATTAGTAGAAGTGCCTTGAGGGGTTTTCTGCAAGTAGTTAAATTGACCCCACTGGAAATTATCATGAATTTTTCTCAACGGCCTGCATTCAGCTTGGTAATTCTTTAATGCTTAATCGTTCATTACAACCAGATTGATTCCGATAATGAGGTCAGTGTTAGTTTTAAAAATATCCCCTCCAGAACCTATGGAAAAGGAAGAGTGCTGCCAAAATAACTGAATTGTTTGGAGTCAGCTTTTTTTTAAAACTTGAGATAAACTTCACTGATAGTTGCAATCTCTGGTCATTGAGGTCAAATTCCCTGCATTCATTTCCCATGTAATAGTTTCCTCTCTTGCCCACATGTGAATGGGGTCTTCACAAATGCAAGTTGAGTCCTTCACAAAATGGTTTTATAGACTACATTGTGCAGTTTCATTTAAATACTAACAGATGTTCTGGAACATTTTGGCATTTTTCCATACTGTAACTTTAGTTTGAATGTGGCAGCACTATCCATTCATGTAGAGGTTCTGTGGAAAAAATTGAGATAAATTTACTAGTTCTTTTAGATACGTAACAAAAAGCTGGAAGTAACTCACTTTGTTTAAAAGAATCTCAGTTCACCCATTTAGAGTTGGGACTGAGAAGCATACCTAAATATTTTTGAAGTAGCGGCTAGAATTTGAACTATTAGCTTTGTTGCCTTAGAAGAAGCAGTCAGGTTCCTCATAGCCCACAACAAGTAATTGGCTCCCTAACCCACCAGTTGGACTCTTTGCATCCATCTTTTACCCCGGAACTCAGAGGAATGTGTTAAGATAGAAACTTTGTTAAAGTAGACATTCACGGACTATTCCAAAGGTTTCAATGATTGTCTCTTCGGGGCAGAATGGTCAACTACCTCTTGTTTTGTCTCCGTTTGAAATGGAAATTGGCATGTTCAAGTCAGCATGTTTTTGAATTAAAAATAAAATTTTAATTTCCCATTGGACTTAAACTCACCCAGAAGGTCATGTTTCATTGTCAGTACTGTGGGAATTACTTTAAAAGAATTATCTCAGTAATTCATGACTTCTGTATTTCTTTATATATAGATAAACCTGAAGCTGATGGTCAAGGATTTTGTCAGGGAGGTTTCAGCATTGACTTTACAACGGTAGGAACTTTTCTCTCATTCAATATTAAAGGCCAGTAGAAGCGTGTCACTCCAGTAAACTGTTAACCCTTGTGACACACACAAAATGCTGGAGGAACTCAGCAGGTCAAGCAGCATCTATGGGAAAGAGTGCAGTTGAAGTTTTGGGCTGAGACCCTTTAACAAGACTGGAGGGGAAAAAAATGAGGAGTCAGAGTTAGACAGTTGGGGGGGTGGGGGAGGAAGAAACACAAGGTGCTGGTGAAACTAGAAAGGGGGAAGGGGTGAAGTAAAGATCTGGGAAGTTGATTGGTGAGAGAGATACAGGGCTGGAGAAGGGGGAACCTGATGGGAGAGGACAGAAGGCTATGGAAGAAATAAAAGGAGGAGGAGCACCAGAGGGAGGTGATGGGCAGGTAAAGAGATAAGATGAGAATGGGAAATAGGAATGGGGAATGGTGAAGGAGGTGGGAAGGGCATTATCGGAAGTACAAGTAACCGATGTTCATGCCGTCAGGTTGGAGGCTACCCAGATGGAATATAAGGTGCTGCTCCTCCAACCAGAGTGTAGCATCATCGTTACAGTAGAGGAGGCCATGGACTGACATGTTGGAATGAGAATGGGAAGTGGAAATAAAATGGGTGACCACTGGGAGTTCCTGCTTTTTCTGGCCGTCAGAGCGAAGCAGTCTCCCAACCTATGTTGGATCTCACTGATATACAGGAGGCCACACCGGAAGCACACAAGTGAAGTGTCACGTCACCTGGAAAGACTGTTTGGGGCCCTGAATAGTAATGAGGGAGGAGGTGTAGCTCTTGCTCTGCTTGCAAGGATCAGTGCTAGGAGGGAGAATGGTGGGGAGGGATGAATGGACAAGTGAGTCGCATAGGGCGCTTGCTAAAGCAGAAAGGAGGGAGTGGGAGTGAAAGATGTGGTTGGTGGTGGGATCCTGTTGGAGATCCTGCTGAGTTCCTCCAGCACTTTGTGTGTTGCTTGGATTTCCAGCCTTTGCAGATTTTCTCTTGTTTGTTAACCCTTGCGCACTAATTTTTTTTTGCTGGACTAACACGTTACCTAAAAGTGAGGAATGACCATTTTAGTTTTTAAACTGATCCATCTGTTTATCTCAAAGATTATTTCTATATTTTGTGTTGATAATTTGACTTGGATGTTACCACAATTTAACCAATCAATGCATGTGATGACATTTGATCTTGTAGTTTCCCTTTGAAAACTTTTAAAGCTATAATATCATTGTAACTTTGGTTATTAGAATTGGTCTGTTTCATTGGGTTGTGTGTCATCTTGTTTTAAACCTACTCAAGATTAGATTATGTGTTAGGTAGATTTTTTTACTGACATATTTGGGAATGAAGTTAAGTTATTTCGACTCCAAATGAGTGATTAATGTTGGGAATATTCACCACTTTTGTACTCTTCTATGAGCTTGAATTTCCACTTGGAAAACCTTGCGCTTTGAAAGTAGAGAAAAGTACTACACCAGGTAATAGATGTCCATAAATCTCACTCTTTTGTCCTTTTGTGAATTGCAGGCTGGTAGAGTGGTTCTTGGTGGACCTGGCAGTTTTTACTGGCAAGGTAAAATGCAAAAGCACTTGGTCAAAATGCAGTATTAAATGCTGTCTAGTTGCAGCCATGCAAATATTAGCTAAATTCAACTGGTCAGCTTTTTGAAAAAACAATACTTCAATGACTTTGATTGCTATCCAGCTTTTAAAATGCACTAATCCTTCAGTGGGAGAAACATATTTTCTTCCTCCAAGTAATATTTGTGTATACTAATATATCATTTAATGTTTTATCATGGTTATTAAACAGAATTGAATTTTTAAAACAAGCTTTGTGTTAAAACTTGAACATTTCTTCAAATACTTTTTCTCACCAAACAATTATTCCACAGGGCAGTTAATCTCTGATGAGATTCAGGACATTGTGGAATTGTATAACTCTTCATCGTTTATCACACAATATCGGAATCAAATTTCAACCCGTGGGGCTAACGCTGTGTTTGATGACAGCTACCTTGGTAAGTAGGGCTTGCATTTCAATATATTGTTCTGAAGTAAATAGAAATGAATCTGGAACACAAAGTTATTATGTTTAAATTTCTTTTCTTGAGTTATTTCAAATTAATTTAATACCTGAAAGTAATTTCATCTATAACTTGGGATTTTAGGAAGTTTATTTTAAAACCTATTTCTTCAATGTCAGTTTGAATTCTTGCATTGAATAATAAAAGTGCCTTCTCCTCTTAGATTTTTTAAAAACTTCAGATCTGATCAGGAATTTTGTTTTGATTTTTATTTATAACTATGATTAATTTTAATGGTACTCTGAAGTATTGGAACATACTTGCACTAAATAACCTTTACAGTAACTCTAAATTTTGTATTTCGAAAGACTTAAAAATAACGTGTGACCAGCCATAAAGCATATCAATATTATTTTTTGGCTAGCTTCGTTCTAAGTAAGAGGATGATCAAAACATTTTCACCATTCTTCTGATTACTGAAATATCTTCCACAGGCTATTCAGTTACTGTTGGAAACTTCAACAATGATTTGGTAGAAGGTAAGGCTATATTCAATGTGTTTATTTAAAGACAATGGAGAGCTGAAATTAGGATCTATATGATTGACTTAATCCTTGGATTTTATTTAAATGGAAGTTGGGGACATGTGAAGGGTGGTCATGTTCCCCTACTAAGCAGGATTTTTTTTGTTCTTATTGGTATCTACCTATTGTGCATATCCCATAATACCCCCCGTTCACCTATTGTGCATATCCCATAATACCCCCCGTTCACCTATTGTGCATATCCCATAATACCCCCCGTTCACCAAGTGCACCAGGTATCAAAGTGCCTGCTCCACCTATGCCTGCATACGGTCTCAAAACTTGTCTCCATTTAAGAGCTTCACAATTCCCTCAGTTGGGAGGAAAAGCTTGCGCAAGTTTTTAGGACAAAATTTAGTGATAAGACATGAAATACCTTTTCAGACCCCAAAGGAGTCAGAAAGTTTCAAGGTGAATACAGTGTTTTGGAGAAACCTGTAATGGCCTTTTGCCAATTGTGTGTTGTTTGACATACCGTATTCTACATCAAACACTAGCTTTTGTGACCATTTCAATAAACATCCTTAATCTGGAAACTAGCTGTTGACATTTTTCTATCCTGGAACATAGGATCAAGGTCTGTGCATCTATAGCTTGCACTTTTGTCTCTTGTCGTTTACGATGCTACTGGGGAAGTGTGTTCACCACCTCCTAGGATTAACTACCATTACGTTATAGATCTTCGTTGAGTCTCCTTGCACGCTTGGCTTAGTTGTACTGAAAAAGCCCCAGTTCTGCAAGTTCCTGAACTAGAGTAATGGTTTGAAATGATTGTTGATTGATTCATTATGGTCGCATACATGAAGGTACAATGTAAAGCTTTTGTTTTCATGGCAATCTGAGAAATCATTCCACTCATCAGTACATCAAGGCCTTAGAGAAGGAAAACAATAATGGAATACAGAATTAAGTGTTACAATTAATGAGAAAGTGTCATGTAGACAGGCAAATAAGATGCTGGCACCATAATGAGAAAGACTGATCAATCAAGAGTTAACCTTTACTATACAGGAGTCCTGTTCAAAATTCTGTTAACATTGGGGTAGAAGCTGTCCTTGAGCCTTCTGTTCTCAAGCTTGTGCATCTTCTTTCCGATGGAAGTGGGGAGAAGAGAGAATGTCTGGAGTGGGAAAGGTCTTTGATTATGTTGCCTGCTTTCCTGAGGCATTGAAACTGTAGACAGAGGCAATGGAGAGGAGGCTGGTTTTCATGACAGACTGGGCAGTTTTCACATCTTTCTGCAATTTCTTGCAGTCTTGGACATAGAAGTTGCCATACCATGCTGTGATGCATCCAGTTAGGATGTTTTCTCTAATGCATCTGTAAAAATTGGTGAGGGTCATTGGGGACACGCCAAATCTGAAGAAGAAGTAGAGGTGTTGTTATGCTTTCTTGATGAGAGAATCTACGTTGATATGTACATTTCAAGAACTTGAAGCTCTCAGCCTTTTCCACCTCACCATCCCTGATACAGCCAGGGATGTGTACTCCATTCTGCTTCCTAAGGTTCATAACCAGCTCTTTTGTTTTGCTGATACTGAAGAAGAAGTTCTTGATGTTGTTCCATTAGGCTCTCTATCTCCTTCCTGTATTCCATCTCATTGTTGTTTGAAATCCAACAACTGGTATATTCAGTTGTCCTCTTCTAGGTTGGATATTAAAATCCAGAGAAGCAACACCGAACCACTGGATGTGTTGTTTTTTTTTAATTTTTGCACATTTGTTGAAACATTCAGAAAAGTTAGTGATGTGTTCCTGAGCAAAGTTCACTAAGCAATGCACTAATCACAGATAACCAGTATGGATAGAGTTCACATTTTGATTGCCTAGGAATTAGGGGAAAAAGATTGTGAAGATTTTTTTATTTTTTTCAGTTTTGTCCTAGAGTTTTCTCTTTTCTTTCACATCAGTATAGCCCATCAATGCCCAGTCACTTCCCTAGCAAGAAATTGTGCACCTATTTGACAGAAGGAGAGACTAATTTGGAATGCGCATCGAGGGTGTAGGAAGAAGATTGTGGTGGTTGTCAGTTGCACAATAACATTGTCTGATACCTCTAATGGGGAGAAACAATAAGAAATAATAAAAAAAATAAATCAGATCTGTTTCATCTTCCCTAGAGAAGAAGTTTGGAGTTAATTAGATCACCTAGTGCATTTCTGATTTTTAACTTTGGCCAACTAGTTTACAATGTTTTGTTAGTATTTTTGAAAGGTCATGCATGCCAATGAGATGAGTGAAAGCTGATCTGTTCCATGTATGGCATTTTTTAAAAAAACATTGTCCCACACAGCCCTCTTTGCAATCTAGAACAATTTGTTATCTGCTAAGTGCTAGAGTGGCCTTACCAGTAACTATTCACGTTCTTTATGTTCTCTATAAACACAGACATAAAATGTCTATTGACAAAGGGTGATCCACACCTGAGCAGGCATTACTATCATTGGGAGAGGAAGGAGATTAAACGATAGTGACTTCTAGTTTGAGAGCGGTTACTATGTGTAGGCTATTGTGTAAATTAACTGATTATTTCTAACTAAACATATGAAACATTTCTCTTCATTTTAGATTTTGTTACTGGTATTCCAAGAGGAGCAAAGTCTCTGGGTTATGTAAGGAATGCTTATTTTATACAACTGTATTTGTGAACTGATTTAAATAATTAGAAAAATGAAAGTGAACTAAATTTATGTTATCACTCCTCAAGGGTAGTTGAAAGTACTCTATAGCTATTACCTTTTTACTATATTAGATGTAGATAGTTTAATACAACAGAATTACATGGGCAGCCTAAGTGTAAATGACAACTTAGCTGTGTTGAAGGTGGGTTGAGAATGGTTATTGTTCCTTAGGATGTTGAATTTTCACTTAAAAAAAAATGGTATAGTGTGATATTTTGCATCCATATTTCAGGATAAAAAAAGTGTGTTTCCAATTTAGTACCACAGAAACAGAAATATTGATTAAGATTATATGCTTAAATGCTCATTTGAGCTATTTAACCCATAGCTTCTGGCTGAAGCAAGATATTTGTATCTGAAGTAAAATTACACCTTTCAATGTATAAACTGTTCTTAACATTGACAGGTGACTATTTTAAATGGAGTTAACATGGAATCACTTTACAATTTTACTGGGGAGCAGGTAAGTAAACTTTTTTGTTCAATTTAAAATAATTGATTTGTTAATTGTGATTGTCAATACCAGAATAAGACCATGACTCATCTGTCTCTTTCTTAGATGGCTGCTTACTTCGGATACTCTGTTGCTGTTACAGATATCAACAATGATGGGTAAGGTTATGTGTGTTGAAGGGATGGGCTGCATTTCAACTTTATCTTGTTTAAAAATATGTCTTGTTCTGTGGCCATTGATAAAGACTGACCATTTGGGGGATTTTGTTGATCTGTTCTATTAAATTTAAAAGCTGAAGTTAGTGTGATAATGACTAGCTATAAATTATGAGAAGCTACATAAACTTTGCACTGTTGAACTTCCTTTATCCTTCTGGGATTCTCCAATTTTAAAATCAGTTTGTTCATTTAAAAATGTGTTGAAATGATGATTGAGAAGTAGTTTAAATACTGGGTCTGCAACATGTTCTAACTTGCATTAATGCTGGAGACTGAATAATGCTGGAGACTGAATACTAATTGTTCAGATTTGTGAATGACCTCAGGCCAGAGAGGTTGTTTCATTCTGAAGAGGCAGCTTAGAAAGCATAAAGTGTGTTGGCAAGAGTATGGAATAAAAGGTGAAATTTAATAACACGTATACACACCTTGTGATTTTTGTTTAAAGAAAAATGGGTGATTATTTGTAAATTAAGTCAAATAGCTCCAAATGGCATTAATAACAACTCTTACAATTGTAGGTCCAAACAAAAAAAAACCGTATGTTTTAGACTTACCTGTAATTGGGAAAGAGAAGAAACAATTGGATGGGGTCCAGGTTTCATAGCCTCAGGTGGGATAAGACTGAGATTGCTTTGTAGTGCAGCATGTTATGGATGCATTTCAATGAGAATGAAAATCTTGGAGATGCGTAGAATTAGCTGAAGGTCACAGAATGGTGGCAAATTTGAAGTTGCTATTGTATACAAGAGCAAAAAGTATATGGATTTTTTTTGGCTTGATTTAGACATTTCCTGTACTTTGGTTCAGGAGTGGGATCTCTGGCTGCAATTAATAGCTGAAGCTGAAATGGTCACTGGATTAACAGTTGATTCTTTAGGAATTGTCTGGTGTAGTGAAAGCCAACAGAATCGTACTGATTTTATAATGTTGCGAACTGGATGTTGACTTTTCCACATAAAATGTCACAAGATGTTTCACAACCATTATTAGACTTCGATGATGAGCTGCACATAAAGAATATCCTAAGGTAGAGAAAGGGCCTCAGATCAGAAGTCCCTACAAAGGACTATGAGAAGAGCTGAGAGGATAATAGGGATCTCCCTACTATCCATCGTGGGCATTTATCAGGAGTGCTGCGTATTATCAAGGATCCCGCTCATCCATCCAACATCCTCTCTGACTTTCTACCATCAGGCAAGACACTCCAATGCATAAAACAAGAATAGTTAGGATGGGAAACAGTTTCATTCCTCAGGCTGTTAGGCTTCTGAGCTCCCTGCGCATTGCATTTGAGCTGTCACCAATTAATCTGTTCTGTACCTTATGTTACATGACCACGGGTTTTGTTTACTGTGGGTGTCACTTTAAGCACCTGGACGAGGCGGGAGTATGACGTCAGTATTACAGAATGCGGACAGAGTGCTGGGACATTCAGTAGAGAGAGAGAGAGAGTGTTAAGACTCTGGACTGCGAGCAGCAGCTCGCAACTGTAATGGATGAAATTTGATACTTTCCCATGCCCAAAGGATTGGGTGAGTGAGTGGCACACAGTGCATTATTGGATATGTGACTGTCACTTCTTATGATCCATACGTGGATTTTTGGAGTATTCTGTGGCAACTACTTTTGTTAATCCTTACATGGATTCGGATGTGTTATGTGGTGACGACTTGTGCTAAGGAATATTCCGTGACTGTCACCTTGTAATTTCTCTACGTGGATTTCGGAATACAACTCGACGGCTGAGATCTTCTGTGACTGTTACTTCGTTTTCCCAGCGTGGAACCTGTGGAATTTTTCATGATCGCCTCCTCGTTGCATCTTAATGTGGATTTACAAGTTTCTTCCTTCACCTATTCCGTGGATAGCTGAAACTTTTCAGTTTGCCATCTTAAAGCTTTAAGAACTGTTCCTAAGCTTGATAGCTGGGAGCTACAACGCACATCACTGTTAACTTCTGTTTAGAAGAGTAGTTTGTTTAATTTTCTGTATTTTGAGTAGATACTAATAAATATAGTGGCTTAGCATTAAATCCTGACTCAGTTAGTGGTCTATTGCTGCTGGTATGTAACACTAACGATATTTAATTTATGCACTTTATTTATGTGTAATTCATCTGTAAATTTTATCCTTGTTTTCCTAAGTTGTTGTGTGTGTGTTATGTGTACTACTGCACTTTATACCTTGGTCCAGAGAAATATTGTCTCATTTGGTAGCATACGTGTATAAAATTAAATGACAATAACGTTAACTGGACTGGAGTGGACTATTTTAAAGCTCAGTACTTTAAGTGGTAAAAGACTGCCAGCAATAATGTTGGTATACTTAATATTAGCTTACTGCAAGTGCATATGGTCAGTAGAGTTCAGAGGAAGCAATGTTAGACTGTCCTGGAGTTGGAGCACATACTGGGGCACATGTTCCATACCCTAAAATCTCTGGACAAGTCACTTGGTCCAGAGTGGCCCCAGTGCCATCAAACACTGGGAGCCCTGCTCCAAGCATCTTACTGCAGTCCAATGTACTATGAGTGGTTGTCTTGACATGGGCAACTGGCACTTTAGAAAGGTTGGCAGCCAGTGAGGACCCACTGGTAGATGTGGCTGTCAAAGGTTTCGGTGCAGTTGCAGCTACTGAATGTTTCCAAACACTTGACATTTGCAAATATTCAGTAACACTCATAAATAAAACAAAACATTAAGTGTTTTGAAATAATGCAGAAAAGGCAATCAAGGAAGTCAATTGTTTTATGATTAAATAGGTTTTTTAAAATTTATATAATACAACCAGACATCCTTTCTCCCAAGAGTCATTTTCTCCCATTCTGATGTTGTGCCTGTCTATCCAGGCCTGACAGCTGAGAAGTCTGTGCAGGATTGCATCACCCAGTTGGACTTCATGATGTGTGCATTAAGACAGAACAGGGGCTCTTGTGGCTGGTGGAGGCTGACTTGAAGGTGTCATTTCCAGCTGAGGCCAGCACTAGAATCAGGACATCCAAGGAAACTTCTGGAGGTGGCACACAAGATCCACCCCCATTGAAAGCAGGGACCAGTTTTTGTCACAGAAGATAAGAATATGCTGGAGGCAGTTCAAGGAATTTTAACGTTAAGAGATTTGTCTTTAGAAAGACTGAAAGCTTGATATTTAAGGATGAATAAGACCTGATCTTATAAACTTGTAAGATATTATAAAGTATGCTGGGAAAGGTAAATCTGTAGAAATTGTATTAATGGTATCCGTATAAATAGTATTAATCATATTAGAAAACTAGTTAAATGCTCATCGTTTCATTACAATAAGCACAAATCTTCATAAATAAAAACTTGAAAATCGTTTTATAAATATTTAGTTTCTGAGTTGAGAACATTGGATTCTATTTCAAATGCATGAGTTGAGATAAAACGGCTTTTCTCATTTTCATTTATCCCATGACAATGTTCTGCACATGGGAGTTTAATTGGATCTAATAATGTAATGGAAGTAATAATTTATTTACCCAAATTCAGTCAACTATTTTGCAATGTAAATCTTGATTATCACCAATCTTGGTGTGGAAAGTATGTTATTGAATGTGCCAGGTACTCGATGCAAAGGAGGCAATAAGAACAAACCATTTCATAACAGATATGCATGATCACAGTTTGATACCTGGTGCTATTGTATTGCCTGGTACTGAATAAAACCCTTCGACTTCTGTAACTTGTTTTCTGGAAATCACTTCAATCTCCTTTTAGCCTTGTGTACAAGAAGAGGATTATGGTCTCATAGTTTACAATATAATCCTTATTTCAGTAAACAACTTCATGAAAGCATAACTCAAATTCATTGGAAGAAAAAAGATCCATTGAATTGGTAAATACCTGCTAAATTTTGTTTTTGGCCGAGCCTGGAGCAGTTGATCTTTCCCCTTAACATGATCACATGGCTTCAAAAGAGCTTTCACAATAAGTTTTAGCTGTTAATTATGGGGTTTATGAGAAATAAAGGGCAGGTCACCCATGTTCTTCATCTAGCCATGTTGTAGCTGTGACTTTTTAGACTGTTTTTTGTGAATTTTTTTGCAGGTATGCCCAGCTCAGCAGTTATGTCCCAGAGTTCAGTCATTTCAAAATTGGTAGTGTTTCACATGCAGATATGATTTAGGAGATCTGAAACAAGAACTTACCATTGCTGCTGTGACTAAATAATCTCATGACTAATTTCATGACATAATATTGAGTGGGTTGAAAACTTTGTGCTGAGATTGTTAAACAGCTAGAGCAGAGAGAAGTTATTCCGTGGAGCATAGGAGACTAAGAGGTTATCTTACAAAGCTGTATAAAATCGTGAATGCACTCGGTCTTTTTTTTGCTAAGGTTGGAGAATTGAGAACAAGATGGCTTAGATTTGAAAACGATCTGAGTTACTCAGCACAGGAACAGGCCCTTTGGCTCAGCCGGTCTATGTTGACCAAAGGGGGAAAGGTTTTTTAGGAACCTGAGAGACAACTTTATTACACAGAGAATGGTACCTATGTGGAATGAGCTGTCAGAAGATATGGCTGAGACAGATTTGATACCATATTTTAAAATGTATTGGTATATGTACATTACATGTATAGAAAGGTTTTGGCTTATGGGCCAAATACTGGCAAGTGGACTAACTTGCATGGACCATAAGGCATGGGAGCAGAATTAGGCCATTTAGCATGCCGAGTCTGCTCCACAGTTCCATCATGGCTGATCCCGAATCCCACTCAATCCCATACACCTGCCTTTTCGCCAAATTCTTTGATATCCTGACCGATCAGGAAATGATCAACTTCTGCCTTAAACATACCCGTGGACTTGGCCTCCACCACAGTCTGTGGCAGAGCGTTCTACAGATTCACTACTCCCTGGCTAAAAAAAAAAATCCTCTTTGCCTCCTCCTATGTTAACCCCTTCATTCCTGGAATTAGTAGGTAAAGACCAATTGTGTTAAAGGACTGCAGCATAAAAGCCAGGACCAAAAGGCTCCGGGACAGCTTCTTCCACCAGGCCATCAGGCTGATTAACTCACACTGTACTTCTGTTACATTGACTGTTCTATTTATTATAAATTACTATGATTGCACATTTAGACAGAGACGTAACGTAAAGGTTTTTACTCATGTATGTGAAGAATGCAAGAAATATCAATTGCATGCCGTATGACTAAGTTGAGTGTAATGTCAGCTCCAGACTGTCTGATTGAAAGGATGGTTGAGCAGCTATTTAGTCAGTGTTGGCAATATTGCTTAACATTGTCATAGAGCCTGAAACGTCGACTGTACCTCTTCCTAGAGATGCTGCCTGGCCTGCTGCGTTCACCAGCAACTTTGATGTGTGTTGCTTGAATTTCCAGCATCTGAAGAATTCCTGTTGTTTGGGTGTAATGGATTTAGTTTCTAGAGAGACATTGCTTCTGGAATCTTGCAGCTAAAGCTGATAACAAAATTAAGAATAAATAGCAGTTATTATTTGCTAATATATTTGCATGATACCTTAAAAGCTTGCGTACATTAGCCCAGTGATGGAAATAACTTATCAAAGTGATTATCAAAACAGCTTGATGATATCGGACTGCACACAATATAAAAATTGCTCCCTTTGTTTCTAAATCACTGTGCAGTTATACAGTAATTCTTGAGCAATTATTTCTCACTACTTTTAATGCTGCTATTCCCTCTTCCAGACTAGATGATCTGTTGGCTGGAGCACCACTTTTTATGGTTCGTGGCTCTGATGGGAAATACCGAGAGGTGGGACAAGTGTATATTTATTTACAAGACGCTCCAACTAGTTTTAAAAATTCCATGAAGCTGACCGGCACAGAGACTTATGCCAGATTTGGATCTTCAATTACACCTTTGGGAGACTTGGATCAGGATGGCTATAAAGGTGGGTTCTAGGGCTTTTTAAAATAAAAAATACTTTTGTTTATTTGCACCCTTTCTAATATTTGGTTATTAATGATATTCGGAGGCCTTAATTGTTCACAGCTGATTTTATGGCTGTAACTGTACAAACAGACCTTGCCTTTTTGATGCATACCTTTGCGGTTAATGCTAGTAAAAGTGAGATTCATTTTAGATTCAGTCTTTACTCTCAAATCTATCCTGAGTTGCACCTGGAAAAAAAAGAAAAAAAGTGTGTGTGTCTGTGTGTGTGTGTGTCTGTGTGTGTGTGTGTCTATATATGTATGTATGTGTGTGTGTGTATGTGTATATATATGTGTGTGTATGTGTGTGTGTGTATGTATGTGTGTGTATATATGTATGTGTGTGTGTGTATATATGTGTGTATGTGTGTGTGTGTGTGTATATAGAGACACACTTTGCTCAACCACTATCCTACCCCTCCTCCCCTCCCACCACAAACAAAACTCATAAATTTCTCTCTTTCAGCTTAGAAAAAGATTGGTCAGCATAAGTAAAGTGTGTTGTCAGCATAGATGTTTCGTCTTATCTAGGGAGGGGAATCTGTCGTGCTCCAGGAGAGTTCAGGCTACACAGTGATCTTGTTCATTTTTGAAGGTATCCACTTTTAATTTAGTACCAAGTTATTTGAGGAACATCTGACCTTTTATTACACCTTTGTATTCTCCATCCAGAAACGAAAAATCATTGCTGAAATTCAGTTTAACTGGGGGGGGGGGGGGCGGGGGAACAGGAATAAACCTGCTGCCTGTCATTTAACTGTTGATCCCTGAAAGCTCTGCTAAACTATGTTATGTCATAGCAAGTGGGAAATTGATTTGTATTTATTTTGTTGCATTAACTTTGCAATATGTAACACTTGAATTTTGATGCCCTTGACATTCTTGCCCAAGAGAAATTTATTAATGTTGAATTTAACAAGTTTATCATCATAGTGGCGCTAACTTATTGGAAAATATCCAGATTGTTACTATGGTAACTGCCTGCATCTGAGTCCTCAAGTGGAGTCCTCTAGTACTCTTCCTTTCCCTTTCGAGAGAAATAGATTTTTTCTATCAAAATGAACAAATTCTATTTTTATATTCAAGCATCCCTCAATCTTTCTCGTTAACGTAATACAAAACAAATTGTGCAGCCCAGTCATTGTTACGTAATATAAGCCCTACTGTCATTGTACATGCAAAGATGTCTGAAATTTACCCTGTAGCTTTTCCCTCATCATAAACATCACCCCTGGAGCAAGAATTGTACACTTATGTCCAGTGTGCTTCACTGTGAATACTTTGCCTTTTCCTTCAGTCCAGCCTGAAAAGTTTTACTGTAATAATGGTAGCTTGGCCTGGGTTGGAACTTATTTCTGCCTCCCTGCAAAGCTGTGCTGCAATGTTAATGCAACAGTCCTTCATTTGTAAAGAACTAAGGATATTATTAGTTTTTCAAAAGGATGTATCTATGACTGTACAGTGGCTGGATTCTTTGAGTTCATGGCCATATGTGGGGACTGTGTGGCATAGTGGGTTGTAATAGACTATGCTTGTAACTTGTGATCAGGAAAAAGTTCCATTCAGTTAAAAAATTTTGTGTCAATTGGCAGTGTTTCATTAGCTTGTTTGCCAAATGCAATAGAAATAACCACTCTGCACTTATTCCATGCCAGACTGTAATCTATTTTCTATTAACAAGATTGGACAATTGCGTCTTTTGCTCTTTTGACCAGATGTCTAAGATCCTGGTCCAGAATCTCTGAACCACAACTGAACGAAAATATGAGCTGCATATTTTCACATTGGAGTTAGACCCTGCTTTTTGCATTCTGAAGCAAAGCTGAGTGGGCGATGTCATGAATTAAAGAGCACACAAGAAGATATGGAAAGTCCCTATGATTATGGACTGTTAGAAGAGAGGTTTTTGGGGTGGCTGCAGTTGTTGTAAGGTGGACAACTGTAAGAAAATAGGACTGATTTCAATTACAACAGTTCCATAGCAAAACCAGTGATTTTTGTGTAGGGGCCTTGTATAACACAGAAACTTGACCCTGCTGACCAAGCACATTCATACTTTCATTTTGTTAGATAAAAATCTACCTTAGTTTTAAACAAGTCTGCAAAATAAAAAATCATTTGTTTTCTTTTTAACATAGACATGAAGACTATTATTGGATGGTTTCCTTCAACATGTGCATGGTCTCCAGCCCTCCCATGCTTGCCCTGTTTAACCTAAAATTTTTGGATTCTTATTTCATGGTATAATTTCTATTTAGCTGTAATTTTGCAGCAGAAGTAGAAAACATGCCTGTTTGTGTAAATCTGGATCATATTATTGGTTAATTGCTGAGCAGTATTTTCCAAAATCTGACATTTTTAAAGGAGAGTCATGGATAGTTGTGGTAGGGGTACGGTTATTTATTGACACAGCACGTAAGTTTTGTACACATATCTTGGAGACATATGAAAATGGGTTGGGTGGAGACCTTTAACCTGTCAAGTAATTATTGGCTGAACTTAAAAGTAATCCTGGTTGTCCTATTTCCTGTCCTCTATAACCTTGCCAATTTTACCTTTCTGATAATTACCCAACTTTCTAAATGCTACAGTTGAACCTGCCTCCTCCACTCCTATCCCTGGCAGTGCTTTTAAGATCCTTCTTGCTGCGTAAATTATTTTTGTCACTTATTTAAAATTTTTTGGTTCTTTTGCCAGTTGCCTTCATGCTATGTGGCTTAGTTTTTGACCTTTCTCCCAATGAAATTAGCTTCTGTCTACTCTGTCTATACTTATCATCATTCTGGGCCCCTCCTTTGGATTTCCTCACTGCCTTCTCTGATCTCAGGAAGACAACGTAAGCATACCCAGTCTAACCATATAACTACAATCTCTCATTCCTATAATCATCTTAGTAAATTGCTTTGCACTTTCTCTGATGCTTTTCCATGCAGCTTCAGGTTTTGTGTTTGGAACTGGTCCTTATTCTACTTGTGGGCAGCTTCCCTACTTTTATCCAGCCACTTCTTCATCAATCATCACTTGGATTCTCACTAAATTATGCTGTTTAATCACAGTGTTGATTAAGAATAACAAACCCACCCTCCCAAAAAAAAAGCTGCTAGCCAAATGTACTGTCTCAAGGAAGTTAAATTTGGTGATATTTTGAGTAAGCAGATATTTCTGGTTCTTGTTTTATGAACATTACACTCTATTTCTGTATCTGAGGGTCAAGAATGAATGTTAAACATTTTCTATCTTGATTGTTAATGGGCATTGCCACACTTTAATGGAAACTATTTCGTTGGCTGTGATGCTCCGTATAGCTGAATAATCCTCCATTGTTTTCAAGGATTCGTCATAACCAAATGAGCATGACAAGTGAGATGTTTGTACATGTTCCTTGATAAATGTTGCATTTTCAGAGGCGTGAAATAGTGGAAGAAGTAGGATGAGCCAGTTAGGTGGGGAGAAGGCTTAAAGGCTATTTTCTTAAAATAATCAATAAATGGGGAAAGTATAGTACCAATAAGTCTGAAGTAAAGACAATGCTGGAAAAAGCTCTGCAAGTCAGGTCGCATCTGCAGAGAGAATTGGAGTTGACCTTAAAGGTCAATGATCTTTCAGAACAGAAATTTGTTTTTTATTGTTAGCCCCAATGTACTTCTGACTGTTCGAATTAATAAATGCACTCTATTATGATCTGTAGTGAAGCGCTTTCCGCAATTTTATTTGAATAATAGAGGAGTGCAGGCACTTTTAAGCTTTATCTTAAACAGTCAAACAAATTATTTTTTCATTTCTGCTGTAATGCGAACAATATGGTGTGCAGTTGAATTGTATACTGCCCAGGGCAATCCATCTGGACTAAGCAAATGTTCTTGCATGTC
This sequence comes from Mobula hypostoma, assembly GCF_963921235.1. Lineage (NCBI taxonomy): Eukaryota > Metazoa > Chordata > Chondrichthyes > Myliobatiformes > Myliobatidae > Mobula > Mobula hypostoma. The sequence continues at coordinate 155,874,078 of NC_086102.1, read as the reverse complement.
AGTCACCTTTTTAATCTTATGACTGGTTTGGTTCTATTCCAATGAATATTTGGGTTGATTAGTATCTTGAAGTGTTCCATAACAGATGTTGCTTATCTCATCTTTGCCGGTTTGTGTCATTTTTATTTGTGGATGTTCTTTATGACATAGTTGGTTTTGCTTTTCACTTTTTTTTCTGTAGAGTTTCTAAGGCTGCAGGTCTTACTTAAAAAGGTCTCATTTAAAAAAACAAAATTAACACTGAAGTTCTACTTCATGATTTGGTCTCTTAAAACAACTTCTTTGTCTTCCGTCTCCTGAAGGCAGTGATTCTTGCAGAGGTATAATTACATTTGAGCCAGCCACACTTTGCTTCTATATCCTGACTCCTAGAGTGTGAATAACTGAAGGGGCCTTCGCAATTGAGTCCACCTTGATCTTTATTTTCTACACATATCCTAAGATACAAGCCTTTGATGTATTTTTCCTAAAAGTTTACTCACACCCTGCAATCAAAGGCTATCAAAAGTGAGATCAGCCTGTAATCTTTTAACTAAGTATTACTAAAGTAATTAACATTTTCTCTGAGTTAAATCAAATTGGCAAAATAGATCAGTGATAAGCAGAAATGATGTGTGGGAGAGCTAAAATTTTCACTGAGTGCAAACTGAAGGAGTGAATAATATTACATAATTTATTTTGAGGGACCAAATTTGTAATAGTGACACAAAAGATTAACTATGTTTGCTTTTACTTGTAGATATTGCGATTGGCATTCCTTATGGAGGAGAAAATCGTAAAGGCCTTGTTTATATTTATAATGGGAAGTCTTCTGGTTTAAATCCTCGTCCATCTCAGATGTTAGAAGGACAATGGGCATCTGACAGAATGCCTGCCAGTTTTGGTTATGCCATGCATGGTGCTGTTGATATTGACATAAATGGATATCCAGGTATGTCCAGCAGGTGAAAAAGTGATCTTAAATTTGTAGTAATCCAAGTTAATTTAGATTTTTTAATGTATAAAATATGTTTGGCTACTATAGCAGTTGTTCCAATGTACAGTAGATCTGTTTTAACAAAACCAATCTGTACTCGACCTTATTCCTGTAAACTGGTTGTGTACACCAAGTGGCCACTTGATTAGGTACTCCTGCTTGTTAATGCAAATATCTAATCAGCCAATCATGTAACAGCAACTCAAAGCATAAAAGCATGCAGACATGGTCAAGAGATTCAGTTGTGGTTTAGACCAAACATCAGAATGAGGAAGAGATCTAAGTGACTTTGACTGTGGAATGATTGGTGCCAGACGGAGTGGTTAGAATACCTTGGAAACTTCTGATCACCTAGGATTTCCATGCACAGGTCTCGAGATTTTTCAGAGTATGGTGTGGAAAAACAAAAAAAAAAACAAAAATCAAATGAGCAGCAGTTCTGTGGGCAAAAATGCCTTTTAATTAGAGAGATCAAATGAAAATGGCCAGACTTATTCAAGCTGACAGGAGGCGACATTAACTCAAATAACCAAATCAAATCAAATCAAATCAAGTTCAAGTTTAATTATCATTCAACCATACATGAATACAGCCGAACGAAACAGCGTTCCCAAGCAGCCAAAGTCCAAAATATATACAGAACATGAATCAAAATAGTGAACAAAAGAAAATAGCCATGATTTACACAAAACTATACGTGTGTGTGTATGTGTATATGCTGTTGTCTTCATGAATCAACTTTATTCTGAAACACATTTTGTATGTTACATTTTTATTTGACTAGAAAGTCAGCTTTCTGGATTGGATCCCATTGGACGTTTCACACTTTTTAATTGAATTATGCTGCTACTTTTACTTCTACTGCTTGTTATGCCATTGGCATTTCGGGCAGGAATGAAGGTCCTCCATCTCTGGCGATGTTTAGTGCTTCCCTTATCGCGTCAGTAGCTCGGTTTTCACAATTGTCAGTCGTTGAAGTCCCGGGTGGAGACTCAGGAATACCTTCACACTCAGATGTAGAAGAATTTTTCATTGCTGTTTCTGTAACAATTCTGTTTTACCAGTCAGGGTTGTTAGCCCTGAGCTGAGCCCCCGAACCTGGAGGATCGGTGGACCACTCTTAGTCTGGCTTCTGCCCTTTGACCTGTTTGGCATGGGTGACCCTACCAAGAGCCAAAGCATAAAGCCCTGATTCCAGCTAACATTGCTCTCTGGGTCATTGAGGCACACAAGCCTCCAATCCATGACAAGGTTGTGGTCCTCTTGGGGGAATTGTACTGCTTGGTACCCTCTAAAATATGTCATCAAGATTTTACACATGCTATGCTTAGTCAGGATCCCAATATACCTTGTGTGAATAATTTTTCAGAATGTGGTAACGCCTTATTCCAAAAGTGGACTTTCTTTCAAAAGTCAGTAAAATTACTCTTCCAATGATGATTTTCAGCAAAATTTTACATTTTCATGTGAAGATGTTGACATCTTCTGATATTGTTAAGGCTGTTATTAACATTGAAGAATTGATGGGTATGATCATAAGGACTGGAGGGGAGGATGGCTTCTGCTCCTCTGCACCACCAATGCACAGTTGTTTCAAGAAGAGCAATACTTTTCCCTTACTAAACCTGAGTATCTCAAAGGTTTCAAAGGTACATTTAATGTCAGGGAAATGTATACAATATACATCCTGAAATGGTTTTTCTTCACAACCATCCATGAAAACGGAGAAGTGCCCCCAATGAGTGAATGTCAGTTGACTGTTAGAACCCCAAAATCCCCCCGCGCTCCCCTCCCTCTTGTGTGTAAGTAGCAGCAAGCAATGATCTCCCGCACCCCCCAACACCAGCAAAAAAAAGAGCAATCAGCACCCACTACCAAGTACTCAAGCGCACTGTTGCTTTGCTGCAAAGACACAGACTTGCAGTACCCCAAAGACTACTCGTTCACCCAGTATTCGATGTACCACAGGCTCGCTCTCTCCCGAATAAGGGAGAAAGAGGTGTCTCCGTTTCACAGCGAGAGGGGAGACATAACAAACAACTCGCTGGTTTACGATGTTAAAACTCTGTTGCGTAGCTTTTTCCGAGCTCTGTGCCCAAAGAGCTCAGGTCTTTGGGCACACAGCCAAGGATCTTCCAACTCCCACGACACACCGATCTCCCGCCCTAACACCAACCTTCGATCCAACCATCTCCAGAGCCACGAAATCTCGGACCTCCGAAGGTGAGCGAAGCCCTCAGGCTGCGCCCTTGGCGTGTCAAATAATGGCCAGTCATGAAACCCCAAGAGCGGGTCCCATTCCCGCAAAGAACCATAGTCAGCATGTAACTCCAGGTCAGAATCTTCAAAAGAAACCTGAAAGGGAAAAATAGAGATATTAAAGATAGCAATAGAGCTGTTTCCGAAGAAGCAAGCAAAGGAGTCGCCGTTAGGCACCATTGACTCTCCTAAGCACTTGAGTCCAATGCCATGATGATGCTGAGCATGGGTAATTCAGCAAAGCTAAATTGACCAAAGCAGCCTTTCTAATCATTGTCTTCCCTGGATAAGCTCATTAAATCTCAGAAAACTCCTGCTCAGCAGTTTGAAGACACTCTGGCAATTAGTCTTTGATTTAGACTGCTGGAGTTGAAGTATGTTGAATGTGGGAGTAGGAATGCTGTTGCATTCCTGTTTAAGATTGCAATGGGATTTTTGTGTTTTCTTGTTATTGCTTGGAGTCAGTTGGGAAGATTGGCAAAGTCCTGTTTCATGTTGCTTGGGAATTGTACTTATGCATGTGAAATGGTTCCATCTGTAGACCAGGAAACATTTTTGTGGTTGTATATGAAATGAACCAGGACAACCACAAAGATGGTTTTAAAGGTTGGACTGAAGTGTTTAAAAAAAAAATTAAGAACCTGAAAATCATTGTGGTAAGAAATTGATTTTCATAATAAGCCTACTCTGAAATATTTTTCTAGATTTAATTGTGGGAGCTTTTGGTGTTGACAAAGTAGCGGTTTACAGGTAGGTAATTTTTTGTTTTGCGTTTTTATCTTTCTGCAGTTTTAATTGCAGTATTAATAATTATTTTAAAATAACTGGCTTTCTCTCTTAAATAGTGGCATTGTAATCAAATAACCCTCATGTATATTCTCTATTTTTTCCCCTTTATTAGCACTGACAACTTGTTACTTGCTTTCATGTGTTCTCATTTACTTGGAAGCTAGTGGATTCTGGTTAATTGGGGCATCGGTTAATTGGGGCAGCCACTTATTTATGACAACTCTTGAAGAACAAAAACTCATCGAATTGTATTGACTTTATTACTTACATCCTTCATGTACATGAGAAATAAAAATCTTTACGTTACGTCTCCGTCTAAATGTGCAGTTTATAGTATTATAAATTACTATAAAAAGGTATCAACAATCATTTTGAATGTTACCATGAAAATGAAGATTTGGAGGATGCAATTGTTGAAAGCATTGTATGAAGGCAGTCCATTACCTGTATTGGGCGGCTGCACTGATTTTGTTCCTTTACAGTCAATCAAAAGAACATGGCAGCATATACTGGATGAATTTCGCTGTCGCTAACTATGAGAAACTAATACACAGTTTCATAGGACTGTAGTATTCTAACTTCTGTATTTCATTTAAATCCATAAATTGTTACTCTATTAAATAGTAGTTCACCTTTTTTATACCTTTATAACTATTTTCATGAAACTTCAGCTGATTGGGGTAGCTGCATAATTGTGTCAAAATGCACTGGTCCTGATGTGTCTCAATTAACCTGAATCCACTGCACTTTGTTTCTTCTCCACTATAACTGCAGTTCATCCGGGGGGGGGGGGGGGAATTACCTATGGTGGCTAAAGTCTTGTCTTTGAAAAGCTGCCTTGTTTGTATTTTGCTCTTTTGTTTTAAGTTCAGATATGAATAAGGTGGATATTGAGGCTAGATCCTTCTGTCAAAGTGAATTGCAGATTGGCTGTGGAACTTTATATCATTTTTTTCTAAAATGTGCTTATTGTTCATTGTGTCTCGGAACTTTGGTGTTAACTGGGATGAACTTGAACTTTAACTTCAATACTCTGAATGACCCCTTTAGCATTTTAGTTTTCTAGTGTGTAATTTTATAACGTGTTTAAATCTCAGTTTCTTGCATGTATGTGTGTTCAACATTTTCAGTCCTTCATTTCTATCTTCTGTTGAATCACTTATGTAACTAACTTTTTACTGTCAGCCAATGCCTTGAAAGTCAATGTAGAATAATGTACATTGCTGAATTTTCATTCTAAAAATACTCTATCAATTATAATGAAAATCTGTTTTGCTCTACCACCATCAAAATGGTCTGAGAGTCCATGAAAGGTTTTCTATTTTTGAATTGCATTTCAGAATAGATTAAAAGTTATGCCAAACATTGTGGTTCATAAGTGCATCGGTCATGCTGTTGATTTGATGTATTAAGCTTAAGTCGGTGTGTACTCTTTATTGATTTCAATAACAGTGAAGTTGCTTTTTAATCTGTGTCCAAGTGCTGAGCAAAACAATTTTCCTTGAAGTGGAACACAGTGAGTAGAAAATGCTGGGGTTACTCAGCAGGCAATGTAGGAGATGTGAAAAAAGGTAACAGTGTTAATGCTTTAAGGTTGTGATCTATAATCAGAACTGGCAAAAGTGGGAAATGAAGTATTAAGTTGCATTGAAAATGGGGAGGGACGGAGAACAGAAGGAAAATTTGTCGATAAGGTGGGATAAAGTGAACATGTGGTGGTACAGGCTGACGACGAGAGATTAAGCTACAAGTAGCTGAGGTATGCCTTGGGGAGATGTCGGAGGGAAGAGAAGAGCAGACATGCTCTCTAGCTTTGGGTTTGGGGGAGAATCCGCAATTGGACACAATTGCTCTATTTTATGTTATTGATACTGTGGTGGATGCAGAATAAAATTACCTCCTGAAAGGGCAGGCTGATCTGGAATAGCTTTCATCTCTACCTTTGTTTTAATGGTATAAACTTGGAAATGAGTTAAAGTAATATTTTTATTTATTCATTTAGGCCAGTACAGCTGGGCTTTTTATTCCTGGTTGGATTTGTATGCCCATTTATGGTTAGTGTTAAGCATTTCCAAAATTTAAAAGAAAAACTAGAGCTAAAAATGTCTGAAAATTTTGAACTTTGAGGGTAGTTGGCTTCTGTAGGAGGTAGATATAATATTTTTATTCAGCTCGGTGTTCTGACCATTTAACTGTGATCAGCTGGTTCTACGGTATGAATTCAGTAATGTTTATTTAAAAAAAAGGATGCAAATAATTTTGGAATAAGCCTCCCAATGCTGACATCACACTTTATGGAACAGGAATTCTATTGAACGCATTCTAATCTAAAGTAACTTGCTTATTTTTCCCTGAAAATATTTTGTCCAAGTAAACTTTCAAGGAATTGCTTCTATCTAGGAAAGAGATGTGTTTAGATCACAATTACAAGCAAAACACTTAGTGGCCTCAAAGGAATTCTAAATAATATTTACAGTTGGGTTCCAGAAAGCCCAAGCTAAAGTAGTTTTTAGAGTAAAATTAAAATGATGTGCTCAGCTCTGGAATAATACTATTTGGGTCTAAATAGTACATTGGGTGTGTGTTAATTCAATTCAGCTGACATGTTGAATGTTTATCTCGTGGCATCCTTGTGAGTGTGGTGCTGAGTACAATACAGTACCTTCAGTGACATAAAGATCACTTTAATAGTACCAGGTAGAGTAAAAAGGCCATCACCAAACAATAAGCTGAATTCTGCAACATTTACCTTAATGCATTTCTGCTGCTGCACAGTTCACAACAATGAATTGCAGATCAGTTGCAGTTAGTAGATAGATTTCTGGTCAGATTTACTGCAGAATTTTACAGGTTAAAATTGAAGTTATGTTGATAGTGAAATGTTTTGTAATAAAGTATACATAGGGCTGGTTTTCCCATTATTTCAGTGGAATTTGATACTAGTAATGCTACTTGCTATAAATGGAGTGCAAGAAAGTTTTATCAGATTGTTTCTGGGTTGGGTGGATTGTCTGCAGACTGTGCCTGTGCTCCTTGGAACTTAGAAGAATAAGAGCAAAACAGATCTTACTGGGTTTGATTTCTAAGAATCTAGAGCTGCTGGCAAGCCCAGCACTTATTCCCAATCTTAATAGCCCTTCAATGCTGATGCCGCCTTCTGGTGAAGTTAGATGTGTAGATATGGAGGGATTCAGCACAGAAGCAGCCTTTCAGTTCACTTGAGCTTGCAATCAACCACCCATTTACATGAATCAACCACTTCATGTTCTACCACTCAACCACACAGAAGAGGCAGTTTACACTGACCAACTAACCTACCGATCCACATATCTTTGAGATATGGGAGAAAAGCAGGAAATTTGATCTTCATGCATCAAGATCAGATTCATGATATTGATTTATGAAGAAGGGACTTCTGGCATTTCCTGAGGAATTTCCAAGTGAGATTTGGCATTAAACAATCGCAAGCAAATATCCTCACTTCTGACTTCGTTGTGCAAGGAAAGTTGTTTGATGAAGCACCTGAAAGCTGGGCCAAGTCACTGCACTGAGGAACTCTTGCAGGGTGGTCACAGGGCACAGGTGATTAACCTGCAATGAGTACAATCATATTAGTTTTTAATTATGATGCAGTGCAATGTGATGTTACAACTTGAACTGGTCGAAAATCATGGATTTCTGATTCCTGTGATCTGGAGCAGAAAATGATATTTTAAGATTCCCTCCAACAAGAGGTTGTTAATGAAATACTTTCTGTTTTGTTTTTAACATTCAGAGCCAGACCAGTAATTCATGTGAATGCTTCATTAGAAGTCAGCCCATCGGTGTTAAATCCAGAAAACAAAAGCTGTACGCTTAGAGACAATGTGATGGTGTCCTGGTAAGTTCAGTTGTGTATACTGAGGGACTTTCAGGATCTGAGTCAACTGAACTTTTCTTTCTGGTTTACTTGTGCGTTGCTGGGTCATTTGATTTGTTCTTCATCTGATGAAATTACTTGTAACTTGTACTGTGTTCACTGAAGCTTGGTTTCTGAAAACACTGGAGGATAGCAAATTATTTAAATTATCAAAGGCAATTTGTTAAACACTTGCTGACTAATAAGTGGGATTCCTTCACTGTATGCCTACTACCAAGCCAGCAGGTACCTTATGTCCAGAGACGAGCAGAGACCCTGGTGCATACTTCCCTGCACATTATCATGTTGCATTGTCAACAGAGAAAGCAGTTGTCCAGATGGGATAATTCCTAAAGTAATTTTGACAAACATAACACGCATTTCCAGCATTACCCTCACCCCCCCGACACTCCAGAACTCCCCTCAGGTTTATTTGCCACATGTACATCAAAACAGAGAGTGAAATGCATCACGTGTCAAATTAAATCAGAGAGGATTGTGCTGGGCAACTGTAAATGTCGCCACGCTTCTGGCGCCAACACAGCATGCTCACCACTCACTAACCCTAACCGTACACCTTTTGGAATGCGGGATGAAGCTGGAGCAGCCGGGAAAACCCTCAGAATCATGGGGAGAAAATAAAGGTCCTTACAGATAGAAGGGGGAATTGAACCCCGATCGTACAGCTGCCACTGTAATAGTGCAATGCTAGCCGCGATGCTACTCTGCATAATGCAGCTCTGAGGAGGATAAAGGCTCCTCTTCATATCTGCATTAAGATCTGTTAGGTGTGGACAATTTTTCAGTCCTTTAGTTGATTTCTCAGTATATCCCACATTGCATATACTTGTGTTTCACTTTTTTTTCAGGGCCCCTTGAAAGCATTTTGGTGGGTGTACTGTCAGTTTTACTTTTCATTTAGGACTCTGTCATGCTTGTCATATAGTTTTCTTTAAAAAGAGAGTGCACATTTTTCAGTGAGTTGCATAGCTGAAGTAATCTGAAGTCATTTGTCTCTGAGCAAGCAGTCTTCATGATGCTTTCACTGTGTATCTCTTTTATCAGCCTACATCTTGTATTCTGCCTCTTGGAGCTGTACATCAGTTGCTCCCTTGATTCTTTGGGTTCACCACCTTCAGATTTGAATCTGTTATCTGGCTTCACTATAATCTTGTACACAAACAATACACGTTTTTTTTTTAATTTTTATCAGCACCACCTTAAGTTTGATGATTTGCATCAGGAAGAAATTACTTGTTGCTCCTGAGTCAAGTTGAGATATTACAGACTGCCCTTTCTCCCCTATTCCACAAATAATCTCATCTCTGATGATTGAGTCATTCAAACCTGCAAAATAGCTGCAACTGGTAGCAATTTCACTGCATTAGCAAAGTATTAAAATTTTCCATGCTGTGCTCCTGCTGTGAGTCCAGAACTGGTGATGGTACATTGTTTCATTTCCAGGTGGGTTGCAAGTGTTCAGGTGATCTCTCGGGGGTCTTGGATGAGAGTTTTATTCCACCTCCCATATAACCAGTGAAGTGCGAAATCATTCTAGCTTTCACATTCTGCTTTCTTGACAGCTCAACAAACAGTCTAAATCTGTTCCTTCACCGTTTTTCGATTCTTTGGATGACGTGCTTCCCTTTTGTGTGACTTTTTGTTCCCTGTTGTATGGCCTCAGTTGAATCTCAGTTTCACTGCCTGCACGTATATTATCTCAGTTGGGAGGATTTCACCCAGCCTTTGAAATTTCAGTTCAGACACAGTGCACAAATTTCATATTTTCTTCAACCAGTTCTTCTGATGCCTCTGTCAACATCCTTTAATGGGAGTATAGTAGCTTAATACGTCATAATGTTCTAATAAACTATGGAGAGGAACAACACATCTCTACTGTGTTCTACTAAACAGACAGGTTCTTCCCAAAGGCAAACATTTTCTCAGCAATATTGCTACAAGAGCCACACAGAGCACTTGATCATGTGTTGCAGCTCTTAAGTGCCCCAAACCAATTTTAAATAAGCCACTTGTGTTACAGTTTGCATGGATGACACACTATAAACTTTGTTTGCTGTAAAGCCAAAGAACTAAGTACAGTAGTTGAAATAATTCCAAATTTGGAATAAAATTACTCCTCTTAACCAGAGCAGTTCATTGCACTTGGTATTCAGTGACTACATGCAAACCGTGGTATTGCTTGTCTAACACAAGTTGCTTGAAGTAAAGAACATTGAAAGGCTCATGTATTTCCTTGGGTGCCTTATTCATATATATTTGCTATACATTGAAAGATGGGCATGAGAACATTCTATCTTTCACCTCAGAGTTAATTAAGCTGATTAGGTTTTTTTCATTCCTCAAACTTTTTGATTTTCATTTTTGTTACTATATTCTCCATTCAGATTTCCTTCTAGAGATTTTGATGGATGGGGAAATCTTGCAGTTGATGGTTTTCAAATGTCCATATTGTTACCCTGGATGCTTGAAATGGAAAATGTTCTAGTTTTCAGCACTTGTACCTTCACTTTTTTAAAAAAAACAATAGTTTTCAACATTTTTATAAAAATTATATGTACAAGGGTTTATATAACAATGTATACAGCTTTTAATTGAGTAATAAATGACTGTCAAATTTTGCTTAATATTTAAAAACAGATGACCGCATATAACATCAGAACAGATGGACTTAGATTTCAGTGTTTTAAATGAAGCAAAAAAGAAAGTAGAGGCTTAGGGAATTAATTTCAGAACGTGTTGAATTTTCACATCAAGCTCTTTGTATTTAATCCATACTTGAAATTAAATTAAAATTGAAGTTAAGTTTTCATTTTGGGTTTGTAAAATTTGCTGATAACCTTGTATTTTATTAGCTTCACAGTTACATTTTGCTTAAGTGCCTTTGGAAAAAATGCCACAGAGTACTTGGGTGAGTTCTGTCTTGTCAGTGTTTTCAATTTCTATAAAACTATAGTTATTGATTCTGCCATTTGAGTTCTGATTTTAAAGTGAAAAGGTTGTGTGCTCTGAGTTAGTGAGGTGGTTGGCTCAATTATCTTCAATGCTGATCTAAGTTAGCGACTAATGAGATGTGATAGGACACAAGTGAAATGCCATGGTATGATCTATTATATGTAAATTGAAAATGAAGTGTAATTCACAAACAACTTGGTACAGTTAGCAAGAAAGTATTGGCCTAGAATTTACAATTATCATCACAGCAAAACTGTTTACAGACTCCACCATTTCTCTGTAAAGCTTTTAACACCTTCTGGTGTCTGCAATGTACAGATAAAAGCAGAAATTACTTTAAGGGACTGCTAGCTTGTACTTGTAGCCTTTCATTTAAAAAAAGCAGAAGATTGGTCGCCTTCCAGACTTCTGAGATCTCGCCTGTGGCTAAGGAAGATTTTAAAAAAATTTCTGCCAGCTGTCCAGCAAGTTCTTCCCTCAGTTCTCAAAACATTCCAGGATATACTTGGTCAGGACTTGAGGATTTACCCAACTTGATACATCTAATGTCTGACACACGTCATTACTGACAAAATCGCTTTTGTTAAATCAATATGTTTCAGGACATCTCTGTTCTCTTCCCTGAATTCCCTAGCTTCATGATAAATACAGGCTAAAAGTATGTGTTTAATCTCGATGAAGGAAGAGATCTGAATATTTTTGTTAACGCAAAGAACAGGAATTCTGCAGATGCTGGAAATTCAAGCAACATACATCAAAGTTGCTGGTGAACGCAGCAGGCCAATATCTGCTTGGCCTGCTGCGTTCACCAGCAACTTTGATGTATGTTATCTGAATATTTTTGTTTGTTTTAACACTGATTTGTTGATGTGCAAAATTTCTTTTTAATGTTCTGAAACATACTGAACAGATGACCATGAAACTTTATAATCCATTGATATTTGCCAAAATTATTGTAGCCAGTGAGCATTAATTTTGCTATTTGGTTGGTACTTTGGTGTTCTAGTGTTAAATCTTGCACGAAAGGATTTAAAGCTTTTATGAGACCAGTCTTTCTTGTGA